>NC_091434.1:17661733-18861733 GCF_964237555.1 Oryctolagus cuniculus | reverse complement strand
GCTTGTTGCTGCCATCAAGGCAACAGTTGATGAGAACCAGGATCAGGACAGCAGCCCACTGCACATGTAACTACCAGTAGCTGCAAACTGAAACCAGTTCCTTATAGAACGAATGGTGGGGCCTCAGGGAGACTAGCTGTATATACAAATATGTTTGCACGTATTTCTTTATATCCCCATTTCTTATTGATATATTTAAGGTCATTTTTGCTCTCTTAGTTTATCTAGATGTGGAGGGTGTATGCATTTGTGTTTAAGTCTTTTCTTGCAGTGTTTTAGGAGGCAGTGTCCAGGATTGCTAGGAATTCCAATGGGAATTTCAGATTGGGAACCTGACACTTGAATTTATTTATTTATTTTATATAAAGATTTATTTATTTTATTTGAAAGGCAGAGTTACAGAGAGGCAGAGGCAGAGAGAGACAGAGAGATCTTACATCCGTTTGTACGTTCCCTATTTGACCACAACAGCCAGAGCTATGCTGATCAGAAGCCAGGAGCCAGGAGTTTCTTCCTGATCTCCCACTTGGGTGCAGGGGCCCAAGGACTTGGGCCATCTTCTACTGCTTTCCCATGCTATGACAGAGAGCTGGACTGGAAGTGAAGCAGCTGAGACTCGAACCAGCGCCCATATTGGATGCCGGCCCTGAATTTTATTTACTACATCATCAGCTATTTAACCCATGGCTAAAGGAAAGGTTTTAGAATACTGTATATAGTTACATTTGCTTCCTTAGACAAGCTTTAAACTAAAAGTCAAAGACTATGTTTTTAATTAAGACTTTTAACACAAGTTTAAAAAATATGATGATGATTTTCAGTGTTAAAACCTTTCATTTTTGGGACCGGCATTGTGGCACAGTGGATAAAGTTGCCACCTCTGACACTGGCATCCCATATGGGCACCAGTACAAGTTCCTGCTGCTCCACTTCTGAACCAGCTCCCTGCTAATGCCCTGGTAAAAGCAGCAGAAGATGGTGCAAGTCTTTGGGCCCCTGCCACCCACTTAGAAAACTTGGAAGAAGCTCTTGGCTCCTGGCTTTGCTCTGGCCCAGTCCTGGCCATTGTGGCCATCTGGGGAGTGAACCAGCAGATGGAAGATCTCTCTCTCTTTATCTCTCTCTCTCTCTCTCTCTCTCTCTGTGTGTGTGTGTGTGTGTGTGTTCATGTGTATGTGTCTCCTTCTCTCTAACTCTGACTTTCAAATAAACTAACAAATCTTTACAAGGATCATTCATTTTGAATGAATAATAGCTGTATGTTGAGGCCAGAACTTCAAACATTGTACTCATGCTTGAGTATTTCATTCATCTTGATTTTTTCTCTTTGTATCACAGATGGCTCATATTTGTATAAAAGATAAGTTTTGTGGGTTTGTGCTAATTTACATATTTCATCTTAATTTCTCATCTCAAAAAATCTAAAATCTATTTTACAGAATCCATGAATTGTGGCAATCCCTGCAGGATGACATTAGTACAACCTGCTTGACTGCCAAGATTCCACTTCAAGAACTCATGACAATAAATATCCATTATTGTACTTTCTTTGGACAAACGATTTGCAGCAATTGTTCTTTGAATATGTTCCAAAGAACAGCTTTCTTTGGGTGATGTAGTTCACTCTGTTAGGGCGTCCACCATAGAATACCCAGCTTTTCTCTTCCAGCCTTTACTGAGCTGCCTTTGGGAGCTCATTGCTCTACCTAGTGCTTTTAGATGGAGATCTATGAGCTGCCTGGAAACATAGTGCCAAGATCAGGCCTCGTTTGCCATTCCACAGTTGAATTGTGTGGTATATTAAAGGTCACCTTGCAGGAGTGAGCATTCAGACCATCAGCACTGTGACCTCACTGAGTGTGGACGAGAGCTGCCCCAGGAAGGGAGCTTACAAATGAGCAGCGTGGATCCCACTCTTTGCCAAAATCAAATAGGAACTCTCCCCTTTGTGAGGACCTTAATACATAAGAAATAAGCCAGCATGCTGCCTGTGTCTCAGTTGCTCATCCTTTTTACCTAAATCAAAGAGAGCCGATTGTCATCACTTTTATTCACCAAGAAAAATTTAAACATGAGACAACTAATTTTCCCAAGAGGAAGTAAAATCTTACATATTTTAAGACACTGAAAAGTAAATGTTTCTATGATTTTAATGAAGGATTTCTATTCAGGCAACCATTGATTCTCATTAGAAACTTTACTGGTACAGAAACAAAAAATGTGAACTTTGGTGTCAGACAGACCTCAGTTACAATTCTGAATGCGTCACTTACTAGCCTTTGAATTTTCGTATTGTGTAGGTATCTCACAGGAGTGTTTTGAGGACTAAAGGAAGGAACTACCATTCTCAGGTTGTGTAAGTCTAAGAGAAACCCTAAATGAATCCCTACATTGTCCCAGGTATGCGTGTATATATGTGTGTGTGTGTGTGTGTGCACATGAACTTTCTGTAGTAAAGAAAGTGTGGACTAGGCACTAGAGATCTAGTTTGCAGGCTCCATCTCTTTCAGGTTTGATGACTTTCAGCAGGCTTCTTTCTCTCAGCCTCAGTTTTCTTATCTTTCAGATGGAAGTACACCAGATGAATGTAATATTGACTATGTAAAGCTTCAGGAACATGGCAAGCACTGTGTCAGAATATCAGCTTCCTTCTCCTTCTCCCAGTATTCTGTTGAAGGTGGAGAGAAAGTAGGAGCAGGAGAATACTAGATGTAATGCACCTCATGTTTGCAAAGTTATTTCCTAATCATACTGATGATGATTATCTTGAACATCTATTGATTAGTTTGAACAGTGTAATGTTATCTCATGTAATCATCATTCTAGCTCTTTTCGAGAGATGCAGTTATTGTCTTTGTTTTCTACACAAGGAAGATGGAAGTTAGTCAATTTTTATCATTTTTATCAACTTTCACCATTTTTATCAATTTTTGGGTTTAGATCAGGAAACATACTGCCTTAAAAACTA
This sequence comes from Oryctolagus cuniculus, assembly GCF_964237555.1. Taxonomy (NCBI): domain Eukaryota; kingdom Metazoa; phylum Chordata; class Mammalia; order Lagomorpha; family Leporidae; genus Oryctolagus; species Oryctolagus cuniculus. The sequence goes on along the minus strand of NC_091434.1, from coordinate 18,858,765 downwards.
CAGACAGGCCTAACCTAAGCTGTCTTTAAACTTGCTCTAGTCAAGAAGCTATCATTTATTCAGCCTGAGAATTTCATGGTTGCTTTTACAAGTACATAATTGAGATGCACTTAGGAGAAAAAGACAGGACTCCAATTTCTCATTTGCCTTGCAACAAAGGTATATGGTTTGAAGAAGCCTTGGCCTTAAATGATTAGACAGCTTGTGTGACTAATAAGAATATTGTCCCTAAAGGAAAGTGGAACATCTTACGAATATAAGAGCACTCAATTAGAGTTTTAAATTAGAATGTAATTATGTGGTTTTTTCCTCTCTTTTTCTTTCCTTGAGGAAGAAAAGGGGAGAGCTTTTAATCTTTTACGTGGCCTCATTTTGGTGAAAAGACAATTTTAGGAAGTGTTTAAATTTAAGAGCTGCTTTGCATCTTGCTTAATTTTGGACCTAGTCCAATCCCTGAAGGACTAGCAGCAGATAAGTTTGCTTATACCTGGCTTTTTAAATCATCGCATTTTATAATTCCAAACAGGGATGAGCTGTTGATATGGATTACTGCACTCAGTATAATGAAATTGTCAATATACTTAGAGATGCAAAGCATGTAATCAGACATGGAGGGAAATAGCCCATTCAACCTCTGAAACAAAGGATTTGCCTTTGAGACTGTGACTATACAAAAGAAACCATGTTCTTTATGTAGGAAAGAAACTGAAATACAGACAGTCATCCTAACATGGGGCCGACTGTATTCCTTATCCCCAAATGTTATCCTTTATAGTTTCCATGGACATTTTCCAGGGTGGGTAGGCAAAGGGCAATGTGGTAGGTTAGGTGTCACCTTGTCTGATCACGGATGACTTCACAAAGAACAACACGGGTGATAGAGACCAATGAGGTTACCTAAAAATCTACTCACGTCAGGGATGTCCCTTTATTCATCACTTAAATAGAATGAAGTAACTGCTCAAAGTTCAAATCTTGTGAAAATGACTTGTTAGCAAATTTCAAGAGCAATTCCATGTGAGGAGTGAATTTTTTTAACATCACTTAAGAATGCTTTTATTAGTGTAAAGAGAACAGATTTCATGTATTTCATAGGTACAATTCTAAGACAACCATACTTCCTTCCCTTTCTCTCCCTCCCTCAATCCATCTACTTTCTGCCTTTCTTTTTTTGATTTTTGCAGAAACGTAATTTCATTCTACTCTATAATTACAGACTCACTGTACCACTAACCATAATATTCAACAAGTGCAAAGTAGAAAGATTGCAGTTCCACATGGGCATAAACAATGGATAAGAACAACAATCAAATCACAAGTTGTCCATTTTCACTTGGATCAACTTACCCCATTTGGAACCCATCATGTGCATCCCTTATCAAGTCTTTTCTATCACTTGGCTTTGGGTGATTTCTGATAAGGACTTGAATAAAAGCTCTCCGTTGGGCTCTAACCTGTCCTGGGTATGTTTGCAAATACTTGATATTTTATTTAATACTCTAAATATTATGAGGGTAGATCTTGTTTTTCCATTCTATGGATTATTTAAGAGAAAAGAGATTTAAATTCCAACAACCATTACAAGATAGAAGCAAGATTTCCCCTACTTTTTCTTTTAAACATGCAGGTATACTCATTAAGGATCACATGTTTTTTGTTTTTTTTTGTTTGTTTGTTTGTTTTTTTTTTTTTTTTTTTTTTTACTCATGGATATCTCATTAAGGAAAGGGCAGGGTCTGGCCCATCCTGCCACTTTTCTTTGCCATCAGACCCATCATCAATATGTAGCTGAGTTTTTTTTTTTTTTTTTAATTTTTTTTTTATTTATTTTTTTTGACAGGCAGAGTGGACAGTGAGAGAGAGAGACAGAGAGAAAGGTCTTCCTTTACCGTTGGTTCACCCTCCAATGGCCGCCGCGGCCGGCGCGCTGCGGCCGGCGCACCGCGCTGATCCGATGGCAGGAGCCAGGAGCCAGGTGCTTTTCCTGGTCTCCCATGGGGTGCAGGGCCCAAGCACCTGGGCCATCCTCCACTGCACTCCCTGGCCACAGCAGAGGGCTGGCCTGGAAGAGGGGCAACCGGGACAGAATCCGGCGCCCCGACCGGGACTAGAACCCGGTGTGCCGGCGCCGCTAGGCGGAGGATTAGCCTAGTGAGCCGCGGCGCCGGCTCTTTTTTTTTTTTTTTAAGATTTATTTATTTATTTGAAAGTCAGAGTTACACAGAGAGAGAAGGAGAAACAGAGAGAGAGAAAGGTCTTCTACCTGCTGGTTCTCTCCCCATTTGGTCGCAATGGCCGGAGATGCACTGATCTGAAGCCAGGGGCCAGGAGCTTCTTCTGGATCTCCTATGTGGGTGCAGGGGCTCAGGGACTTGGGCCAAACTCTATTGCTTTTCCAGGCAATCACAGAGAGCAGGATCAGAAGTGGAGCAGCAGGGACTCGAACCAGTGCCTATTTGGGATGCCAGCACTGTAGGCAGTGGCTTTATCTGCTATGCCACAGCACCACCCCCTAGCTGAGTTTTTATAAAGCAAGTGATGCCAACAGGCATTTGTTTAGAGTAGATTTCCTAGGATTCTAGAAATTCAGAATTGTAAAGAATGGTAAGAGTCACCCAGGATCCACTTCCCTATATATGATTTTTTTTTTTTTTTTTGACAGGCAGAGTGGACAGTGAGAGAGAGAGACAGAGAGAAAGGTCTTCCTTTGCCGTTGGTTCACCCTCCAATGGCTGCCGCTTCCGGTGTGCTGTGGCTGGTGCACCGCTGATCCGATGGCAGGAGCCAGGTGCTTCTCCTGGTCTCCCATGGGGTGCAGGGCCCAAGTACTTGGGCCATCCTCCACTGCACTCCCTGGCCACAGCAGAGAGCTGGCCTGGAAGAGGGGCAACCGGGACAGAATCAGGCGCCCCGACCGGGACTAGAACCTGTTGTGCCGGCGCCACAAGGCGAAGGATTAGCCTAGTGAGCCGCAGCGCAGGCCCCTATATATGATTATTAGAAACTGACAACCAGGAAGGCAAACAAACAAATAAATAAACAGAATAAAGAGAAAAACATCTTGCTAAGATTCACCTTAGGCGTTGGTAGTAGAACTAAAATTATTACTCACTCCTTAACGCTATATTCAAATCACTCTGCTTCCATGTTTCTGGTTATCTATTTGCATTTTTACTTTTTTCCAAGCACACATCACAGAATTTTTCAGATATAGAAAGAAGAAAATGCATTTTTCAAGTGCTGTTTTTCTAACTACATAGGGATTAAAAGCCCTTGTGGAGAAGATAATTATAGATGAAAACACAAATAACTGGAATGCTATTTAGAGATATTTGAAACCATAGTAGGAGGTTGAAAGTAACAGAATAAACAAGTCACTAAATACAAGAGCTGGGAATAGTGTTAAAAAATCATACTGTTCAATGTTTCCCAAAGAATGACAAGCATAATCATCAGATAGTGGAGTGATTAGAGGGTATACCGAATGGTTCTTCGTGATATAAATAAAATATAATATGTTAATGATATTAGCATATATAGGAGAGTATTTCAGAAAGCTGTGGAAAATGGAATTAAAACATTTGTTTATTTGATGTAAAAATTTCGAAATCCATGCCTAGCTATTTTGCAACACACATTTTGCATGAAGCTTTTGAAGTCACTTCATGTGCTTAAGTGTTTTTGTCTATGAATGTGTCTATGAATATATCTATGAATATTTGTGTTTGAATAGTTTGTTGAGCTCCTACTGTGTGCCAAAAACCATTCTATGTGCCTGGGAAACATACAGAAGTAGAATAGGTAAAATTCTTCTTTCATAAAACTGACTAGTGGAGATTGCCCATGCAACTCAGGACTGAAGTCTTTAGTCCCTGACAACACTGGCCATTCTTCTTCTTGTCTTTAATTATAAAATCTGGGCTGTCTATGCAGGAGTGGGTGGGTGTAACCCTTGGTTGGGAAGAGAGAAAAAGTCTTTTAGGATAGCCCAGGTTCTACCACAATAGATGGCCTCATTATCCATTCTGAGTCTCATAGATAATGCAGCCCTGGATGGCATCATTGGCCTTGTGAAGAATTGACCAGGAGATTGTGTTGACATCTGAAATTTATTTTAATCCATTTTTGCAGATTTTCCAACGAGCAGAGTACACAAAAGGATCATTACATATCTTATAAAATCTTAATAGTACAAAAATTAGAAATGTTTTTCATGCATATGTTCAATTTGTTTAGAATCCACTGATTTCCATCTGTTAATTAGCATATAGTGCCCTTCAAGGGGAGCTTGCTTTGAGACGTCATTTTCCCTGAATTGCTAAACATATTTTTTTTTATTTATTTGACAGGTAGAGTTATAGACAATGAGAGAGAGAGAGAGAGAGAGAGAGAGAGAGAAAGGTCTTTCTTCAATTGGTTCACTCCCCAAATGGCCGCCACAGCCGGCGCTGCACCGATCCAAAGCCAGGAGCCAGGTGCTTCTTTCTGGTCTCCCATGGGGTGCAGGGGCCCAAGCACTTGGGCCATCCTCCACTGCCCTCCTGGGCCACATCAGAGAGCTGGACTGGAAGAGGAGCAACTGGGACCAGAACCCGGTACCCATATGGGATGCCAGCACTGCAGGCGCCTTTTTTTTTGTAATGGCTAACATTTATGTTATGTTTACAGTATGCTGCTATCAAATTCTATAGTTTGGACAAAGAAGAGACAGGTTGGACATATACCTGTTCACTAAGTTTCCTTTTTTCCCACTTATTCACTGAATAGTTATTGATTGTCTACTGTGAGTATTGTATTAGACACAAGAAAAAAGGAAATGAGGAAGAAAACGAAGAAAACTTTTGAGGTGGATACTGATCTATCCAGAACAGTATGATTCCTACAAAAGGCACGGAACTAGCAAGTGACCATAGTAGGAATGAATTGCTCAGAGTACAATTAATACATGCTTTCTGTGGGGAGCAACTCAGACTAGACTAAGTTACTGGAATTAAGACTTATTCTATGCATCTGCTCTCCCACAATATGGCGCTGAAAGGGAGTAAACAACTTCTACACAGCTGCCTCTTGCCAGTTTGACTGATGAGCTCCAGGAGCTGATCCTGCTCCTGATTGGAGGAGAGCAGCGGCTCGGCGTGTGGGTAGCAGAGTTGGGATCGGTGGAAGAGGACTATAAAGGAGGAGAGAGACAACATGCACCAGGAACATCCGGATAACATCTGAGCAGCCCCCGAGAGAGCCGGCCGGCGGTGTGCCGCTCCCCCACGGAAGTGGGGAAAGTGGCAGGGGGAGCCGCCCTTCCACGGAGGTGGAGGGACAGCAGCCAACCCTGGAAGGACCAGCAGCAAACCCAGTGCACCTGTGTGGGAGACCCAGAGAAAGCTCCTGGCTCTGGATCACCACGGCTCTAGCCGTTGCGGCCATCTGGGGAGTGAACCAATGGATGGAAAATCTCTCTCTCTCTGCCTCTACTTCTCTATTCTCTGCCTTTCAAATAAATAAATAAATCTTTAGAAAAATGCTAGCCATTTTATAGTGTACTGCAACACATCTACTTCATGAAACTCTTCCTGGTACCGACCTGGCGCTTCATGCAAGTTTCTTCCCCTCTTCTCCCACTCCCAACTTAGAAAGCAGGCTTCTTCTCTACTCTTTTCCCAGGTTTCTTAATAGTCTAGTTTTGTTTTTCATTCAATAATCCATCTGTATTTCTTTACTTTCTAAAGTTTTATCTTCCTCTTTTTCTTGAAGTCTAATTCCATTTAAGACATACTGTAGATATTGTTTCCAGGACTCCTATTTTCCTTCACCAAAATAGAGGCATACGTGTGTGTGTGTGTATATACATATATATATATATATATATATGATTTCATATATATTTTATGTAAACATGGAGGCTTTCTGATAACAAATAGTAAGAAGGAAAACATGAACAGTAAAAATGTGGAAAATATGCTAAATTTTTATAATGGTAATGTCAAGAATTCACTGAAATAACACAGATACTAATCTTCATATATTTTTATCCCATTTCTTCCCATCCAGTCTAAGGGGATAATCAAATATTTGGCCCCTGGTTTTCTATTGTAAAACTTGCCAGCAGTAAGTCTTATTCATCATGTACCATGATCAGCTCCATTCTAACCACATCCTCCTTCATATATAACCATTATTTTTTCTAAGATTAAAGTTACTGAGCACATATGTCCTTCATAAAGTTCATGGAAGGTGGGAATAAAACATCAATTTGTTTTGAAGTTAAAAATAATCTGAAATCTATACATAAAAGGAGCTTCCCAAAAGTTCACAGATTTTGAACTTGTTTTGCATCAAAATAAGTTTATCTTTGAACTCAAGCTTTCCATGAACTTTTTGAAGTAGCCTTGTTTCTCAGGGAGGAGTGAAACAGGCTAAGACCTTGAGATCTGGGAGAGGTGGCACGAAAATGAAGACAACAGGAGACACTGCTAAGGAATAGGAAGAGGATGGGGGCCTCATTTTCTCTAAATAATGAGAAACAGTGCAAAACCACAGGAACGTGGGACAGGTCTTTCTCCAAGGGAATCTCCAGGGGACTGGGGACTGAGGCCATCAAGGACTCCAGTGATAGGATCTCTTTTGCCCACTTGTAGCAAGGCAAAGGCAGCTCTGGAACCAAATTAGCACATTATAAATGCCCGTAGTCCCTGAAACCATCACACAGTTCAGGAGCAGGAGAAAGGAGCTCCCATAGTAATGTAATGAAACTTCCCATTGGTACAGTTGGAGGAAGGCTTGGTCTTGCATTAAATTTAAAGACAATGAACAAATACATTTTATATAAATATATGTTGTCATGTTACACTTATTGTATGTTTTCTTTAGAATGTACATAATATGAGTACAATAGAGAAAATAAATGAAGGAATGCTCAAAGGTAATGTCATAGTTGGAAGAGGTCAGAATTTTTAAAACTGTAGAAAGGGAAGAAGTCACTACAAAGAAAATGTTTGAATAAAGTTTTTTTTCAAATATTTATTTTATTTATTTGAAAGAGTTACAGAGAGAGGGAGAGACACACATAGAGAGAGATCCTCCATCTGCTGGTTTACTCCCTAGATGGCCACAATAGCTGGGGCTGGGCCAGACCAAAGCCAGAAGCCAGGAGCTTTGTGTGGGTACCGCACATGAGTGCAGGGGCCCAAGAACTTGAGTCATCTTCTGTTGCTTTTCCAAGCACATTAGCAGGGAGCTGGATTGGAAGCAAAGCAGCCAGAATTTGAACTGGTGCCCATAATGGATGCTGGCATTGTGGGCGGCAGCTTAACTTGTTAAGCAACAACACCAGCCCCTGAAAAAAGTATTGAAAGAAGTGTGTGAGAGAACCATGAAGAGATACACAGGAAAAAGTATTTTAGACAGAAGGTCTTGAGAGAAAAGTCATGAGAGTTAGAAAAAGTAGCACATCTAGTAGATGGGGTGATCTGAGAGAGAAAAGCTATAGAATCACGCTGTCCCATTTGATAGGCCCTGGCCACGTGTGACAGCTGAGCAAAAATAATTAGAGGAGATTTTGACAGTTCTGAACACAAAGAAGTGTTACATCTTTCAAGGGATAGGTATCCTGATTACTCAAATATGATCAGTACATGCCATATATATGAATCAAAACATCACATTTACCTCATAAATATATCCAATGATCATGTGTCTATTAAAAAATTCACATAAGAATCCAGACTCCAGAGCTGTATTAATCCAGTTGAAATCTTGGTTCTCCCATTCTGTAAACATATAATCATGGGCAAACTTTTAATTTCTATAATTCACATTTCTCATTTGTAAAACAGGGATAATATTTTTACATCATAGCATTGCTGAATGGAATAAATGAATTAATACTTATTAAATACTTATAATAATGCCTATCTGACTACTCTATAGATGGTATTTTAATTATCTATTATGTATCTATGTGTCTATCTACCTACCTATCAATTGCCCCTCCATCCATCACCATTTGTATTTTGAAATTACTATTATCAGGAATTACTTGTTCTTATTTTGCACAAAAGGCTCCAGTTTAATCTCCCAGTCCCAATCTTTCTGTGACTATGGGAAATGGGGATGTAGGTAACTTCAGATTTTCCGAAGTTTTTCCTCCTACATATACTCCTCATTATATTAGTCATATACATATCTGAATTCATCAAAAGTCACCTTTTTAACAGCTCTTTTGATTCCATTATGGTTTCAACTTCTGCTGATGTTGTGCGTTGTACAGCACTGCTATTCCCTCTGGGGGCCAGCCATGTCCTTCAGGAATAATGGGAGCATAATTTAGTATTTCAAGACAGAGCAAGGGAGATCAAATTTACCCCCTGTTTGAAACAACCAGAGAATGGATACAATATGTGAAACAGCTTTGTGGGGTACTGGACATCAGGCAACGATATTCAGCAATCCCTGAGAAACAGGAAACAACGTGAGCCCTATGACTTCTCTAGCTTATGGTCAGGAGAGAGCTTCCAGGGCAGTGCAGGGAGAGGGACCCACATGGAGTCCGTTATGCTCTCTGAGCTGAGGACAGATCTGAGAGTCTGGGAGACCAAGGCAGGTAAGTTTGCATGACAGAGAAGTGGAGAAAAGAGCTACACATGAAACTCCAGAGAACTGCAACTGGTTCTTCACTAGCATTCATCTCAACTGATAAGCATGTGCAAGGGAAGAAACCACTCAACACTGGGAAAGTAATTACCAGAAAGGATTAAAGACAGTGTTGCTTATCACACCAACAGGGCTGGGAAGACTGCATGTTTCCAACAGGAATGATGGAAATCTCAAGATCCATGAGGCATGGAGTACAGTAGCTAGGAGGAGCTTAGTAACAGGAAATATTAGTTTTAGGCTGAGCACAGTTCTGATTTAACTTAAAGCATCTTAAATGCAAGACCAAAAAAGATTAAACTACTTCCAAATGTTAGCTGTATCTTGGAACAATGTTCCAGAGTATCTTTGTGATCACAAAATTACCTAGTGCTAACAACATTCTCAATATCTAGCCACCAACAAAAAATTCTGATGATGGGTCAGGAGTTTGTGATAGTGGTTAAGATGCTTCTTCAGACACCCAAAACCCATATTGAGTGCCCAGATCAAGCCCCAGCTCTGCTAACAATGCTAGCTTCCTTGTAATGAGACCCTGGGTGCAGCAGGTGATGGCTCAAGTGCTTGGGTTCTACCCATCCTCACAGGAGACATGTTGGAATTCCGAGCTCCTGGAGTTGGCCTGGCCCAGCTTTGGCTGTGTTAGACATTCAGGTATTGAATCTGCAGATGAGCGTATTCTTTCTCACTCTCCCTGTCTTTCTGCTTTTCAAAGAAAGTAAATAAACAAATAAACATTCAAAGTAATTACTAATGATGAAATAATCAGGAATATCAATAAAAACTAACCCAGTACTGACACAGATATTAAAACTAAGACATAAAATGATTATTATACCTGCATTTCTTATATTCAAAAAGTTGAATGAAGACATGGAAAATGTAGGGGTGATCCAAATCATACTGATATGATTGACAAGTACAATGTTGAAAAGAAAAATATGCTGGATGTTTAAAGGCTAATTACACATTGTAAAAAAAAGATCAGTTAACTTAAAGGCATAGCAACATAAACTATCCCAAATGAAGCAGAGAAAAAATGTTTAGAAAGAGTAAAAGAAGAGAGTATCATGGAGCTGTGGGAAATTTCCTTCAGCTTGAAGTATGTGCAACTAGAGTCTGAAGGTGTCAGAAGGCAAAACACGCATTTGAAAGAATAATGACTGAAATGATCCCAATTGTGTAAAAAGTATTCATAACACTAATGAACCCAAAGCACAAGAAACATGATCCCTAACAATCAAAATGCCCAGCACTGGTGATAAAGAGAAAAACTTCATAAGCAGCCAGAGGACAAAAAGAAACACACTGTAAATATAATGATACAATAATGATACAGATGTTTTCTCATCAGGATCCATGTAAGCAAGAAGAAACTGCAGCAACATTTTTAAAATATTGAAAATCAATTACTGTTGGTTTAGAATTTTAAATTTATTGTCAATGTCTTTTAAAAAAGCAAAATTGTAGTAAATTGGAAGAATTTTGTCACTAGTAAAACCTGGATGAAAAGGAATGTTAATGGAGCCAGCACTGTGGCATAGCAGGTAAAGCCACACTTGCAATGCCTACATCCTGTACGGGCACCAGTTCGAGACCTGGCTGCTCCACTTCTGATCCACCTCCCCGCTAATGCACCTGGGAAAGCAGCGGAAGATGGCCTAAGACCTTGGGCCTCTGCACCCACATGGGAGACCTTGAAGAAGCTCCTGGTTGTTGGCTTCGGACCAGCTCAGCTCCCATCATTGAAGTCAACTTGGGGAGTGAACCAGTGGATGGAAGATCTCATTCTCTCTTTCATCTCTCCCTCTACCTTTCTCTGTAGCTCTGCCTTTCAAATAAATAAATAAATCTTTAAAAATATCAATAGAAATATTTAGGGAAAAAAAGAAAAAAGAAATCACTTGGAAATATGGATCTTCCCAAAGTGCCAAAAATAGTAACTATACTAGGAAAAAAAATAATAGAATTTTCCTATTTAAATTTCTTTGAAGATTTAGAAAATAATAATAATAACATGCAGTTGGATTTTAAAACATGTGAAAGTGAAATATGGGACAATAGTTATAATGATCTGGAGGGAGAAAAGGAAGTATACTATTTTAAAGCTCTTATAACAGATATGATTATAATATTGAGATTACACTGTGAAAAATTAAAATCTGTACTATAAACCTTAAGGCAACCACAAAGTTAAAGAGTTACAGCTAACAAGCCAGCCAAGGAGATAAAATCAAATCATAAAGTAGTGATGTATGTTTTACTTTAAATAAATACCATGAGATTGAACACCAGACTTCTTGAAATATATTCTCTGTACAGAGTTAATTTTTAAATTTATTTATTTGAGTGACAAAGAGAGAGAGAGAGAGAGCGCACAATGGAGAGGCAGAGAAGGAGAGACAGAGAGAGGGAAAGAAAGAGAGAGAGGGAGAGGGAGAGAGAAATCATCCATCTATTGGTCCACTCCCAAGATGTCTTCAATAGCGAGGTTGGGACCTTGCTGATGCCAGAGGCAGGGATTCCATCTGGGTATCCCTCATGGGTAACAAGGGCCCAAGTACTTGGGTCGTTTCTGCTGCTTTCCCAGGTGCATTAGCAGGGAGCAGGATTAGAAGCAAAGTAGAAACTGACACTCTGTTATAAAATGCTGGTATTGCAAGTGGTGGTTTTATCCACTGAGCCACAACCTTGGCCTGGGAAGAGTTAAGTTTTAAGAAAGAACAGATAGGATGGTGCCACGGTTCACTAGACTAATCCTCCGCCTATGGCGCCGGTCCCGGGTTCTAGTCCCGATTGGGGTGCCAGTTCTGTCCTGGTTGCTCCTCTTCCACTACAGCTCTCTGTTGTGGCCCAGGAAGGCAGTGGAGGATGGCCCAGGTCCTTGGGCCCTGCACCCGCATGGGAGACCAGGAGAAGCACCTGGCTCCTGGCTTCGGATCGGTGCAGCATGAGGGCCATAGCGGCCATTTGGGGGGTGAACCAACAAAAGGAAGACCTTACTCTCTGTCTCTCTCTCTCACTGTCTAACTCTGCCTGTTTTAAAAAACAAACAAACAGACAAACAACAAACAAAAAAACCCAACCAGGTAAGCACTTTGGGAAGTAGAGAGTAAACCAAGTTCAGAAAAGCTCTCTTACAGATCAGCTCTTTCACTGATTTCAGTGTACATCCTTCATGTTTGGCCTGCAAAGAACTAGAAAACAAGATGCATATGTGAAGATCCTTTCAGGGATTAATTAGAATTTCAACAGGAGTACAAGACTGGGGTCAGAAAGCATCTCCCTTTCCCCACTGCGCAGGGCAGATTGTAGAGTGCTGGCTCTCACCTCCAATGCAGAGTCCCTACATGAAGGCCCATGTGCCTGCAGGAAAGGAGGTTATGTGTAAAACATCACTTTCTTATTAGAAATATTTTGTTAATAATAATTATACATAGTTACATAATATAATGTGACGTTTCTTTGTCTTCTTTGTGCTCCTAGAAATATTGTTAAATTTAAGACTTAACAACTATTTTAAAATATCTATTTTATTTATTTGAAATGAAGAGTTATAGAGAGAGGGACAGAGAAGAGAGAGATCTTCCATCTGCTGGTTCACTTCCCAAATGGCTACAGCAGTCAAGCCTGAGCCAGGCCAGAACTAAGAGCCTGGGACTCTATCCAGGTCTCCCATGTAGGTGTCAGGGGCTCTGCTGCTTTTCCAGACACATTGACAGGAGGCTGTATTAGAAGTGGAGCAACTGGGACTGGAACACATGGGATGTTGTCATCGTGGGTGGCAGCTTATCCCACAACACTACAACACCAGGCACAAGACTTAAACAATTTTTAATATTTTGCCATATTCATTTTCTACATAGATATTACATACTATACACACATGCACACACACAAACACATACACACTAAGACACACTTTTTTTTTCTTTAAAACAAGACTTTTAACATGATACAGGATTCACAATAATGTTTGTAAAATCAGAAAAAAAGGTAATATTGTCATGTAGATGGTATATTTCAGTTAAAACAGTATTTATAAATATCAATACACCAAATAATATGACATCCACACAATTTTATACTCTCTCTATATGAACTTCAATATATAAGATAAAATGTGATATTAGTCTTTCTGTTTCTGTCTTATTTCACTTAGCATAATGATCTCCATTTTCATTCATTTTGTTAGGATTTCATTATTTTTATGGCTATTTTGTACCTATTAAAGCAAACACACATTATATAAAAATGTTATAATCCTGAAAACAAATTGTAGGTGCCACCTATCTACAGATATCAAGCAATTCATGGATGATAAAATATAGATGGAAGAATTTTAGCAGAGTGGACAGATTATCTACTTCAGGCATCAGTAGTGAGGTTCTTGTGATAGGGAAAGAAACTGACCTGCCTGTCTGAGAGCCATGACCAATGGACACAAGTGTGAAGCATAACAGAAACCGGAGGTGTTTCAGAGACTTTATCTGTCTGCAGGTGTATCAATTAACAGCTCCCTTTCCTCATGTCCACTTGAAAAGTAGCTTACCTCTAAGTGTTTATTACCCAATCAGAACAATAACAAATGAAATATCGAAGATTTTTTGCTTCTATAGAAATGGAAGTTATTGTTACAAGAAAGCAGAATAGATGGTGTGAGCACCAGTTATCTCAGGAAAACCTCTCCAGCTTCTGACAATCCATGAAGGCTACCTCCGGCACAATGTTGAGTGTGTGCCTAGTTATACCGGACTAAAGCTATCAGCAAACGAACCCTCCTAAGTCTGTAGAGTTCTCAGTGCAACTTTCTATAGCTTAATTTTTAAATCTAAAAGGATATCCATCAGACATTTGAGGAACTAATACACAAAGATAAACCGAACAAAAAGGAAATGAGATTAATTCAAGAACAGAGGAGAACTTAAAAATTGTCATTTCATTATTTATGAAAATTTGGGGCAAGCATTTGGTACAACAGATAAGTTGCCACTTGGGAAACCCACATCCCTTATGGGCGTGCGTAGATTTGAGTCCTCTTTCCTCTTATGATCCAGTTTAATGCTAATGTGTACCCTTGGAAGCAGCAGGCAGTGTCTCAATAACTGGCGAACCTGCCACCCGTGTGGGAGACCTGGATGGAGTTCCTGGCTCTTGACTTTGATCTGGTAGAGCCTACTGCCGCTGAAGGCACTTGGAGAGTGAGCCAGCAGATGGAGAATCTCTTTCTCTCAGCCCCCCTCCCTTTCAAATAAAATGAAAACAAACAAATAAAAAAACTATATATTTATAAAGACAAGGAAATTTTTCACCTGTAAAACAGAATCAGGATGCTATAAAAAATGAACCACGCCAAAAGAAGAAAAACTGTCATCAAAAATTTTGGAACAAAATGCTTAAAAACAAAGAAAATCCCAAAACCTAAAACAAAAAGGCAAGAAATCAGAAAATATGCAGGAAAATGAGACATACATTGATGATCATTTAGGTAGTTCCTGGAAAAGGACATGAAGAAAAGAACAAGAAGCTATCAATGTGCTTGGAAGATTCTCCATAAAAATTCTCTTTTACCCATCAGGTATGCAAATGAATGGTCATAGGTCCTATATTTAAGGGAATATTCTGCATTGTTTTACTACTTTAAAAAAATGCTCCACTGAAAAGAATGTCTTGGGCAAGTGCTGTGGCTTAGTGAGTCCAGCCTCCACCTAAGGTGCTAGTATCCCGTATAGGATCTGGTTCCATTCTGGCTGCTCCATTTCAGATTCAGCTCTCTACTAATGGCCTGGGAAAGCAGTGGAAGATGGCCCAAGTGCATGGGCCCATGCACCCACGTGGGGAACCTAGAAGAAACTCCTGGCTCCTGGCTTTAAATCAGCTGGGTTTCTGCCATTGCAACCATCTGGGGAGTGAACCTGCATATTGAAGACCTTTTCTGTCTCTCCCTCTGTCTGTCTGTAACTCAGCCTCTCAAATAAATAAATAAATTTTTAAAAAACAAACGAAAGGAGTATCTCAAATTTGCCAGATTACTTGTGTCACATAAAATTCGAATTGACATATGATTAAAATTCTCCTTTTTTGTCAATCATTCTTTTCTGAGTTTATTTGGAAACAAATGGAGTTTACAATATCATCTTACAAACTTTCAGATTTTAGGAAGCGTTGCCTAGTGAACCATATAATTTATCTTGGAAAATCAATTCATAAATATGTTCATATGAACATACCTTTAATGACAATAATTTCATGTTTTTCAAATTTAAACAATGTTTGAGGGCAGGATCGAAAAATATCTTCTAACTAGCTTTCCCCAAATCACATTATTTGTGGAACCAAGAGGGATTTACATTTAACAAGCACATATTAAAGATCAGGAAATTAACTAAGGACTAGATTGGTGACATTCATTTTTAATGGAAAAGTCAAGATAGGAGCCAACTCTTAACATCTTCAAGAGTTTCCTTTCTGATAATTTTGTTTTCACTATTGTTGGCTGTGCTATTGATACTAAAAGGATAAAACCATAAATTAATAACAAAAAATAGGAATTTCAAGGTATCTGCAGTCCCAGGGGATGAGCTAATCATGTGTACAGAAGGTGTCAAGTGCAGAGAAAAAGCAATTAACAAAATTTAAATGTATTCTTTAGTTATTTAAATCAGATAAGTAAGAACGTATGTTCTTACTTGATATCATGAAGCCATTCTCTTTTCTAATCTTGTTACAGCATCACCAAAGACTATTTTATTTTGTCATACTTTCCACTTTTCTTGGTTTAGTAATCCTTTTAAAAGGGAAAAAAATTCTTGTTAAAATTGAAGTGAATACATTTAATGCAGCATAATCAGCTTCTAAATCTACTTAACCGGAGCCCGTCGTGCATTTAGTGCACTGAATGAATGGCACAAATGGGAAACATGCTACAATGAGGACCGGCTGAATTTTGTGAGACTAAAACTTCACTTTCCTGAAATGTTTTTAAGCATCTGATTTTGTAGTCAAGTGTAGCTCAATTTGCATACCTCTTTATTTGCATTTGACCCAGACACCTGCATTACTTTTTGGAGGATTCTACTTTTATGGTGCTTTTGAACACTTCACTGCCACCCCACTAAGACAAAATGCATTTGGCTTGCTGTATATGTTTGATGGGTACACAGCGTGAATATTTTTTCACTTGTTTTCCTTTAAGTCAGAACAAGTTGTTTACTTATATTGCAAGACTGTTTTGCTTTTCATAGGTTTATTTCCTTATCTAATTTTTAAAATGATGCAGCTTTAGAGACATGAACATTTTCTGAAAGAAGAATGAGAATGATTCTTATTGAGATCATCATTGTTCGTATTAGCATAAAAGTCTCCCCACTTCTGCCAGATTGATGTCTGCCTCATATTTTTCTCTCTTCATTGATATTAAGTAAATAAACATCTCCAATTTCCACATGTCTCAAGTCAAAGCTATATTTACCACTTCACTTTGCTGCAAAACAATGCATCGCACTAAATCATTATT
Source organism: Oryctolagus cuniculus (assembly GCF_964237555.1). NCBI lineage: Eukaryota > Metazoa > Chordata > Mammalia > Lagomorpha > Leporidae > Oryctolagus > Oryctolagus cuniculus. The sequence goes on along the minus strand of NC_091434.1, from coordinate 18,842,600 downwards.
GTTCTTTTTATTCAACTTGAAAATAGGAGAGTTACCTTTTATTTTTTGTTTCCCATCCACAACACGCAAGCAATACACAAGTTCCAGGGTGGATGTTAGGCACAGTGGTTAGCATGCCTCTTGAGATGTCCACATCCCATATAGAGATGCCTTAATTGGAGTCTCTACTCCACTTTCAATCTAGCAATCCTGCAAGTACAAACCATGCAAGGCAGCACGTGATGACTCCTGGAGTTGGATTCTTGCCACCGCATAGGAAACCTAGAATAGGTTCTGAGATCCTGGCTTCAGACTGGCTCAACCAAGCTATTGTAGACATTTAGGAAATGAAGCAGCAGATAGTAGATCTGTATTTGTGTGTGCGCGTGTGTGTATGTAGAGTAAGCTGCCTTTCAAATAAATATAAATACATGAATTAAACTTTTTTGAAAAACCTCCAAATTATTTTTCAACATCCAATTCTCCTCTTTTCCAATACAGCAATTTCCTCCAGAATTAAAACTATTACAGCAACTTATTAAATAGGCAAACACAAAATTTCCCAATTATCTTTAGGATAAAGTTTAAATTCTTTGCATGCTATATACATCACTTCAGAAGCTGGCCTGGATATTGTCCTTATATGATAGGACTTCTAAAATCCTTGGAAAATGAGTATTATGAAAAAAAAATGCATGGAACTCAATTTTTTGCACCAAAATGAATTATCTTTTAATTATATGCTTCCATGAACTTTTTGAAGTATTCTCATACTTGCCACTGACCCTCAAATCATTATTCTGTTCTTTGGACATAAGGAATTTCTTCTTGTGCATAATTATACTGGGTTTTCAAAAACTTCTGAACTTGTGCATGTACTATATCTAAAATTTCCATATCTTTAATGCATCATGACTGATTAGAAAATTCCTGAATTTCAGAATACAGGTGGCAATATGTGGTCTGTATTTCAGTTCTCCCATATATAGGCTACAGGACTGTGACCAAATTATTAAGTTTCACCAAGTATTGGTTTTCCCATTTGGAAAATGGTAGTAAAAAAACTATTTCATTGGATTTTGTAAGGTTTATTTATGCCAAAGGTGATCAATGAATGCTAGTGATATCAATGCTAGAAATTGGGAATAATAACAACATCATCATCATAGGAGATTCAAGCTTCTAAGGACATCAGGTTTTGTCTCATATAAGCAAGGAGCACTCCTTGATTTTTCTCTGCTAGGCCTTAAACAATCATCTAATTTGGAAGTCAAATATGTCGATTATGTCTAACAAAATTTATGTTTTATGGGTGCCCATTGGAAAGGGCTAAGAAATCATACCCCTCCAAGAACTTATCGACTGCTAGATACTACTTATTACATTAATAAATTATAATCTTCTGAGGCTCACTATCTTGGATTTACTTCTGTGGGAAAAGAATCACCCTCAGTTTCCTGGCCCTGGGAAGGCGGCTTCACACAAGGGCATCCCTGAGAGGCATGTGGTGTAATTTTATTTTTAGACCAGAAAAGCCTTTTTTAAAAAAAAAAAAAAAAAAAAAAAAAAACTATAGTTAGCCTTTTCTTTTATTTTTACTTTGCCTCTGGGTTCAAACTCTGGGGCCTGCCTGGAGGGTAGCGGAGGTGGCCCATAGATGCCCCTGATTTTACAAGTCCTTTAAACACCCCTCCAGGGCTTACCCAAAGGGTTCAGCTGCTTCCTCCCACTTCTTCTTCTTCTGACATCTTCTGCAGTCAGCTCATGTTTTCACTTGCTTTGTGGTCAGAGCTACCTCTGCTATTGAAGTGACCCTTTCACCCCAACTCCCAGAACAGCCATCAGCGCCTCCTTCTCAATAGGCCAGAGAGCAGAGAAAGTCTCTGCTCCACTGTTGTTTGAAATAAGTAATTATCGCAGCTCCCAAAGTGGCTGGCAGAAAGGCAAGCCAGGGAGGAAGCTTCACTGGGTGATGCCAAGGTTTCTTTCTGCTCTAGAAATCTCAGGACCAAGGTTTAGAGGCATATTGTTTTAAAACTTCCCATGGACAAGAAACTGTTAAAATAATAATAATGGTCCCAGGCCCACTCTCCTGTTTAGGTCAGACAGCAGTCTCTCTGCTGTGAGGAGATGCACACATTTAAGTTTCTGGCCCTCCAGCGAGGCCCCAGGATGATTCCTGGTGGCTGTGCAGCTCTGTCTCTGGATTATCTGCATCTGTCATCTCCAGAGCTTCTTGCTGCTACCATGAGTTCAAGGGAGAGTAGGATTCAGAAACTCTATCCATGTTCCCTAAAACTCCCAGTGTCCCTCAAACGTGTCTTTGTGGCCACAGAAAAACAGGAGTGTGGAGTGAGGGAGAGGGGAAAGTCTTACCCATGGAAGTTTCCATCAGAGCCCTATGTTTATCATTCATTCACCCAGGAAATGTTTACTGAGCCACTCTGCATGCTAGGTACTGTGCTGAGTGCTGGTGCTGAGGAGACAGTCCAGGTCAGACTCACAGGAGTCTATTTCTTGGACAGGGACTGGGAGGGAGGATGGGTGTGGGAAGTACAGGTGGTGGCTTAGCTGGGGGGAAAGAGCAAGCAAAATAATTCCAGTAAGTGATCCGTGCTATGCAGATTAACATATCACATAGAAAATAGTGATTTGAGGTCAGCCTTCCATGGGGTGCTGTGCTGGGGAGAGGGGCTCATGGGTCTGCCAGGAAGTAGGGAGAACTTTTCCAGGTAGGTGGTCTGGCAACTCTTGAAGGCTAAGGCAGGAAGCAAGTGCAGCATATGTGGGTAGGAGTGTGTGAGAAGGGAGGGCAGGGTCAGGTCACATGGGCCTTGTAGATTATGAAGCAGAGTTATGTGTTATTCTAATGTATTGAGTTTCAGGTAGAATTTCAGATGGAAAAAGAAGTTGCAGTACAATGAGTCCAATTAAAAGATAGAAATCACATAGTAGGTTGAACAGAATTTGCTATAAATAATTATTAATAATTAGATGAATGTAACTGAGATCACAGAGGGACTGCCTTCGGGACCTATGGCTAAGCCAGACTGCAACTGATGGGCAATTCTTTCCATGGCACATGTTGGGGTGCTGTAACCTTTGGCCTATCCGCACTGCCAATGACTTCTGTAACGTCCCTACAGCATGTTTTTGTGGAGAAAGGTTACCATTGTGCCCACTTCAAGTAAAATATTTAAAGAAATTTCATTGTTTATCACAGACCATACATTGAAGAGTGACTTGGACTCAAGAGGCAATAAACTGATATTCAACACAAGGATCCAGTGACTAAAAGCAAAATCAAATGAAAGCCATAGAATCAAATTAACTTGTTAATATTCCTGCTCCAGTCTTGGCCCTCAATTTTGCTATCTGTGCTTACCAAAAGATATATTTCTTGTCTCCTGTTGGATCTTGTTATGGTCCCAAGCCTGGGCCCAAGTGTCAATATTTATATTCATTACAGTCCTCTCTCTTGGGATGAGGCCCTGCCCTGTTTTGTTTGTTTGTTTGTTTGGTTGGTTGGTTTTCTTCATCTGGATGCTATTCTCAGTACCAGATCAATAGCTGAAGTCTTATTCTCGCTTATCAACTTTTCTATTATGTTAAATAGCAGAACTTTCCTAGCAGGGCTACCTGCCTACGGGCGCAGTTCCTGAGTACCTCTGCCCTCTACTCTCCTTCACTTACCACCCTTGTGACAGGAACCACCCTCTCAACAGTGCTGACTCTGGTACAGCAGAAGCTGTCATGTTGCAGAGAAAAGAGCCACAGGCTTGGGCATGAGCAATGGTTGCTCCATTTCAGGGATGAGTGTTTGGTGCAGGAGTTAAGTTGACGCTTGGGTTGCCTTCAACTCATATCAGAGTGCCTGTTCCAGTCCCAACACCTCTGCGTTGGATCCAGCTACCTGCTAATGCATATAGTGAAAGGCAGAAGATGATGGCTCAAGTACCTGGATCGCTGCCATCCATGTGGGAGACATGAATGGAGTTCAGCACCCAGACCTGGGCGTTGTGTGAATTTGGGGAGTGAACCAGCAGATGTGATACCTCTCTCCATCTGTCTCTCTGTCTTTCAAACAAAATGAAAGTAAGTAAAAATTTTTAAAAAACACTAGAGCCATTTAAAAGCAAGCCACGTACTTAACACAGGGCCTGGCCCATAGCAGTCACTCAAGTCCAGTTGGTTTCCTTCCATCCAAAGTGGAAGTTCCCAATGCTTCTCTGAATATTTCCTATCTGGTCGCACCCTGTGGTGGTTACCCAGCTCCTGGCCAATATATCCAAAAAAGTAAGTGTGACAATAGCAGTGATGGCAATGGCTATGGCTGCTACATGACGAGCCTTTATTAAAAGCATTAACTCATTTCCACATTAAAAAGGCCTTTTATGGAGATACCTCCACATCTTTTAATAACTGAAGACATTGAATTTCAGAAATGTTAAACAACTCATTGGCGGTCGCCCATCTACCAAAGAATGTAGCTGTGTTTCTCAGCTTGGCATCAAATAACTGCTTATGCTTCCAAACAGAGATGCTTCCTAAGACAGAGTGTTAGCAACTGGTTAGTGCTCCTGGCTCTGAGAATGGGCTCATATCCCACCTTGAGTTTCTTCTATGAAGACCCTAAACCTGAGTGTTTTAAAATGTTATTTGGGGATAATGATATTTACCACTCTCAACACAATATAATAAGGATTAATTAGTGGATGTAGGTAAAGCACTTTGCAGTGCAGTGATTTAGACATAATCACAAGCCTTACCTCTCATTGATCTTTAGCATTCTTTTTATTTAGTATTGATTCAACATTATTGATCAACTTGAAGGCCATTAATCAGCTTAGCTCAACTTTACCAGTTCCAAATATATTTCTGCAAATTGGTGGTATAAGTTAATTTTTGTCAAATTACATTCATGCTTCCAACTGTCATTTTAACAGAGATTTTGAAAATTTGAATTAATTCAACCTTTCAATTTTTCACAGTTTTATTATAGTCATTAATGCATGGAATCATAATTTATTGCCTACATGTCACCTGAAGCAAGGATTATAATTTCTTAGTTATCCCCAAATGAAAGGGCTCCATTAAGTGCTCAATACAGAGTCTTGCGCTTGCGTAGGCTAAACATGAGTTGAATGGAAGAGATTGTATAAAACAGTTGAGTGCATTTAAGGTAGACTCTGTTGACATTTGGTTTGGAGGTAGACAACTAAAGACCATTAGAAGCCATCCTGGAACTGTTAGTTGATTGAATTACCCAATTTCTCTTTCCAGTTGCCTAGCTTTTCATGTAGTAGACTGGTTAAAAAATGATCATGGCCACTTTTGCAAGACCATCTGTTCTTATCAGAGCCCATGTAGACGTGGATCAACAAAAAAGTTCTGAACAATTAGAGTTTTTCCTTTTCTTAAGTAAATAATTGACCCAGGGCATCTAGCACATGTTACATGCATCCACATGCTACACATAACTCTACAGAGTGATTGAGTGATTATGTGACGAGCTGTCATTACCAACACTGCAGGTGAGCACTGAGCATTGAGTGCCTTGTTTAGGTCACACAGCCAGGATGTAGCAGCTCCTAGACTGGAAACCAGATTTTCATGCTTGAAACCAGGCACCAGCTTTTTTTTTTTTTTTTTAAGATTTTGTTTTTTATTTTATTTGAGAGTTAGAGTTATAGACAATGAGAGGGAGAGACAGAGAGAAAGGTCTTCCCTCTGTCGGTCCACTCTCCAAATGGCCACAACGGCCAGTACTGCGTCGATCCGAAGCCAGGAGCCAGGTGCTTCTTCCTGGTCTCCCACGTGGATGCAGGGGCCCAAGGACTTGGGTCATCCTCCACTGCCCTCCCGGACCACAGCAGAGAGCCGGACTGAAAGAGGAGCAGCCGGGACTAGAACCGGCGCCCATATGGGATGCCAGCACCACAGGCAGAGGATTAACCTACTGCACCATGGCGCCGGCCCCCGGCTCCAGCTTTTGTAGCTCAGATCACATCTCCATTCTGAGCTGATAATCAGTCATCCCTTTCTCGTTTCTGACCAGAGAAATGTTCTAGCAAATATTTAATCGATACTTATAATACAAGGATTTTCTAATTTATGACCACTTATTTTCATTTTATTTTACAGATTTATCATCAAGAAAAATAGAACAAAAGGAGGGCTGCTGTTCTGGCACTAAGAGAGGCTCTGAATGGGAAGGAGGTAACTGAGAAAAGCTGGGTAACCCTTTCAGGAAGCAAGTTACATCTGTGTGTTCGAGGACAATGATAAGGAAGAGTGGAGCTTATCTCAAGACTAAAAGAATATGACGTGCGTTCTCTCCCCTGTCTAGTGGGCTGCTGAAGTGGAGCCCTTGGACTCAACTTTGAAGTCCACAGCATTGCACTGGAGAAGGCATATCCCTGCAGTAACTGTGGAGAACAGGATTTGAGAATCCCCCTGTAAATAAAGTCACTCTGTCTTGTACTTGGGAACTTGTGTCCCAGGAGAAGTCTCCTCCTCTGTCACCTGGCTCTTCTTGTTGCTTTCACCCATGATAACCCACCAACCCTTCTTGCCTACAACTCCAAGCGCAAAATGCAACTGAAGCTCCTCAGTAGAAGCAAGTTACACTACAATGAATACTCAGATGTTTTCTCCTTCACAATCCCAAACTCCCTGGCAAGAAGGAAGAATGAAAAGCTGAAAGGAGAGCAGAAGGGAGTCTGCCTGGGACTGAGGTGGGGTCCCAGCACTAGTCTGAACTGGAAAAGCCAACTTGTAGCCTGTGGTTCCCCTCTGTACCCAGACTCCCAGTACCAGGCAGGATGGAGTGGGAACCCTGGGGTGGCAGCCTGAGAGCTGCTCAGTCTCTGGATCAGCAAAGCAAAGTGAAGCAGAATCGTGGAACTCATGATCTAAAGAGCAGTTCCCGAGAGGTCCAACTGATGACTTGCTAGAGGACCTGATGTAATGGGATCATGAATTCACTCTCAATTCATGCTCTTATTCAGTATTTTAAAGCACCTGCTGCATTATGTATAATGAGGACTGCATTATGTATAACGGATGAAGTATTGAACCCAACAGATTCAGTCTGGCCTTGTAGCAGTTTGTATTTCAGTGGACAGAGAATGGTCGAGACTTGGACTTTCAAACTCCCACCACATGCTCTTTCCTGAATACCTCAACAAGAACTAGGACTTGAGGCCATTCCCCTGGCTCCTCTTGGTAGATGGCTCTGAGCTCCCACCTTTCGAGGAGAGAAGTCATAGAGGCTTTCAATTTTCTAGGTTAAGATTTCTAAGATAGGGAGGGAAGTGGAGAGGGGAGGGAGAAGAGTGGAGAAAATGAGGGAGGGAAAGAAGGAGAGAGAGAATCAATACATGTTTCTTCCCCATGGAACATGCTCTCAGTGATGTAGGCAGGTATACAGCTTAAATTGATTATGTTTGTGAACTGGAAGACCATGCCTTCACCACGTCCCTATGTGACCTCATGTCCCTGCCTGGCCACATCTGTGCACCTACCCGCCAATCAGGTTAATTAACCACCCCCTTTGGAAGTGGATTAAAAGCCTGGGACACAGTGTCCCTGCCCCTTCCTTCTTTTGGCCTCTTGCCAAGTTTGGGGCTTTCTGGGGCCCTGTGCCTTCAGGGTGCGTGGCCTTTGGTCAACCCACCCCATGCTTCCTGGCCAGGATGTTCCTCCATGTGGCTGGTTCCTGGTACTCGTATGAACCCAGTTTTAACTCTCTCCTTTAGACAGGGCCCTCACACTCCTATGCATCTTTCTCACTGAATAAAAGCTTAAAATGTACCATGCTGCCTTGTTCATTTATGCTGGTATTCAGAATTCTTCTCTGAATATTAAGCAATACTGGTAATTTATTAATAACCATATGGTGATATCATATGGCACCCCAAATTCCACCAACGTAAGTGGCACTCCAGCTGGAACTTTTGGGGAAACTTAAGGGGGCCACATTCCATATCATATTTTAGGGGGGCTTATAATGATTTCATATGGTGATCCAGATGGGACATTTGGGGGACTTTAAGGGACCACATTCTGGTATCATATTTTAGGGGGTCCAATAACAATTTCATCGAGAGGATTTCTGCAGCAGCACAGGTTACTCTGGTTTCCTCTTGTCCTGCAGCACCTCCATGTAATGTAAGAAGCAGGATCCCCAACCTTCTCCAGGGTAGTTCTGAGACTCCTGGGCCAGCCCCACCTCTCTGACATCCTATTTGTCCCTGTAGCATTGTTAACACCCATTTGTTTAAATCTGCAAATGTGTCCTATCAAACTATAGTCCGTGATGATTTGGCCAGACCTGAGAAAATTCCTGTCTCTTCCCACAGTGATCTCCAATCAGTGAGATCTCTGATCTCAGGCCAGTGTTATAGAAACTTATAGGATTTTATATTATGTCTATAAATTATGTCAAAAGAGACACCAACCCATGACAAATTTTTAGACACTGATACAAATATGTCTAAGGAATATGCAAAAATTTCCCCTCCATTAGGCTCTGAGAAAGGCATATTTCTTGCTAACCTTATAGTTACAGATTCCTAAGAGGTTTTCAGAAATTCAAAACTGGGTAAAGGAAGAAAGATGAAGGGAACTGAAGACAACCCCCTTGTTCTTGAAATAACACCAAAGAAGTTTGGAATATCTTGGTATCTTTTCATGCTGCTACACAAGAAAATGCAAACTTATATAGCATGTATAGGGTTGATATGCTTAGTTATTTTTCCAATTGACATCACCTTAACTTGGTCCAAATGATATTTAGGCATCCCAGACTCGAAAAAGACAGTCAAAGCTAGTGGCAGTAGCACAATTATCCGGAATAAAGATTGACTTCAAATCTGCCAAGCAGATTAAATAACATAGATACTACTTTCTTTTCTATTTTTTGTGACTTGAACTGTTGCAAGTGTACCCCATCCAGCTCCATAATTGTCTGGCAGATTGTTAACGACTGAGTTTGGATTGCCGCAGATGGTACCACCTACCGTCAGTTCCTCAGTCCTTGTTTACTCTACCCTGGCCCTGGTCAGGATCTCCTAATAGCTCACTTAGGGGAGAAGAGGGAACCGTGAGGGCTTTCTGTTCACAGCTCACTCATGATCAGCAGTCAGTGTTATATTGTCATGGATAGAGTGGTACAAGGGCATGAGCAACTGCTGATCCTGCCAGTCTCATTTCCAAATGACTGCTCAGGACATATTGTGCAGAACTGGGGTATACTGTACACATGGCAAACATGATTGAAATGATAACAGCAAAATATGAACTATTTAAGACCATATAGTCCTGCTCAATATTGTAGAAAAACTTGTGAAGAAAGTGCCAATGCTGAATTCAATTGGAAGGTCTGAAAGTAACTGTTGTCTCTAGATTTTTGCTACCCTCTTATGTGTTATGAATGATTTACCGGGTCTTCCATCACTTTTTCCTTTTCCCTTCATGTGATATAGAGAACTCAAAAAGTTCTTTGAAGATCCCAAGGTGATTCTGTGTGAAAGCCATTTAAACACAACCAGTAGTTATTCAAACACTTTGCATGATCTTAATGTTACAATTGTTTTCTGTCTTCCTCCTCTTTCTTTTTCTTCTTCTTGGGACAGTAAGGGCATATTCTGGAAAAATCATGAAGTCGGAGAGAAAAGTATTATTTGCAATCTACTTTCCAAAACGAGCAGTTTGATATTTTATGAGTAAAAAAATTGATTATTCAATTATCAAGTATAACTAAAGTGTTAGTGTCTATCAAATTGTAAGTTTTACTCTTCGTGTGTGTATATTAGCAACATGGTAGAAATTTTGTACAATTGCTCAGATGATTAAAGCCTTGGTCTGATTTTTCCAAATAATTGAAAGCAAATACACAGGCAATGTGGCATAATTACCGGATAATTATGGATGCTTCACTGTGTCATTTCATCATGAAAACACAACCCTGGCCTATGTTTCAACTATAAACTCTACTAAGTGGTTCCAAAATTATTGAGAGAAAATGAACATGAGGTTAAGAAAAGGAGGGGAAGAGGAAAAGTGGGGAGGAGAAAGGGAGAAACAGAGACAGAGGTGCCAGGATCATATTATAAAATCCATTAAAGAATGTGTTAGCACTATTTGTTCTTCTTTTAGATATCAACAAAGGTACTATAGTTATTTGATTCAGTGTTTGATTGATGTTTTTGTCAGGAGAAGACTCTCTAGGAAGGTTTTGCTCATAGTAAGTGAATACCTAGGGAACTCATTGAACACCTGGAGTCTCGTCTTTCTTGGAGCCCAAGAGTTCTCGGAGAAAATGGAAGACAAATAGAGAAGCTGACAGAACTGATTACAGTGAATATATTTTAGATAGATAAACCAAATATTCTCTTTTAGATGAATACATTTGAGGTTAAATATTTAAACATTGTTTAGAACAGAAAACTTAATAAGTATATATAATAAGTATTTAATGAATAAATTCAATAAATAGATTAAATATCTAATCTGGAAGAATATACATTTATAAAAATCACCTTCATGGAAGTATGAAAATTATTTCCTTGATACAGATAATCTTTGATTCTTTTTAAAACTACACAGTCCAGATCCTAAAGCAATTTTGGCATTGGTGATTGACAAATCATTAAAGTTTATCAGAGAAATAAAATGAGGCCAAAATTTTGTCCATCAAACAAAATGTCTGTGACATTTTAACATATGACCATGAAGCTGGCCAAGTTTGAATTTCTTTTTATTTTTAAAAAAATCTTGTCTTGCAGGATGTTTCTAGAATCTTTGTCCAAGTTTTTTTTTTTTTTTTAATGATATTGATTTGGAAAAAAGGAAAATGCAACTAGTCCATGTTTAGAGAATACAACTGAATGAATCTCAGATAATTTTTGAAATTAAAAGAAAATGTTAAAACTATGACGTGCTTTTTATATGTGATTTCTGCTCAAGGTAAAGTTAGAGAAAGGACAATGACAGCTATAAGTCATGATAAGAAGGTCAATTGCTTGTCTAGACACTGTTTTTGATAACAATAAGCATTTTCAGATAGCCATGGAAAGTGTATCCTTTCATAAAAGTAACTAGATAGGGTTCTTTGTTCTTAGGTTACCAATAATTGGCCCTAGAAGTGAAGGTAAACCAATTTCCTTTCCCCAACTGGCTTGTGCATCAGACTAGATAGCACTTTTTTTTTTTTCATAAATGAAATTCAGGAAAAGCAGAATAATTCCTGTTTTAATGAAACTGGTGCATTGTTAGAGATCATATGGATACGTTTCCTATTAATTATCATGTTAAACACTATTTGGATTTTTATAATTATCTCTTTTAATAGATTACATGTATCTGCATGGACTAGACAGTACTTACCCTCAGTTTTATCTCTGGTTCCTTTGCATTTTCCTTTCACTCTTGGTTGTTATGATTTCTTTGGGATTTTGCTGTCATTTGTTTCTGCCTATCCTTTTATCATTGAGAAAAGATATATGAAAAATATAACAAAACCCTGTAAGTATTTATCTCCCTTTCAGTTTCTTCTTATTTTAGAATGATTTTTGTTGGTATTGTGAGTGGAATTTAGCCTGCAAAAGCATGCTGGAGCTAGCTGAATTTAAACTTCATCAGGTTACAAAGCAAAAATATCATGACAAAAGAGTGTGTTTCATCTTGTCTCTTCATGAGCACAGCACAAAGTAGAAAATGTTCCCTTTTAGCACTGACTGCCAAATTTCTAAACTGGCGCCCTAATTACACCCTTGCAATGTGAAGGCTTGTCCATTTGCACATCAGTGAAGAACAAATCCTACAGAACACTTGAGAGCTGGTGCTGTCAAATGAACTGGGAGAGTGGATAAGTGACTCTTTGTCTTCTAATGTTTTTTTCCCAACATCTTATAACAAAAATTTTCTGACATATAATCAAATTTGAATTTTTTTCCAGTGGACTTCTGTATATCTTCCACCTAAATTCAACCATTAACATTTTACTACATTTGTTTTGTTATATACCAATGCCTTTACCAATAGCTCTACCTGTAGGCATTCCACCTAATTTGTACAATGCATTTCAAGGTGGATTGCAGTACTGTTACTCCTAAATACATCAGACTGCTAAAATGATTTTGATGAAGAAAATGGATGCATTTCTCCCAACCAACTTTGAAAGGGCAATTTTAGAGAGGGGAATAAAAGTAGTGGAAATTATTTTCAAGGAACAAATATGAGTTTTGTGACACCACACAGGTTCATTTTATACCATGCTGTTCTAGTCCTGCTGGAATTTAAATCAATATGTCTTTTTCTTTGTCCTGAGTGGAAAAAGAGAATTGCTTGTCATCAGATTTATATAACATTATTTAGGATCAGCAGCATATTGATACTAACTTGATATTAGGTGACACTTAAAATATGAGAACTGCTAGTCAATTTTGTTGTTACACTACTGAACAGATGTAGGGCAATTATCATCATATATGATGTTAAAACCAAAATTATCATCAAGAGGACCTGGGATTAAAATCAGATAGGCGTCATCTTTTTATTGCACCAGTGCTTGCTGAAATGATAGATATTAGAACATATAACCAAGTGATTGAGACATGCATTAACATTTGCATGTTATCATTTTTTTCCTTAGCTGTGCAATGACTTGACTGCTTGGTAGAAGATAGTTGAATAAGTTATCTGACAATGTTGGAGTGTAGAAAGGGAGTAGAACAAGTTCTGAACAGGAGATACTAGAAGAGGCCAGTGTTGTGGCACAACAGGTTAAGCCACCGCCTGCAACACTGGTATCCCATATTGGCACTGATTTGAGTCCTGGCTGCTGCACTTCCAATCCAGCTCCCTGCTAATGTGCCTAGGAGAGCAGCAGAAGATGGCTCAAGTTCTTGGGCCCCTGCACTCACATGGGAGACCTGGAAGAAGATCCTGGCTCCTGGCTTCACCCTGGCTTACCCATGGCTGTTGTAGCCATTTAGGGAGATCCATCTCTCTCTCTCTCTCTCTCTCTCTCTCTCTCTCTCTCTCTGTCTCTCTCCACCCCCCCTCCTCTTCTCTGTCTTCCCTTCCCCCACCCTATAACTCTACTTTCAAATAAATAAAAAAATCTTTTTTAAAAGGAGATGCTTGAATAATCTATTAAAATGGAAACAAAGATTAATTATATATGGTAATCCTTAATCTGCCATAAATGTAAAATTAGAAATGACTTAACTTTAGGGTGCATAATGTCTAAATGACACAGGAATTGATACTACAAGACAGTAAAGTGGGTAATATGAAATAATTGTAACCATGCAACCTATGTGGCAAAAAAAAATTAGACATATGCCCATTGTCTGGAATTAGAGTGCTAAGAATGAAGCATCAGAGAAGTTTAAAGGGGCCTAATCCAAAGGAAGAAGTCTTGAAACTCTACTAGGGTTAGACAAACAGGAACTGTTGCAGAAGGTGGTGGAGAAGAGAGAACTGATTCAGGCAGTTAAAGCTTTGGAGGGGGGAAGTGACTACTGAGTAGAAGAGGAAAAGGAATGAAAGGTATTATATTCCTTTTCCATCGCAAGATTTGATGCACACCATCCTCAAGAGCTGGGACCTGGATCTTTCCTTTGCCTAGAAACTTCTACACATTCACATTTAAGGTCTGGGTCAGGCATCACATCCTCTAGTCAACATTCCTTAGCCCTTCCAGATGTGTAGATGGCCTGTATACACTGAACAATAAGCTGAGATGAGAGATTCCCCAGAGAGGAGTCTGGAGAGAAAGCACAGGACAATGAGTATATATCATAGGGAATTTTGGTTAAACAGAGATCTGGAGCAATGTCAATCTCCTAATTTTATAGAAAGGTTAATGATTCATTGAGTCATAAAGTGAGTGAGTTGGAGGGAATAGAGAGAGAGTGAGAAACAGAGAGAATTGGAGCAATCAGAAGATAGAAGGGAGAGAGGGGAGATAAGGGCAGAGAGAAGGAGAAAAAAGAGAAAAGTAGAGATAAAACATTTTCCAGCCCCACAAAATATTTATTTCTTATTTTGGAATATAAAACACATGGACACATACACAAACACACACACTTATAAATATTCCATTTTACTGTTAAACTTTATTAGTCATGATGCACTTTTTTTTCCTTAGGTTAACCAGTGACCTGATTAGTAATTACTGTAGATATCTTTGGTTCACCAACACTCTCATTAGAAAGAAAAAAGAAACCCAAGATTTCAACATGTCCATAAATTATGATACTGTAACTTTATTATCCACATCTTATTTTTATGGAGACCATCATGCCCTCTTTCTGGTTAAAATCCAAACAGTGAGTGAGTGTGCTCAGCTAGCTGAGGCTAGGAGTCCCTAGCAACTTGCAGAGAATATTACTCAATAAGCACAGTCAGTAGTTCCTTTCCTATTTACTCCATATGCATGAACATTTTCATAAAAATTCAAGAACTGGGAAATTAGTCAATGTAGGTGTGGGAAAGAAAAGGGAATATCACTGGAAATTTTCTGGAAGATTCCCAAGAAATTCTTGCATATATAGCACTATTTTGCTACCCAAGATCCACAGCTGCTATCTCCTCCAACCAGTAATCAGATTTGTCCTCTCCTTTCCACTGTTAGTGGACACACATTTACTTTTTATTCACCAAATATTTTATCACTTTGTTAATACATTTATTACATGAGAATGCATTTCCTCTCCTCATTGTTCTCTTCTCCAAAGCAAAAGTCAATGTTAATCTATTTTATAGTCACCTTTGCTGGAGCCCTGTATTGTCTGCCTAATAATGGAAGACATTTGAATTTTAGCAAAAGCATGGTTTATAAGAGGTAAAATCAATAAACTATATATATAGCCCCCAGAGATTTTAAGATTGAAAATATTTCCTACATTATACATGTCAAAGGAAGACAAAAATGCTTTTTTGAAACCCAGAAAAGGAGCTAATGAGATAAATTAGCTTTAGAAGTTTCCTATTGGACCTTGGCCAAACATTGGCCCTATAAGTATACTTCTTTTTCATATCCTATATGAGATTTTTGTGTCTGTGCTAGCAAGGGTTACAGCATTGTCCAAACAGTGAAAAGATAATAAGGTTAATTAAAGGCTATAGTTCTCGAAATTATAAAACTTTTTGGTCTTTATTTTGTATATTCCATAGTTTGCATATCATTTTTCCATGCATCCATTCATCTGTTCATCGGTCTGTCCAATCATCCATCCACCCATTACCCCACCCATCCATTCACACAACCAGCTAGGCAGCTAGCTAGTTGAAATATAATGCACTTGAGGCATGTGTGAATGTTACAAAGAAAAAATGAGACCTATTCCCTTCTCAGAGTGAGTTCGCTATGTAATAAAATGCTCTGTCCCTCAGTCTGGGTTTATATCCATACTGTGACATAGGAAGGTACCCGTGGACAGAGGACAAATAAGAAGTGTCTTTGGTGGACATCAACCTCACTCAAAAGCTAAAGTATTGCCACCATTTATTAACGAATATGGATATTTTATAGATTGAATCGTAGATCACAGGGATTTAAGAGTACACAGACATTCTGACTGTCATTTTCTGATTCTGGAGAAAGAACAGCGATTTGGGTCAAAATCCCACAAGGAAATAGAGCAGCTGCAAAGGCACTAGGGAAGGTTGTGGGAATGACACTGCCTGAGCAGGTGGAACCAGCTTGGGAAGGGCCTCAAATGCTGTTCTGATGAGCTTGGACTTTATCCCAGAGGCTCCAGGAAGTCACCAGGAGTGAGCCAATGCCATGAAAATCCCTGAACAGTTTTGATCTTTGTGGTAAGCTGATATCAGGCTTTGTCTAATGCTTGTTGAGACAGCAAAGTAAACAGGATATTGTGCTGTAGATTGTGAGTCAGAAATTTTCCCTTCTGATTCCACCAACCATGTCAGTGAGCTTGTACATGCACCTGGACCTGGCTGAGATTCAGGTTCTTCATGTGCCACACGACCATTTTGTCCCAAGGGAGAAGTGACCATGACTGCTCAGGGTAAACGGGGTAGACCCGAAAAATCCACAGAATGCTAATCAATGAGTCACCACAAGCGTACAGTAAAATCATTCTGTAAATATTTTCATAAATTTTATAAGTAAATTTTCAAATATTGTTAAAAAAAAGCCTTCTCATATCATGCCCTTGTCAAAAGATTGAGAGTTAGTGTCCCTTAAAGATTGTTTTTCTCTGTTGTCACAGTACCTAAGTATAGCCTTCAGTACAATAATTCAGCAGGAGTTCATTAAGTGTGAACTTAATGTGATGGCCAACTCATCTATATCTCGTCCTGTTTGTCTCCTTTTCCACACCACCCTGTTAGAAGTGCAACTTCTTTCTGCCTTTTTATTTTAGTTTCTCAACTCCGTGTCCACAAGGGTACTGGGATCCTGAGTCTACTCTGGACTTGAGGACATACAGAAGTCTAGATGTTTCTACAAAGTAATTTTTTCACCTCATTCTTTGATCTTCTAACAGGTAAATTTAACTCAAATTTGTTTCACTTTGTCATTATTTATTCATACAGAATGCAATGAATGTGTCTCTGCATTGTATAGTTCTGGTTTCTGGGAAAATAATGGAGAAATCAAAATAGTTTGTTCTTAACTTGAAGAAGTTCTCGAGGAGAGGTGGTAAACAGGTAAAAAATTTACTTGTAAAGCAATTCTTGGGGATGGAAATAAGTGTGTGAATAAAGAGTTATGGACATTCTAGGCTGGCGCCGCGGCTCACTAAGCTAATCCTCCGCCTTGCGGTGCCAGCACACCAGGTTCTAGTCCTGGTCGGGGCACCGGATTGTGTCCCGGTTGCTCCTCTTCCAGTCCAGCTCTCTGCTGTGGCCCGGGAGTGCAGTGGAGGATGGCCCAAGTCCTTGAGCCCTGTACCCGCATGGGAAACCAGGAGAAGCACCTGGCTCCTGCCATCAGATCAGCGCGGTGCGCCAGCCGCAGCATGCCGGCCGCGGTGGCCATTGGAGGGTGAACCATCGGTAAAAGGAAGACCTTTCTCTCTGTCTCTCTCTCTCTCACTGTCCACTCTGCCTGTCAAAAAAAAAAAAAGTTATGGACATTCTGAGCAAGTGCTGATTAATTCTTTCTGGTAGGATCTAAGAAGGCTTTACCATAGAAGAAGCCTAAAAGAACTCAAAAAAACAAAAACCTGCTTTATGAATTTATTCCTTTAGTATGAATTTCTCCAAAAATGATTTCAGATCTTCTCAAATTTATAGACATTTCATATAAAAGCAAGTGAGGGAATGGATATTGAAAAAACAGAAGTAAGAAAATAAAATAAAGACAGGATGAGATTAGTCCACAAAAAGAAGAAAGGGAGAGCCTGAGGCTTGTTAGGGGTGCATCGCAAATCTGGCTCTAAGCTAATGCAAAGAGAAAGTCTTGTTTTTCAAGACGCATCAGAGTGTGCTTAAGAATACAAACCAGTTCTCAGGAGACCTCACCTACTCTTGCTGCTGGGGGACTTTTCTTTGGTGGCCCACACAAAAAGAACATGTAAAACATAACAAACAAGATTTCTGCACGTTGCTACAGTCAATAGGACAGCCAGGTTCGTGGGTTTGTTCTCACGTCATTTGTAATGGGAACTGATGGCAGAGTGCCCATGCCAAGTTCAGTAAAAGCAATTCTGTGTTGTCAGCTATACAGTTCAGAACAATGAACATAACTTTGCCAGGTGGGGCTGGCATTTGGAGCTGAAGAAACAAGGTGAACAGCAGAGAGTTGTTGTGAAAGTGCCCTGAGTGGCTGTGGAGCCATGCAGAGCTTGGCATGGCTGCAGCACAGGGTGTGTCTGGGAGCAACCACCGCCTGTAGGATAGGATCCAAACTTCTTAACTTTGCAGACAAGGCCCTTGATGATATAGTATCTGCCTACGTTTCCCACCTCAAGCATTGCTACCCCTCATCTCCCCCTTGAACTGTAAGATGCGATCATTCTGAACTGTTTGTTGTTGTTGTTCCCAAGATAGTCCATGTTCTTTCATGATGCATACCTTCATTCGGGCAATTCCCTCAGACCAAAATGCCATAATCTACCACCCAGCTATCTCTATCTGCCAGGTCTTTCTCTTTTTTTTCTATTTCAAGGCTCAGCGTCTTTCAATAGCTCCACAAATTACCTCCCAGGTTGAGTCCAACACCCTCCTCTGGATTCCATGGTGTCTCTGTATATTTCCTTTTTGCTCTTCATTAGTTTCGGGATTGCATGTATGTGGATATCTTTGTTTCCTCCAGAGTCTGAAATAGTATGATAACATTCTATCTCATTCATGTGTATTTCCCCAGCACCTGGCATCCTGCTTTACATAAATAGGCTTCAACAAATATTGTGGAAGGAGGGCAGGAAGGCAAGCAGACAGGAAGGCAGGAAGGCAGGAAAGCAGGGAGGGAGGGAGGAATGGAGGAAGGGAGAAAGGGAAGAAGGGAGGGAGGAGGGAGGGAGGAAGGGAGGAAGGAGGAAGGGAGGGAGGAAGGAGGAAGGAAGGGAGGAAGGAAGGGAGGAAGGGAGGGAGGAAGGGAGGAAGGGAGGAAGGGAGGAAGGGAGGAAGGGAGGAAGGGAGGAAGGGAGGAAGGGAGGAAGGGAGGAGGGAAGGAAGGAAGGAAGGAAGGAAGGAGGCTGGGAGAGTAGGAGAGAAGGAACTGAGAAGATAAGAAGGTGCTGATACTGAAGTAGTTGGCTGAGCAAAGATTGCAAAAGACCCCGTATCTTTGCTAAATATTGTGGGCTTTGTTTAACAGCAAATGGAGAACAAGAGCAGTTCTTTACATGAATAAGTTAACAAGCAAATTCAACAGTTAGGAGGGATGCCTAGCTGCACTGTGTAGTGGATTGGAGGGCAGATTAAAGATAATTTGGTGCTCACTGTTGTTGCTGGGTTGAAGTAGGACAGGTTTAAGCTGAGACACAGAAAAGTGTCTGAGGATCACTTCTGAGGCTAAATTGTTAAGATTTTGGGATCAGCTTTTTTCTGAAACTACTTGAAAGGCATAGCTTGACATCTTATTTCACCAGCTCACCAAGTTCTTTCACACTCACTGTTTATTATTTTTAAATAGATATATACATAAATTGCACCAATCTTAAATAGACAAGTCAATGAATTTGATATATTTATACAGCTGTAACAATCACCCTGATCCAGAGTGAGAACATTTCTAGTATGTAAGAGGGTCTGTCATGTCCCCTCCTAGTCAATGTCACTCCCCAAACAGAGTCCCTATTCTCATTTTCATCGCCATTGATTAGCTTTGCTTATTTTTCAACTTCATGTAAATTGAATTGCACAGCATATATTCTTTTACATTTTTCCCCTGTGTTGCTGCATGTGGTTGTAAATTGTTCATTTTCATTGATGCATCATATTCCTTGTATGAACACATCATAATTTATTAAGCTGTCCTTCTGATAGATATTTGGGTTGTTTCCAGTTTGGGAATATTATCAATGGAGTTTCAATATTTTGATAACTTTCATTTTATTATGAGACCTACTTTGACTATAAAAGGCAGTTTACTATAAGATTTGTATTTGAAGTCTAACTTTGACAGTTATTTGCTTCACAATATTAGCATTTTACTTCACAACATCTCAATTTGTTTTCAAAAGAAATGGGGTAACTATCTGGACTCAGTTGATCCTGAAAATCAAGTAGGGCCAACCCTCGTAAGTGTGGGTTGGATGTCTGCATAAGATTACCAGGCAATGAGTCTGATTCACTCACTTATAGCTGCTGAGCCTGACAGGTATTAAACGCCCCCAAATTGTTGAATAAGTAAATGAATGTTAATAATAGTTGATAATTTCACCTTTAATCTTCACTGTCTAAACAATAAGACTTTCCAATAGACTTTTAGTAATATACCAGTCATCATGGACTTCATGGATGAGCAATAAAATATACATGCTATGCAAGTTTATTCCAATGGTTCCTCCGTATCTTAGCTGAAATATTTAGTGTGAACATTGTCCAATTTTTATTGTTTGCTTAGTCATTGTTTCCCTAGAATGGAATTCCACAAATGGAGAGACTGTTGTTTGACTGTTTTATACCCTGTGGAGCCCACATCAACACTGACTCCTATGGTTGACCACAGATGTTATTTATTCTTGTGTTTGACTTTAAGTACAACTCTAATCTCTATTCCACTAAATGCATTTAGTTCATTTTATTCACTGTTAATACTTGGAATATTTACTAAATATGTGTATTTGTTTACTTGCTAATTGTATTCTTCAGAAGCACAGATATTATTAGCTTTTTAGAAGCTTCTGGAAGTGGAACCTGTTAGTGGCCAAAACAACCACTTACTAAGTGAAAGATTAAATCAGCCAGTTGTTTTGGTTCCATGATGCCGAAATAACTGGTTTGACTCCTCTAAAAAGTGTGGTAGTATCTTGTAAGTTTTTTGAAGAGGGGAGCCCGCCATGAATGTATCTCATTTTCACATTGTGCTAGCTGAATTGGAAATGTTTATGCTGATAAACAATAAAAATTAGACACATGTCCCTATGTTCCTTATGTTGGGACTCTAGTTTGATTTTTTTAAGACCTTTCATCTAACAATTATAAGACCTAGCCGGCGCCGTGGCTCAATAGGCTAATCTTCCGACTTGCGGCGCCAGCACACCAGGTTCTAGTCCCAGTCGGGGCGCCGGATTCTGTCCCAGTTGCCCCTCTTCCAGGCCAGCTCTCTGCTCTGGCCGGGAGTGCAGTGGAGGATGGCCCAAGTGCTTGGGCCCTGCACCCGCATGGGAGACCAGGAGAAGCACCTGGCTCCTGGCTTCAGATCAGCATGGTTCGCCGGCCGCAGCGCGCCGGCAGCAGCGGCCATTGGAGGGTGAACCAACGGCAAAAGGAAGACCTTTCTGTCTCTCTCTCTTTCTCACTGTCCACTCTGCCTGTCCAAAAAAATATATATATATATATAAGACCTCCATGAATGACTAAAAAGGGCATCCAACTCTTTCTTCTGGGCAAAGTCTCCAAATGCTATGTATCCCTCTTTTTGGATATTCTATAGGAAATGAAAATTCAATCCCCTACAAACAAACTCATTGTTCTTTCAAATGTTGTTCCATCCTTCTAAGACCCTCTTGGGGGCTGCCAATAGCCCAGTGTATGAGCTCGAGTTATTACTCCTAAACCTCACCTCATCACCACCTCTGAGGGACATATGGAATTTGTCACTAGTTCCTGTGTCCCTGAGCTCTTTATTCTTATCTGCTCAAGCCCTAAATATTAGTCCCCTGGATTATTGTCTTCCGGTTCCCCTTACATTCAAAAACCCCCCCTCCTACTATTTTTATACTTTTCTAAGAGTGATTTTTCTGAAATGAATATTAAATAATGCCATTTACTCTTAAAAATCTATCATTGTTTTCTTTAAGTTTCCAAAGGACATTTAAAGATTATTTCATTAAAGAAATACAAATATTTGACAAGCATGTTAAAGAATTCTCAACATCACTAACCCTCAGGGAAATGTAAATCGAAACTACAAAGAAGTACCAGTTCAGTCCAGTTAAGACTGACTGATATCAAAAAGACCGAAGATAATAAGTGTTGGCAAGGATATAGGAAAAAGGGAACCATTACATAATGTTGATGGGAATATACATTAGTAGAGCTGTTATAGAAAACAGTATACAAGCTCCTCAGAGAACTGAACCTAGAACTACCATGTGATCTAGCAATCCCACTCCTGGGTATGTATCCAATGTGTCAAAGAGATGCCTGTACTCCCATGTTTATGGCAGCACTATTCACAACTGCCAAGAAAAGGACAACATAAATGGCCATCTACCAATGAATGGATAAAGAAAACGGGGCACATACTTCTCAGCCACATAAAAGAATTGAATCTTCATTGGCACCAATACAGATGGAATTGGAGGTCATAGGACAAGTATCACCTGTCCTCACTCATATATAGAATCTTAAGGAAAGATGATCTCATAGACGCTAAACATACAATGGTGATTATAAGAGGCTGGGATTGAAAGGGAAGGAAGAGGGATGGTAAAAATTGACTAATGCGTACTAGGTTATGCTAGATAGGAGTAATAGGTTCTGCTGTTCCGTTGCACAGTAGGGTGACTAAAGATAATACTAATACACTCTGCATTTCTCTCTCTCTCTCTCTCTCTCTCTCTCTCTCTCCCAACAAACGAGAAGATACAATTTTGGATGTTTTCAACATAAAGAAATGGTGCTAAATATTTGAAGATACAAATATGTTTACCCTGACTGAACATTTACAACGTACACATGCACCAAAATATCACGTAGTATCATCAAAATATGTTCAGCTTTTATGTATCTGTTAACTCAAAAATTAAAAAAAAAAATAAAATATCCCTCGTTGGCATGTAAGGCCCCCTTGTAGGCATGTAAGTACTCCTGACTCCTTGGCCTGGTGCTCTAGGACTAGGATTAGTTATGCTTTTCCTGACAGGTACTTGGCACCTCACTAACAGATTTCTTCAAAGGTGTCATGCAGTTTGTTTTTGTGTGATTGTGTTTTATTTTTCCTTTATATATGAATCTTTGTTATGCAAAACTCAAGCATCATAAACTGCAGGAAGCATGGTGAGGAATTCTCACTTCTTTCCATTCTACTTCCTTCCCCAGTGCAATGCTCTTTCAAACCTCTGCATTGACATACCCCCCTCTTCTACATTGAGTCGTCCTTCTATATGATCTAGAAGGACCTAGGTCATCTTTCCGCGCTTGATTGGGACACTGACTACTCTAAGAATTCTTCTCTGATCTTTCTAAATAGGTGTGCCTCCCTGGGCTCACATTTCAACTTGTATGTGCCTCCACAGTAGCATTGGCATTTGTCCTAGAATTCCTGATCTGCTTGTCTGTCTCTTCAGGTCAAAGGCAGACTCCTTAAGAGAAGGGAAAGTTGTCT
The DNA here is from genome assembly GCF_964237555.1 of Oryctolagus cuniculus. Taxonomy (NCBI): domain Eukaryota; kingdom Metazoa; phylum Chordata; class Mammalia; order Lagomorpha; family Leporidae; genus Oryctolagus; species Oryctolagus cuniculus. The sequence continues at coordinate 18,819,640 of NC_091434.1, read as the reverse complement.
TACTTGACTTGGTTCTCCAAAATCATACTCAGAAATGTTTGTTGAAGAATGAATGAGCAAATTGTTTGACTTGTCAAAGAGTCTGTTTAAAGCATGAGGCAGGAAGTAACGATAGAGAAAAGAACTTTTGAGTAATGGAAAATAACCTTCAGCACACTGATAAGAACATTTTTTTCCAACCTGAAGTCATAGTGATAAAGACATCTCTCTCAAATCAGCAGCATGAGATCAAAGACACTTTGGAAATTTGAAGGACAGTATGCAGTGGAGCTATTTGATGTGGATTAACGTGTTAGCAATTAGGAAAGAACTACAAAGAACAAATTCTGTAACCATATGCATGAAGGCTCCTACATAGGCTGCTTTTCAATATTTGGACTCTGAGTTTTATATATGAAGTATCCGAGATAACTCTACAATGAGAATGTCAGTTTAAATACCAGGTGTACCCAGTTTGGCATGAGCTAGCCTGGGACAAATAGAGTTAGACACTTCAGAAATGAAAAATAAAGAAAATCAGGGGACAGTGGAAGGGACAGGCTGAGAGAGCAACTGACCACTCCTATCTGTGAGTTTTAACAACCCCCTTAAACTGGTAGCTAACACTCTTAGATTGGTAGTTAAAAATTCAGTATGGACATGATCGCTTAGAAATATTCTTTGTGGCTGGCGCTGTGGTGTAGCGGGTAGGGCCACTACCTGCAGTGTTGGCATCTCATATGGGCACTGGTTTGAGTCCTGACTGCTCTACTTCTGATCCAGCTCTCTGCTATGGCCTGGGAAAGCAATAGCAGATGGCCCAAGTCCTTGGGCCCCTGCTCACACCTGGGAGACCTGGAAGAAGCTTCTGGCTCCTGGCTTCGGATCAGCACAGCTCTGGCTGTTGTGGCCAAATGGGGAGTGAACCAGCATATGGAGTGTGGGGAGCAACTTGGACTAGACTAAGTTACTGGAATTAAGACTTATTCTATGCATCTGCTCTCCCACAATATGGCGCTGGGAGAGGAGGCAACAGCTTCTACCCAGCTGCCTCTCACCAACTTGACAAGCTGCAGGAGCTGCTCCTGATTGGAGGAGAGCAGCGTACTCGGCGTGTGGGTAGCAGAGTTGGGATTGGTGGAAGAGGACTATAAAGGAGGAGAGAGACAACATGCACCAGGAACATCTAAGGAGGAACATCTATCTGAAGGAACACCTGTGCAGCCCCCGAGAGAGCCGGCCGGCGGTGTGCCGCTCCCCTGCGGAAGTGGGGAAGGTGGCCAGGGGGAACCGCCCTTCCACGGAGGTGGAGGGACGGCAGCCAACCCGGGAAGAACCAGCAGCAAACCCGGGGAGGGCCGAGCAGACGAAAGAACAGCGCAGGGTCCTGTGTCGTTCCTCCACGAAGACGGGGAGCGACAATGGAGGACCACTCTCTCTCTCTACCTCTCCTTCTCTCTCTGTGTAACTGACTTTCAAATAAATAAATAAATCTTAAAAAATATTCTTTGTGAGTTGTTTAACCTATTTATGCCCAAAGTAACATTATATTTATATAAATATATATATGTGTGTATATAGAATATATACTTATACAAATAAAATGTATTACATAGGATGAGGATAGCCTTTTAAAATCACATTTTGATTGCTTGTGTAAGATCTCAAGTCAGGGGCTGGTGCTATGGTTTAGTAGGTTAAGCCTCTGCCTGCAGCGCCGGCATCCCATATGGGCACCAGTTCGAGTTCCAGCTGTTCCACTTTTGACCCAGCTCCCTGCTGATGGCCTAGGATAGGAAGGCAGTGGAAGATGATCCAGGTACTTAGGTCCCTGCATCTGTGTGGGAGGCCTGAGAAGGCTCCTGGTTCTCGGCTTTGGATTGGCCCAGCTCCAACTGTTGTGGACATTTGGAGAGAGAACCAGTGGATGGAAGACATTCTGTCTGCCCCACCCTCTGTCTGTAACTCTGTCTCTCAAATAAATAAGTACATTTTTTTTTTTTTAAATCTCAAGTTGATGGAATCCTAAGGTTTTATCAGACTAGTACCTGAACCAAGTAGGTACAAATCATCTTGTCTTGTTCTGCTGGTATTCTTACATTAGTAAGTACTCTGCAGGTTTCTCTATAGCACATAAATTAGGTTTCATTTTCAAAATATATTATTTTCCTAACTGCTTATATAAATATGTATATTCATATATCATAATGATATTAGAAGTTTAAAAAGCACAGAGGGAAGACATAAAAAAATCCTAGAATGTAGTGACCATAAAGATGGATAAACTTGTTAATAAACTGTATTATAAATGAGGCCAGGAATGAGAATACTTCCAACAAGATTGGGCAGCAAGTAATAGTGACATTTTACAATCAAGTTAGAAATATAACTTTTCCCAGTGCACTAAATATGAAGTAGCAGCTATTAATGAAAGGTAAATAGCAAGAGACCAAAAGATAGATGAAAGTGAAAGAATTTAACTTAATTAGCATACATGTATCCATGCTTTTAGTTTTTAGAATCTTTGATGTTTCTAATCTATTTATTTTAAAAGTTTATATGCTTATTTTGAAAGACAGAGTTACACAGGAAAGAGAGAGAGAGAGAGAGAGAGAGAGAGAGAGAGAGAGAGAGTTGATTTTCCATTCATTGGTTCGCTGCCCAAATCATTGCAATGGCTGTAGTTGAGCCAGGCCAGGAACTGGGAACTCCTCTGGATCTCTCAAGGTTGACAGGGACTCAACTACTTGAGCCATCTTGCGCTGCTTTCCCAGGTTCATTAGCAGGGAGCTGGATGGGAAGTGGAGCAGCTGGGACTTGCACCAGTGCTCTTATGGCATGCTGGTGCACAGGCTTCAGCTTAACCCATTGCACCACAATGCCAGCACCAATGTTCCTGATTTAAAAGGTTATGCACTGAAAAATCAATACAACCTAATTGGTTGCAATGACAATATATTAGCAACACGAAACTATTGAAGTAATACATATATATATATATATATATATATAAAATATAGTTCGTTGACACACACAAGAAATATTTGAAATGTAAAACCTTGTAAAAAATCAGGAATATGAAATGGCTTTCATTGTTCTGAGTCAAAGAAATAGATCCCATTGACCTCAGTTTTATTTCCTTTTATTCGGTTCTCAGCTTACTGCCATCTTTCCTTTATCTCCAAGCCCAGTGAAACCATTTTTCCTCAGATGCCTCAGTGACCTCCATTTAACCAAACTCTAGTAGGGCTGTTTTGTTCCTCTTGTTAATTGACCACTCTATAGTTTTGGCACAGCTGGCCATTTTAAATTCTTAAAAATTTTTCTTTTCTTAACTTACTCAGGATCATTTTTGGTGGTTTTTTGCATGCCTCTCAAACTACCCATTTCCAGATGCCTGTAATAGCTTTGATTTTATTCCTCTACAAACCAGTCCTTCCATTTTTATCTATCCTCGACTCATTCCAGCGCTCTTCCACAACTGGCCCCAGGCTCTCTGAGAATTTTGCTACTGCCAAGGTCTTAATCATCAGTTGTGCAGCAGTGATTCAGACTACCTTGCCTTTCCCTTTTGTGCACTGTTCTTTTCTGGTGCAATCTTCTGCCCACAGCTCAGACTTCGTACATGCCACTTGATTGTCTTCTTCAAGCGGACACTTTCTCTGCCCCCGATTCTTCTTTTTCTCATTAACTGTCTGTTAGAAATAGCTCCATTGTGCATGCATTTGCTCATGTAAGCAACTTCATATTCATTTTATTCTCCCTTCTCTTTTATCACTGTACCAAAATAGTCACAAAGTTTGTTAACTCCACATTCTAGGGTCTCCTTTTAAACAGATCTCCTCCACTTTATCTCCCTGTCATTATCTTAGCTGAGACCTGCAGTCTCGCACCTGTACTGGTTTCTGCAAGTGAGTTGGAATTACAGCCTCCTTGGTAATCTTCCTGTTTGTGTCTCTCCCACTGTCCATTCATTCTACACATTTCCTCCAGGCTGATTTTGGAGAAATGCAATTAGGATCATGTCACTCCCCACGCTGAAATCTGTAAATGGCTTTCAGTCATTGTGTAGGTTAAGGTTTGCCCAGTTCACTCAGCAGGGCAAACACAAAAATAAACAAAGACAGCAAACATTTGCCTTTTATTCTCCCAAGTCTACCTGTTACACACATATAATGCACTGCTGCAGTGTAGCCTTTGCCTTGTTTCTCTCCCTTTGGTCGTCTCGCCTTTCCCTCCATCCTCTTCCTGGTGAACTCTTTCTCTTGCACTAAGATAAACTCACACATTGCCTCCTTTAAGGAATCTCTCCTGTGGATAACTCTTGGCTGCCTCGTGAGCTTGCGCACATGCTCTTATCATTGCACTTACCAGACAGACGGTCCTGTGACCATCTGTTTACCCACCCGTTTTTCCCATTAGGCAGACATCTGAACATTTTTTTCCAATGTGACAAGTTTCACAGATGACATTCAAGAGTACAACACATTGAAACTGGCATTGCCATGAGGTGACCACCTCTTTCCCTCAGTCAGGAAAAGAGACTATAACAGGAGAGATGATCATGACCTTGGATCAGCCCACGCTCATTTATATATAAATGTATTTCTATTATTTGAACAGTCATTTAGTATTATTGTTTTGGAATCAGCATGCCCAGATTTAAATCCTGGTTTTGTCACTTACTACCCAAAAACCAAAATGAATTATTTTACTTCTATAAGCCCTAGATATTTTCTTCTGTAAAATAAGAATTATAACAATAAACAGGATTCTTGAGAGGACTGAATAAAATTAAAAGATCTAATTCATGTACATCACTTAGTACAGTGTTGGGAATATGAAGTGTTGCTAGTGAATTCCAGCTATTATTATTGCTATTACTATTGATATGAATTTGATTTATTTCTCCTTCAGGGATCATGGTGGCTCACTCATATTTTCCTACTACACAATTGTATTTCACATGATCACTTTTGTAAAAAGGTAGAAATAGTAATTGAGATTTCACTGAACTTCAGTTACTTACAAGATTGGAAAAATAATATCCATCACATTGGGTAAAATAAAAATAGCACTTTTCGAAAGCATCAAATGTATACAGTTCCCATAGTAGGCACTCAACTGTTTTTGCTCTTGCCCCAGCTGAGCTGGAAGCCAGGGGTAAAGAAGAGGGCAAGGCTCTTCAAACCTTCGGAGGCAGAGCTGTGGATAGAAATGACGATGAGATCAGCTAGGTTCAGTAATACAAAGAGAAAACCACTCCACCAGGAGAGGGTCCATCAACTTGAAAGCCGAACAGAAAGAAAAAAGCCTGATGATTGGAAAGGAAATTCTTGAAGTGTGAATTGCTCGGAGTACAATATAAACCTTGTCAGTTATGGGATTCCAGCTGTTGTTTTATTGCCTTTAATTTCCCATTAGTGGTTCAATGTCTGGGAAAGGTATCCGGCCTCCAGGAGGGGAACTAAGGTCAGAACTGTTGTTCCTATTTCTGCCAACATTTTGAACAGCATTTAAATGAAACCGTTCAAATGATCATCTCATGCCTAATAATTATAAAGAGTGCTTGTGACTAAAATAAGCTCTTTTAGTGCCCTTTCTCCCTCTCCCATCTATCTCCCTCTACTTTTTTGCTACCTTCACCAGGAAATGGGATGCTGGAAAAATATAAAGGAGTCACAGTGTGGTGTTATGTTTGTAGATATTCCTCACCCAGGAGGAAAAGTGTGAGCTGGGCTTCATCATCTCCCCTTAGCTCTCCTGTCTTGTAGATTAAATGCCCTCTCAGTGTATGTGCAATGCCAAGAAGGAGAGTGTTCTGCCTCATTTACCCTGATTCTACCACTTACCCAATAGAATGCCAGGTATCTCCCTGGTGAAATTGCCCGGTATTGTAGAACCAGATGCTCCTTTCTTGATCACGATGAAGAGTACTGGTTTCTGGTCTTCAGGGTATCCCTAGACTGGAAGATGATGAAAACTGATGCTTAAACTAAGCCAGATTAGGCATTTTTGAGTCATAGTTAAACAACTTTAATTTATATAATCACATTAATTCTCACCATACCCATGTGAGGCATATAATATCATTATGTCCATTTTGAGATGAGGATTCAAAGATTCTGAGAAATGGAGAGCATATAATCTCTATTTGGAAGGGATGCAATTCAAACTCATATTGTGTTAAGTAAAAATTATGTGTTTTGCTATGCATTTGACTTTTCCAAAAAGAGTATGATAGAATTTCTTCTCTAAGAACCTGTATTCTGGTGCTGGCATTGTAGGGTACCAGATAAAACCATCGTGTATGATGCCGGCATCTCATATGGGTGCTGGTTGGTGTCCTGGCTGCTCCATTTCTGATTCAGCTCCCTGCTAATTGCCTGATAAAAGAAGCATAAGATGAGTCAAGTACTTGGACCCATGCTAGCTACATGGGAGACCCAGAAGAAGCTTCTGGCTTCTGCCTGGCCCAGCCCCAGTTCTTGTAGTCATCTGGGGAGTGAACCAGTGGATGGAAAAGTTCTTCCCCTACCCCACCCCACTCTGCCTCGTGTAACTCTGACTTTCCAATAAATCATTACATCTAAAAGAAAAAAGAAAAAACAGGACTTGCATATTGAGAAACTTCGGGCAGAGGGAGAGATATGTTCTGTCACTGATTTTTAGGGGCGTGAGTCTTGAGATCTGAATTCACCTCTGCTTAGAGCCTTGAAGGACTAACCATGGTATTTGCACCCCCCCCCCAATAAAAACACTGAGATTTCTACAGGAAAGACCAAAAAGACTCTTTGTCATATGCCTGAGTTTCAAATCTTTCGCGGGGTTTCAGGGGTCAGATAATAAAATGCAGGTGTATTCCTCTGACAGCCAGAACATGAATGTTACAAACATTTGGTTAGAATATTCAGTGCTTATAAATGCTAACCTTGTAATAGCAGCATTCTGATTCCTCCAAACCCCGGAGTCAGGATTTCCTGGTTCCAAGCAGTAATACGAGCCATATTTTTCTTTTTAACAACAGACACAGTGGTCACCTTAAAGTGCCCAAGTGTTAAATAAATTGTAGTAGTATGATAGAGTATATACAAGAAAACACCATAGCAGTTGATACTTAGAAGGCTGATTGAATCCCATGAGAATTTTGAGCTGCAGTTGTGGCTAAAGGAAACTCACTTATTAACTTCCAGTCATGGCTTTTGAGAGAAACAATCTATAAGTATTAGTTGGGGCATATTGTTTTTTATTAAAGCAATATATGAATATTGTTGATCCCATATATACTACCTGCCCCACTGAATTCTACATGCTTCAACTTTTTGCATCTAATGAATGGTTTTTCATGATGTTTGTTTTTAATCTTGCAATTTGTACTAATGACATTCCCATTACAACTCATTCCCCAGCTGGCTTTTTCTGAATAATATATAAACAGTTACATTTTTGGCAATATTTTCCCCATACCATTACATAGCAGATATAAGAAGTCAAAATACTGTGGTGTTTGAGAGATTGCTGTCACGTATTCTCCCTTAGCAGGATTGAGGCAGATGGTGATACAGAAGGGATGGGAGGCCTCGCCTCCCATGTTCTTAAAAAGCATAGCAAAGTAAGCATGACTCTGCCAAAGTCTTCCAATATTTGGTCTCAAATAAGGTTGGACTTTGTCCTTCTCTTTCTTGATCTTCCCTTCATCTTCTATATGGAGACCATTGTCTATCCAAGTCACCATGTTTATGATCAAATCCCTGCTGATATTGGCATGTGCCTGTGGTCCAAATTGTAGAACACAGACCTGAGAGAAATCACCATGGCATTTGTTCTCCCTAAGCAAGAGCAAAAGTCACTGAGAGTACTTTCAATTTAAGTCTTAATAGTTTATCCCAAAATGGAAATTCTAAAATTATATTCATCAATACTTCTTGCTGATTGATGATGATAATCTGATAATTTTATGTTTACATGATAATAATGTCTCTATGATATCTAATTATTGTATTTTATAAAATTAATTTAGTCACCTAAGTGACTCCTATGGTGCTGCTAATACTGGGAAGTGGAAATCTAGTTTTTAGGGGGCATAGTAAGACATTCGTTACCAACTCTACACACTCATTTCATTGAAACAAACTCTTTTGTCTTAATTATAATCATTGATACGTTCACAACTATAATGAGGAATGATCTTTCATGGAAGCAAACTTCATAGTTTTCTGAAAAGAAATATGAATAAAAGTATTAATTTATAAATTATTTGGTGGCATTGTCTTTTAAGTAGCTATTAATGTCTGTTTTACTTTTTTGTTGATTTTATGATTTTGCTTCTATTAAAGGACTTATCTGATATAACATAAGGGACAATAGAAGACTGATAGACTGATATTTTTCTACTTAATTCTGTCATTTTAGAAAGTAAGTTTAGGGGCTAACACTGTGGTGTAGTGGGGAAAGCCACCACCTACAGTGTTGGCATCCCATACGGGAGCCGGTCCGAGTCCTGGCTGCTCCAATTCTGATCCAGCTCTCTGTTGTGGCCTGGGAAAGCAGTAGAATATGGCCCAAGTGTTTGGGTCCCTGCACCTGTGTAGGAGACATGGAGCAGTTTCCTGGCTCCTGGCTTCAGATCAGTGCAGCTTTTGCTGTTGTGGCCATCTGGGGAGTGAACCAGTGGATGAAAGACCTCTCTCTCTCTCTCTCTCTCTGCCTCTGCCTCTTTGTAACTCTGCCTTTCAAATAAATAAAATAAATCTTTAAAAAACCCAAGAAAGTAAGTTTAGATAAGATGTACAAGTTTCTTATCTCTTTCACTAGAATTATTGAGCAATGGAGAAGTGTAAAATAACTACCTTTCCCTTGGCAAAATGTTGAAGCAGATGAGAAATTTGTGACCCCTATGATTTTTCTCATTGAGCTCCTTTTCCTTCATTTTTTGTCTCTCTACCCTTCAAGGGTGTCATGCTCATCATGTCTTTCATCCATATCAAAACTTGCTCTTAAAATGCTATCCACATTGAATTGAAGTTATACATTTTCACTCAGTTTATTTTGAATCAAAGTCAATGTATCACCTCTCTTGAGAGAATTGCTTTTTATTTCTTATCTATGAATACTAAGAGAGAAGCTTTGAAAATTGTTTTAGAATCAGAAAATGAAGAGCTGTAATGAACCTTAAAAGTGTCTGGTGCATCTTTAATTCATCCATTCATTTATTTTCTTACCCTTTAAAAAATGGAATGTGTCTGTGCTCTGAGTGTGATAGTAGATATTAGGAATAAATAAGATATAATTTTTCCTCCAAGTGACTTACCCTATCAATCTAGTAAATGAGGAAATAAAGTGATATAATTGAATTTAAAATTGTAGATGCGATGGTATTTTCTTTACAGGATACAGTGTAGATGAAAAGAGAGGGGAATTTATTCTACCTGATGAAAGAAACCAGACTAAGCTTTATGAGAAGATCATGTTTAAGCAGATTCTTTATAAGAAATTATATACATATCAGGAAAGTAGAGGAGAGAAGGGCATCAACGATAGGAAGGTTGGGAGGATGAGTAGGAAATGGTAATTGGCATGAAGCTAGAGCTGTGTCTCATGGAGAAGAGCCTGGAGGATGTCAGGGAAGGAATATAGCCAGAATTGCTTTGCCGGCATCATGGAGGATAGATTGGAACAGAACACATCAGTGATAAATAGTTGAAACTTCTCTGCAACAGAGTCTGAATAAAGTCAGGACCAACAAAAGAGCATGGGAGATCATAAGTGAATAGAATCTACTGCATTTAGTCACTAATTTAATGTGGATAATGAAATCAGTCTGAGGGAAATCCAGCTGAGAATTACGATGGTTGCATGGTGTGTCATTTCAGTGAGATTGCAGGAGAACTAAGATGAAGGCGTGTTGAATTGGGGTGTGACTGAGACATCCAGGGGAGTTGTTTGGAAGACATTTTATTATAAGGATCCTATTCCCAGGGAATGGGATGAGGCTTGAAGAACACGTCTCTGCACCACAAGCCTCAAAATGACAAGTCAGTCCATGGGAATGATCATCCAGAAAGAACTGAGAAAGTAAAAAGAGAAGAGTGTTAATGATGGAATCCTACTGCCTGTAGACATTAAAGCAGCGTGAGACGTTATCACCAGAAGAGACCAAGAAGAACAGGCAGAGAGATGGAAGAAAAACTGAGTTGGGAAGAGAGAGTAAAAAAGTTACAGAAAAATAACTAAAGGACTGGAAGCTATAAATTTGCAAACCAGAGTTTTAATGGCAGGAAAATGCTTGGAAAGATATGGAAAATACATGGAAAGACAGAAAAGAAAGTGCAGTAGTAGAGAGAAAGAGTAGAGAGAGAGAAAGAAAAGACAAAGGAAACAAAACAAAAAGACATTTTTCTTTGTTGAAATTTTTTCAGTGAAAAATACATCCTGGACACAGTTGAAGTAACAGTGACAGGAAAGCACCATGAACAAGAATGGACAGACAAGAAGGGGGCGCATGCACATTGGAACTTGGGAGATGATAGGCATGGAAGTGGGCGTCATAGAATGAAGTCAGCATCTAGGCCATGTTAGGAAGACTGAACTTTATCTAAAAGGCAACATCAAAGCGCTTTAGTGGGGCAGAGATAATTCCAGGGTTGTGTTTTAGAAAGACTATCCTGACAGCTGTATAGCGGAATATTTGACTGGGAAAAGCATAAGAAAGGAGATCAGTGAAGAGGTTGGTGAAATCTCAGCCAGAGAGGATGAGAACCTTCAAGAGAGTATGCCAAGATGTTCTCAGTATCTCTCAGACATTCTCCTATCTGTTTATGATAGAGCGTGGTTTGTGGTGGATTCTGGTGATTCTGATAATAGCTATCAGTGTAGGCAACCAGTCATTTGCCCAACTTGGCTCAGAAGATGGGTACATGTTGTTGCATTTCTGGATTCTTATCCTTGAACTTCAGTGGGACAATGCTTCTATTCTCTGCTGTACAACAGCTACAGCCCTTGAATTGAAAAATATATTGTGGTTTCTGCATGAGAGAGGTGCTCAGCTTTGAGTAGCACACTCCCATCTGAGCTTTGTGATCGGCACTCTCTGGAGAACTACAGCGTACAACTTCCAGGCCATAAAGGGAAATTCTACCACTCCCCCATCCCTCAGCTAAGAGAATTACTCACAATAATCCTGAGCTCATCCTTCCCCCCCATCACAGGCTCAAACAGTTTATTTCATTTTGGTTTATTTATTTGAGACAAAGAGAGAGATCCCATTCACTGGTTCACTCCTCAAATGTCTGCAACATCTGAGAACTGAAAATACATCCGAATTTCCCACTAGAAAGGCAGAAACTCAGTAACTTTAGTCCAGGATGCTGTCAGGGTCTGGATTAGCAGGTCGCTGAATTCTGGAGCGGGAGCCCAGTATGGAAATCAGACACTCCAATGTGGGATGACGGATTCTTAACTGCTGGCTAGACACTCAGTCCAGTGACTTGTGTTTTGGAGTAATTACCCTAGCAAAAGACAACAACTAGAGATGTTTTGTTGGGTGGACTACTGCTGTCTCTCAGTGGGTAGAAGCCAGGGATGTTGCTAAGGAGCCTACAATGCACTGGAAATGCTTCATCTACCCAATGCCACAGGTAATTGTCTGGCTCCAATTGTCAGTCTTGCTGAGGTTGAGAAACCACTGTAAAAGACTAGAATATCCTTTTCTTAAAATATTTTATTTCATCCCTTATCACAAAAATGTACTTTTGAAGTTATCTGTTTCAGTCATCTATATATCTAGCATAAAGCAAAATGGAGAACTGAATAAATTACCCATGTCAAAGTGGAATTTATTTAAAAATACTCTATTATTAAGTAGTACCCCATTTTTTTTACTTGTTCAGGGTGCAAAACATATCTATAAGAGCTAAGTCTACACTGTAGTTGCATCTTTAGATAATAAATAGATTAAATAAAAATTGAAATAGGCAGGCAGATTATGTTATTAGATTTTCAGCAAAAATATTAGTATTTTCAAGTACCTGTAAACTTTTTGAATATATCCAAACTCTGAAAAATCACAAAAGATAAATACTCTTCCCCACATGCACACACACACACACACAGGTATGGGTTCCCTAAGGCACACCAAAATTCACATGTATACAGTGAGATTTTGACAGAAGATATTGACTATGTTTTTTTTTTATTTTTTATTTTTGACCGGCAGAGTGGGCAGTGAGAGAGAGAGAGACAGAGAGAAAGGTCTTCCTTTGCCATTGGTTCACCCTCCAATGGCTGCCACAGCCGGCGCACTGCGGCCGGCGCACCGCGCTGATCCAATAGCAGGAGCCAGGTACTTATCCTAGTCTCCCATGGGGTGCAGGGCCCAAGCACTTGGGTCATCCTCCACTGCACTCCCTGGCCACAGCAGAGAGCTGGCCTAGAAGAGGGGCAACCAGGACAGAATCCGGCGCCCCAACCGGGACTAGAACCTGGTGTGCCAGCGCCGCAAGGCAGAGGATGAGCCAAGTGAGCCACGGCGCCGGCAGAAGATATTGACTATGTTATAAAACAGTCATCAGCCAACAGTGTGTTCTCCAGAATATCACCTTCCCTTTCCTTTATTTGCTAAGAAAAAAGACTGCATTTATGTTACATCATCTACCAGGATATTTCGAAGAAAGCAAAGTCTGACAGAATGAAATAGATCTAAGATCTCTTCATAAGGCAAGAGGCAAGTCACGCATCCCAATTACTAAAAATGTATTAGGTTTATATTAGAAAGTTCATCTGGCTTTTTAGTAAAGCTTCACTTAATTTTTGACACATTCTGACTTCCATGATTTTCTAGCTATTATTCATGATTTGTAAAAGCAAAATTCAAATAAAACAATGCCTTCATCACTAACCAAAACATGGATAAGCAAGATAGAAATTTAATCATTTAATAATTCAAGCAAACTGCAAAAAAGAGGTTCTCTGAAAGGGTTAAGATGCTCTATGCTGGCATTGGTGCTGTGGCATAGCGGGTGAAGCCGTCGCCTGCAGTGCTGGTATCCCAGATGGGTGCCTTGTCAAGTCCCAGCTGCGCTACTTCTGATCCAGCTCCCTGCTATGGCCTGGGAAAGCCCTGGAAGATGACCTAAGTCCTTGGGCCAATGCACTCCAGTGGGAGACCCAGAAGAAGTTCCTGGCTCCTGCATTTAGATCAGTGCAGCTCCAGCCATTGCAGTCATTTGAGGAGTAAACCAGTAGATAGAAGACCTCTCTCTCTGCCTCTGCCTCTCAGTAACTCTGCCTTTCAAATAGATAAATCCTTTAAAAAAAAAAGAGATGTTATATGCTGAAATAAGCCAACGCCTTAGTATTAGCATGTGGACCAATGAGTCACACATGGATCCCATAAAGGCAGCCTTGAATGGACTGTGAGCCCACTGAGCTCATATTTTGGGCAGTGTGTTGATCAGAACCTTTTTCTAAGTTACATTTAAATAAGTTTTAAAACATCATCTTGGAATTCCTAGAATGGCACCCTGGCATCATAAGTTCACTTATGACATCAAGTAGTAAGATTGCCATGAGAAGCAAAACCCCCCAAAGCACTAACACTCGGTTTATTAATGATTCAGATTTAAAATAAAGTAAAAAATCCAGTGACTATAAGGCTTCTCATTTTTGTTTGTTTTGGACTATACTTCTAATATTTATTTGGTTATCTAACTTCAAAATAAGGGAGGCTTGCCATTTATACAATGGTTTACATTGCTACTTCTCCTGTTTGAGCATCTATCTATCTATCTATCTGTCTATCTACCTATCTAATTAAATGTTCTTTATCCATTCACCTTATGATGGACAATTCTCTCTTTTTTTTTTTATTTTTATTTTTGACAGGCAGAGTGGACAGTGAGAGAGAGAGACAGAGAGAGAAAGGTCTTCCTTTGCCGTTGGTTCACCCTCCAATGGCCGCCGCTGCAGCCGGCGCACCGCACTGATCCGATGGCAGGAGCCAGGATCCAGGTGCTTTTCCTGGTCTCCCATGGGGTGCAGGGCCCAAGCACCTGGGCCATCCTCCACTGCACTCCCTGGCCATAGCAGAGAGCTGGCCTGGAAGAGGGGCAACCGGGACAGAATCCGGCGCCCCAACCGGGACTAGAACCCGGTGTGCCGGCGCCGCAAGGTGGAGCATTAGCCTATTGAGCCACGGCGCCGGCCTATGATGGACAATTCTCTTGGTTCCAGATTTTGGCTCTTGTGAACAGTGCTGCTGTAAACTTGGTGGTACAGGTATCTCTTTGATACATTGTGTTCAAGTCTTTAGGGTATATACCCAGTAGTGGGATTGTTGGATCATACGGCAAGTCTGTTTATAGACTCTTTAAGAAATCTCTACACTATTTTCCACAGTGCCTGCTCTAACTTATATTCCCCCCAACACTGTGTAAGTGTTCCCCTTTGTCCACATTCTCACCAGCATTTGTTACTCTCAGTGTTTGGATTCTAGCCATCCTGACAGACATGAGGTGATATATATCATTGTGGTTTTGATTTGCAGTTTGCTGATGGCTGGTGATGTTGAACATTTTTTCATATATTTGTTGTCCTTTTGTATTTCTTCTTTTGAGAACTGTCTATTGAAGTCTTTTGTCCATTTCTTGAATGAATTGGTTATCTTTTGTTGAGTTTTTTAAGTTGCTGATAGATTTAGGATATTAATCCTTTGTCAAATATGAGGTTTGCAATTTTTCCCACATTCTATTGGATGTCTTTTCACTCTGTTGATCATGTCCTTTGCTGTGTAAAACCTGCTTATTTAGTTTTACTTTTGTTGCCTGTGCTTTGAGAGTCTTGTCCAAGGAGTCATCTTTCCTACACCAATATCTTGGACTGTTTCCCCTACATTTTCTTCCAGCAACTTCATAGTCTTAAACTTTAAATTTAGGTCTTTGATTCATCTTGAGTTGATTTTTGTATATGGTGAGAAGTATGGATCTAATTTCATTCTTATGCATATATACATTCAGTTTTGTCATCACCATTTGTTGAAGAGATTATCCTTACTCCACTGTATGGTCTAAGGATTTTTATCAAAAATCAGTTGGATGTAAAACACATACTATTATTGAATTTTCAAGGGAAACAGATTAAAAACTCCAGTGTAAAATGTATTTAAGAAATTTTATTGTTTTAAATAAACTGAGGAACTTCTCAGAGCATGTGATTTGTTCCTGTACTTTGTGAAATTTTCAGGAGTGGAATGTTTCATACTCCAGAAATTTATTCAGCCACAGAACACCCACTAACTTTTCCAGAAACAGTATTCAGTGAAACATTATTTTTGGAAGTTCTTCTTACATCCAGGGACTTTTAGTGCACCATTTTTAAGTGAAAATTCATAGTCATTGGCGAGGGATAAAGGTAGAAAGCAAAATACTCAGAAAAGAGGTTTTGGAAATAACCTTCAAGATCAGCAGTATTGCTTATGAAAAAGGTATATTTTCTTAGAAAACCAGGAAATAAGTTGAACTTGAATTCCTAGGCAAGATAAAAAAATCAATGTATAAATATTGAGGTTTTGCTTATTCATATTTTATTTTATAATCATAGAGACAGACACACACACACACACACACACACAGAGTGAGAGAGAGAGAGAGAGGGGAAATCTTCAATCCACTGATTCACTTCCCACATACCCACAGTAGGTGATGCTGGGCCAGGCTGAAGCCAAAAGCCTGTAACTCAACCCAGGTTTACCCTGCGCATGGCTGAGATTCAAGCATCTGAGCCATCACTCTCTGCTTCCCAGGATGTGCATGAACAGGAAGCCAGAATCAGAGCCAAGACTTGAACCCACACATGCTGATACAGAATAAGTGTGTCCTGAGCATTTGTCTTAACCACTGTGCCAGATGCCCACGTCTGAAAGTACTAAGATTTACAGACGCAGAATTCCCAAATTAAACTCAAGACAGGATACCTGATTGTATTTCCATTTTTCATTTTTGCCCTTTGTGGATTGAACTACTTTTTGCATTTCCTATTCAATGACCTAAGTAAGGTACCTCTCAACCACTGACTCTATGATGTCATTTTCTCAATCTCATTACCTCTCCCTTTCTCCTCTAGCCATGTGGTGCTCTTGCCACTCCTCAGACATGATGAACACTCTGCCACCTCAGGGTCCTTGTGTTGTCTTTTCCCTATATCTGGAAAACTGTTTTCTGAGTATCATTTCTTACTGTACTTTCCCAAATGAAACCTTCTCAAAGATTCTATATCTATCTAATATATCCTGATGCTAGTCTTTAGCAATATTCCTCATTTACTTACACACTGCCTGACATATTACATATCACTGGAGTACATGCTAAAAGCAAGGGGTCAGAAGTTAAGGGTATAATATTAGGTAAGGCAGAGAGGGTCCTGCCTTCATGTGGCTTCTAGGTTTAGATAAATTAGATCTTGGTCCTCCTCTCTCTGGACGTACCACTATCACAAGGAACTCCTTAGCACATCATTTTTTTTAGAGGGAGGCAGAGGGATAAGAGGGGAGGAGACACAACACACACACACACACACACACACACGAGAGAGAGAGAGAGAGAGAGAGAGAGAGAGAGAGAGAGAGAGAAGGTTAAAGTTAGTTCTCATCTATTACATCTTGTTGTTTATTCCCCAGGTGTCTGCAACAGCTAGAACTGAGTTAGGTCAAAGCCAGGAGCCAGTAATTCAATCTGGGTCTTCCACACAGGTGACAGAGATCAACCTAATACAGCCACCACCTAGTCTTCCAGGATACACATTTGCAGGAACCTGGAATTGAGGGCAGAGTTGAAACCCCAACTCAGGCACTCTGATAGGGGAGGCAGGTACTCCAACAGCATCTTAGCCCTTAGCATCTTTGATAAAGTAAGAAAACCAAAATTGTCCAGTAATACTAAATTTTGAACAGATTTGCCAAAGGTGTGAGAAAATCCCAATCACAGAACTTCTTCACTGTGTTGTTGTGAATCAAATGCATGTTTGTAAAAGGTACAATGCTGTAAAATCACATATTACTATTATTTGTGTTTCAGCAGTACTTGCTGTTCATTTAAGCTTGTATTTCTGAGCCAAATTAATATTAAAGAATAAAAGACTGGTCTTTCAAATGAATAAATTGTCCCTAGGCATAAATTGGGTACATTCTGAAACGCATTAACAATTTCAGGCTCACCAACTTTGAGAATTCTAATGCGGGAAGGGACCTCAGAGATCAGCTAGTGCAGCCCTCTCATTTTCGTATTTATGCTTACGGCACTAATTATTACAATCCACTGCCATAAACAGTGGTCGAGAGGCATTAACAGACCCAGAGGAGTGCTCGACCGAGTTGGCCTCTAATTGGCAGTTACAACTCAATCTTGGCATAAGAGTTTATTTTTTTCCCCTTACTACAAACAGATAACCTTGTTGTATTTAAAATGCTTCTTTTCCTATTAAAGAGTGAGACGGAAAGGAAAAATTAAGCATTAAAAATTAATTGAGTTTGTCTTCCTTGATGAATTATATGTCATTGTGTCTGGAAAACATAATCTAGATGGAAAGTTGTGCACTCAATGTTTTGGACCATTCTGATGTAAGTAATCTGATGACAAACTTCAGTGGGCTGCATAATCTCCATTCACACAGAAAATAACCCAATCAATAGTGCAATGATCGCACTGGGAAACAGGGGATGTAGCCTCCTAGCTGATACACTTCCAGACTTCCTTGAGGAATGATTTCAAAAGTCAATTTGTGGAAATAGATGTAGGCATTTGCTAGTGACCTAAAGATATTAAGAAGTCTAGGTTGTCTTTATAAGTCCACTAACTATTGATAAAATATTCACTGTATGAACTGCAAATATGACAAAAGTGTTGCTTTTTCTGCTTTTTTTTTTGTTTTAAGTGGGGATAAGGAAAGGACATGATCCAACTTTCAAACACTTCTTTTTCTTCATTGAAGTATTTTCATTAATTAAATTCAAGGTGATTGAACTATTCTTTTTTCCATAATTCTTTCTTACATTTTATAATTTGAACCTAAATTTTTCATATATTTGGTATTTAAAAACCATAATATATTGGCAAATTCAGGAATGATATACTGAATATATTTAGGAAATAATGCTTTTTACCAGGATATAAACTCTATTATTTGTTGCAGTTAATTATGTATTTAAATGGACTTTGCATTTAGACATTTTAAAAATTTTTATACTTTTCAAATAGCTTTTTAATCTATGATACACAAGGTCTGATTTAGCTAATTCTTTTATATGCATCTCTTTGGGATTGTGGACATAGGTTAAAGAGTTTACCAAATAGATTTTTAAGAAGAACTTCACTGTTAAAACTGAACAGGGATAACAGAAATCAAGGACTATACTGGCATGTGACTAATAACTCCAAGCAATAAACTGCCTTAGATATAGATCTGTGTTTTGTAATGAAAATGTAATCGTAAAACTCACCCTGGAGTTTCTATCCTGCCAAGCCAAGTTACCTTCAACAAACATGCTAATACCTGACAGCATATTTCAGCACCTTAATGTCAGAAAATAAGGAAATGCCAATTTCATTCAGAACCCAACAGATTGCACTTACCTAGGCATCTCTCAACTTGTGGGTTAAATGTAATTTTAAAATTATTATTGCTCAATAACTGATATGCATCTGATAGGGATTATATTTCTTTTTTATGAGTCAAGAAGTAATTTATAGTAAAGGTGGTTTTAAAATGAAATGTTTCTTATTTGTCACAGTTTTGAACGTAATGTGGATTATTTAACAAGAACATTTTATGAGAGAATTATTCTATGTCTTTCTCATGTCTTGTGCTGTACCTTGTGTCAAGACAAATGTTTCCTATCATCAAGACTGCTTTAAACTTCTTATGATTTATTTTTAGTCATTCATTCCACAAATATTTATTGAGTTCCTTTTCTAGGGCAGACCACACTGTTAGGTGCTGAGGATACAAAATGAACAAAACATTGTTAACTTCCCTCTAGGAGCACACAGGGTAGCAGGGGAGATGCTCATGTAAATAGCTGAAATCTATTTTATAACTAATGTAAACAAGTTACAAAGGAAGACAGTGGAAGCTCAGGTGAAAGAGCAGCTCACGGACAGCAAGAGAAGGCTCTACAGAGAAAATGACAGTAGTTCTACATCTAGAGAATCATTAGTGATTTCTTAGCAAAAAGGACTGAAAAGTATATTCTAGACACACAGAACATCCCGGCCAGGGCCCAGAGTAACATGTGAAGGGACACTGCCATTGAAGGAAAGATGAGAAATGAGGGGCACCTGGACTGGAGAAAGACAGTCGGGAAGGATGCTGGGAGAGAGGTGGGTGATGCTTTAAAGAGACTTCAGTAGTCCATGCCAAGGAAGTTGAACTTCATGCCAATCAATGAAACATCAGAAGTTATTAAAATGGTAATGTAGACTTTTGAGATCACCTCCTGTTTTTTTCACCTGAAAGTTAAAAAATCAATGCTTTGATTGGCATCACTTGCATTGGTCGTGTTCTTCAGAATGAACACCTTTAACACTGGAGTCCCATGGCAGCAGAGAAGAGTCTGAGCACAAAGCTATAGAATGCACACAGTTCCTCTGAATGGCAGCATCCATAGGTCACCAAAGGTACTCATGTTTTAAATAAACTTGCAAGGTCTGTTAGACAACTTCAGTGCAAAACCACGAAGCTCATCTCTGTGGCCATGGCCAGACCCACACATGGGTGGAGTGGGCAGGTGGCTACATGTTGAAATCTAAGGAATATTAAAAAAAAAAAAAAAAAACCTGCCTCCAAATACCTTCCATTCCTAGCTACATTTGTACCATTGGGGAAGGCATTGTCTCCTGAAGTGTCTATCAAGCATCTTATCTAGGAATTATCACAAGAGCATACTAGCATCTATAGCCCAGGATGCCTAAAAGGTGTTCAACGACCTTGCAATTTTAGGAGAATAGTAAGAAAAATTGGATTTGAGGTGTTGCTTGCCCTGC
Organism: Oryctolagus cuniculus; assembly: GCF_964237555.1. Lineage (NCBI taxonomy): Eukaryota > Metazoa > Chordata > Mammalia > Lagomorpha > Leporidae > Oryctolagus > Oryctolagus cuniculus. The sequence continues at coordinate 18,799,631 of NC_091434.1, read as the reverse complement.
TGGCCAAAGAAGGACATAGTGGAAAGTCAAAAGAGAAAGAACAAGAGATTGGGATGGGCCCAGGGAGAGGTGTGGGAAGGCTTTGGGTTTCTCCTGGCATGGCCATCCTAGCTATTAGCTATCAGAGGCTTAGGAGGCTGACTCATTAAAAGTCTTGGGAAATAAAAGAAGCAAGACAAAGTGCTTCTGGCTAAATAAGTTACAAGTGTCTACGTGGTACCAGGTATTAACTCTGAGTTGTTTTTCTAGGCCTGAGAGGACTCTCAGATCTCCTTAGTTTCGTATCACTTGCTTTGGGCACATTTATATTTTCTCTGACGCCTCACTTACCAACTCCCCAACGCCTACTGAGTGAAAACCTTTCTTACATAAGCTCAATAATGTATCTTCCCAAACTCAAACCAACTTTGCCACTCCTTCTATGCCCAGAATCCTAGAGAATTCCAGGGTTCCAAGGCGAGTTTGGCCAGCACCTGGAAGCTCTCCTTATGTGCTGGCTATTATCTGACACCTGTTGCTTAGCCATCTCTAAGCTGAATGCCGTTAGGTGGTCGACCTTAATAGCTGTCTCAGTGCACACTGAACTCTTCCCCACTGTGTCAGAGAGGGCTTAAGGCAGAGCTGTCCTTTTAACCTGGATCAAAGCGCCACATGCTATTCTTCTATTTGGTGAGCTCCCATTTTGTATTTAGATACTGTTGCTGTTCTAGTTGTGAGTATAAAACATTGAAGTCAACAGGTTCGGAACTCACTGAATGAACAAGCATTTGGTCCAGGTGACTCCATCTGTAGTAATGTCCTCGAAGTGTATTTCAGGTGCTTTGGGTATTGTATAGCTCTGTCCCAAAGTCCACATTTTCACTCTGCACTTTTAACGTACATTAAATACATGCTAGAATAATCATTTTGATAACTTGATAATATTTATTGAATTTGTACTATGTGCCAAGCATGTATTTATGTTCTGTGGAATTTAAAAAATTTAGTTGTAAACATATGTGACTGCCAGGAAAGCAAATAAGAGGTCAGGCTTTTACTCTCGCAGAGCACGGGGCTTGAGAATTATATTTTGCCTGAATTCCTTTACTTATTTCCCCCAGTGAACTTCATCTCTTCCTTGACTTAAAGTGGGAGCATTGCACCTCCCTCAAATTCACACACAAATGCATGTGTACACAGGGACATGTGCACATGCATGTACACACACCATTTTCTTTCTTTATTTTAGAAGATTATATTTAATTATTTGAGAGGTAGAGTTACAGACAGAGGGAGGAGAAAAGAGAGAGGTCTTCCATCCACTGATTTGTTCCTCAGATGGCGGCAAGAGGTGGCGCTGAGCTGATCCGAAGCCAGGAGCCACGAGCTTCTTCCAGATCTCCCATGTGGGTGCAAGGGTCCAAACACTTGGGCTGTCTTCTACTGCATTTCCAGACCACATGCAGAGAGCTGGATTGAAAGAGGAGCAAGGGGGACATGAACTGGCGCCCATATGGGATGCCAGCACCGCAGCTGGAGGCTTAGCCTACAACAGCACAGTGCCAACCTCACACATTTTCAATGTCTTTTTGCATTGTGTTTCATCTGCATCATGGCCATTACAACTTCTGTTCAGAACCTCCATGCTGTTAGCAGACCGATGTTTGTTTATGAGTCAGCGATTCAAACACAGCATATTTCCAGGTAAATTGAGTTTAAAAGAAGTATTCACGATACAACAAAAACACATGTATGACACTATGAGCTACAAGGTATAGTTTTTGAACAACGTCATAAATAAGCATTTTCTTCAGCATTTCGCACTTAAAATAGCAAAGCCAGAACATAAAGACAAGTTTCTTAAGCCTTCCAGAAACCCCAGTATTTAAAGAAAGTGAAAAGAATTATGGGTACCACCTGTGTCTTGGCCCATTTTTCCAAGATAAGAAACTAGAGATTCTTTATAGCCCCTGTCTCTTGTCCAAAAAAAGAAAAAAATTCTGTCAGGGATCCTCCTTTATTTCTGTCATTTGTCAGTTTCCCATTTTCAATTTTCTCATGGAGAAGGAATTTCTGCTTCATAGAAAATAATGTAAAAATAGCTATCTGGATATAATCCTGGTAACTACTCATGATTTCATAACAAAGCATTCAATTTAAATAGCGGTTCTCCAGGGCAATGAACAAGGTACTTCCGCTTAAAACTCCATAATTTCCTTTCTTCTTTCAGAGAAAAGTCTGAATCTTAGACACAACAAACTACTTTCATTAATTCAGAGTATTTCCAGAGGACAAGACATCAAATCCATAATACGTAATATCACCAAGCTAGTGTTTTGGTTTGTCTTCAGAGCCTAAATCATGTTTGAAGTCAACACCAGCAAGCACAGTATCAAGGATCACTAAGAACTTAAAAAAAATCACATAACATGGCAGATAAAATGGCGTGTTTTTCTTATGTACATATTTTACTGTGACTATATAAATTGACCGTAGATTTAGGGCATTTGCGCTTTTATAATGTTCTTTTATTTGTAATCAATTAAAATATTCATACTTTAAAGATGTCCTAATAGGTTAGGCTTATCACATTTAGGATTTAAAAAAGTTATACACTCTCTATATGTTATTATTCTGATGTCTGTTTGAGTTATCTTAATGGCTTAAATTATGACTCTACTATAGGGACAGTTTTGATCAGGGATAGTTGATGTCTACAAATACAATTTTCTCTTAAGGCTATTTCCTTTCCTTTCATTCATGTAAATGTTAATGTTTGGTGCCTATACTTTATGAAGTGCATCTTATTGTGTGTATCATTTAGAATGCAAGGTTATGAAACTGTAGTCATCACCAATCCCTAAAATGCACGGTGTCTTATAATGACAAAGGTTGATTTCTCAATCATGCTACACTTCCATCTTCAGTCAGCAGGGGGCTCTGTTCTGCATTGTTATCACTGGGGCAGGAACCAGAAATATGAAGGGACAGAACATGGCGAGATATGCTGGTTCTACCCAAAAAGTAGAAACATTTTCAGTTGCTACCCACAAGTGACACACATCACTTTTGCTCATGTCTTAATGAACAAAGTAAGCAATGCCAAGTATCGCCACTTCAACAAGATGAAGCAATGCAATGGTATGTGCCCAGATGAAGGAGGCCTGGAAGCATTGGGGAGAGAGTTCAGGGCCCATCCGGTCCTGAAATAGTTGATTAACTCTCTAGTTATTTCCACCTGAGAGCAAATTTTCCATTTGCTTCCTGAATGCATGCCTATCCTGGAATATACCTAGTCAAACGTGACCAACAGCAACCCACATATACTAACACGTTTTCAATCTTTTCTCTTGGAGCTACAACTGTGTTAGGTACATAATCTGCTGCAGAAGTATCTACAGATTTTGAATAATTTTACTAAAGCTTCCTTTTCTTAAAATACAGATGTATTTTATTTATTTTAAAGGGAAAATAACAGAAAGACAGGAAGAGACAGTGAGAACGAAATCTTCCATCTGTTGGTTCACTCTCCAAATGTCTGCAGCTGCTGGAGCTGGGCCAGCCTGATGCCAAGATTCAGAAATTCAACCTGGGTGTCCCTCATGGGTGGCAGGGTCCCACATACTTTTGCATCTTCTGCTGTTTTCCAAGGTGCATTAGCAGGGAGCTGGATCAGAATCAGAATCAGGACTATTGGGACTCCAACTGATACTCCATTTTACAATGACAGCTTTGCAAGTGATAGCTTAATCCACTGCACCACAATGCTGGCCCTCCTATAACTTTCAATGCAGCATTGTTTTGATCATCTTCTTTCTTGCCTTCAGTAACAGCTTCCCTGTAACTGACTGCCCAGACACTAAGCCACTGCCATGTAATTCAGGGTTTGTGTCTGTTTTAATTCAGAATGGCTGAGTTATGCTATGGTAAAAAGTAAGTCCCCTTAGCATTTTGTAGATAATAGTAATTACATAAAGAGAGGTTAAGTAGCTGGTCCAAGGAAACACAGCTATCAAGTGATGGAACCTGGATTTGAAGACAGATATGTTGACTTCAGAACCCAAGTTTTAACCAACATAGTGTCCTCCTCTCTATTATATAGTAAAATAGCAACAACAAATATCCAAATAGAAACCTATTTTAAGATTACAGTACTTGAGAGAGTGAAACAAGACAGAGAAAATGAAATAGAATCATAAAGCTAAGAATCAGAGCCATGTGTTTATAACCATTTAGCACGAAATAATGGTAGCATTTTAAATGTATATTGGAAGTTATATATTGCATACTTTATGCTGGTATACAATATATATGGATTAAAACATTAAGTTATAATAAAATCATAACAAAATAGAGAAAGATATTTGCCTGAACTTACTTCTAACTCCCAATATAACACCCAACACTAAATGTTCAACAAATACATTGACTCAACTAATGAATGTGACTTTGAAATTACTTGTCATTTAACTCCATGTACCCATTCCGCTGCTATTTCCAAAAATATGCTTTTGGGCATATTTTAAGAATCTACAGAAGGAGAAAAATATATCTAACAGGAATACAGTGTTCAGGTTCTGTGAAATTTTATATGATAGGAAATATGTTATTTGAGTTTAGAAATATTATTATAGATTATAAATAGAATATATATATATATATACACATAAACTATCTCTAGGTAAAATTCATCAAACTTGGAACATTAAATTTCTAAGGATAGGGATCAATTTATAACTGCTTAGTTTCATGTTCATGTTTACTTTCTTTCTAGGATGTTTGACATTAAAATGATGGGTTGAGACATTGAAACAATATAACAAAGTCAAATAAAGTTTCTTGTACTTGCCAAATACTTCACAATTTTTTCCATTTATTTAAAACCCAAACTCATCAAAATCAAAACTCGGAAAATAAATGTGAAATTGGATAACCTACAAAAGTGTGCTTTTGGAATGTGAAACTCTCACCAAATTCCCACGAATCCTTGGTGAAGCAGGTCTAGAGACTAAGGTCAATGCTTGTATGAAATTATGTGTTTATATGATATATAAATTTTAGTTCAGTTGTGTGAGAATTGTATGAGAATGCCTGAAACATTCCTGTGACTTTTCCAACACTAATATCTAATCATTTGAGCAGGATGTGAGTAATTGTACATTTGTTTCTTCTCCCATAGGTGAGGAGGTCTATGTTCCCTCCCGTTGAACCCAGGATGTTTGACTGTCTTACATAATGCAGCAGAAGTGACACTTCCTAAGTTTGGAGGCTAGACGTTAAAACGTTTGTAGTTTCTGTCTCTGTCTTCTTAGAATGCTGCTTCTTGAAAGCAAGGAACCATGTAAATATCTGTGATATCAGTAGCCAAAGATGTCGCTCTGTCCCGTTGATCATACCTTCTGACATTTGACCCTTTGGGTTTCCCTTGTTAAAACCTATGACTTGCTCTTCAGCATTAGAAAGTGACCAATGTGATGCTCTGTAACTTAGAAACCAGGTCATGAGAGATCGGGCAACTTCTTGCCTGGAACTCACTTTTTTTAGACTTTTATTTAATGAATATAAATTTCCAAGGTACAGCTTTTGGATTACAGTGGCTTTTTCCCCTCCCATAAATTCCCTCCCACCTGCAGCCCTCCCATCTCCCTCTCCCTCTCCCCTTCCATTCACATCAAGATTCATTTTCAATTCTCCTTATATACAGAAGATCAGTTTAGTATAAATTAAGTAAAGATTTCAACAGTTTGCACCCACACAGAAATACAAAGTGTAAAGTACTATTTGAGTACTAGTTATACCATTAATTCACATTGTACAACACATTAAGGACAGAGATCCTACATGAGGAGTAAGTGCACAGTGACTCCTGTTGTTGACTTAACAAATTGACACTCTTGTTTATGGCATTAGTAATCACCCTAGCTAGGCTCCTGTCATGAGTTGCCAAGGCTATGGAAGCCTTTTGAGTTCACCAACTCTGATCCTATTTAGATAAAGTCATAGTCAAAGTGGAAGTTCTCCCCTCCCTTCAGAGAAAGATACCTCCTTCTTTGATAGCCCATTCTTTCCACTGGGATCTCACTTGTGGAGATCTTTCATTTAGGTTTTGGTTTCTTTGTTTTGTTTTGTTTTTGTTTTTTTTCTTTTTGGCCAGAGTGTCTTGGCTTTCCGTGCCTAAAATACTCTCATGGGCTCTTCAGCCACATCTGAATGCCTTAAGGGCTGATTCTGAGGCCACAGTGCTCTTTAGGACATCCACCATTCTATGAGTCTGCTGTGTATCCCCTTTCCCATGTTGGATCGTGGAACTCACTTTTGAGACACTCTTTCTCAGCACCCAGGTGCCATAACAGGAAAAACCAAAGACACATGGATAGGCTATGTGCAGGTGCACTAGTTGACAATCATGATTGAGCCCCCAGCAGCAGCCAAAATCAACTACAAGTCATAGGTCTGAACTTTTGGATAACTATACTCCATTTGTTAGCTGGAAGTAAATGTACAAGAGATTTCAATATTAGAGAAATAACAACAAATTGTTGCCTTGTTGTGTAGCAATGAATGACTGGAACAAAGTCTGACTACTATGAGAACTTCATTCATGGTGGAAGCCCAACTTAGTCACGTGGAGAGATAGGAACTCAGAAAAACAGGTACGCAAATATAATGTTTGTGGTCAGCATGGATAGCAATGAATGGGCATAGATGGGTGGCTGACCCTGGAGCAGAGGAATTGTTCTCCTGAAGCTTGCCTGAGTTCTTGTCATCCAGAATCATGAGCAAGTAAATATTTGTTTCCTTAAACTTCAGTGTTTTGGAGTAATTTGAAATCCATCATCACATAATTAAAATACAGGAATTAGGACTGCATATTTATAGCCGAGTCTTCTAAGACTGTGTTTTACTATGTGCCTAAGTTAACAAGAGTAATGCACAGAAGTCTAAGGGTACATAGGATAAACTGTTGAATTCGCGGGGAAGAAACTAGGTTATTCAAATAATTATGGCAAAGTGCTGGATAGGAACCAAGATGGAACTGTGCTGAGGGAAAGACATGGGTGGTTCTATATAGCATGACACATAGAGCAGTGCATTTGAGGCGGCTTCTCCCTCCAACCTGCTCCTCTTCCACATTTCTTTCTTTACTTCTATTTCTCCATATTAGCGTAGCCTATCTTCTCATTCCTCATTATAGTGTGTCATCAGCATGAACTGTTCAACAACAATGAAAAAGTTAGGAGAGGCCAGCGCCGCAGCTCACTTGGCTCATCCTCCGCCTGCAGCGCCGGCACCCCGGGTTCTAGTCCCTGTCGGGGAGCCGGATTCTGTCCCGGTTGCCCCTCTTCCAGTCCAGCTCTCTGCTATGGCCCAGGAGTGCAGTGGAGGATGGCCCAAGTGCTTGGGCCCTGCACCCACATGGGAGACCAGGAGAAGCACCTGGCTCCTGGCTTCGGATCAGCACAGCACGCCGGCCATAGCAGCCATTTGGGGGGTGAACCAACGGAAAAAGAAGCCCTTTGTCTCTCTCTCTCACTGTCTAACTCTGCCTGTCAAAAAAAAAAAAAAAAAGAAAAGAAAAGAAAAGAAAAAGGAGAAAAGTAAAAGGCACAACCAACGCATGAGTCTACCTGATACATCTCTCCCAACTGCGTTTGCCCTCCAGGCGGTTTTCCAGACAAAAAATAAGCTCAGTGGGTGCTGCTAGGCTCCAACCATCTGCTCACTCACAGTTCCTAAGGTAGATCCATGACCAGTTTGTGTGGACCACAGAAAAGGAAGTTGATAAGTTGATGCCAACACCTGTGTCTCCAACCCTTGCGTCTATGACATCCTTTCATGTTGTTATCTTGTTTGAAAAACCACTGTTTTCTAGTAAGCTTCAGTCCCAGAGGTTGGCTGTTTGTTTATGAACACCTTATTTCCTGACCCCAAAATCCTGGTTGCAGTTTGAGCTGAAAAAGTGCTCCTTGAGGAGGCTAATTGTGAGATAGCAGAGCACTTTCTCCACTTTCATGAGCGATGACACGTTGACTGTGCCGGAGGAGCTGCTGTGTTTGCTGAATCTTACCCTCCCAAAGCACCAACACCAAACCCTGGACTCAGCCTTCAGAGCCAGAGTGCTTTTGTAGCATGTCGGCCTGTCCACATGCAGCCTGGGTCAGCTCAGCAGAGCATGGCCTGAGATTTTTCATTTCTTCTATTAAAAAAGATATCTAAAGTATGCAAATGCTTAGCCTAGAGGAAAAGCTGGCACTTTCATCTTCCAGAAAGTAAAGGAAGCAGTGGCGGGAACTGCTGGTGTGTATTTAATTCTAACCTACAAGGAAGGACATGTCGGTGGACTTGGAATAATAGGAAACTTTGAAAAAAAAAAAGTGATGTCGACTCAGAGTTGCTAACTATCAAATGTGAACATAAAGAGTATATCAAATTCCAACCCAGGCATTACAAAAATATCTTTCACAAGGCTCCAAGAAAATATACAAAATGTCTCTGTTGGCTAAGAGACTCTGAAAGAATGAGAGATGGAAATTCTAAAATAAGCAACCTGGGAACAAAGGGACGGAAGAGGACATGACATTATTACAACTGCAAACGTTTCCACTGAGGAGGAAATCTGGAGGAACCAGAGTGGGAGGTAATATAAAGAGAAATCAATGTGGCTGCACAAGGTTCTTTTGACCCATTCAGATTTTAAAACCTTATACACGGAAAGTAGACAGAAGAATGTGTGGCCTGAGACGAATAAAACTGAGTGACAAGCTTAGCAGGTATAGAGGCAAGGAAGTTAATGATTTAGAGCACACTGAACCTAATAGGAAATGTTTGTAACAATTAAAACACCTTGAGATGCATTTGGATAATGAAGGCTAGTGAATAAACACACAGGCTGCTAAGGGAGGATTATTATGAGATATCAGGGAACAACATGATAGAACTGATATATAGACACTCAGCTTCAACAATTCCTACAAGCCAAAAGGAAATTCAAAGGTTAAAAATTTAACCACAGGTATTTAAATGAAACAGATATATGAAATGGGTGAAAATTCTCTGGATAGTATAACCTGACACTGTTCCATTCTCTACACCTGGGCAAATTGCTCCCCCAGAGTACCGCACAAAAATGCAACACGGCCAATTTGATGAATAGTGCACTGTGAGAGAGGTGTCGGCACTTAAACCGCACACCACATCCCAGCAGCATGAACAAGACCTGGGACCCTGGTGGAAAGATGGATCTACAGACTTCTGCTGCGTGTGATTGTTAATCTGGTATCCTGGGATCCACTCATAAATTAAAGTTTGCAAAGGACGCTTCTCAATAAGTAGGGAGGGGTAAATAATTTGATGTTCAACACAGGTTGAACACAATTCTGAACACTACAGTATACTGATATTTGGTGTTAATTTCAGAAGAACTGGAGGAGGAATTGTTTAATAGGTGGTTTATTTCCACACCAAAGAGCTGTAGTAATCTCTTAGACTGACAGGAGTCTATCAGGAATGAAGCAAACAAACTAAAGCCATTTAGAAGTTTAAAGCAAGTAGTACATCAGATAATGCTATTTGCCCTTTTGTGTGTAAAAGACAGCACAAAATAAGGATTAAGATCAGAGGTTCTGGGGGCCCAGCACAGTGGCATAGCGGGTAAAGCTGCCACCTGCATCCCATACAGCACTGATTTGTGTCCCAGCTGCTCCACTTCTGATCCAGCTTGCTGCTATGGCCTAGGAAAAGCAGCAGGGGATGGCCCAAATCTTTGGGACTCTAGCCCATGTGGGAGATGCAAATGAGGCCCCTGGCTCCTGGGTTTGGCTTGTCCCAGACTGCCTGTTTGCAACTGTCTGAGGAGTGAACCTGCAGATGGAGGCTCCCTCTCCCTCTCTGTCTCTTCCTCTCTCTCTCTGTAACTCTTCCAAATAAATAATTTGTTTTTTTCTTTAAAAAAGAACAGAGGTTCTGGAGTCAAGCCAGCAGGCTCAGATGCTACTTTTGTGATTCACTGTGTACAGACTTCAAGTAATTTCCCTGACTCCTCTATGCCTCCACGTCTCTCATCTGGAAAATGGGAAACAGTGATGCCCATCCCTAGGACACTGTTGAAATGAAGTGAGTTGATCTAAGTAAAATACTTGTAAATGCAATGTAGAATTTGGATTGAATTTTAGAACAGAAAGAGGACATTGGTGAAAAACTGATAAATTCCAAATAAATTATGTAGTTTGATTCATAGCAATTCATCAAAGCTGCTTTCTTAATTATTACAAATATACACAGTTATATAGGATGTTAACATTGGAAAAACTGGTTGAAGGGTTTGTAGAACTCTGTGCTATCTTTGCAACTTTAGATCTAGAATTTGCCCCAGATTAACTTTATTTTTAAAAAATGAAGCATTGCCTACTGTACAAGAAACACTCTATAGATGCAAACATAATTGTGCCTATCAATCATGGTGCATAATATACAATAAGATAGTACCTAACATATAATAAATATTCAACAAATGTGAACTAGTATAATTGTTTTGAGGTTTTCTTTATTTATAATCAGTATACACAAATCCCAGGAGTCTCATAAGGCATTCTAATCCTGATTTAGCAATGTATCTCAGATGATAATTTAGGTAATATTATTATCGCCTTTTGAGATATCATAACGTAAAGCTTGAATCTACTAGATTTCTTTTAAGCAAAAGATACAAACTCTAGCTTTGGTGCAGCTTATAAAATAAAAAGAATATCACAATAACAGGCCTTGGAAAACTAGACTCAGGGTAAACCTGGAAATGTAGTAGCAGGAATTAAAGGGCAGTATCACCAGCGTGTCATGTAGGAAACTAACCACGGTAGTTTCCATCTTTGAGTCCATCTGAGATTTCTATTCCAAGGAATTCTTACACAGGTAGAAATAGTCCTCTAGACACCAGCACAGATGAGAAGGGCTTCATGTTCTTGTTTGGGTTTTGTGTTGTCGTGGGATATCTTCAATCTGAAAAAAAAAAAAAAAATAAGGTAGTGTTTCTGGAAGTCCTATTATTTGGTTCAGTGGTCTCCAAAGAGAGATACGTGATTTCCAGTTAAGAGTAAAATATTGCTCTGAAGGAAGGTAAAATACTAGAACTTCTGTTAACATGTATACTTTTTCAGAAAGAAATCATTTAAAATTTATATTTATTCTACATATCAGTGAGTTGTGACATACATAATTCAGCCTAAATCAGTCAAGTTAAGTGGATGTGAGAACTCACTTGAGAAGATTCTGTCAAAGAAGCACTGGATCAAACCTAGCAGCAGTAATGGTAGAACAAAATAGAAGACACGTACTTCTTTCTCAGCACAAACTCATTAGACAAACAAATAGCTAAAAGCTGAAAAAAAATCTAAGTAATTCTGGAAGAAGTTGGCTCACAAAGTCAGAATTGTGAAAAAGAATGTGTGTATATTTTTACCTATGAATTTGAATGATAAATCTAAACCTAAATTAGTGGTTTTTAACCTAGGGCAACTTTTTGCCTGAGGGGACATTTGCAAATTTTGGAATGCCTAGAGACATTTTTGGTTGATAAAACTTAGAGGTGCTGGGGGACATTGCTGTGGCATAGCAGGTAAAGCCACCAACCTGCTGTGCCAGTATCCCTTATGGGCACCAGCTAGAGTCTCAGCTGCTCCACTTCCAATTCCACTCTCTGCTATGGCCTGGAAAAGCAGTAGAAGGTACCCCAAGTCCTTGGCCCTCTGCACCCATGTTGGGGACCGGGAAGAAGTTCCTGTCTCCTGGCTTCAGAAAGGCTCAGCTCCGACTTTGTGGCCATCTGAGGAGTGAACGAGAGAATGGAAGTCTCTCTCTCTCTCTCTCTCCCCACCTCTTTCTAATAAATAAAAAAAAAAAATTAAAAAAAAGCAAAACAAAACTTACAGGTGTGACTGGAATTTAGTGATCAGCAGCCAAGGATGCTGACAAACCTTCTATGATATAGAAGACAACCTATTCTGCCCATGCTTTGGCCCAGAATGTTAATAGTGTTGAAGTTGGAAAGTCCTGAAATAAATGTGTACTGTACTTTGAGATCTTAGTAAATGAGAGAACTACACATATAAAATGCACAAAGTAACATGCAAAAAGTTAAATATGTATTCATATATAATAATATAGACTTACAATACTTTTTGTGATAAAATGTGTGATTAAAAAATGTTTGTTTATTGCCAGAATAGCAGTTACTGGATGCTTGTTGAAGGTGAATGCTTACCTTTAGCTAAAGAGAGGTTAAAGATTTTAAAACCATGTCACAGAAATTATTGAAGGACCTCTGATTATGGACTATAAAACAGAAGACGAAAGAACATGTTAGCTATGTTCAGAAATCTGAAAGAATAATTTTAGGAGCAAAAGTAATCGTCACAATCTATGTCTGGAAGGCAAAACTAAGACTATTGGGGTTAAACGATAAACTGATTACTTGGATAGTATCAAATGAAGATATTTCTAACAATTTTAGTGGCAATGAAATGAGCTGATACACTACAGGCAGTTCTCCTTTGGATGGGATGTTGGTGAAGATGAGCTAAGTGAGCTTCAGCACAATTCTGCAAATTTGTTCTTAAAAAGTATGAGCAGGTTATTAAGGAGTTGATGCTGTACTAATGGAACGCATTGTGTGAGGGAGCAAACTTGCGGCTTCTGGAAGTGTGTTGTGAAATCCAAAATGATGTTTAAACAGGTTTTAATGGTATCCAGCATTTTAAAAAGCAAGAGACTTATTAAACAATCCAGATTTCAGGTTTGTCTCACAGGTGAGATGATACAACAATATCGGCTCCAAGGATGATGTAGGCAATAAGAAATCGGGATTGTCATCTGCTCATTTCTATGTCCTGCCTTCATCGTAGACTGCTTGAGAATTTCATCAGAGCAGTGGTTAAGAAAGCTGATTCTACAGGCACAAGACAAGGCTGCAAATTCCTCTGCCATTATTTTTAGTAGTGTAACCTTTGCCAAATTACTTAATTTTTCTTTAATCTTGGATATCGAAGTGTTACACATTGAACAGAACTCAGGCAGGTGTTTAAACTCTGAAGTCTTGTGTTAAGGGGTGATCAGTAAAGAGTTGAGGTTTGATCTAACTGTAACATCTGAGAGATGAGTTTGTTGGGAGGACTTAAGGTTACAGAGGGCTTGTCCTCACAAGGCAGCTCTCAAGAGAGGGTTGATTGTGTTGGCCATGTTCATCCTAGCTTCTCGACTGAACTCCTGGCTCACCACATCACCTTTTCTCTGTACCAGCTCCACTAATGCCAGTCTTCACCATACACCAGTCAATGAGGTTGCCATATCCTGAACTGTAAACCTGCAAACTGTAAGCTAAAATAAATATTTTCCTTTTCAAAGAGCTCCTCTCAGATATGTAAAAGTAGCAAACAACTGATTGGTACAGGAGGAAAGAACCATACCCAACTTATAGGCATGTACAAAGACTAATTGAATTCACTACATATAAAGTCTTTTGAATAGTACCTGGCACATAATCTTGTTGGAGGAGTGGTGCTGTTATCATCTGAGTTTGTGGTCCCTAGTAGAAAAGCTGCCTAGATGCGTTGATTCTCAGCAGAGTGTTTGTCACTGGGGTTCCGTTGATTTGACATTCCCATTGAATTGGATGTTATATAGAGAACATAGGTCATATTTTCATGCAGAATTTAAAACTTTAGTCCAGACAACTCTACACATCAGTTCCTGTCATCAGGTAGAGTAACTAAAATGAAATAAGAATGCGGTGGGGTGATGAGAAAAGAAGATTTGGTTCATTTTTATATGACTGATTAATTTCATGTCAGAAGTTCACAGAAGAAAAGTGAACCTACAAAGCAAGCACCATTAGTATTATTCAGTACAACATTAGAGGCTAACAGGAGAGAATCAAAAAGAGAAATTTAAAATGAATGGAAAGAATGGTGTTCAAAGATTTCTACTTGGGCACCAAAGAAAAATGTCAGAGCCCAGAGACCACCGAACTGTCATTTTGTCATTTGGAATATGCCAATCAGTTGATCTCAAATGAAGCTTGAGTTGAAACTGTATTATCACCTTGCCTGTGTGGAATTAAAGGCTTATTTTTATTATTTGCAGGTTTTTTTCAGTTTAATAAAAAAAAAAATGGAAAAATGGGTAGAGTCCATTAGGAAATAGATTTAGTGATTTTTTTTTACCTTTGCACAAAATCTAGCTTTGATATTAGTTATACAACCTTCGTATTTTGGGATCAGACTGAACAAAGATGGCACACATACCTTTCAACATTGGTTGCTATTCAGAGAAAACCACAAAGCCTAGAAATTGCAGGCTCGTTTATTCTCCAGTGTTGAACAATCTCCCAAGGAAGGCAGATGCATTTTCCAAGATAGCAGTTTCATCAAAGAACAGCTGATAATGACAGATAAAGAGCTGCCTGGCGGCTTGGGCTTACGTCTGTTTCAAGGATTTACTGAATACTAATAGAACACAGCTTTTGTTGGAGAAGAAACCCTTGCAGTCAGTGATTGCCTTGTGTCACTAAACCTAGCCACGAATTGGTTGCCCCTCAGTGTCTACTTTTCACAACCAATGGAAAAACAGAAGAATTAGATATTTAAAAATAAAATTAAAAAAGCAACTGGATTTTAAAAAAAGTACATTTGCACTCATTTATGCAATAATAAAAAAGATGTAAGTGTAGCACAAGAACTTTCTATTCATTACTGTAGAGTCACATTTTTTTTTTTTTTTTTGACAGGCAGAGTGGACAGTGAGAGAGAGAGAGACAGAGAGAAAGGTCTTCCTTTTCCATTGGTTCACCCCCAATGGCTGCTCCAGCGGCACGCTGTGGGGTACACCACACCGATCTGAAGCCAGGAGCCAGGTGCTTCTCCTGGTCTCCCTTGTGGGTGCAGGGCCCAACGACTTGGGCCATCCTTCACTACACTCCTGGGCCACAGCAGAGAGCTGGACTGGAAGAGGGGCAACTAGGACAGAATCCGGGGCCCCGACCGGGACTAGAACTCGGGGTGCCAACCCTGCAGGCGGAGGATTAGCCTAGTGAACCACATCGCCGGCCGTAGAGTCACGTATTGTACATGTGAGAGGCAAAATGTAGTGATGTGGGATTGCATCCTACAGTAAAGGGAGTCTGAAACCCCACCTTGCTTTCTATAAGCATTTTCAATGGGCCGTCTTGATCATGTGTCTCAGCTATATAATGAAGCTTTCCCTTGTGTGTTGCTTTACATTTTCCTCCAATTATTTCTAAGATGTTAGTTTTGCCTCTCAAAGTATAATATACATTCTATAACACCATGGATCCTGGTGATATTTATTCTTTATCTATTCCCTGATGTTGTTCCTCACAGAGCTGGGCACATATCAGAGGTACAACAATATAGGTCAGTAAAATGAGTGGCACATGGTGTTGATGCAGAGAGTTGTGGGAAGAAAGGGGAGAGCTTCTGCAGGTTCCTATGGAAGATGAGTTTTCAAAAAATTAAATGATGGCTTATATAAAAATTGAATTCATGGAGGGGAAATTAAAACTTTTGGAAAATAGGTTGCTCCAAGCCTATTCTGGGACAGGAACTTCAAAGATGAAATGGACAATTTAAAAAGTTACTCATTTGAAAGGCATAGTGACAAAAGGAGAGAACAAGTGATAGAGTCAGAGAAAGTGAGAGAGAGTTTGATAGAGAGAACTCCCATTGTTAGCTCACTCCCCAAATACCTCAAATGATCAGCTGGAACTGGATCAGGCCAAGGCTGGAAGACAGGAACACAAACCACATAGGTGGCAGGAATCAAATTACTTGAGCCATTACCACTGTCTCCCCTGGTCTCTATTGGTAGAAAAATAGAATGGGAACCAGAGCAGAAGATTGAACCCACGTATTCTGATGTGGGATGTGGCCATCTTAACTACTAGGATAAAATATTCATTTCCCGGAAATGGTCAGTTTTGAATGATGAATAGAAATTCTGGCTCTACCAATATGGATGTAATCTTCCAATTGTATTTGGTTTCACTATGATCCTAATTAGAGGAATGTAGGACAAAATTAAGTACCTCGGTTCTTTGCACTTTTTACACTAATCATTTTAATTTTATTTGAGAGAGAAAGAGAGTGAGAGAAACACACATGCACACACACACATACACACACTTACAGAGAGAGAGAGAGAGAGAGAAAGAGAGGGATCCTTCATCTTTCTGGTTCACTTCTCCAAATACCTGAAGCAGTTGGGGCTGCCTCAGGCTGAATCCAGGAACCAGGAACTTAATGCAGGTCTCCCATTTAGGTTGCAGGGATCCAACTACTTGAGCCACCTCTGCTGCCTCCCAGAGTTCATGTTAGCAGGAAGGTGAATTGGGAGGAGAAGAGCCTGAACAGAAATCAGGCACTCCAATAGGGATGTGGATATCTGTCTCCAGCAGCATCTTTTTTTTTATTTGACAGGTAGAGTTATAGACACTGAGAGAGAGAGAGACAGAAAGAAAGGTCTTTCAAGCATCATCTTAACCTCTGTGCCCCTGAGAATTTTATATATGGGCTCCCTCTTAACTTTCCACTGGTTTTAATCTCAACCACTGGCTTAATACTGACTTAGTTAAGAATGTACAAGTGTGAGGCGCCTGGTTGACTTATTTATTGATCTTAATTATAAGAAATGTGTTCACTAATCTCCTGGAACCAATAGTCCCATTCTCATTCACTTATAGTATTAGTGAATGATATTGGGGAACTTGTCTAGAAATTAGCATCACATTAGAATTTCAACCATTTATATATATATATATATATATATATCATTTAAGTACGTGGTCTGAGATCTTGAACAGAGCTGTGAGATGGAGTTGTTGTCCTTGGAATGCTTTCTGAAGCTACTTAAGAGAGAGCAAATGTCATTTCCACTGTTCCATGACTTGCCCAAAAGCCATGAGGAGTTTTATGTATACATTAGCATGCTTGACATGTATGATTAATCTACATATGCATCAAAACGCTGCCCCAAATACAACAGCTGAGGGATGCATTTGATTTTATCAGGGCAAACTCAACCCTCTCCCCTAACGTGTTTGAATAGCTTTTAAAAATCAATGCATCACTGAAGTCCTTCCTAGGGATTTCAGATTGATGGAAGTAACCACCTTGTGAGTAACCACATCTTTTATTTCTGTGGGTCAGATCACCAGAAATTTCCCCTTTACTTTTGTATTTGTTATAGAGGAAAAGCGATGGTAGCAATATTTAATAAACAAAGTTTATATAAGGCCTTAACATTATTGACTCTTCAGTAACACTGTGAGTTATGTATTATTATTATGTATATAATTATGTATATAATATATATTACTATCCTCATTACATATTACTATCCTCATTTATACAGGAGGAAATTATAGCATTGAGATATTCTGTCACTTGTTCTGCTACATAGGCAAAGGGCATGGGAATTGTAATTTGAATATATTTCTAAACATAGCCTATGATGTTCACCCTTTTGTTTTGTCTTACACTAAAAATAACTATTTTCATTTTTTGTAGCCTAACCACATTATATTTATAGAACTAACATTTATTCAGTATTAACTATGTTCTACAGCCTCACGTATTGCTTTTAAGTCCTTGTAATAACCTTATAAAGTAGGTATAATTATTATCATTTCCATGTTATAAAAGTGGAAAGTGAGGTGTAACAACACTATCTCAATTGCTTAAAGTCACTCAACCATAAAGTGATAAACCAGGATTTGAGGCCAGGCACATGGCTCCAGAGCCTGTCCTTGAAACCATTCTCCTCAACTCATATGCTCAGTATTCTGTACCATGTTAAACACACGTGCAGACTTAACTTCGACCTTGAAGTGTGCCATTTAGTATATTGATATGCAATTACTTAACAGGGACTCAGAACAGAACTTCTCTGAGAATCTCACTTCACAATGGTTTCTGTACTCATTGAGACAGATTGAATAAATAATGTTTTAGTGTACTATGAGTCTTGTATGTTTTGGAGTCCATTTCTCCAATGTATAATATTTTATCTAAAGACCAATTCTATCTATTCTATAAAAAAGAATTCTTCAATAAAAACATAATTTATGTGATGTTTTCCCAACAAATAATCTTTTCTAATCAATATAAATTAATTACTGATGGTGTATGGGTCAAGGTGAGTGAAACTATATCCAAGCCTTCATATTATTTCAAAGAGAGTTTTCAAAGTAACATCTTAGAATTATTTCAGTTTTTTTTTAAATAAGAAAATAAATGGGTATCTTTCTTGCCTTTGAAGATCCCTTTGCTAATCTCAGATTGTCATCTGAAATTTTAATTAGTGATGTAAAATGTGCTTACACAAAGAACCTTGTCCAAGTTGTCTGTTTCTGCCAAATTAAACTATTAAAGTAAGTAACCTAATTAAAATCCTTTTAGCTTTTAATCAATATTTTATTTACATTCATATTTCCCAGGAAGCTTGATGAGTTTCTTGGATGTGATGGTTATTCCTGCGCCATTTATCAAAGGTGGTCTGTTCTCTCCTCCAAGGCCAAGGACTCAGCAGCAAGCAATGAGGACACCTTAGGCATGTGCCCATCTGTCCTCTACCAGTCCTTGGTACTCAGGAAGTTAGACAGTGCCAGTGTAATTTCTGGGAGAAGCCAGGCTTCTTCTGTGGCAGACAGAGAGTGACTTAATTCTTCAACACACAGTCAGTTCCTCTGCACTTTCCTCCCAGAGACCCTGGCAATACACATGACAGTGATCACAGGAAGTGAACATCACAGTGTGCTCTCCAAGAAAGTAGGGTTCATATTCTTTCTTCTGAAGAGTCATAAAATTTATGAAATACATCACTTTTCTTCCCCTGTCATCTCTTCCTCATTCATCTCATTTCCCAGAGGCAGCCACTTCTGTATCTTTTTGTTAATTTACCCTTCCCTCTGAAAAACATCCTGACATTACAACTTCATGGATTTCTAAATTTTAGACCTTATCTATGAATTTCCTACTACAGAAAATAATGATTTAGCTTTCTTTAACTCCCCCCAGCACCCACCCACATATAAATATGCATTTTAAACACACATCTCCTTCTCCAGGCAGAATTACAGCAGGGTTTTTGTGATATAAGTATTGATGTTGACATTTTTATGACCATACAAATACTATCCTCAACTTTGTCATGTAGCATAGCAGGATAACTTTTCCTTTGTGTCAGAAATCTGTGTTTTCCTTGAATTTGACTCATTTCCTTGATGCTTAGTTTTCTGTATCCCCATCTCTACTTGAGGCGCAAATTCTTCCCTAACCCATTAAATCCCAATTAATACAATCAAGCACATCACATTGCAAATTTTTCATATTCTTGGAGATGTCACTCCTGGAGCATTCTGCCCTGCTTTGGTCCAGACTGGTTGGCATCATTCTTGTGCATGTTGCACAGCTGCCACTCTGATGGCAAAATTCAATCCCTCCACTTTCCACGGACTCAAGTCCCCACTTTCCTGCATTTCAGTCACTATTGATTTATCATCATGACTTTGTAAAGCACATTCTTATACAGCTTTCTGAAACTGAGCATTTGGGAGAAAAAGTTTCTGACATCTAATCTATTTTTAAAATATCTTCATTTAACCATTGTACTAATTATTTCTCTGGGTTCAGAATTCTGAGTTGATACGGCAATTGTATTTTCCAAAATTAGCTGTTACAATAGCTCCCATCCCACGTGCTCTTGGAATGTGACTTTGAGTCTCCTCTCAGACAAGTTGGGTTTCTGTTCCCACTCCTTAAAGCTGGACAGACTTGTGACAACGGTGACAGTGATACTAGATGACTTCCATGACTAGGACACAAATGGTTAAACAAAGTTTCGTTATTTTTTCTCCCTTTTGACACTTGCTCTTAGAATCTAGCCAGTTTATTATCTCCCTATGGAGACAACCAAATGGGGAAGACTCTATAGCCAGTATCAGCCTACCAGTCACAGGGATGATCTCATTTGGAAGTGGAACATCTTGACTGGTCAAGCCAACCCAACTCAAACTATGTGGAATTGACAAACTGACCTTTTACAAAACTTATACAAGTTGCAGATTTATGTGAAAATGTGATTTGGGGGTTTGGTATTTGTTATGCGGCAATAGATAACTGAGACAATCGTAAAACACCCTTAGGAATTTTGAAAGGATCACCACTTCTCTGTCTCTTAGACTCTCAGATTTCTATGACAAAGGTGAATGCATTACAATGTATAGTTGCCTATATATAATATTTTAAAATGTCCTCTTTGGCCCTACACAGAAATTTCACAATTTTTAGCCCTAGTATGGGGATTTTTTTTCCTGAATACCTACTCAATAGTCCCTTCATCATGGTAAATGATCTTGCATTATTCTTTGATGATTCATTTTTTTGCCTCTGTTGACTCTTTCTAGATATGAGTATATAATCTCCTCGATTGATTTTCCAGGTTTCTTATCTTGTATTTTATTTTTTCTCTTGTTTTATCTTTTTTTACTTTTTGTTATACTTCCTGGGATATTTTCAGTATTTTATAATTAAACAATTTTTGGGGACTTTAAATTTCTTTTACCGTATAATTAAGAGTTAGAAATTAAGCAATTTAGAAGCTTTGTGCCAACTCTTGTCAACTGTGAGCTCCAATTTTAGGATGAGTTTGCTAGATGGGTCATTCCATTGGTGAAGTCCAGATATTGATATCTTTATATATATATATATATATATATATATATATATCTTATTTTCCAATGATCACTTTGCATTAAGACTGGCTGTTAGAGATTTTAGGACCCGAATGGAAAGTGTTGGTGGTCACAACACTCAGATTTCATTTCATTCTCTGTTTCTTAATATTCTTGGGGCTCCTCAACTGTCCCTAATGTTTCTTTTCTGTATTCCCTCTATTTCCCAAACCTCATAAAATAAAACCACTCTCTTTCTGTGAGTGGCATATGGAAAGAATAGGAATTGAACCTCTACTGTTTATCAAAGGGACTTACAAAAAATTATCATCCTGTGTGGGGAGCAACCCGGACTGGACTGAGTTACTGGAATTAAGACTTATTCTATGCATCTGCTCTCCCACAATATGGCGCTGAGAAGGGAGAAGCAGCTTCTACACAGCTGCCTCCAGTTCAACCAATAAACAGCAGGACCTGCTCCTGATTGCAGGAGAGCAGCATACTCGGCGTGTGGGCAGCCGAGTTGGGATTGGCGAAAGAGGACTATAAAGGAGGAGAGAGACAACATGCACCAGGAACATCTAGGGGGAACATCTATCTGAAGGAACACCTGTGCAGCCCCCGAGAGAGCCGGCCGGCGGTGTGCCGCTCCCCCGCGGAAGTGGGGAATGTGGCAGGGGGAACCGCCCTTCCACGGAGGTGGAAGGGTCGGTAGCCAACCCGGGAAGAACCAGCAGCAAACCCGGGGAGGGCCGAGCAGACGAAAGAACAGCGCAGGGTCCTGTGTCGTTCCTCCACGAAGAGGGGGAGCGACAATCCTGCTATCCCCATAGCCCCAACCTGTGAAACTGCATGTTGCCAGTTTGTGATCATTTTTGAGGTTTTGTGCAGAAAATTATGTACTCTCATTTTTTTTCTATTTTGGAGCCGGTATTTTTTGGGGAGGAGTTTTCTAAGTCCAAAATTACTGGTCCTTTTGTCCCTGGGCTTCCAAAATGTTGTTGTCCCTTTATTCTATCCATCATTCTTTATCCCTGTGTTTTGATGGAAGAAAATATTAATTATTTGCTGTCAATACAAAGAGTTTTTAAAGAAGAAAGAAAAATATTAGAATTAGTTTGCTTTTTCTATTAAATAGTATTAAATAGTATTGCTATTTCTGTGTGATCAACTACCAGACTGCCCTAGAACAATGAACATGCAGGTTCCATGGGTCCACCGAGTAATGCTTGTAATCCTAACCAAGTCCAGCTACTTTCTCCTGTGCTCTAACAGTATGGTCAGTGGACAAGTTGGCTGGAGGTGGGCTGATTTAGGGTGTTCTCATTCATATCTCTAAAGGTTGACTGGCTGCTGATGGAGGTGATGAAGATGGCTGAGCCATGGACCTCTCATCATCCAGTAGGCTATCTCAGGCATGTTATCATGGTGGTTCTCCTGATGAGACATCCAAGAGAAAGAGGAGAAGCACAAAAGCCAATAGGTCTATACAATACATTATTATTTCCAATACATTCTATTGACTACAACAAGTCACACAGACAACTCAGGTTCAGGTAGTGGGGGAATATCTGCGGGAAAATCTATAGACTGGCATTTCATATAGGAAGTAGTGAAGTTTTGAGGGCGCATTTGCAGTCAAGCTACCACACATGTTCAATCTGTCAATTTTAGTCAGAATTTTTCTTGTGTTAGACACAATAATAGTTTCCAAAGATGCGCATATACTAATCTCCTGAACCTGTGAATATGTCACTTTGAATGGCAAAAGGGGCTTTGGAGGTGTGGTTAAGTCAAGGATTTTTAAATGATCCTAGCAACACTAGTGAACGCAATGTAATCACAGAAGTCTGCCTAGGAGAGCATCAGGAGAATAAGTGTCGGAGGAGAGGAAATGACATGATCAGGAGTCAGAGCAATGCCATTGTTGCTAGAGGCCACAAGCCAAGAAATTCAGACAGCTTGTAGAAGATGGAAAAGAAAGAAGGCATTTTCTCCCCAGAAAGGATAGAGCTGTTTCAACAACTTGATTCTGGGATTTATGACTTCCAAAATTATAAGAAAATAAGTTTGTTTTGTTTAAGTCATTGAATTTGTGGTGACTTGCTGCAGTGACAACTGAAGACTCACATACCTCACTGTTTTTTTTAGTTCAACCATGATACACTGAAACACGATATGTTAGGATTTTTGCCATATTTATATTATACTTACATTATTATTTTCTTCAGTCCTCCGTATAAACCTAGTATCTCTGGAACCAAGAGATTCTTTCCAATAAGCCTAACACCACTGTAATCATTAATAAAAATATTTGTTGGTATATCACAAAAGGGTTTTATAGTACATGCCATTTCCAATTGTATTTGACTATCTCTTTCTTCCTGAAATGCTATTTAACTCATTAACTCATTGATCTCATCTTTCACCAAGAACCTGTTCTGCAATGGTGAATAAGAAAGATGAGACTCCCAACCCTCCTAAAACTTACATCTTAGTGCAGTAAGCAGACAATACAAATATATAATAAAAGGTTCTGGAAAAGGAAATAAAGTACTAAGTCAGAGAATAAGTGGACGTTTTGAGGTGATGACCTGGGACTTGGGGTGTGCTGGCACCTTGGAAGATTTGTCTCTTGGGATGAGGTAACTTACAATTTTGTATTGTAGGTTTTTTTCTGTATGTATATATTACAACTCCCTAGTCAAACTTAAGTGAAAGAGATTGCTTATTCTTAATGTTGACCATTCTAGTCCATCACAAAATCCTGTGTATTATTATTTGTCTACCGTCTTGTACCATTCACTTCTCTCCTTTCTCAATAGCCATCTAGGCTGAGATCCTCACAGCAATCCCAATAAAGATTATTATAAAGTGATACTGTTTCCCTTGCCCAGTGTCCAGAATGGATGCAGTATTCTCTCAGTGATTGAGAAATTCATTTGGAAGACAACTATTCAGGCCCAGAAGTCCCAGCAATTGAATGTTTTCATAGGCAGGAATAGTCACACTTTGGTGATACCATCCCTATGAGGGGAGGTCCCTCATAGTTCCCTCGATATAGTAAATGTATCTTCTTCAGAGAAGCCACCAGGTGCTGGAGAAGCTTAAATAGAACCCATGAGCCTACTTCCCTGGCTTCTCATTCCCTTCTTGTTCCAATTCTTTCTTCTGCATAGTGCCAACCAGGGCTGTGTCTGAGGGCTGTCAGGTTAGGTCAAGAAAAGAAGTACTCACATTTATAGTCCTCAAACTGCCGATCTTTGGGGATGAAGAACAGAAAGTTGACATCTGCCTTAGGCTTGTCTTCAAGTTTACCTCTTCTGAACAAGTGCTGTCTCTGAGCAGTGGTGTTTCGTGAAAGTTCTTTCTGCTTTGTATAACATCATTTAGAGTTAGAATGTATTTTACAGGTTATTCAATACAAATACACATTTCTGAGATGTGAAGTCCTCTGGTGGAAATATAAATTAGCACATCCATGTGGAAAAACAGTGCAGGGTATCTCAAAAATAGTAAAAATAGAACTACTCAGTGATCCAGTAATCCCACTTCTGAGTATTCCTCCAAAGGTAACGAAATCACTTTGTTGAAGAGACATCTTCACAATAGCCAGAAAAACAGAACAGGAGTTCATCAGCTGAAGAATGGATAAAGAAAATTTGATTCAGACACACAATAAAATAATATTCTGTCATAAAAAGGATGCAATTCTCTCATTTGCCGTGCAACTGAAGGTCATTATGCTAACTGAAATAAGCCATGGACAGAAAGACAAGTACTGCGTGATCTTAATCACCTGTGCAATCTAAAATAGTTGATCTCATAGAATTTGAGAACAGAATGGTAGTGATCAGAGGTTGGGCAGGAAGAAGGGGAGACAGAAAAGCTGGAAAAAGCTTGATCAAGAAGTTCTAAGTCACAGATGCATAAAAGAAGGAAGTCTGGTGTTCTATTAGTACCATGCCTATAGATAGCAATAATGTGACATACTATTTTTTTAAGTGAGAAGAAAGGATTTTGAGGGGCCGGCGCCATGGCAAAGTAGGTTAATTCTCCTCCTGAGGTGCCGGCATCCCACACGGGTGCCAGTTCTAGTCCTGGCTGCTCTTTTTCCAATCCAGCTCTCCGCTATGGCCTGGGAAAGCAGTAGAAGATGGCCCAAGTGCTTCAGCCCCTGCACCCGCATGGGAGACTAGGAAGAAGCACCTGTCTCCCGGCTTCAGATTGGCATAGCTCCAGCTTTTACGGCTGTATGGGGAGTGAACCAATGGAAGGAAGACCTATCTCTCTGTCTCTCCCTCTCACTGTCTATAACTCTACCTCTCAAATAAATAAATAAAATCTTAAAAAAAAGAAAGGATTTTGTGTGACTTTACCATAAAGAGATGATGAATGAGAAGATACATATGTTTACACTGGTTTGATTTAATCCACTGAATATTACACATTGTATACATTTATCAAGATGTCATATGAATATGTACAATCTTTATGAATCAGCTAAAATTAAATAATAGATAAAGTCCACAGACATCATGAAAGTGGCTCCAAATCATGCAGATGCTCAGTGGCAAATCTAGAATTCAAAATTGAGATTTCTGGCTCACATTCTAAGTCTCAATTGCCATATTGGCCTTCAAGCTGTGAAAACATAGGGCTTAAGGCAAAAAAAGTGTTTAAAGTTTATTTACAAGTAATGTTTAAAATTGTATGATATATTTTTAGATTCAGTTAACCTTATTAGGAATAAGACATTTTTCTGGCAGCGATTACCCACATAACATTTTGTTCTATGTTTGGTTGAGTTCATATTTTGTTAACTTGTGTGCCCTTGATTGTCAATAATTCATTTGTCAAGAATTCATTATCTTCTCACTGTCCCTATGTCTGGGAGCAATGTTATGACAAATGTGTTGTGAATTCTTTTTGTTTCTTCTGCCACAATTTTCAGTGCTTTTGTTACTCAAACTATAAGAAAAAATAACCATGCCTCAGAGATATGCTTGAAGACCTCTCTTTGGGGCTTCCCCTACTATAAATCACATTGTTCTTTTTATTTGGAATACAGCTTTATATGTTTACCTTCCAAGAACAAATTGCAACGGGGCTTTCCCTGGTGAGCTGCTCTCAGAAATACTAGCAGGATTATTCTAGTACAATGTCCTTCATAGGAAACTCTTCAAGATTGTAGAAAATCCTTAGATATCAGCTACATCCATTTTTCATTTCTCATCTAACCAGTGCAAGGTGACCCATCAATACATTTTGTTTTTCTTGTTTAATTTTTTAAAAAGCCTATAATTATATTTTAAAACAAACCATTCACTGTATTGTCACAAAAATGGAATGCACAAAATTAAATTGTTTCATTCTTTTAATATAATGTTATGATCAACATTAAAGAGTGGAAATCATAACCATTCTAGGTTGCTTGTATTTTGAGTTATATCAAACATGAAAATATGCAGCTTGCATACTGTTTTCCTCATTCTGTGTACCAGGAAAACATTACTAACCAATCATAGAACTCTACCACCAATATTTCACTTGTTCTCAGAATCTTTCTTAACATGGCCTCTAGGCAGCCACTAAATATGTGAATTTTGAGTTATTCATCATGTCTGTACCATAGCTATTGAATTTTAAATTTAAAAAAATTTAGAAAAGAAATTCCACACATAATCTCAAAGGTCATCATTATTATTATTGTTTTCCTTTCATTAGCACATTGAAAATTTCTCCTTCTCTGCATCGTCTTCTTCTTTTTCTTGTTTAGTTTACAAAGGCTTCCTAGAAATTCCTCTTGCCTTAATGTAAAAACATTTCAGAATCTTAATGTTTTCACTAGTAAATTAAATGTATGAACTAGAGTAACTTTCTTACTTCTAAAATCATGTGCATCTATCCTGGTAAAAAAAGGCATTATATAAAATACCACATTTAAATAGCCACAGAAAATTAATGTTTAAGTTGAAAGAAACCCTACTGTTTTAAAATTTTCTCAAAAAGAAATATCTCTAAACTGTAGTTTTTTGTTTTGCTTATGAAATTAGATACCAATAGCATTTAAGTAGGATTAGAGCAGAATACATTATTTATCACTGTAAGATAACTTTTTTCATGCGAAGAGTGTCATCATGTAACATATTTGTGAATATAACCTAGTACTAACCAATATATAGCTTAAAATATACATAAACTCCCCCATAAATCGGTGGCCAAATAGGACTACAGGAAGGAAAACCTACAAATGTTGGAGTCAAGAATCATAGACATTCTTCTGAGAATTATACTTCTAATTTCCCCTCATCTCATATAGATTTTTCTACTCTATCTGCAGTGAGGGGAGGCATTGCAGATTAAAACATTTGAAAATGTGATCCACTGAATTTACACATCTCAATTTGTAGAAATCCTGTCATGTTAAGTGGGCATCTGGTAGACTTTTCCCAGCAGTTTCTTCAACAGAGGATAGTGCTTGGAAATTCACTCAGGGTTGGCCAACTCAGAGTCACTACTCCTTGCAATACCCCCAGAAATCTAATACCAACAGGAGTTCAAAACAGGATTTCAAGTTGCTTAGACTCAAAGGTTCATTCCTGCAGCATAGAACAGCCCATTCTGACTGATGTGTAGGCTTTCTCTAGCATGTAGAGCTATGGAAGAATTGCTTGATGAAAAACCAGTAATGACAATTTAGCAACACACAATATGGGATTGAAATCCACTTAACTTTATCATCACCCCTCCTCAGTCCTCTAAGTCAGGTAAGTACTAATCTCTGGGGTGGCTTATGCTGTTTCCTAGCAATGCATGGGCATTCCTAAGTCTGAGAAATGGATGGATTGACCTAGAATCCAGTAGGGGAAGAAAATTGGAGTCAATGATTTAACATGGAATACTAATTGGAAGGAGAGGTCTGTTTTATGGAAAAGTATGTCAGAAAGGAACTAACAGCTCCTTGAAGTGAGGTTGTAAAAATTTCTAACTCAGTGCTTGGGTGTGAAAATTCAATAAAGTTAAATGTTAAGATTGAACTGTATACCAATGAAAACTAATTTTGTGAACAGAAGGACTGCCTCTAGCTGCACCTTTCTTATTATAATATCACATTATGCGGGTTCTTCACAAAGTCACTTGTGTGAAATCTCTTAGATATCATGTCCACCTAATCCTAGCAGTCTGAGAAACAATGAACACTTTCAAAATGACACTTTTGTGTTTAGATTCTGCATTAGTTACTTGCAATCTTATTATAATTACTTTCACATTATTTAAAATCCCTATATTCTTTGAAGTCATACCTTACATTTCCAGTAAGTAGGGTAACCCAGCATGTATTCAGGGCACCCTGAATCTGTTTTATTTAGATTCTAGCAACTACATTAGAAGGATAGGTAAGAAGTACACAGTTAGCTTGGCAGTTAAGGCACCCATGTCTCACATCACAATGCTTGTTTTTTTTTTTAAGATTTTTGTTTTATTTATTTGAAAGAGAGTTACAGAGAAGGGGGGAGACAGGGGGAGATGTCTTCCATCCGCTGGTTTACTCCCCAGATGGCCACAAAGGCTGGAGCTGCGCCATCTGAAGCCAGGAGCCAAGCATCTTCTGGGTCTCCACATGGGTGCAGGGGCCCAAGGACTTGGGCCATCTTCCATTGCTTTCCCAGGCCATAGCAGAGAGCTGGATCAGAAGAGGAACAGCCGGGACTAGAACTGGAGCCATATGGGATGCCAGCACTTCAGGCCAGGACTTTAACCTGCTGCACCACAGCACTGGCCTCAGTGCTTGGGTTTGATTCCTGATTCCGGCTCTGACTCTAGCTTCCTGCTGGTGCAGACGCTGGAGGATAATGGTGATGACTGAATGCACACTGGAGACAGTTGTTGATGATCAACTTTACCATTACATCCTTATTGCAGGATCCTTGGAAAAACTGTGTCCAGTGAGAACCTCAGGCATTATGTTTCCCAGGATTTTGACCCTTCTATAAATTTTTAAGATTCATTATCTATAACATGCATTCAGCATTTAGCTGCACACTATCTTAGAAATGTCTTATATTTGTATCTCATCATTTTTAATTTTAAAATACTTTTTTTTATTCAAAAGCAAAACTTATTAGAGTCAGAGACCTCCAGCCAGAGCAGCATGGAGATTGACTCCGAGAGAGGAAAAAACTTGTGGTACTGGGGGGTTTTTAAGGACAATTTTAGGGAAGAAAAAAACTTATCAGCCTGACAGTTACAAGGCAGGGTCAAAACCTATCAAAAGTCCTGATTTGCAATCCTTTCTCCTGTCTGGATTGCTCTTGATAAAATGAAGAGCTATCAGAAGGCTGGGATACCTTCTGATACCTGGGATATACTTTGCAATTAGCTGGGAGCTCATAAGAAATCCTCACTCTTACTATTCTCGTGATAAGACTGGAAGCTTTCAAGGAGTGGCGAATCGGGTAAAGTCGCCACCTGCAGTGCCGATATCCCTTATGGGTGCCGGTTTGAGTGCTGCCTTCTATACTTCCGGTCCAGCTCTCTGCTATGGCCTGGGAAAGCAGTAGAAGATGGCCCAAGTCATTGGGATCCTGTACCCACATGGAAGCTCCTGGCTCCTGGCTTCAGATTGGCGCAGTTATGGCCATTGTGGCCAATTGGGGAGTAAACCTGCAAATGGAAGATCTCTCTCTCTCTCTCTGCCTCTCCTTCTCTCTGTGTAACTCTGACTTTCAAATAAATAAATAAATAAATCTTTTAAAAAAGAAAAGAAAGAGAAAGAGATATATCCTTTGACATTTCCAAGGGCCCAACTGCAAATATCAAAGTCCAAAGAATTTGGAACTTTGATTTTTTGAATGCCTGTCAAAGATGCCAACAAAGGTTAAAGTATCTGGTAGAAACAGGATCCCTTAACATCATGACATATTATAGACCAGATTTGATTGTTGATATAAAGTGATCACTCAAATGCTTCAGAGTGAGTATATATTTAAACAATCCATAACTCTTTTAAAAAAGTCAGCTGCTGTTAAACAATTAGAACTTAAGGATAGAGAAAATACAATAGATTACTTCAACAGAATGCAATATCTGTGTCTCATTGGTTATCCAAAAACCAGAAATAAAACCTTAAATGTAAGTGTTAGCATAGTGAATCATCAGGTAACTTGGAACAATTTTAACAAAGTCAGAACTTTGTAGAGAAAGCAACTTACTGTAGTTGGCTAGAAAACTAAGTACCTGATATTTATATGACTTAATTTTCAAGAAAGACCATGTGTTAAACAGGGAGAAATTTTTGCATTGTGCCTCTCAGTATCTCTTGCACACTTGACCTTACTCAATAGATGCCTATTAGACACTTTTCCATGTATGATAATGTTTAAATGTTCTCCCCATTTTTTATTGTGCTGAATAAATTCCACTGAGTATCTTCATTTTTATCCATGGTTGGCAAGCAATATACTTAAGTGAATGTTTTGCTTGGAAGGTCCCTTGCCAAATGACATCTCTAAGTTTTGCTTACAGTTATTTAAATTTCAGATTCAGATATGTAACAAGTATAGGAAAAGACTGAGAAAAGGGACTATTTGGTAGAGTTTCATTTTAAGGTGAATTCCTCAGGAAAGTAGTTGATAATACAAACTACTTTCTTCCAGTATGAGTTGTCAGATTTTAAAATACTGACAGAGCTGCAGGTTTGAAGAATAATTTACCCTTTCTTTGTTTATAGGCACAAATGCACAATTTGATTACAAAATATGCTTCAAATAGCTGTTCAAAAGTTCTTTGGTTCATTTTTGTTTCTAAGAAAGGGAATATTAATATTGTTGAATTTTCAAATTATGCAAGTGACATTCACTGTAGAGAGCAGTGTTAATTACCAACTGAATCCATAAAAAGAACAAAAGCCATTGTTTGATTCAAAATAAAAGGTTGGAGATATTTATGTGTATATACATGTTTATTTTCTGTCATCTAATATTCTGCACCAAGAGACAAGCTGGTATTTATCAAAATGAGCTAGTTTTATGGGAAATCAGTACAATTCAGCATCTTTGTCCAAATTGGAGTAATTTAGGTAGAAATAAATTATAATATGGCTTATCTCAGCCTTCTTAGCATGTGCCAAAAAGTATTCATTAGCTGTCCACAGAGAGAGCAGGACACTCAGAACTTCTCTATCTGTGTGGGAGCACAGAGCCACAGCCCTGAACAACAAGCTCACTCTTATTCTCAAGGCTAAGACCACTAGGAGCATGAATCTCTGCAGTTACCTGTGAAAGCTCTAAAACATGAGAAAAAACTTTTCCCCTAATGACTCTGTTTACACTGAATTTAGGTTTGTGTGTCATGACTGCTGCCAAATGGCAAAAAAAAAAAAAAAAAAAAAAAAAAAAAAAAAAAAAAAAAGGAAAAAATTGAAACACAAGAAATCATGATTTGGATCTGGAAATTCAATAGAAAATTAGCACCTGAATGATTAAACTCTAATGCTACAGGGTATCCCCGCAGTTCATAGACTATAACATGGCATAAATAAAAGTGAAGTTCTAATTCCACCAGCTAGTTGTATCAAGAGCTAAATCTTTGGTAGCTATTTGTTGATGTTGTTTGTTGAAGCAACATTATTGCAAGCATTTCATATTAGTAAATGTGAGTCAAATCAACTGAATTTACAATGGCTGAACAATGGTGAAAAAGCAGATTGAACAAAAGGAACTGAACTTTGAGGACATGTGGAGCAATTGAAGGAGATCCAATAGCTGTTCTATTGCAGTCAAAGAAGGACAGCATAAATGGAATGGCATTGAAATAGAATTTGAAGAAATGATGTCTGGGAAGTCCCCAGGTTTGGTGAAAGACACAAATATACAGCTTCAAGAAGTTGTGCAACATTAAGTACCGAAAAATGTGAAAGGTGAAGTGGCCTAAATGGGTCTTAGATTTGCAGACCTGAGTGTTAAAATGTGGAGACACCTTTATCATCTTTCCTATGTGTCTATGTCTGTCTCTATCTGTCTCTCTCTCACACAGCATTATATATATCTCCAGAATTATCTCTATACTCACCTCCATCTCAGTCTCTGTCTCTGGACCTCTGTCTCTACCTCTACCTCAGCCTCTACCTTGGTCTCTGTTTTTGCCTCCATCTCTATCTCTGTCTCTTTTCACGGGGACTAACAACCACAAAAATTATACAAAAGATATACTCTTATATACTACAAAGGGACATGTTCAAAAGACACTACAAGTGAATCAGGGTGGAATCTCAAAAAATGTGAAAGTAACTCACAAGAAGGAAAGAAACGCAGATGAGATGTATGAGGAAATAGAAGAGAAAAACAGAAAACTAATAATAAAATAACAAGCTTAAGTACTATTACATTAAGTTCTATTCTATTATACTAAGTTCTATCAATAAAACTTTAATGATAGTCAAAATATACTAGTCAAAAGATGGACATTGGAGCCGGCACCGTGGCTCAATAGGCTAATCCTCCACCTTGCAGCGCCGGCACACCGGGTTCTAGTCCCGGTTGGGGCGCCGGATTCTGTCCCGGTTGCCCCTCTTCCAGGCCAGCTCTCTGCTATGGCCAGGGAGTGCAGTGGAGGATGGCCCAGGTGCTTGGGCCCTGCACCCCATGGGAGACCAGGAAAAGCACCTGGATCCTGGCTCCTGCCATCGGATCAGCACGGTGCGCCGGCTGCAGCGGCGGCCATTGGAGGGTGAACCAACGGCAAAGGAAGACCTTTCTCCCTCTGTCTCTCTCTCTCACTGTCCACTCTGCCTGTCAAAAATTAAAAAAAAAAAAAGATGGACATTGGTAGAGTGAATAAAAATATGACAAACTATGCTATTTTTAAGAAACTCACTTAAAATTCAAACACATTTACAAACATTGAAAGTAAAAAAAATAGAAAAATATTTTCCACTTAAATAGTGAAAATAAGCAGGAGTGACTATATTAATCTTTGATTAAGAGCAAAGAAAAATTACTAGAGACAAAATGCAACATTACCTAATGATTAAAAATTAACCCTTCAAGACCAGCACCAAGACTCACTAGGCTAATCCTCTGCCTGCAGCGCCGGCACCCCAGGGGTTCTAGGCCCTGTTGGGGCGCCAATTCTGTCTTGGTTGCTCCTCTTCCAGTCCAGCTCTCCGCTGTGACCCGGGAGTGCAGTGGAGGATGGCCCAAGTGCTTGGGCCCTGCACCCGCATGGGACACCTGAAGGAAGCACCTGGCTCCTGGCTTCGGATTAGTGCAGTGCACTGGATGCAGCGGCCATTAGAGGGTGAACCAATGGAAAAAGGAAGACCTTTCTCTGTGTCTCTCTATCTCACTCTCTAACTCTGCCTGTCAAAATAAAATAAATTAAAAAAAATCAACCCTTCAGGAAAAATCTAATGATTCAAATTGTGTACACATTAAACAGGAAAAACTCAAAATACATGAAGAAAAATTTGTAGCTAAAAGAACAGATAAATCTCCAATTATAGTTGAATACTTCATTACTTCCTGTCAGCAAATAACAGACTGAAAGACATAAAGTCAGCAAAGATAGATATAGAAATTCTAGAAAACACAATCAAACAACAAAATCTAATTTACCAAATCACAATCATGAATTCTGTATTCATTGTTGATTTTCAAAATGTTTACTATAAGAAGGGCATGTTATTAAATGACTAAAGAGAGATTACGAAGAATCATGGTGAATTTAACGAACCTAAATTTCCATCTCTCTCTTCCCTTTTCTTTGTATCTCTCTATCTCTGCCTACCCAGTGTAATATTGTTGCTGAGAGGAATTTTTAAATGCTTCTTTTTTGTTGTGCTTGTCTTACCTTTACTCTCTCTTTAAAATTCAACAAGCACAGAAAAACAGTTACACTGTCATGTACACTACTGAATGTGAATGCCCTTTTCAGTCAAAGTGGTCTGGTCATTATTCTTCTCTTGAACATTAGCAAATGACTGCCTATGTTTCTGACACTGGAGCTAGAATACAAAAATTTAAACACAATTTTCAACTGCATGAGACCCTTCTCAAGTTGTTCTCTTTCTGCCTGGAAATGACTACAACTTTTAAATACTTTACCTACTCAAGATGGTTTAATCCAACAATTAATCAAAGTTGATATTCAAAAGATCCCATATGTCATGCATAACAAAGCAATATTAAAAATAATAAATATTTTTAACATTTTAAGATGAAACTCATTAACAATAGCTTTTTATTAGGATTGATACCATTTAGTAAACATTGCTTTTATCACCTACATTTCATGAAAAGAGAAAGAGGTTATCCATTAAAACTTCTTTCACTAAAAGAAATGTTGGAGGGGGAGAGAAAGAGAGCGAGCGAGCGTTTGCTAATGGAAAGGCAGCAGAGTGTTTGATCTCAGATTCTTAGACCAAAGCACCAAATCATATTTCGGTTTCATTGTATATGCAAAGTCAAATCAAGTCATTGGCAAGGATGGTATCCTATACCACATAGGAACTGGCCCCATGTATTCATAAATCAATCAAAATTGAACACGACTGTGCATTTTATACATCTTGCTTTATCCATGTAATAGCTCTGTTAAAAATCATCATTTTCAGTAGTAAATCAATATGATTGATCAAATTTATCAACTGATAAATGAAGAAACTACTTGACTAAGTGTTGTTTCTCTATTCAAGTCTTAAAGATTTAAGTTTTGATTTTCATCTTTGCTCAATAAAGAGCAGCATGATGATAAATGCAAATTCAGAAGCAGTCGGGAAAATGCTGAAGGCGTTTCTTGATCCCCGTGGATGGTAATTCAGTTGTATTTACCTACTGAAACTTTTTCAAGGTGTAGACTTTCTGTGTGCAGTTTTCTAAGTGTATGTTATATTGGCAAATAAACGGCTTTAAAAAGTCACCATTCTCTTGAGACCAGGTGCTGGTTCATGTCCTTTCTGCTCCACTTTCAATTCAAATCCCTGCTAATGCACCTGAGCAAGCAGCGGAAGATGGCCTGACTGATTGATCCCTGTCACTCATGTGTGATACCAAGAAGAAATTCCTTTCTCCTGGTTTTGGGCTGGCCCAGTCCTAGCTGTTGCAGCCATTTGGGGAGTAAACCAGTGGTTGGATGATCTCTCTCTTTGTCTCTCTTTCTCTCTCTGTAACTGTGCCTTACAAATAAAAATAAATATTATAAAAATATATTGATTTTAACAGACAGATCCCTAAGATGTATTGTGATTTTTATTCTGAGATTATGAAATGATAAGATTGACCACAGACAATATTCTGCTTCATCTATTGTTATTTTGTGACTTGTGCTCAACATGTAGAGTTTTTATAACCAAAATGGTTGCTTGGATTCAATTATGTGCTCATTTATATTGTTTCACTTGAGCCATCACCCCTGCCTCCCAGGATCTACATTTGAGGAAAGCTGGAGTCAGGAGTTAGATATGGGTATTAAACCCAGATACTTCAATACGGAACAACTGACATCTTAATTTGTATTTCAAGGGCTAGGCTAAACTTCTCTACACATTCCATAGCCTCTGGAAGTGATTTTTCCTATGTTTGTCAAGTTAATATGTAAATGGGTCATTTTGGTAATTTTTATTGTAACTTTAATTTTCAGTTCATGAGACTTAGTTTCATTTTTTAAAATGGTGGTTTTATGGGTAGGCACAAAGGAGAGGAAAAGGCAATGAAATCTAATTTTTCACAGCTTTAAAGTATGGCCTTGGATTGACCGTTTTCCTCATGAATTCTGAAGTGTTAGAGACAAACATGATAGACTGTATCTTTCTGCAAGATCTAGTTTTTAAAAATATATTCGGATACTCACAATTAACTCTTGTTTCCCAAAATTCTATGGAAACTGAGATTACCTCCTCAGGAGTATTTGTGAAGTTTAGGAAACTTTTATTTGGTATAAACATTCTTTAACTTTAAAAATACATGAATCTTGTGTTTTCAGATTGTCTCAAGGGAAATAATCAAACTTAAGGAAGTTACTGAACACAAGGATATCTACAAATAATCATGGGCATGAAATTGCATGTTTACTCATCATTGCTATCATGGTTATGGCATTGGTAATGTTGATTAATTTCTCTGCCAAGCCAGATTCTAGCTGTTTCATCTTTGACTGTGAATTCATTACTACCAATTACTCCATTGAGAGATCACTGCCATTATATTAATTTCACACATTAAAAATATGACATAGATTGCAAATTCAGAATAAAGTAGTTTCTAGAAGGAAGCAGGGAGAGAATGAAGTTGAAGTAAGGCAAATAAGGAATTTTCATTTTTTTCTTTCTTGAATTACATG
Source organism: Oryctolagus cuniculus (assembly GCF_964237555.1). NCBI lineage: Eukaryota > Metazoa > Chordata > Mammalia > Lagomorpha > Leporidae > Oryctolagus > Oryctolagus cuniculus. The sequence continues at coordinate 18,763,576 of NC_091434.1, read as the reverse complement.
AATAGCAGACAAAAATAGATATTAAATAATTCTGCTATCCTTTGGTTATTTATAAGTATTATTTGATATTCACCCAAACTTTATAAAAATAAAACTCAAGGCAAAGAGGGGTGTACGGGGACTGGCTTTGATGTTCATTTACAATGTTGCCTTCTTTACTCATTTATGATTTAACTGTATTTCTGCTTTTCAGTGGTGGCCAACTATTTCTCTCATGTCTTACTTTTAACAATGTGGTGAAATGTATGTTTCCATACTTGAAAAGTGTGTAATTTAGTTAATTCCAGTACATAATGAGGGGGATGTTATGGAGGTGACGTTTTAATGATGTGTCCAACATCAAAACTCTGAATTAAGTTTAGTGGAAGCTAGAAACCAAGAAAGGGCACAATTAATTCTTATGAAGCTGAGATTAAGAAATCTATGTGGCCTAGATCCACTCAAAAGAATGAAATTAGGCAGAAGAAAATAAAAATAAGAAAAAGGATAAAATAAAAACCCTGATGTTTTAGGGGTACAGATCCAGGGATTCTAGGAGAAAAGGTTAGACTTGGATTCGGCTAGTGATGCTGATGGAAAATATCTCACAAGAAATATATTAACAGATAGTGTATAACCAAATGTCTACTTAGACCAGAAGATTCAAATATTTGATCAGCTTCTGCCTTAATTCATTCACTTTGGGAAAAATTTAGTTGTTGAATAAGACATGAAAATCCCTCCTATCTAATTGAAACATCCAACATTGATTTGACAACATATGAAAATTGCTGCAAAAACTCAAAAGCACATTAATTAGTGAGTTGAAAAATAAACTCCTAGTTGATGACCTATGTGGAATATGATTAAAAACAATTAGAAGTATTTATCAAAATTTTATGAAAGTTCACTTAGTGTTCACCATGTAAGAAAATGAGGACATATTCATTATTTAACTTCAGCAAGCACTTCACTTGGGAATCGTTAAACTAAATGAAAACCTAAGTCTATGCTGGAAGTAAGCAGAGAGGGCCTGCAGATAAATACTGCTCTGGTCAAATTCAGCATGATCGCAGAGCGGAAAAGAAGAAGCTTTTGATGAATCAGGTTCTGAAGTCATGTCAAGCAAATTATCTTATAATTACAACTGTGATAAATATTCCCACCACAACATGAATTTGGATCCAACAAACCCATCTCAAATTCCCTGGTTGTCTCTCTCTTCCTCCCTGTCTCTGTTTAGAATATTTTAGAATTTACCAGATATTTTTCAACCACTTCGATTGGAGAAATTGTTTTTTAAACTGTAGTGGTTTCCAGTAAGTCAGAAGAGTAACAAAAAAAATCTTTAGAATTAGACCAAACATAAAGGCAATGGATTCTTACCCAGACAGTAAACAATCACAATAATGATGTATTCTTAGCTTTATAGATGTTGCCTATGAAATCTGATATTGAATCTCTCTTGAGATTTAATCAACATTTAAATTAAGTTTTGAGAATTGTAATATACAAACTACATTCTATGACCTGGAATCAAGACTGCCTAATTGGGGTGGGAGTGTGGCCTGTGTCTTCTAGCAGAATTCCTAGTCTTGAATTCTCTTCTCTGCCCCTGTTCTTGATTGGAAGGCAGCAGGTGACAACAAAAATAGCTGTGCTCCTGTCAACTATCTGGGAGACCTGGATTAAATTCACAGCTTTCAGCTTCAGCCTGATCCAACCCCAGCCATTGCAAGAATTTGGGGAGTGAAACAGTAGATAAGAGCTATGTTTCCCTGTGTGAGTATCTGTCTGTCTCTGTCTTTCACTTTTAAGTAAAAGTAAAAGATAAACTCAAGCTTTACATGAAGCATATTTCTTAATTAACCAATGTCTATACTGATCCAAATTATCTATCCATTTCAACCAAATAAAAAAGAATTTAACATAATTTGATATTATAAGTGACCTGGGTAAATTTTTCCTCTAGTTTATAAAATTTGCATATGGAGAACAAATTTCATGTATTTTATATATATAGTTTCAAGAGCATAATGTTACTTCCCATCCTACCCTCCCTCCAGGCCTCACTAACTTCCACCCTCTCTCCTTTTCTTATTTTTCTTTTAATATTTACAATGACATACATTCAATTTACATTATAATCACAAGCTTATAATCACAAGCTTCATTCGCCACTAAATAAAGAATTCAACAAGTAGTAAGAAAAATCACTGTTCTTCACGAGTATAGACAAGGGCTATAAATTATAATCAAATCTGAAAATGTTGGTTTCACTCATATACATTACATTTCTTGTACTCTGTATATTAGTTACCACAAATCAGGAAAAAATATGTTATTTATCCTTTAGGATTATTTCACTAAGCATGATGGCCTCCAGTTGCATCCATTTCATTGCAAAAGACAGGATTGCATTATTTTTTATGACTGAATGCTGTTCCAAGACATATGCATACCACAATTTCTTTATCTAATCATCGGTTGATGGACATCTGAATTGATTCCATACCTTAGTTATTATGAATTCACCAGCTATAAACATGGGGTACAGATAACACTTTCCTATGCTGATGTCATTTCCTTTGGATGAATTCCCAGGAGTGGAATAGCTGGGTTATATAGTATATCTATTTCCATATTTCTGAGGAATCACTATAGTGTCTTCCATAATGCTTGCACCAGCATACATTAAAATCAGCAGTGTCTGAAGGTATCTTCTGCCCCACATACTTGCCAGCATTTGTTATTTTTCGATTTTTAGGTAATAGCCATTTTAACTGGGGTGAGGTGGACCTCATTGTGTTTTTTATTTACATTTCCCTAATAGTTAATTATTCTGAGCATCTTTTCATGTTTCTGTTGGCCATTTTTATTTCCCCCTTTGAGAAATGCTGGTTCATATCCTTAGCCCATTTCTTACCTGGATTATTTGTCTTATTGTTGTTGTTGAGTTTTTTGAGCTCCTTATATACACTGGATATTAATCCTTCATCAAATGCGTAATTTACAAATACTTTATCTCATTCTGTCAGTTGTTTTATTTTGTAGAGTGTTTCCTTTGATATGCAGAAGCTTCTTAGTTTGACGTAATTCCATTTGTCTATTTTGCTTTTGTTGGCTTTGCTTCTGGGGTCTTTTACCCAAATTTGAAACCTATTAGCTGGATTATATATGTAAAATCCATATATATATAAATTATATATTATATATATAAATTATATATATTTATATATTATATATATAATCTATATAATATATAAATGCTTTAATATATTTGAATCCTCATTTTATTCTTTATAAAGGAAGTGGTATTATTTCCTTATATGAGATTTAGGGATAATCTATGTATAACCTATTTTAGCATAAGTATCAATATCTTCAGATAATCCTTCCTTAATTACTAGAAAATATATTATTAACTTAAAGTAATATCTGTTAACAGACTCAGTGACAACTTCCTCAAAAGCATACTTTAGACATTTTATGGGAACAGCAATTATACTTAGTTTCCTATTTTTACTATTACCCGAAATGTTTTAATTCCATCTGACTGTTTTGAGAATATGAACTACTCTAAAATTGCCAAGCTTCATTTCAACATCCTATAGGTTAATTCTATTTCTTAATAACTGATATGACAGTGGCATGCTGCATTAGTGTTTAATTATTTTTTAATTAATACCTTTACTATTTAGAGAAGTCTAGCTTAAAAAAACATTGAACTTAATATACAGAGAGATCCTATTTAACTCAGGAACTCCTACAAGTTTCCTCTATTATTTACATCTTGCATTAGAATGATACATTTGTTAACATTGATAAGGCAATGTTGATAACATTATTATTAATGTCTGTAGTTATGTTAGGTTTCACTCTTGCAATGTATATTCTATGGATTTTGATACACATATAGTGACATGTATCTACTATTACAAAGTCACACAGAATAGTTTCATTGACTTAATATTTGCATGTACATTACTTTTTCATTCCTATTTTCCTTCTCTTGAGTCCATGGAAGTGACTGTTCTTCTGTACTATCTCCATAGTATTATCATTTGAAAAAATCATTTAGGTGGAACAAAGACACTATGCAGCATTTTCAGAATTGCTTCATTCACAAAGCAATATGCACTTAAAGTTTCTCCATGTCTTTTTGCAGTTGGATAGCTAATTTCTTTTTATTGCTCAAGGATATTCCATTGCATATTGTACCACAGTTAGTTTCCACTTACCTATTGAAATACATGTTGGTTTTCCGAGAACTTGCAATTAGAATACAACTGCTACTCAAGGGGGAAAATGGCAGATTAGGAAGTGGAATGCTTAGCAGGGCTACAGAGAATCAGTGAGGAGAATAGTGTAGGAGGTACACCCTCCATACGAGAATTGGAGAGAAAACTGCCCAGAAAGCCCCATGGGAGGAGGGGAAATGGAGTGAACCTGAGTGGTGAGTGCTGACTCACAGCCAAATAGCTTGGAAAGCTTGAACTGAAAGTGATATCAGAATGGAACTTGACCCCCTAAAATATATACCAAAATATGGCCCCCTTAAAGTTACCCCAAAGTCCCATCGTGGGTGCCATATATGTTATCAGAATTGGGGGTGCCATACAATATTACCATATGTTTATTGATAAGTTCCCAGTATTAATAAGCCCATGTGGGTTCTTGCCTAATATGCAGAGAATTCTCAATACCGGCATGAATGAATGAGGCAGCATGGTACATTTTAAGATTTTATTCAGAGAGAAAAATCATAGAAGAATGAGGGCCTTGTCTAAAGGAGAGAGGTAAATCTGGGTTCATACCAAGTACCAGGAACAAGCCACATGGAAGAGCATCTAGGCCAGGAAGCATATGATGGGTAGCCTAAAGGCCACAACACCCTGAAGGCACAGGGCTACATCTAGCCCCATACTGGCAAGAAGCTAGGGAAAGGAAAAAGGGGCCAGACACACTGTGTCCCAGGCTTTCACTCCACTTTCAAAGGGGAGTTGTATTAATCTGATTAGCCAGTGGGTGCACAGATGTAGCCAGGTAGAGGCATGAGGTCACACAGGGGCATGGTGAAGGCGTAGTCTTCCAGCTCACAAACCTAATAAATTTTAAACTTTATGCCTGCTTACTTCACAGGCATTTTTGAGATGGGGTGGAGGATGGACTGCACCAATCTGTCGGGAGAGAGCAGGAGAGGGAGTGTGGCATGGGTCTGGACTGGAGCTCAGGGAGCCGGCAGCTGCAGGTGGTCACCTGTAGTCCTAGTTGAAGTGGAGGGGATGTTCAATTCAAACCAATATCTCCAAAACAGTACCTGTGATCTGGCTGAGAGAAGGGGGAAACCATTTGAAAACAAGTCAAAAACCATGGAAACCTGCAGGAGTACACATAACAGCTCACTGAGACAGGGCACCTGAACCCAGCAGTGGCAACAGCAACGGGTAGGTGTTTGGCCAATGACTCTACTGTGCATGTGTGATCCAGAGCTACAAATGGTGGGAACTGCCTACAGCCCCCACTGACTCTGAGCTCAGCTGGGAGGTGGCTGAGCAACTATGAGGGACAGAGGGGCGTCCCTGCCAGCAGCACCCTCTGGACACGGTGAATGTGGGAGCCTTGTGTGCTGGGTCCTTGGGGCTTTGGTGCCTACATGAAAAGGTGTAGGGCATAGTTGGGCATTGAGTTATACCATGCCCATCGCTTCTCGGCCTTTTGGCTAAGATCAAGTGAGTTATACCATGCCCAACTAGGATGCTACCCTGGAAACTCTTCACACCCTAGATTATTGAGCAGAGCCCCCTGGCCACACTCACCACACATCTCCTGGTTTCATGGAAAGGGCAGACACTCCATGAAGCCACAGAAGCATAGCCCCAAAGATAAAAGCTAACAGAAGAAAAAATTAAAAATCAACTCCACAAGTGCGGGACAATAACAGGTGAAATTCAAGAAACAAGAATAAGGAAGTCATCACAACCCTCTTAGAGGGACACAACATTTCAATATTAGAATGTGAAGACAAAGAGATAAAAGAAGTGACAGAAATGGAATTTAGAGAAGTAATCATAGGGTTACTAAAAAAAAAATCAGAAGCAAATCTACAAACTAAGGAAAAGCATACATGACAGGAATGAAAATTTTTCCCAGGAGATTGAAAATTTAAATATAAATTAAAATGAAATTTTAGAAATGAAGAATTCAATGCATCCAAAAAAGGAAGAAAACAGAAAACATAGAATGTGTTGGAAATCTATGGGATACTATCAAATGACCCAATTTGGAGAAAGAAAGGGATGTTCAAGTAGAAGAAGCACATAGAACTCCTTACAGACACGACAAAAAAAGATCTATACCAAGACACATTGTAGTCAAACTTTCCATGGTAAAACATAAAGAAAAGATTCTAAAATGGGAGTGAGAGAAATGCCAGATTACTTTCAGATTAAATGCCAATTAGACTCACAGTTGACTTCTCTTGAGAAACTCTACAGACTAGAGGGCAATGGCAAAACATAGCCCAAATCATAAAATAAAAGAAAAAAAAACTGTTAATCCAGAATACTGTACCCCACAAAGCTTGCATTTATGAATGAAGGTGAAATAAAGACTTTCCATAACAAACAGAAATTCAAAGAATTTGTTAACACTCATCCAGACATACAGAAGATGATTAAGGATGTGCTACACACAGAAACACAGAAATAAGGTCACCACTATGAAAGAAGGTGAAGCCAGAAAACCCAAGAGTAGAAGTACCAAAAAAGAAGTATGGAAAAATAACAGGGCCACATTGTTACTTATCAATAGTCATCTTGAATGTGAATGGCCTCAACTCCCCAGTTAAAAGATGCACACTGGCTAAATGGATTGATAAACAAGACTCATATTTTTGCTGCTTACAAGAAATACATCCCACTAACAAAGATACGAGCAGACTGAAAATAAAAGGATTGAAAAATACAGGCCATGCTAACAGAAGACAAAAATAAGCTGGTGTTGCCAACCCAATGTGAGACAAAAGAGACTTTACTATAAAAACTGTTAAAAGAGATGAAGAAGTGCACTATGTAATGATTAAGGGATCAATCCAAGAGGAAGATATGACTATAATAAAGGTATATGCACCCAATTAAGGGTGACTGGCTACTTATAAAAAATGTAATAGACCTAAAGGAAGACATAGACTCCAATGCAATAGTAACAGGGGACTTCAATACCCCTATTTCAACAATGGACAGATCAACCAGACAGAAAATTAGCAAAGAAACATCAGAGTTAAATGACATTATAGACCAAATGGACCTAAAGGCTCTCCACAGAACCTTTCACCCCACAGAGTACACATTCCTCTTATCAGTGCATGGAACTTTTCTAGGATAGACCATATGCTAGACCAGAAAGCAAGTCTAGGCAAATTAAAACAAATCAAATTCATTCCATGCCTATTCTCTGCCCACAATTCTCTCTCTCACCATTGCTATTTAATATAGTCCTAGAATCTTTAGTTAGAGACATTAGGCAAGAAAAAGAAATAAAAGGGAAACAAACTAAAAAAGATGAAATCAAACTCTCTTTATTTGCAGGTGACATGTTCCTATACATAGGGAATACGAATTACTCCAGTGAAAGACTCATAAAAAAAGTTATGTAAAGTAGCAGAACATAAAATCAACATGGAAAAATCAATATCCTTTGTAGACACAGACAATGTCATGGCTGAGAAATAACTTTTAAGGTCAGTCCCAATCACAATAGCTCCAAAAATAATCAAATATCTTGGAATACTTTTAACCAAGAATTTCAAAGATATTTACAATCTAAATTATAAAACACCAGATAAAGAAAGAGAAGAAGATATTAAAAAATGGAAAAATCTTCCATGTTCCTGGATTGGAAGAATCAACATTATCAAAATGTCCATACAACCAAAAGCAATTTACAGATTCAATGTGATCCCAATTAAAAAAACACCAAAGATATTCTTTGCAGATCTAGAGGAAAACTATGCTGAGATTCATATGGAAACAAAAGAGACACCAAATAGCTCACTTAAAAAAAAACGGACTTAAGACAAATGGAAAAGAATAGAAACTTCAGAAATCAATCCATGCTTCTAAAGCCAACTTATATTTGATAAAGGAGCTAAAATCAATACATGGAGCAGAAACAGTCTCTTTAACAAAAGGTGTTGGAAAAAATGGGTCTCCATGTGCAGAAGTATGAAATCGGACCCCTAACTTACATGCTAAATACACATCCACTCAAAATGGATCGAGGACCTAAATATATGAACTGAAAACATCAAATTATTAGAGATCATGGAGGAAACTCTAGAAGACATTGGCATAGGCAAAGATTTCTTTGAAAAGACCTCAGGAGCACAGGCAATTAAAGCCAAAATTGACAAAAGGGTTTACATCAAACTGAGAAGCTTCTGCACTGCAAGAGAAACAGTTAACAAAGTAAAGAGGCAACCAACAGAGTGGGAGAAAATATTTGCAAACTGTGTAACTGATAAAGGGTTAACATCCAGAATCTATAAAGAGCTCAAGAAATTCAAGAACAAAACCAACAGTCTAGTAAAGATATGATGAAAGAACTTAAAGAGGCATTTTCTGGGAGAGGAAATTCAAATGGCCAACAGATAAAAGGAAAAATGCTCAGGATCATTAGCCATCAGGGAAATGCAAATCAAAACCACAATGAGGTTTCACCTCACTCCAGCTAGAATGGCTGACATACAGAAACCAACAAGCAACAAATTCTGTTGAGGATGTTGGGAAAAAGATACTCTTCTGATCCATTACCTGTAGGAATGTAAACTGGTGCAACCACTGTGGAAGACAATATGGAGATACCTCAGAAATCTGAATATATATCTACCATAGGATCCAGACATCCTATTTCTGGGAATTTACCCAAACCAAAAGAAATCAGCGTATGAAGGAGTTATCTATATCCCATGTTCATTGCAGCAAAAAAAAAAAAATAGCTAAGATATGGAATAAACCCAAATGTCCATCAACTAATAACTGGATAAAGAAATTATGGTATATATACACTATGTAATATCATTCAGATGTTAAAAAAAAATAAAAAAAAACAACAAAATCCTTTCTTTGCAACAAGATGGTCACAAGTGGAAACCATTATATTTAATGAAATAAGTCAATCCTAAAAAGAAAAATATTGTGTTTTTGCTGATCTGATGCAACTAAGAGGATATCTAAAATGTAACATATTCAAGTGAAATAGACATTTGGAGAATGGGTGGTTGTTTATAGCCCTTGTATCTTGCATTGAGGAACAATATTTTGTTTAGTATTGCTTTATTCTGTCTTGTTTTCTTTATCTTCATACTATTTGCTGAACTTCTCTACCTATAGTAAGATAGTAAACTGATAATAGACCATTGCAAAAATTAAGAATGGGAATCTGTGTGGGGGAGGGGAAGAGATGGAATGTGGGCCAGAGGGAGGGGAAGCCCCACTTTTTTCCTAAATCTGTATATATGAAATATATTAAATTTGTATAATTTAAATAAAATAAAGAATACAACTGCTACTCATATAAATGCCTGCATGTAAGTTTTGTGTGGACATATTTTTCAATTCATTTCGTTAGACACCAATGAGTACATTTCCTTGTTAATATGGCCAAGTACACATTAAATTTTATACAATCTTACAAAATATCTTAAAAATCTTACAAAATAGCTGTATATTTTAACATATTCATCAAAAATGTTAGTGAATTTAATGTTGCTCTATATCAACTTTAGATGTTAATATTGCGAATTTTAGCCATTCTAATACATAGATAGTGGCATCTCATTGTTTTAATTTGCAACCCCTTAATGACATATGATGTTGAATATTTCTAATGTGCTTATTTTTCATTATTCTGTCTTCTTTGATGAGATTCCTATCCAGATCTTTTGTCCATTAAAAAATTTTTTTTTGAAATTTTTAACTCACACATAAAGTGTCCAGTTATACCATGTGATGTTTTGTGATTGTATGCCACATGATGATTTGATAATTTATACATATTAGGTTGCATTCTCAATGCTGAGTTTTAAAAATTCTTAGTGTATTGTATATACTTTACCAGATATATGTTCTGCATAAAGTTTCTTCAAATGTGTGGCTTGCTTTTTCATTGTCTTAACCGTGTCTTTTTTTATTTATTTCTTTGACAGTTAGAATTACAGACAGTGAGAGACAGAAAGGTCTTCTATCCACTGGTTCACTCCCCAAATGGCTGCAAAGGCCAAAGCTGCACCCATCTGAAGCCAGGAGCCAGGTGCTTCCTCCTGGTCTCTTACAAGGTGGCAGGGGCCCAGGTACCTGGGCCGTCGTCTACTGCCTTCCCAGGCCACAGCAGAGAACTAGACTGGAAGAGGAACAACTGGGACTAGAACCAGTGCCCATATGGGATGAGGCGCTTCAGGCGGAGAATTAACCTAGTGAGCCATGACGCCAGCTTAACAGTGATCTTTTAGAGTGGAAGGCTTTAATGAAATCCAAGTAGCTGATTTTATTTTTCTTTTATGGATTTTGATCTTGGTTTTGTAACCAAAAAGGCATTACTAGATACAAGGTCACCTTGAATTCCTCCTATGCGATCTTCTAGGTGTTTTACAGCTTTACATTTATCAGCATGCCTACTTTTTTACCAGCCTTGTTGCAGGCACACATATGAATGATGAGCTTTCTTTTTAGTGGACATTTATAGCAAATATCTCTGATGTGGAAAGTACAGTTTAATTGCAGCAAGAGTAAATAAGTCTGAATGAAGTTAGTCCTGTGAATTTGTTTCTTTTTTTCAGAATTATTTTGACTATCAAGGTCTTTTTCATTTACATGTGAATAAGAATCAGCTTAGTGATTTCTCGTCGAAAAAACCTGCTGAAATTTTGACTGCATTAGCACTGGGCAATTCTCAAGTGGGGAGAATTGACACTTGAGATTGATGAGCATTTGATTCTCCTGTTTGTGTAAGTGCTCTTCGATTTTGCTCAGCAATGCTTTGTAGTTCCCACTGTACAGGGCATATGCGTTTTTGTCAAGTTTGTCTTTAGGTATTTTGGTTTTTATGCTAGTATAAGTGGTATTACACTTTCAAATTCAATCTAATTATTCATTGCTAGTATATAAAAAATACAACTAATTTTTGTAGGTTGACTTTATGTCTTACCAACCTAACTGTATTCTTTTACTAGTTTTCCTAACTTTCTTTTTTTTTTTAACTTTTATTTAATGAATATAAATTTCCAAAGTACAGCTTATGGATTGCAATGGCTTCCTCCCATAACTTCTCCCCCCCGCCACCCGCAACCCTCCCCTTTCCTGCTCTCTCTCCCCTTCCATTCACATCAAGATTCATTTTTAATTCTCTTTATATACAGAATATCAGTTTAGTATATATTAAGTAAATATTTCAACAGTTTGCACCCACATAGAAATACAAAGTGAAAAATACTGTTTGAGAACTAGTTATAGCATTAAATCACAATGTACAGCACATTAAGGACAGAGATCCTACATGAGGAGTAAGTGCACAGTGACTCCTGTTGTTGACTTACAATTTGACACTCTTGTTTGTGGTGTTAGTAATCACCCTAGGCTCTTGTCATGAGCTGCCAAGGCTATGGAAGCCTTTTGAGTTCACCGACTCTGATCATATTTAGACAAGGTCATATTCAAAGTGGAAGTTCTCTCCTCCCTTCAGAGAAAGGTACCTCCTTCTTTGATGACCTGTTCTTTCCACTGGGATCTCACTCGTGGAGATCTTTCATTTAGGTCATATTTTTTGCCAGAGTGTCTTGGCTTTCCATGCCTGAAATACTCTCATGGGCTTTTCAGCTGGATCCGAATGCCTTAAGGGCTGATGCTGAGGCCGGAGTGCTGTTTAGGACATCCGCCAGGATTGCAAACTACCATGCCATCTGCAAATAGAGGCATTGCTATTTTTTTTATTGTAATAGTGAAATGTTACATAAGAAAGAAGGTGCTCATTCTTGCCTTATTCTTAGGAATAGCAACAAAATGTTCAGTTTTTCATCCTTAAGTGTGATGTTTAACCCAGCATTTTTTGTAACATATTTATCAGCTGAGGAATTTTCTGCTTATCACTAATCTACTGATAAATTATGAATTCACATTGTCTTTTGTTACATGTTTTTCTGCCTATATCAGGATAACAGTTTACTTTCCAAATTGAGATAATATAATAATCTGCATTAATTGATTTTAAATGCTAAGCAACCTTGCATTCCAGAGACAAAAACACTATTGTTCATGATACATACATGTTACACATTATTGAATGCAACTTGCTAAATTTTTTTCATAATTTTTGCAATATGTCTTTTCAGGAATATTTATTCTATGCTTTTATAATGTCATTCTGTAGTTTTAGCGTCATGTTATTGCTAGTGATGCACAGACATACATACACACAGAGAGAAAAAAGAGGGGACACACCATACAGGGCCCTGTACCTGCAGCAAGGTGTTTGGATTTCATGTCAGTTAAGATGGAAAGTCTTTAAGGATTTTTGATAATGAAAGTCTATGATTCATGAGTTCTGAGTTGGAACTTATATCTTGGCCAAATTGTTTTTATAAAACAAAACAATTACTGTTAATTTATAAAACAAGAAAAATTACTCATTTGTTTGAGTCCACTCTACTTAATAACTCAATAAGCAGTACTCATTAAATAACTTGTTACTTGCTATTTAAATTATGTTTACACATACAAGCTTAATGAGATATACCTGTATGTGTACTCTGTGTATGTGTATCGGTATTTCTTGATTTTTCAGATGTTTTCCTTGAATATATAGTAAGCATTTGGCATATCTGCATTGTTAGAACTGGAATTAATAGTTCAATAAATAACAAGTATATTGATAACTTTAAAATATTTTTATAGAAATAGTCTTTCTATTTTTGAACTAAAATATCAATGCAGTCAATCAATATTAATTGTCTGTTACAAACTTGGAAACATAGGTGGGAAAAAGCATATTAAGTCATCCTATATTTATTTATATGAAATAAAGAACTGCCTGTATATTATGAATGAGGAGACCACAAGGATATTTGATTCCCCAGAATATTTTCAGTTTGGAGCAATTAGGGAGGTAGCACACATCTGAAATTTTATTTGTGGGACCAATGCTGTGGCATAGCTGATAAAGGCCACCTGTAAGGCTGGCATCCTACATGGGTACAAGTTTGTGTCCTGGCTACTCCACTTACAGTTTTTAAAATATTTATTTATTTATTTATTTGGAAGCAAGGGTTACAGGGAGAAAAGGAAAAGACAAAGGAGAAAGAGAGAGCAACATCTTGTATTTGCTGGTTCATTCCCCAAATGGAGACAACAGCCAGGGGTGGACCAGGTTTGAGCCAGGAGCCAGGAGCTTCATCTGTGTCTCCCACATAGATTCAGGTGTGTAAACACTGATCTATGGCCCACTACTCAACAAGGAGCTGCATCGGAAGTGGAGCAGACAGAAGTCGAATCTGCACTCATGTTTGATGCCAGCAATGGAGGCAGCAGCTTAACCTCATATGCCACAATGCTGGTCCCTGACTGCTCCACTTCTGATCCAGATCCCTGTTAATGGACATGGGCGAAACAGCTGAAGATTGACCAAGAGCCTGGGCCTCTGTCTTTCACATGGAAGTTACAGATGAGCTCTTGGCTTTGGCCAGGGTCAGCCCTGTCTATTGTAGCCATCTGGGGTGTGAACCAGGAGATGGAAGACTGTTCTCTGTCTCTCCCTCTTTCTTGGTAACTCTGATTTTCATCAAAAAAGTAGTTTCATTTGTGAGAACACAAGACCCTGGGACAATAGAAAAATTAAGTTTGAAAGGGAGAGACTTGATTGAAATGTAATATTCCGTGTATATAAGGAAGAGAACAGGAAGCACATGGAAGGTACTTTTTACTTACCTCACAGTTTTGCCAAAACCAGGAGGAAAAGAAAGCTAGGCATCAGAAACAATGTAAAGGTAGGTGGTAGGCCTATTAGAGGCCTCTGTACGGTGATCCGCCCTCAGAGAGACCCAACAGGCCAGTCTACTGTAGTGGCTTTCAATGTGGTGAGCTTGGGCTTCAGCAAATTCAGCTTATGAAGAGCCCTGACAGCTCTGCCAGCCAAGAGTTGGATCACTGGAAATGGAACTTCCCTGGAGTTGAAGGATGCCCAGGTCAGAGCCACAGACCCTGCTGGCCCCAAGCTGAAAAGCCCTTCACTCAGCCCAGATTCCAAAGTGACTACAGCTGCTGAGGGGAGGGCCAAGTAGGGTCAGTAACATTGCAGGCAGAACTGTAAATTTCCTGTTAGAGTTGCCACCTGCTTTTACCTGGCCAGCTCTCCTCCCAACTAGGTAATGGAAGTCAACAGGGTGCCTTCCCAAGGAGCTTCACACCTCTGTTAGGGTGTACCCCAGGTGAAGAGATAGATAGGTCTGGGCCTCAAATCTTACAAGGCCTTAAAGCCAACCAAATTATCAGGCCCCTTTTGTCAGTTTCTATTTGCCTCTCAATCAGAAATCTTAGTCGTGGCTTAGAGAGCACCTTTCTTCCATCCTCTAATACTGACTCTGTCCTTTGTTCTAGACCCTGTCTAGCCCACTTGGACCTCATTCCTTTGTAATCTTAGCCTCTACTTTTACATCAAAGGCTCTACTCCTGACCTGTGTGTATTGATGATCCTCTCCCCCACTTAATGTTGTATGATTATTCAGAATTTCTCTAAAGACAAACTCCTCTACCAATGAAAGATGAGTGGCTTTTCTCCTGGTCTTGGTTGGGATCAGTTTTAAACCACGTCCATCATATAGTCTTCACAAGGGTCCAAGAGACCCCCCCACACACACACACCCCATTTCCTCTCCTCTATGAAATCCTCTCATTACCTGGTTAATGCCATTCTTAGGATCATTTGTTGCTATTCTCACCCTTTTATACTACCATGTCTGCTTAAGTGTTTACAGGAGGTGATAATGGAACGAACCAAGGCCTTCAGCAACCAGGCAGTCAAGTAAATGCTACTATAGGGTTATACTTGGCTCCCCACCCAGGAGACAGTGGCTTGAGACATTGCCCTATGCCAGCAGGAAGCAGCTCTATAGACAGATCATTTTCCCTCTACCCCTACTGGACTTTTGGGACTAATGTAATCCCATACAACTCCTGCTTTATAAGAAACAAAAGGGGGGAATGTTAGTAAAATGGTGCAGTCTTATCTATGGCATGATCTATACCCCAACACCATCCTAGGATCTAGCCCCCACTGCCATTGCTGGATGCCAGGTGGCCAGATGGCCCAACCACCTGTGTCAGCCCCAGCCTCATTCCTAATGGGATTAGCTGCTCCTATTCCACTGCCCGCCCCACCCCCCGCAAAGTTTTAAAAGGACCTGTTTCTGACATGTGGCTCTCTTTCTCTCCATCTCCTGATCTCTGTCTCTCTCTCTCATATGCTCTCCTTCTGCCTTTTTTCCTTCTTCACCCCTTCCCTCCAGTCTTTTGGGTTTCCCCAATAAACCCTCTCCTTTTTTTAAAAAAAAGAAGAAAGTCCACAGGAATATAAATAGAACTATACAGCTTTATAGCTACAAACTTCATCCTTCCTCTCTTATTCCCATTCTTATTTTTCACTAAGATCTATTTTCAATTGACTTTATACACATATGGTTAACTCTATATTAAGCAAAGAGTTCAACAAATAGTATTTTTTTTTACAGGCAGAGTGGACAGTGAGAGAGAGAGAGACAGAGAGAAAGGTCTTCCTTTTCCCGTTGGTTCACCCTCCAATGGCCACCGCGGCCGGCGTGCTGCAGCCGGCGCACCGCGCTGATCCAATGGCAGGAGCCAGGTGCTTCTCCTGGTCTCCCATGGAGTGCAGGGCCCAAGGACTTGGGCCATCCTCCACTGCACTCCCGGGCCATAGCAGAGAGCTGGCCTGGAAGAGGGCCAACTGGGATAGAATCCGGTGCCCCGACCAGGACTAGAACCCGGTATGCCGGCGCCTTAAGGCGGAGGATTAGCCTAGTGAGCCGCGGCACCGGCCAACAAATAGTATTAAGGAGAAAAAATAACTGTTCCTTGACAGTCAAAACAAGGGCTATTTAAGTCATTGATTTTCAAAGTGTCAATTTCACAAGTATAGATTTCGCTTTAAGTGCTCTATTAGTTCTCACAGATTAGGGAGAACATACGGTTATTTGTCACTTTGGGACTGGCTTATTTCATTAAGTATAGTGTTATCCAGATTCATTTATTTTGTTGCAAATGACTGGATTTCATTTTTATAGCTGTGTAGTGTTCCATAGAGTATATATTTCACAATTTCTTTATCCAGTCTGCATGTGACAGGCATTCAGGTTGATTCCATGTTTTAGCTATTGTGAATTCATGCAGACAACACTTTTATTTGCCAATTTCATTTCCTTTGAGTAAATTCCCAGGAGTAGGATGGCTGGGTCATATGGTAAGTGTATATTCAGATTCCTAAGGTATCTCCAACCTTAGTGGTTATACCAGTTTGCATTCCCACCAACAATGGATTATGGTATATTTTTACTCACTTCCTCGCCATCATTTGTTGCTTATTGATTTATTTATGAAAGCAGTTCTAACTGGGGTGAGGTGAAACCTCATTGTGGTTTGATTTACATTTCCCTGATAGCTAGTGATCCTGAACATTTTTTCATGTATCTGTTGACCATTTGGATTTCATCTCTTAAAAAATATCTATCTAGGTCCTTTGCCAATTTATTAACTGAGTTGTTTGTTTTATTGTACTGGAGTTTCAAGATTTCTTTATATATTCTGATTTTTAATCCTTTATCAGTTGCATAGATTTCAAACAACTTCTCCCATTCTGTCAGTTGCCTCTTCACTTTGTTGAATATTTCTTTTGCTGTACAGAAGCTTCTCAATTTGATGTAATCACATTTGTTGATTTTGGCTTTGATTGCCTGGGCCTCTGGGGTCTTTTCCAAACCTCTTTGCCTGTGCCAATGTCTTGCAGCATTTCCCCAATGTTCTCTAATATTTTGATGGTATCAGGTCATAGATGTAGGTTTTTAATCCATTTTGAATGGATTTCGAATATAAGCTGGTTGTAGATCTTGGATTTATTTCTGGCATTTCAATTATGTTCCATTGGTCTATCCATCTGTTTTGTACCAGTATCAGGCTGTTTTGATTATAACAGCCTTGTAATAGGTATTAAAATTGGCATTGTGATGTCTCTGGCTTTGTTTTTGTTGTATAAAATTGTTTAGCTATTTGAGGTCTTCTGTGCTTCCATATGAATTTCAGCATCATTTTTTCTAGATCTGAGAAATACATAGATTGATTTGTGAATATTAGTTCATTGCTGCACACCAGGGATAAATCGTAGTTGGTGGAGTTAGTTCTTCTTTAAATGTCTGGTAAAATTCAGTGGAGAATCTATCTGGTCCTGGGCTTTTCTTTGTTGGGAGGGTCTTTATTACTGATTCAATTTCTGTCTTGGTAATGAGCCTATTTAGGTTTTCTGTCTTCATGGCTTAATTTAGGTAGGTTGTATGTGTCCATGATTCTATCTATTTCTTCTAGGTTTCCCAGTATTTTGGCATACAACTCTTTGTAGTAATTCATGATGATTCTTTTATTTCTGTGGTGTCCATTGTTATATCTATTTTTTCTTATCTAATTTTAAGATTTGGGTCTTATCTCTCCATTTTTTGTTAGTTGGGTCAATGGTGTGCTAATTTTGTTTATTTTTTCCAAAAAAAGAGCTCTTTGTTTTGCTGATTTATTTTTATCATTTTTTTGTTTCAAATTTGTTGATTTCTTCTCTAATTTTAATTATTTCTTTTCTTTCTTTTTTTTGACAGGCAGAGTTAAACAGTGAGAGAGAGAGAGAAAGGTCTTTCTTCTGTTGGTTCACCCCCCCTAAATGATTTTTTTTCTATTACTAGTTTTGGGTTTGGTTTGCTGTTGTTTTTCTCGATCATTGAGATGCATTGATACTTTATTTATTTGATGCCATTCCAATTTCTTGATGTAGGCACCCATTGCTATAATCTTTCTTAACATTGCTTTTGCTATATCCAAAAAGTTTTTATATGCTGTATTGTCATCTTCTTTTCTTTCCAGAAATTTTTTTAATTTCTCTTTTGATTTCTTCAATGATCCATTGTTCATTCAGTAGCATGTTGTTCAGTCTTCATGTGTTCGCATATGTTCTAGATTCCTGAGTTGTTGATTTCCAGCTTAATTGCACTGTGGTCTGAGAAGATATGTGGTATCATTTCAATTTTTTTGAATTTGTTGAGACTTGCTTTATTGGCTAGCATGTGGTCAATCACAGACAATGTTCTGTACACTGGTGAGAAAAATGTGTATTCTGTGACTGTAAGTTGGAAGGCTCTGTAGATATCTTAGTTCCATTTGGTCTATAATGTTGATTAACTATATTGAAGTTCCCTATTACTATTGTATTTGAGTATATATATCCCTTTAAATCCATTAACATTTCTTTTAAATAGTCAGGTGCCTTGTAATTAGGTACATATATATTTATAATAGTCGCATCTTCCTGTTTAATTGATCCTTTAATCATTAAAGCGTGTCCTTCTTAGTCTCTTTTAATAGTTTTTGTGTTAAAGTCTATTTTGTCTGATATTAGGGTGGCTACACAAGTTCTTTTTGTTTTCTGTTAGCATGGATTATCTCTTTCCATCCTTTCATTTTCAGTCTGTGTATATCTGCATTGGTTAGATGTATTTCTTGAAGGCAAGAAAAAGATGAGATTTCTTTTTTAATCCATTCAACCAATCTTTGTCTTTTACTTGGAATGTTGAGACCATTTACATTCAGGGTGACTATAGTTCTTTCAATTTTGGTTTATTGTGGAAGATATTTATTTCTCCTTCATTAGTAAATAAGAACTTTGCAGGTTACAATATTTTAGGAATAGTTTTTTTCTCTTAGTAATTAGAATATATTTTGTCATTCTCTCTTTGCCTGTAGAGTTACTGATAAGAAGTCTGCAGTAAGTCTAATTGGGTTTTCTCTGAATGTGATTTGGCATTTCTCTCAAGCACATATTAGGGTCTTTTCTTTATGTTTTGCTGTGGAGAATTTTATTACAATGTTTGTAGTGAAGATCTTTTCTGGTCACGATTATTGAGAGTTCTGTGTACTTGTGTACTTGGAAGTCTCTTTTGTTCTTCATATTGGGGAAGTTTTGTGTTATTATTTTATTAAGAAGGCCATCAAATCCTTCCTCTCTTTCCATGCCTTTTGGAACTCCTATGATCTGTATTTTGGGTCATTTGATAGTATCTTATATATCTGCAACAGTGTTTTTAGTTTTCTAATTTCTTCTTTCTTTTGATCTGACTGTATTATTTTCAAAAATTTGTCTTCTAGTTCTAATATTGTTCTTATGTCTCACCTATTCTGTTGTTAAGGCTTTCCACTGCATTTTTACTTGATCTATTGAATTCTTCATTTCTAGCATTTCATTCTGACTTGTCTTTAATATCTTATTTTTTGGAAAGAACTTTAGATTGTAAATTTGCTTCTGATTGCTTCTACGTATTTTTATGATTAATTTTCTGAATTCCTTTTCTGATATATCTTCAATCTCTTCATCTTTTCCTTCTATTATTGAAGAGTTGCAGTGTTCCTTTGATGGACTCATAGTGTCTTCCATATTTTTAACTAAGGTTTTTCTTTGTTTGTTTTTTGGAATTTGTGTATTTTTTTCTTTTTTGTCTGGTTGCTTTTCTCTTTAATTTATGTCTTTGTGATTTAGTGAGATGTCTATACTTTCAGTGAGTTTCAAGAGATGTGTGCTGATTATGGCCTGGATGCTCTGTTCAGTATTCCAGAGTGGAACAGGTATCCAATGTAAGGCCCCTATAGGGCTTTGTAGCTTTCTTCTGTTTCTTTTTGTTGTTGTTGTTGTTGTTGTTGTTTAGAGGAGGTTGTTAACTTCTGTGGTATGACCTGCTCTTTCCTCACAGTTACAGAATGCCCTGGTGTTTGTCTCTGGTGGATTCAGGGTTATATCACCCTGCTTAATGAGCTGCACCTCAAATCTTTGGAGATTTTCTGATGGTGAGGCTTCCCTCTGTTATGAACTTCTATGGGTCTTCCTACTGGAGCCTAGCCCACTTCTCAATGGTGGATGGGGAGGGCTTGAGTTTTCAATATTTAGAACTTCTCTTTGTTGTATAGCTTAAATGGTGGGAAAGAAATTCTTCTGAAATGTTGTGGTCCTTGATCCTGGGTGGAGGATATGGTGAGTTGGCCCCTGCAATTGATGGGCATGCATGCAGGAAGCAAAGGTGACAGTCCTTGCTTATGTTAGAAAATATAAACAGAGGCCAATACTGTGGCATAATGGGTAAAGCCATTGCCTGTGTTGCCAGAATCCCATATGGGAACTGATTTGAGTCCTGGTTGATGCACTTCCAATCCAGCTATCTGCTATGGCCTGGGAAAGCAGTGGAAGATGGCCCAAGTTGTTGGTCCCCTGCACCCAGGTGGAAGACCTGGAAAAAGCTCCTAGCTCCTGGCTTCAGATCAGCACAGCTGTGGCCATTGCGGCTATCTGGGTAGTAAAATAGCTGATGGAAATCCTGCCTCTCTCTCTGCTTCAGCCTCTCTGTAACTTTACCTTCAAATAAATAAATAAATCTTAAAAAAAGAAAATGTAAAAAATTAAAATGGCTTCACCCAGCTAGCTGCACATATGGGTGGGGCAAGGTGGGGAGGGCGGTGGGCAGGGGGATTCCCAACCTCTCTGTTCATTCCTCTGTATCTTCTTTATTTTTCCTGCATGGAAAGCAATAGCTCTCCCTCTTGCTGCTGTTTGCAGCTCCATGGACCCACAATTTCCCTTCTTACCTGGTTTGCTGGGGGCTGTGGCAACCTCACCAGTCTGATCCTCCATTGCTTCCTTTCCTTATTTGCTCTTTTGGTTTGGACTTGTCCAGTCTATGTTGCTCTTCTGGGCCTCCCTGTGCAAATTTCCTGTGGCTCTATGACCAGAGTGTATCTTCTCTCCATTTTTTGACTCATGTGACTTGGATTGTCCTGTATTTCATTGCCTTGAGGATGTTCAATTTCTTCTTAAAAATGGTATCATTGAAAAAAATTAATATACATTTCATAGCTATCTATCAGCAACATATGACTTGTTTCAAAATTAAAAATATATTTTATGTGAGTTACATTTGGTGACATCTCAAACTAATTTTAAAGATTCATTGAATGTAATCAAGATCATAGAAAATTTTCTCATCTATTTTGCAAGTCAAAAATACATTTATGGATATTAACATGAACCTTTGAGAATCCAAAATTTTGCTATTAAAACAAAAGTTTATAATATTTTATTGTTGGACATCATCTGTTCTTTTTAAAGATTATTTATTGACGGTTACAGTGAGAAAGGGGGAGACAGAGAGAGACGAGAGAGATCTTTCATCTGCTGGTTAATTCCCAGATGGCTGCAATAGCCAGGACCAGGCCAGGCTGAAACCAAGAGCTAGAAGCTTCCTCTGGGTAACAGGGGCCCAAGCATTTGGGATGTCTTCTGCTGCTTTCCCAGGTACATTAGCAGGGAACTAGATGAAAGGTTGTGAAGCCAGGACTGAAACTGGTGCGATATGGGAAGCCAGCACTGCGGATAGCAGCTTAACCCACTATGCCACAGTGCCAGTCACATCTGTTCTTAATTTCAAATTAGAGTCTAAAATGACAGAGAAATCAATTAACCATTTCTTAGTTTGAACTTACTAAGTGATTCATTTTAGTATAAATCAAGTACTGAAGAGTGGGGAGCTATCTTCTGTTCATGATCTTTTCTCCTCACTCAAATCATGTGATTAGGGAAGACTGAAATTACAACCAGTAAATATCATATGGAGATCTACATAATTAAATAGCACCAAATAATATGATTTTGCCTCCAATTTTATTAATATTAAATAGTTCCACTTGGGGCCAGTGCTGTGGCATAGAGCATTAAACCTCCACCTGTGGTGCTAGAAACCCTGATGCATGCCAGTTCAAGTTCCACCTGTTCCACTTCTGACCCAGCTTCTTGTTAATATGCCCGGGAGAGCAGCAGGGCCCTACCACTTATGTGGGAACCCCAGAGAAAGCACCTGACTCCTGACTTTGACCTGGCCCAGCCCTGGCCGTTGAGGCCATTTGGGCAGTGAACCAGTGGATGGAAGATCCCTCCTCTCTTCTGTCTCTCCCTCTCTGTATCTGCCTTTCAAATAAATAAATAAATCTTAACAAAAAGTCCCACTTAACAGGAAAATGATCTTTTCTGTGCAATATGGTAAAAGAGAAATGTTATTAATGACCTCTGTTCTTGAGGTTTTAAAGAATACTAACCACGGCCGGCGCCGTGGCTCAATAGGCTAATCCTCCACCTAGCAGAGCCGGCACACTGGGTTCCAGTCCCATTCGGGGCGCCGGATTCTTTCCCGGTTGCCCCTCTTCCAGGCCAGCTCTCTGCTGAGGCCCGGGAAGGCAGTGGAGGATGACCCAAGTGCTTGGACCCTGCACCCCATGGAGACCAGGAGAAGCACCTGACTCCTGGCTTCGGATCAGCGTGGTGCGCCCGCCACAGCGCAGCAGCCGTGGAGGCCATTGGAGGGTGAGCCAATGGCAAAAGGAAGACCTTTCTCTCTGTCTCTCTCTCTCACTATCCACTCTGCCTGTCAAAAAAAAAAAAAAAAAAAAAAAGAATACTAACCACTAGTAGTGAAAGCATATACTTAACTTTATGAGAAATGAGCTTCCTTCTCTTTTTTTTTCTAAAACTAGAATGTCCCATGGTCAAAAAGTAGAAGGCTTGAGAGTCCTATCCCAGACATTTTACATAGAAAATGGTAGATAAAAGTTATACTAGCTTTCTATTGCATTATAAAAAGCTACCCCAGAACATCCAGGTAACCTAAGAAACATTTATTGTACCACACAGTTCCTAAGGTTCAAGGCAATGAGAGCCATTGAGTATGGAGGTTTTGGCTGCAGGTCTCTCAGGGTTCAAGTGAAGACATCTGTGAGGGCTTCATTGAAGACATCATTTGGGGTGACTGTAACTGATTGACTTGCCTGGCTTCAGTTGTTGGGAAGCCTCACTCCTTGCTACATGCACATTTCCTTATGGGCATCCTGAGATTCCCACAGCTGGTCACCCTGTAGTTCCCCAGAGAAAGCCAGGCAGAAGCCACAATTTATTTTTTAAGACTTGGTCTTGGAGCCATCATTGCATCGTGCCATCCATGTTCTAGAGGCCATCCAAATTCTCACCAATACCATGTGGAAGGCCATCCAAATTCTCACCAATACCATGTGGAAGGCCATCCAAATTCTCACCAATACCATATGGAAGGCCATCCAAATTCTCACCAATACCATGTGGAAGGCCATCCAAACTCTCACCAATACCATGTGGAAGGATAGACAGAGTGGCCTGAATACCAGGAGGCAGAGATCATTGGACATCATCTTAGAGATTGAGCACCACAGAACCAAAGGATAAATTCAGTGTGAGGAAGTTAGTTTAATACACATTTTCTCCTCTTCCTACCCCTCTTCCTTCCAATTTTGAAGACACCCAGACACTATAATCACACCAGTCATACATTAGCCATAAACACAAGGACACTCTTATTCAATTGAAGGTACTTTGAAAAGTTCATAGAAAATATGCATTATCTTACAATTGCATTTTCTATGTACTTTTTGGAGTTCATTTGTATTCATAAACAAATCAATAGACAAATGGGCCTATCACAAGTTGGAATGTCAAATTTTTCTATTGGAAAAATGATTTAGAAACTTGATTTAGGGCCTAAATAGAATCCACATGTAAGCAAACAGCATGAACCATTTTGTTTAAAATATCAAGCTGATGATCTTTACTATGTTAATAGGATATTTTTCATAACTGTACTAATTTAGTTTCATATTAGAAACATTATAAAATATCTTAAAATGAATGTTAAGCAAATAAATATTTTCATCATTTGGGCAGATTTCCTGAGTGAGCTACTAGCAGGTGATGGATAAAGAACTTAATAAAGTCTTCACTTAGAAACTTCCGTGTTTGTGTGGATTTGAAAGGCACACATCACAGCAGTCTTTTTCAGTATTTTCCAAAGTGTGATTGATGCACCACCAACATTAGAAACACTAGCAATGCTTTTAAAATGTCTTGCATTCTTATATCCTACTCAAAGCCTATTGACTCAGCTGCAGTTTGGCTTGTTATTCACATTTTAGTACGCTCTTAGGTGATCCTTACACATACTAAGGTGGTCAACCTATTGGTCTTTGCCATGTACTTTCCAGATTTAGGAAAACTCCAGTCTGCAAATTTGCACTAGTCATGCACTTTTGAGGATGGAGTTCCTTGTTGTGATTGGGAATCCACTCAATTAAATAATGATTGAACGGAATCCCAGTGTAAGGAAGATCTGTTCCCCACCTGAACAGGATAACAGACCTCTGTTTCTTAAATGAGCTCTTTCCAGATTGCCTCATTTCTGGGGAAGAAGAATCTGAAAGCTGTGACTCTAATGCAGGGCTAGCAAGTCAATGCAAGTCTCAACACCATGAGCATGTTTAAAGTGCTCTTAAGAAAAGGTATATTTATTTATTTGAAAGGCAGGGTTACACACGGGAGAGAGGAGCAGAGACAGAGATATCTTCCATTCACTAGTTCAGTGCTTAAACAGTCACAAATGTCAGAAGTAGGCTGATCTGAAGCCAGGATCCAGAAGATTTTTCTGGGTCTCCCACGTGGTGGCAGGGGCCCAAACACTTGGACCGTCTTCTGCTGCTTTCCATTGGGCATTAGCAGGGAGCTGGATAGGAAGTGGTGCAGCTAGTACTCGAACTGGCACCCATATAGGGTGCTGGTGCCGTACACCACAGCACCAGCCCATACAATCCTCTTAAAATTTAAATGTTTTCCATTTTTTTCTAGTGGAAATAATAAAACAGCTTTGCATAAACAGTTTCCTTTTTCTGAAGGTTGTGTGCTTATTTCAGTGTGGGCAATCAATGGAGTCCAAAAGGTTTATAATTTTTTTTTTTTTACTCTCATGGGGCAATCAAAGGCTAAATTCTAAAGGATTTGGAAATGTCAACTTGTAGTACAAACTGGGTTGGCCCTGGGGCCTGAGATCAGAACCATAACTCACCATGTTTACAAATTATATCATTTGGTCTAGTGTGCTAACTGTAAACTCACTGATAATTAGAGTAGAGCATGAATTACAGTCTGCCCTTTTCCCTTTTTTCCTGGTGTATGAACTGTCATGATGTATGGATTCTTCATCAGTTCTCAAATCACACGGAGGCCCTCCCTAGAAGCTAGCCTTGAAATCAATAGGCAGCTAGACGTTCAGATGAAATAGAGAATTGCTATAGACTTTTTAAGAGGAACAGCAAATGGTTTCACTAAATGAATCCCCTATGTTATTTCAGGCAGATGTACACACATCTGTGATCTTTAATAGAAAGGATAAAAATATTATATTCTGTTAGGTAACTTACACATTGAAAAGCCTTTCTTTTCCTTAGGCTATTAGTTTTCTCTTTGTTGTTCTTTCTCAATCAATTCTCTCCTTTTGTGCTCGGAAAGACACTATTGTGCACGCTTCTGAAGACAGAATGGAGAGACTTTATTCTGCTCTCAATCTCTGCTTTTCCCATCTTCTTTTCCACCCACCTTCTCTTTTCTGTCTGTTCCTATTTTCTTCCTATTAATTTAGCTTCCAAGGCTGTATTGTCTATTTTTATTTGATCTAACAAGATATGCACACTGTAAGACCCTTGCAAACAAGAGGAAGGTGAGCACCTTGTGGCTTTTCTTGTCTGGCTGCTCTTCACTGACAAGCTCTGTGTCTAAGGAATCCATAAATCCTGAGCAGCCAGAAGTTTTTGTTGAATATATGCTTTAAAGCACAGTGATTTTGGCAACTTCAATAGAGTAAAGAAATGTCCTTGAACTACTAAGAGCCTAATGGCCCACCGTAAGCAGATGTTCACTTTTAGCACATTTCAGTGGCCTGGGTTATACTGATATAGACACAGTTGCAGATGTAAATATCTCCATTTTTGTGAAAGTCCTATATCGCTGGCAGGAATGGAAAGACAAAGAGGAATAGGGATAAACCAGATTCTATTCTTATATTTTTTTCTACTGCATATGCTAACTGACATGTTAAAAAGTAGTGGTGCTTGTGTGTGTGTGTATGTGTGTGTCCACCTGTGAAAACTTATTTAAGTACTGAAAAATGTGGAAGACTATCAGCCCTCATATTTGTCAGTGGCTGCTATGGATCTAAACCTGGCATTCTGGGCAAGATACCATTAGAGATTGAAAATACAGTTAAGAAAGAGGCCAATAGGACAGGCACCACAAAATGTGAGAGTTTGGAGGAAACATAATAGTTTAGAGTAGCATTAGCGGCAGCTTGTTAAAAAGCTCTTGGAATATAATGTTTTTGAAATTATTTGCATTATAATAACAATGAGAAATCATATTACCAGAAGAAAACTAGTTATTACTCCTTTCTCCTATTTCAAAGTCCCATGGATTGAAACATCAACTTGTAAGACTGGTCAGAGACGAGTTTAGGGTTAGAGAGAGACCAAGATGGCAGAACAGGGAGGGAGCTTACTGCTCTAGACTAGGGGAAGATAGTTAAATAAAACATGGAAAGAGTGCAATCTCAAGAAAGAGTTAGGGTGAAAATGACAGGGGAAACTCCAAACAAATTAGAAGGACACTGTGGATTTACATGGAGGGTGTGGATGAGCACAGCTCAGGACCCCAACAGCCAAGAGCCTCAGCACCAGCTTTGGAGAGTGAGGAGAGACCAGACTGCAGTAGAACAAGCCACTGGCAATAAAGCTGCAGGGCAAGACATAAATGAGTCTAGCTTGGAGCCCTGTGGGGGAAAGTATACATGCCAACCTAGAGGGAAAAAGGGGGAGGACATGTTTCTCTCTCCCAAAAACTTTGGCATTAGCATCCTGCAACTAAGAGGGGCTGGGCCCCATCTTGGACATTCATGACATCTGTACCAGCTTGTGACCATGTGCCCAGCAGCCGGCTGAGTGGAGAAGCCTGAGTCTGGCTGGGAAAACTGACAAGGGGTTGGTTGCTCGTCACTGTGGAAGCCCTGTACGCTGGGACTGAAAAAACACTGTGCCTGCATGTGAGGTTGCAGGGTGTAACTGGTTCTTTGGGTAGTCGCTGTGGACGGCTCCACATGCTTCAGGTTCTCTGATTCCCTGGTGATTATCATTGCTGTGGGATCCGCACTCACACCAAGGATTGCACAGATCCTTTGTGTGGTTCTTTTGGGAACACAGATGAATATTATACCCACTGAGGCCAGAGACCAGGCATTGGTCTCCTTTGAGGAGAGAAGGTGAGCATGAGACTCTGCCAACAGAATAGATTAAATCCACCCTCTGATAAAAAAAAAAGAAAGAAAAAAGATTTACCACACCCAATGTGACTGTCAGTTTGGACATTCCTATCACCCTGGAGCAGTGAACAAGGCTCCATGGCTACACCAGCACATGCCTCTGGATATCCACTGAAAGAGCAGACACTCCACGAAGCCACAGAGGCATAGTCCAACGACAAAAGCCATCACAGGGAAAACAAAACAAAACAAAACCAACAAGTATCTCAACAATGCCTAAAGATTAACAGAGAAATTCAAGAAACAAAAATAAGGAAGACAGCAAGATGAATCCAAAAGAACACAAGAACATTTCAATAAAGAATGTGAAAATAAAGAGACTGGAGAAAAGCTGGAAATGGAATTCAAAAAATTGATCATTAAATTCCTTAAAAGTAATCAGAAGTAAATCTGTGAATTAAGTAAATCAATACATGACATGAATGAAAATTTTCCCATGAAATTGAAATTTTAAAGAAAAATCAAAATGCAATATTGAAAATGAAGAATCCAGTATATCAAATAAAAATGCCATTAAAGAAAGCCTTAACAACAGACTCATTGAGGCAGAAGAAAGAATATTTGAGTTAGAAAACAAATCCCTGGAAATGTTATAGTCAGACCAAATAAAATAAGAAATTGGAAAACTAAAAAAAAGTGTTGGAGGTTAATGGGATACTATAAAATGACCCAACATGTGGGTCTTAGGAGTTCCTGAAGGTGTAGAAAGAAAGAATGGATTTGAAGGCCTTTTTAGTGAAATAATTACAAAATATTTCCCTAATTTGGAGACAGAAAGAGACATCCAAATAAAGGAAGCACATAGGATTCCTAATAGACATATCCAGAAAAGATCCTCGCCATGATACATTGTAATCAAACTCTCTACAGTAAAACATAAAGAAAATATTTTAAAATGTGCACTAGAGGAATCAGTGCTGTGGCGTAGCGGGTAAAGCCACTGCCTGCAGTGTCAGCAACTCATATAGGTGCTGGTTCAAGTCCTGGCTGATCCACTTCTTATCCAGCTCTCTGCTATGGCCTGGGAAATCAGTGAAAGAAGTCTCAAGTCCTTCGGCTCTTGCACCTGCATGGGAGACCCAGAAGAAGACTCTGGCTCTTGGCTTCAGATCAGTACAGCTCTGGCCATTGCAGCCATCTAGGGAGTGAACCAGTGGATTGAAGACCTCTCTCTCTTTCTGCCTTTCAAATAAAAAAAGTGCATGAGAGAAATGCCAGATTACTTTCAGAGGATCTCCAATTAGACTCACGGTGAACTTGTCATCAGAAACCCTACGGGCTAGGAGAGAATGACAAGATATATTTCAAGTCTTAAGAGAAAAGAAAAGTAAACCCAGAATTCTATACCCTGCAAACCTCTAATTTATAAATGAAGGTGAAATAAAGATCTTCCATGACACATAGAAACTGAAAGAATTTGTCACCACCCATCCAGCCCTGCAGAAGATGCTTAAGGACGTGCTGCATAAAGACACACAGAAACATGGTCATCACTACAGACAAAGGTAGAGAAAGAAAAGCTCCCAGGAAATGTATGAAAGAAATCCAAAGTAAAACATAGGAATATTTGTGGGAAAATGGCAGAGCAAACTCGTTCCTAATGAATAGCCACCTTGAATGTAAATGGCCTTTACTCTCCAATTAAAAGACACAGACTGGCTGAATGGATTAAAAAACAAAACCGATCTATTTGCTGCCTACAAAAAAACATCTGACCAACAAAGATGCTCACAGACTGAAAGTGAAAGAATAGAAAAAGATATTCCATGTTAACAGAAACCAAAATAGAGCTGGTATAGCCATCTAAATATGAAACAAAATAGACTTTAACACAAAAATAGTTAAAAGAGACAAAGAAGGGCACTGTGCAATGATTAGATCAATTCAACAGGAAAATGTGACCATTAAAAACATACATGCAAATACTTAAAGGGTACCTGGCTATTTAAAAGAAGCATTAATGGATATAAAGGGAGATATAGACTCTAATACAATAGTAATCGGAGATTTCAATACCTCATTTCAGCAGTGGACAGATCAACCAGAAAAAAAATCAGCAAATGAATCAACAGATAACCAACACTATACCAAATGGACCTAATGTATGTTTGTAGAACTTATTCTACAATTGCAGAACAGACATTCTTCTCACCAGTGCATGGAACTTTCTCTAAGATAGATCACAGGCTAGCCCCTAAAGCGAATGTCAACAAATTCAAAGAAAATTGAAATCATACTATGCATCCTATATGACCACAATGGAATAAAACTGCAAATGTGCAACTGAAAATTCTTTACAACATACACAAACACATGTAGACTGAACAACATGCTCTTGAATGAACCCTGAGTCAGAGAGGAAATCCAAATAAAAATTTAAAAACTGCTGAGGAATAGTTTTTTTTTTTTTCTCATACTATTTGTTGAACTCTTTACTTAGAATAGAGTTAATTGAAAATAGATGTTAATGAAAAAATAAGAATGAAAAAAGCAGAAGGAGGAGGAAGAATGCTGGGAGAGTGGGTGGGAGGGCAGGTAGGGTGGGAAGAATCACTGTATTCCTAAAGTTGTATTTATGAAATGCATGGAGTTTGTATATCTTAAATAAAATGTTCTGGAGGAAAAGGAAAAAAAAAGTAGTGGTCAGAAACACCCAGGGAAATTCAGTAGTGTGGCCACCCATTCTCAGAACCTGACAAGTCAGATTTCTCAGCATTCCTTCAATCTCCATCCAGTCTCGACAGAAGCTAAAGGTTTTACAGTGAGCCAGGGAATTTCGCGGTAGAAAAAGAAGTGTGCATTCCAGAAGTCTGTGAGCCTCAAACTCAGTCTGTCCCCAAGTACCCAACAATTTAGTAAGACCAAGGACTGAGCGCTATTCTTTCTTGTCTATGCATACATTTTCTAACGTATTTTCTTATTTAGGAAACAATTTGGTGTTAATTATAAATTGATACAATGCATAAAGTGGTGAATTTTCCTCAGCCTTACTTTCCAAAAATAAGGTAATTATCCTGTCCTATACCATCAGTATAAGAGTAGGACTTTCATCACATTGTATTGTGCCATTTATTTCTGTGTGGGGTAATGCTGATATGCATTTTTCCAATAATTCATCTCAAAGTTACCCACGAGTGAGTTTTCTTTCTCAGGTCAACACTATTTCTTGTTTGATTATCAGGCTAGTTCTTTAAGATATCACAAATCTCCCTGAATTCAATATTGCTCTATTACTTTGGTTCCTTTTCTCATTTATAGAAATAAAGAATAAGATAGCAATGCTCTATCAGAACATTCTATGAATATTGATGTTTCTCAAACGTGTGCTCTTATTCTTCAGGCCTACTGTAATGAAAATATGGCAAGAGCTTCTGGTTTCTTTGAAAAAAATCAATAGAAATATCAAGACAAGGCATAATGTCAAGTAAGTCCAATAATCAGACCACAGCTAATGGCTAAAAAAACATGAGGTGGCTAAAATGAAGTTTTATGTCTGTTCAGATTACTAAACAAAGGATTGACTGATCTCCAACCAAGTGAAAATCACCTAGAATTTATTGTATTCGCTATAAGGCTTTCTGAGAGGTCATCTAATTAACATTTTGCATTAGCTCTACTCTTCATCTTGACCTCAAAACACCAAAAATATGCTGCAGGATATTTTGCATGGTATTCACAGTGACCATGACAACAAATAAAGAAAAGTTGGGATAATTTCTTTTTACATCAGATGAGACGAGGACACCAGCCAGCCTTTGAGATGAGCAGAAGGTAGAAGCTAGACAGTGCCCACACAATACTCTAATTCAGACAAAGACAAAGACAAAAACAGTTTCATAATTCTTAAATAAGAGTCACCAGAAATCCAGAGCTGGACCACTCTTTTTTTAAATTAATTAATTTATTTTTTAACTTTTATTTAATGAATATAAATTTCCAAAGTACAGCTTATGGATTACAATGGCTCCCCCACCCCATAACTTCCCTCCCACCCGCAACTCTCCCCTTTCCCTCTCCCTCCCCCTTTCCATTCACATCAAGATTCATTTTCAATTCTCTTTATATACAGAAGATCAGTTTAGCATGTATTAAGTAAAGATTTCAACAGTTTGAACCCACATAGAAACACAAAGTGAAAAATATTGTTTGAGTACTAGTTATAGCATTGAATCACAATGTACAGCACATTAAAGACAGAGATCCTACATGAGGAGTAAGTGCACAGTAACCACTGTTGTTGACTTAACAAATTGACACTCTTGTTTATGGTGTTAGTAATCACCCTAGGCTCTTGTCATGAGTTGCCAAGGCTATGGAAGCCTTTTGAGTTCACCAACTCTGATCATATTTAGACAAGGTCGTAGTCAAAGTGGAAGTTCTCTCCTCCCTTCAGAGAAAGGTACCTCCTTCTTTGATGACCTGTTCTTTTCACTGGGATCTCACTCACGGAGATCTTTCATTTAGGTTTTTGTTTTTTTGCCAGAGTGTTTTGGCTTTCCATGCCTGTAATACTCTCATGGGCTTTTCAGCCAGATCCGCATGTCTTAAGGGCTGATTCTGAGGCCAGAGTACTGTTTAGGACATCTGCCATTCTATGGGTCTGCTGTGTATCTCACTTCCCATGTTGGATCGTTCTCTCCCTTTTTTATTCTATCAGCTAGTATTTGCAGACACTATTCTTGTTTATGTGATCCCTTTGGTTCTTAGTCCTGTCATTATGATCAACTGTGAACAGAAATTGATCACTGGGACTAGTGAGATGGCATTGGTACATGCCACCTCAATGGGATTGAATTGGAATCCCCTGGTATGTTTCTAACTCTACTGTTTGAGGTAAGTCAGCTTGAGCATGTCCCGAATTGCACATCTCTTCCCTCTCTTATTCCCACTCTTATATTTAACAGCGATCACTTTTCAGTTAAGTTTCAACACTTGAGAATATCTGTGTATTGATTACAGTATTCAATCAAAAGTATTAGGTAGAACAAACAAAAAAAGGGCCGTCTTGGGTCTTGATTATATTAAATCTATTTAGGCCTGTTCTCAGAGCTGAATCCACAAATAGAGTTGAGAAGACATTTATAACATAGAATACAGGTAGTCAGATGCAATATATTTCCTATTCTGCAATCACAATGGTTCAGATTATACCCTTACTGATTATTCTCTGAAATGTGGAGTTCTGCAAATAGTATGGGGTGGGGAGTACAGAAGGGAAAGATATATAAAATGTTGATTTAAAAGTCAATGAGGCCGGCACCGTGGCTCAATATGCTAACCCTCTGCCTGCGGCACTGGCACCCCGGGTTCTAGTCCCGGTTGGGGCGCCGGATTCTGTCTCAGTTGCTCGTCTTCCAGTCCAGCTCTCTGCTGTGGCCTGGGAGTGCAGTGGAGGATGGCCCAAGTGCTTGGGCCCTGCACCCACATGGGAGACCAAGAGGAAGCACCTGGCTCCTGGCTTCGGATCAGCACAGTGTACTAGCTGCAGCGGCCATTGGGGTTGAACCAACGGAAGGTAGACCTTTCTCTCTGTCTCTCTCTCTCACTAACTCTGCCTGTCAAAAAAAAAAAAAGTCAATGAAATATTTAATGAACATGTACTACTTCAACATATTCTAATTAGGGAAGGGAGGAGAGATATGTAGTTGAGCTATTTTATTTTATTTCATTTGTGGAACATCAACTGCACCATGCATTATATTAACAGTAAGACAGATCAAATAAAACAACACAATGCAAACCATAAAGATTCTTTAGTGTTTATAATTTTTTGTTGATTGAGCAATGTTCGAAATTTCCATATACTCACTTATTATTTTCTGAAACCTTTGCAAAAATCCCTTTACATTAACTTCTCCCACTCTCAGATTTCTCTTTTGAGTCTGAATCAGAAACAGAGAATGTGCCACCCATTATTTCCAGTGGCCTCCAATCACTCTCTAAAACTTTTATCAAGATTTTCTTCCAGGAGCTATAGCTACTTTCATTATCAAAGTAAGGTTGGGCATTATCGGACATGGGGATTGGGAGTATCACTGGTCCCCCATCCCAGAATTTCCCACCTGGGAACTGCTGTCACCTGCAACTTCTGCTCGTTGTACAAGGCCATGACCAATCAGTTTTCACCATGGAAGATACTGCAAAGAAGAGGAGGGTTTCTGGGTCAGCATTCACCTGAACATTTGAAAAATAGGACCATTTTTGTGTCTCCTCCTTTGACACATAAGGTGTACCACTGAGCCATCAATTTTGCTCATAGATTCTTGAAGCTCCACAGGAAGCAGGATATGATGACAGCAGCCGGGAGCAAGTGGTTAGTGCTCCTGCAGACAGAAAATAGAAAATCATGTGCATTAACTGGCAGTAACAACAGAAGTGTTAATCTCAGGGTCTATACATGACTAGTTGATCAGTGGTTATTTCCTAAGTGATCATCCAATTTGTTGTTGCTCTTCTCATAAACCTCTACAAGAAAGACAACTCATGATGTAAATGTAAGCTACTAGTCACACATAGGCATCCAGGACAATGAAGGTATCTTATTGATTGTAAGTAGCACCAACATTTTAACATGATTTTTTAAGGTACCTTTGAGGCAGGGGAATGAGACACATAACCACTTCGGAGTCACAGCAATACAGATTGTGGTCTGTAATTCTTCTCTGCCAGCTCATAGAATCAGGGTTAGAGACACACCAAAAATAATTCCACAGTAAAAATAAAGAACATACAGGCTCTATGCACCATCAACATGAAGGGTAAGATACCCAAAGTCTTGTCATGGAGGTAGTAAATTCTGAGTCATTCCTCAATCTCCAGAGCAAAACTATTTTGCCATTCTATCAGGGATAGTCTCTACCTCTTACGGTGAAATTCTATAAACTCAATTAAGATTTAGCAGAGAAAATGTTAACTCCTGTACCTATTAACTGTAAGTTACTCTGAGTGTGAATGGAGGGTCTGGTTAGCTGAATGGAGGAGTGAAGGCAACATAGAGGTCAGTACAGCACCTGCCATGATTGAGGGCCAAGGAGAATAAAGCAGGCATTACTCTTGCCATTGGCTGGTTTCCTTTGGATAGGTACAGGGCACCCGTAGAAATGGATACATGCATTAGTCTACATGGGGATATACACAGGGGTGTCAGTAGCTGTATTAATTCAGGGATAAATATTGGAACTTAAAAATCACAGGGAGACATGGAATATAGGATTGGGCATAAAAAAATCTTAAAGTATATGAGCCTAGAAAAATTGGACATATAATATTTTATACTTTCACGTGAATGTGAATGGGCGATGAGTCTTAGAAAAAAAATAAAAATTTGGTCAATTAGTGTTGGCATTGATCTAGTTTCTTGGCCCTTACATTTTCCTTTTCTTTATTTAAAAGTATATTTATTTATTTGAGAGAGACACCAAGTTGAAGCCAGGAGCCAGGAACTCCATCCAATCTAGAACTTTTTATGTTCATGAGTGAAGAATTCCATATATCAGGTATTCTGACAAAGTTATTCATTGGTTCTATTCCAACTTTAAATTTTGGCACCTGACAAGTGGCTGGGCAATGTCCCTGTGGTCCAGGCAGCCAGTTGGCCTAGAGGACCTCTCTTCCCAGTGAAGAGACTTTGCATGGAAGCAGGTGCCTTATCCGAGGCTTCAAGTCTACATCCTACACTGTGCATGTGGGTAAGGCCACGTGGCTGAATTGTGGTCAGTAAAATATGGATGAATTGATGTTCACCACTTGTAGGCCTGGATCATGTAAGGCAACAAGCAATCAAAAACTGACAGATTCCTCTACTCTCCTCCTTGGTGCCAGTTGGATACTATCTCCCAGAATAACCTTGGCCACCAAGTGTTATCTTCCTGGATCCCTCTTTCCATTACTCTAGCTGTGGACTGGACTTTCTATTACCAAAAAAATAGATGTCTACCTAAAATCATTCGGGTTCTGCATATAGCTCAACTATATTTATTCTTGAAGTTTATGCAGTCTTCTTGGTAACCAATGGAATCACCTCCTGTGTATTTCTTTTCTGTTTGAAATGTTAGATCTAAAGTGCTAACACATAAGTGCACTTAGGATATATTAACACCTATATCCTAAGAAGTCTGTAAGGGCAGGTGTCTGCTGTGGCAGTTAAGCTGCTTCTTGGGACATACATGTCCCATATTGAAGTGCCAGTCCAGGCTACTCTGCTTATGATCTATTTTCCTGCTGATATACACACTGGGAGATAGCAGGCAAAGATTCAATTATTTCAGTCCTTCTCAACCAAGTAGGGGATCTGTATTGAGTTTCTAGTTTTAGGCTTTGGCTTGGTCCAACCATGAAGGTTGCAGGTAATTGGAGAGGGAAGCTACAGATGGAAGACTTTTTTTGTCTGTCTGTCTCTGTCTCTTTCTCTCTCTGCCTTTCAAATAAAATAAATAAATACAGAAAAAAAAATGTAAAATAAATCTCTAAACAGCTTCTAATCAATTCTATGCACCTTGTCTCAGGTCCCTTTATAGAAAGCCATGTCCCTTAGAAAAACCATCTTTACAAATCTAGATATCACGTGAAAAGTCCTGATCACCAATAAGAGAATTGAGGATACCAGTTGAGGGAGACCTTGACTACAAAAGTAGTCTCTCAAGGTCATTTACTGAGGATGATGTTAGCCATTATTCAGTTATAATGGGATTCCTAAACAAGCACACAAAGGAAACAAGGAGATTTTGTCTTTTCATGACTTTTTTTGTTTGTTTTGTTTTTATAACATATCCTAAGAAGTCTGTAGTCGGCCGGCGCCACGGCTCAATAGGCTAATCCTCCGCCTTGCAGCGCCGGCACATCGGGTTCTAGTCCTGGTTGGGGTGCCAGATTCTGTCCCGGTTGCCCCTCTTCCAGTCCAGCTCTCTCTGCTGTAGCCCGGGAGTGCAGTGGAGGATGGTCCAAGTGCTTGGGCCCTGCACCCGCATGGGAAACCAGGAGAGGCACCTGGCTCCTGGCTTCGGATCAGCGCAGTGCGCCGGCCACAGTATGGCGGCCGCAGCGGCCATTGGAGGGTGAACCAGTGGCAAAAGGAAGACCTTTCTCTCTCTCTCTCTCTCACTGTCCACTCTGCCTGCCAAAAAAAAAAAAAAAAAAAAAAGAAGAAGAAGTCTGTAGCCCTCTACTTAAACTTTAGGGACATGATGGAGTGACGGCATATATTTGTGATCCAAATCTGTTTTCAAAGCTGTGGGGACACTGCAGCCAGAGGTATAGCCATCATGGAGAAGAAAAGGCTCCATTCACTCAAACAAGTCTCTGTAGCAAAAAGAAAAACCAGCAACAAATATTTCAGCTTGCAGCAGACTGTTTTCCAATTATAAATCTGGAAATGTATTTATCAGAAGATAGTTAAAGGATTAATTTCATAGTCAGTCAATGACAGTGTTCAGTCAAATAGAAAAAAACTTAACTGAGAGTTGGGGAAATGCACAAATCAAGAAGAAATTGTGTAAGTCTATTTTTGCAGGATAATTAAATCGGTTTAAGGAAATGATGGGATTAACAGACAGAAATTGGTAGGTCATCTAATCCAGCAGTTTTTCAAAAACCAACCCACTGAACTGTACTGGTCTGAGATAATGTTTTCACAGTTAGTGGTCAAATGAAATAAATCAGGAAAATGGTTAATTCTTTAATAATCAACATAAATTATTGCCATTTATCCTATGATCACATTCTGTTCATCTTTGTGCTAAAATGTTCTTTGTTTAAACAATTTTTAGCGAAATAGTTTTTACTGGTGGTTGAGTTTTAAAAAAATCTCTGTCCAAAGCATAAAATGACTCTTTGTTCCTCAATTTTCAAAAAAAGTTGTACTAAATTCTAAAATCTAGAAGTTATTCTAATTCATTGCCACTATCCATAAGGGACTATAAGAATTCAGATTCTGAAACAGAACCCCACATAATAATTTTTTCAGAAAGAAGTAATATTTTGTAACATCTCCAGACAATATTTGTCTACACTGAAGACATTTCACAATTAGATATGCTTTCCTTCCTTTATTACTGACTTTTCAAAGGAAGGTTAAATTACTTCACAGAATTGTGAATTAATAATAAGTGTACATGTTTATTGGCTACAGTGCAAATTTAAGTACATGTATACAATGTGTACTTATCAAATCAGGGTAATCAATATTTCACCTTCTCTGACATAATTCTTCAATGGAGCCTTGGACTTCCTCTTTTCTGTTTGCTCACAGAATATGTCATAGGCTATTGTGAATGAGCCACCCATTATGCTAACACTAGGAACTTACTCATTTGATGTAACTCTGATTAGGTGCTCATTATTCACGGTCTCCCACCCCTCACCACACATAACGTCCCAGACTCTAGGAATCACACTATCTTTACCCAGATTGATTTCCCTTAGCTTCCAAATGTTTGGAAGTTTACGCCGTATTTGTCTTTTTGTGTCTGGTTCATTTCACTTACCACAGTACCCTCTAATTCTACCCATTTTGTTGCAAATGACAGAATTTCATTCTTTTTTATTGCTGAGTAATATTCCATTGTGTGTATATACACTTTTTTTTTAATTTTTTGGACAGGCAGAGTGGACAGTGAGAGAGAGAGACAGAGATAAAGGTCTTCCTTTGCTGTTTGTTCACCCTCCAATGGCCGCCGCGTCCGGCGCGCTGCGGCCGGCGCACTGCGCTGATCCGATGGCAGGAGCTGTATATACACTTTTTATTTTTCCATTCACCTGATGATTGATCCCATAGCTGACAGATTTTTAGCTATTGGGAATAGTGCTGCAATAAACATGGTGAAGCAGGTATTGCTTTGATATGATTTTGTGTCTTTTAGATATATAATGCATAGTGGGATTGCTGGATTATAAGGCAATTCTATTTCTAGTTTTTAAAGAAATGGCAATACTCTTTTCTATAGTGGCTGCACTAATTTACATTCCTATCAACAGTGCATAAGATTTTCTCTTTCTCCACATCCTGACCAGCATTTGTTGCTTTCTGTTTTTTTTAGTAATAGTCATTCTAACAGAAGTGAACTTATATCTAATTATGGTTTTGACTTGCACTTTCCTGATGGCAAGTTAAATTAAGCAACTTTTCATACATTTGTTAACCATTTATATTTCTTCTTTTGAGAAATATTTATTCAGGTCTTTTGTCCATTTCTTAGCTGGATTGGTGGTTTTGTTGTTGCTGCTGTTGCTGAGTTTCTTAAGTCCCTGGATATCAATTCTTTGTCAGTTCTTTGTCAGATAAGTAATTTGCAAATATTGTCTCCAATTCTGTTTGATATCTTTTTATTCCATTGTTTCCTTTGCTGTGGAGAAGCTTCTACATTTGATGTAATCCTATTTGTCTAGGTTTGCTTTTGTTACCTGTACTTTTACATACTTTTTATAAAAAGACTTATTTATATATTTAAAAGGCAGAATGACAGAGGGAGGGAGAGACTGGGAGAAAGAGAAAGAGAGAAAGAGAGAGAGGGTATTTTTCATTGCTAGTTCACTCCCAAAATATCTACAATAGCCTTTTCTTGTCCAGGGCAAACTCACTAGCCAGGAACACCACTGAGAACTCTACCCAGATGGCAAGGGTCTAGGTAAGTGGGCCATCTTCTGGTATCTCCCTGGAGCATTAACGGGGAGCTGGATCAGAAGTGGAGCAGCCAGCACTGGAACTGGCACCCATATCAGATGCCAACATCATAGGCCACATTACAGTGCCAGCTCTGCATTTGGATTCTTATTTTAAAAAAAATCATTGTGTGCACCAAATTCTTAAAGTGTTTATTCTATGTTTTCTTCTAGAAATTTTATTGATTCAGGTCTTATATGTAGGTCTTTGATCCATATGACTGAGTTTTCTACATGTTGATAAATAGGCCTCTAATTACATTTTCCTATATATATATATATATATGTATTCAGTTTTGTCTGCACCACTTTTTAAAAAAATTAAACATTCTTCAGTGTGTGTTCTTCATACCTATGTGAAAAATCAGTTGACTATATATGTATAAGATTAATTTATGGGGTCTATATTCTGTTCAATTGGTCTACATGTCGGTTTTTATACAAGTACCACACTGTTTTATTTATTACAGCCTTGTAGTACACTTTGATGTCATGTAATGTGATTCCTCCAGCTTTATTTTTCATTTATTTATTTTGCATAGGATTGCTTTGGTTATTCTGGATCTTCTGTTGTTCCGTATGGATTTTAGCATTTTTTTCTAATTCTATTAAAGAATGTTATTGGTATCTTAATAGGCATTTCATCTTTTTCTGTCCAGTGTCATAGAATTGTATAACTGTAAACGATGCTGAGAAACATCTTGTCGAAACTGCTTCTGTCTGTGTAAATTAGAGGTTGAGGCACACAGAGACACACTCCTACCTCTTTCCTCCACACTCCACCACCCTCTTTCCTCTGTACCATATGGACTCCTTAACTAAATAACACATCCCACCTACCACATGAAACCTTTTTTTTCTTGTATCATGTATATATCATAAAAACAATGATGCTTAACAGAAATCCTGTGTCATTTTAACATTAAATAAACTGCATACTCCTAAATATATATATATATATATATATATATATATATATCATATAGAGAAAACCTTCGTATGAGAAAAGGCTTACCAGGAGTGTGCTCATGAAAGCCAATGGAATAAGTGTAGACAAGGAAGGTGAGCCAAACTAAACACACACACACACACACATTTTCTTTTTCTTTAAGATTTTATTTATTTATTTGAGAGGTAGAGTTACAAACAGTGAGAGGGAGAGACAAAGGTTTTCCTTCCGCTGGTTCACTCCCCAAATGGCTACAATGGCCAAAGCTGCAAGGATCCAAAACCAGGAGTCAGAAGCTTCTTCCAGGTCTTCCACACAAGTGCAGGTGCCCATGCACTTGGGCCTTCTTCTAGTGCTTTCCCAGGCCTCAGCAGAAAGATGGATTGAAGGGGAGCAGCCGGAACTAGAACCGGCGCCCATATGGATGCCGGCGCCGCAGGCTGAGGATTAATCTACTGTGCTACAGTGCCAGCCCACACACATGCATCTTTAAAGTAAGTTTCACTTTTCCAAAGTTTCACTTTGGAAACAGCAGTTCCTATTTAGAACTGATGCATAAATGAATGCAAGATAGGGAGAAAATACGTGTCCAATTACGTAGAGAAACTGAACTCACATTCCAAATTATGATAGAATTCAAAAGTTTTATAGCAATTTGGTTCCTCTAAAACATGATCCAACTTGAATCTGTGTTGCTAGCAGTTTTGTCTTTAAAAGACAGACATTTGGACCTAACATTTCTAAAATCCACTTTCCTTACAAATGTATATGTACAAATGTTACTGTTGCAGGAATCTTAACACTGTCCATGTTTATAAATTATAGAGTTGACAAGAAAGGAAAATACAAAGCCAAAAAGGTATGAATGGCATAGACAATAAAATGGGCAGTTGCCGCTGTAGCATTAGTCCCCTTCCTTCCAGGAACCAGAGAAAAAGCAACATATCTCTCCTCAGTAGTCAGCAGAGAGGGCAGCAAGTGGGCCCTGGGATGCAAATGACACACCCTGCATCGTGCGACAATTGTACTCTGCCTACTTGAAAGACCAGTGCATATCTCGCAGCAGAAACACATTTGACACTGTGGCATTTATAAAGCTTGCCTCAGTGCAGTATCTCATTTGCATGAAGCAAGAGTGACATCAGCAAAACTTGAAACTTCCATCATTTACACACGTTTAAGCACAGGTGTAAAGTATTGGCCATTCATCTGCATAGTCATCCCTTTATGGGAGCAACAGACCTTTCTTCTTTTGCTGTACGAAACTTAACTCATTCCTTCCTGCTTCATCTACCAAAGTGCCCAGTTCCATCTGTAGCTGCTCACTTTTCCAACTCAATCCCTTATCAAAATGGAGATTTTTCCTCAGTAATTATCCCAATTCTTCTGCTCACAACACGTGCTACATTCTTAAGGAGACAAGACTTTTCCTTTTCTCTTGGTTACCCTTTTAGGCCTACGTATTAAACCAAAGCATGCAGTTTGGCTAAATAAGTATGTGTATGCTATTCTTCTAGACAGAATTTTGGTCTGAGTATATAATTAAAATGCACTTTCCTGTAAAATCTTGACCAAAATTTAAATGGAAGATATAAGGAAGTAAAGTTACCTAGAAACTAAAATAGTGGTGCACAGCTATGGTACTGTGCTTTTTTGGTTTAGAACTAAGAATTGCTGTTCACAACTACTTATGTGCTAGGATGACATACTGAGTAGTTTTAAATTTTGCTGTAAGAGATATTTTTGTTAACAGATAC
Organism: Oryctolagus cuniculus; assembly: GCF_964237555.1. NCBI lineage: Eukaryota > Metazoa > Chordata > Mammalia > Lagomorpha > Leporidae > Oryctolagus > Oryctolagus cuniculus. The sequence continues at coordinate 18,721,668 of NC_091434.1, read as the reverse complement.
ATTCTGACATGGTGCAGGGAAGGTTAGCATTGTTTCGATCACAATTCAACTTTCACATTCCCACTTTACAATGCGCCAGTCATGCTTAGTAAATAACAAATTCTAGGAAGTCTGAAATACATGTTTTCCCTAGTGAAATTCATTTTATTAAAGGGCAAAAATAAATATACCATCCCTGAACATGCAGACTTCAGCATCTGTGACAGTGTCTTCGTGTTTATATTTAAAATGTGCGGCTTGAAGCCATTATTTCACGGAGTTCTGCTGCTGGTATTCCAGGAGAGGGGCAGCGGAATCTCGGGCTGGAGTCGCTGGGGGCTGCATCTTTTGTCTGAGAGATGTGGCAGAATCTTCTCCCCAGGTGTCTGGAGAGCAGCACAGCTCTCCTGTTACCGTTCTTTGTGTGACAGCGCTCTCCTGTTAGACTCCTCAAGCGCTGCGCCTTCTGGGTTACAGCTTCTCTTCTCTGCTGGCTGCCTTTGGAGTTTCTGCTTCTCCCAAGTGCCCCATTACATGTCTCATGACCATGAAGAATGAGGTACCTGGACAAGGAAGGAGTGGGCTAACCTCTCTGGCATATGGGAGGGAGGGACTGCCCCCTTAAGAAGCCGCCTACTGGCTGCCCCTGGGGCTGCCTGACCCTGACCAGTTTCTTGAGACAGCCTCAGACCTTTATGCATTTCTAAAGCAGGAAGTTCTCCCTTATTGGCCGACGTGTATGTTAATGAGACATGCTACGTAAACCAATCATGGAACTGACACTGGAGTAGTCAGTTTTGCACAGAACTAGGCAGAGTGCTCATTGAGGTCTGCTCGGCAGATTCAACAACATCGGAAGCTTGCATTGCATATGTCTCTCTCATCTCTCCCTCCCTCAGGGCTGCTGGAGGATTATGTCATGTACGTTTTTTCTCTCCTTTCCAGGGGCCCCTGGAGCACCTGTCATCATGACTCGACTATTCAGTGAGTCAAGGCAAGAAATGGTGGGCAGGGCGTACACATTCTCTAGTATATGTAATCGCATGTTAAGAAGTGGATAAGCGGGCTTATTTTCAGTCAATGGGTTGAGGGAATTCTGCTATTCAGATAGGCTTCAAGAAGTACAGCCAAGAGGCAGGCATTGTGTCACAGTGGGCTAAGCCACAAGGGAACACTCATATCAAATATTGGAGTGTTGGTTCCCGCACCAGCTCCTCTGCTTCCAATCCAGCTTCCTGTTAATATGCCTGGGAAGTTGACAGATGAAAACTCAAGTGTTCTAGACTCTTGCCACTCATGTAAGAGAACCTGAAAGAGTTCCTTGCTCCGCACTTTGGCTTGGCCTGACCCTAACTGTTGTGGGCATTTAGGGAGTAAATCAGTACATAGAAAACTGAGCTCTTCCTCACTCTCTGTCACTCAGTATTTGAAATAAAAATAAATAAATATTTTTTAAAAAGTACAGCATATGCATTTATGGATTGTCAAGTTCTACATGACTTTACTTGTAGATACGGATGGCTGACTACCAGCTGTGATGTGATGGGCTCCACAGAAACCCTTTGCCAACATTTTCTTCTCTCTTTGCTTCTTACTGTACTGAAAACAGTCCCAGAGGAGTACAAGACTATGGTGAAAGGTAGTGCAGCCTAGTGGTTAAAGACAAGCATTCTGGAACTGAATTATTAAGTCTAAACATCAGATATATATATACTTTTAAAGATTTATTTATTTATTTGAAAGTCAGAGTTACAGAGAGAGTTGGAGAGAAAGAGAGATCTTCCATTCACTGGTACACTCTTTAAATGGCTGCAATGGACAAGGCTGGACAAGCTGGAAGTAAAACCCAGGAGCTTCTCCCAGGTCTCCCATATGGATGCAGGGGCCCAACCACTTTGCTTATCTGCTGCTGCTTTTCCTGAGCCATTAGCAGGGGACTAGATTGGAAGTAAAGCAGCCAGGACCCAAACTGGCTCCTATATGGGATGCTGCCACTACAGGTGGCGGATTTACCCACTACACCACGCCAGCCCCAGACATCAGTTCTAGTACCTACCATATACTTAATTTCTCTGAGCCTCAATTTACTCATTTCTTTAACAGAAAAATAGTAACACCTGATCATTGTTGTGGTATTAAATGTAGAAGTGCACTAAAAATTTAGAACAGCAGCTGTCGCATAATTTTTGTTATTGTAGCAGTTATCACTGAACATTTTTCTGGAAACAGAAAACACTGAACTTCAGTCAGGAATTAGTAACTGTACTGGTGGATGTCTAGCAGATAAAGGAATTCTGAAAGAAAGAGTATCAATGATATACTGTTTTCTTTGAAGCACTATCAAAATTTCATATTTATAGATATAGTATCAACTGATAATTATCGGGCATTTTTATTTTTTTGTAATTTTTCTACCAATGAAAACACTTGGGTCATCTTCTGCTGCTTTTCCCAGGCCATTAGCAGGGAACTGGATCTAAAGTGGAGCAGTTGGGACATGAATCAGCACCCATGTGGGATGTTGGTGTTGCAGGCGTGACCTTACTCACTATGCCACAACACTGGCCCCTCTACATCACATTTTCTTTATCCAGTGGTCAGTTGATTGACATCTGATTGGATCCCATAGCTTAGCTATTGGAAATTGAGTTGGTATAAACAGGATGGTACAGATAACCATGTTAAACACTGATTTCATTTCCTTTGGTAAATTCCCAGGAGTCAGATGGCTGGGTTACATGGTAGATTTTTAAAAATCATTAATTTATAGGAACTTCATCATGATGTGTATCAGCATGAGTTATAATAAGTTCACCCTGGTTGGGATCAACTCAACTTCTCAAATCTAAATTGACATTTTTCATGAACTTTGAGAAGTTTAAGGTCATGATTTCTTCAGTGCTTGTTGCTCCTGTTTTTCCTTTACTTCTGGAAGGCCAGTGTTGCAGATGTTAGAATTTCTTTTACATCATCTCACAGTTTGCTAAAGTATTGTCCCTGCACCGACTCTGTTTCTCCATTTGCTCTTCTGGTTGGAACATTTCCACCCCTATCTTCTGGTTGAGTCTCCCTTCATCATTTCTGTTGTGTTGATGTTCTGCATTCAGTGATATTTTTCATTTCAGATGTATGCTTTCAGTCCAAAATTTTCTATTTGGTTCTTTAGTTTTTAAACATTTAGTTATTTATTTGAAAGGCAGAGTTACAGAGAGGAGAGGCAGAGAGAGAGAGGTATTCTATCTGCTAGTTCACTCCCCAGATGGCCACAATGGCTAGAGCTGTGCCAATTCAAAGCCAGGAACCACGAGTTTTTCTGGGTCTTACCTATGAGTGCAGGGGCCTAAGGACTTGGGCCATCTTCTACTGTCTTCCCATAGCAAAGAGCTGGATTGGAAGAGGAGCAGCCGGGTCTTGACCTGGCACCTGTATGGGATGCCAGCACTGCAGGTTGTGGTTTTACTGCAGCAGTGCCGGCCCCTCCATTTGGTTCTTTTTTTATTTTTTTAACTTTTATTTTTTTTGACAAGCAGAGTGAGAGAGACAGAGAGACAGAGAAAGGTCTTCCTTTACTGTTGGTTCACCCTCCAATGGCCGCTGCGGCTGGCGTGCTGCGGCCGGCGCACTGCGCTGATCCGAAGCCAGGAGCCAGGTGCTTCCTCCTGGTCTCCCGTCGGGTGCAGGGCCCAAGCACTTGGGCCATCCTCCACTGCACTCCCGGGCCATAGCAGAGAGCTGGCCTGGAAGAGGGGCAACCGGGAAAGAACCCGGCGTCCCAACCAGGACTAGAACCAGGTGTGCCAGCGCCGCAGGCAGAGGATTAGCCTATTGAGCCATGGTGCAGGCCTCCATTTGGTTCTTTAAAAAATATTTTCTGTTTCTCTACTGAGAACGCCCATCTTTTTATTCACTTCAGATATACCTTCTTTACCTTAGGAAATATGTTGAAATAGCTACTTTAAAGCTACTGTCTGATAATTCCAATATCTTGGTCATCTCAGGATTAGTTATTATGGATTATAATGTCCCTTGAAAAGTGGTCCTATGCTTCTGCTTCTGTAATGTTGGGCATTTGGTAATGTGCCCTGGGCCTTATTTATTGGCATCCTGTACAGGATGTTGAGGTTTATGTTTTAGTGGAAAGTCAACTTGGTCACGTTCAGACTGCAGGCTGTGTCTCATCTTGCTCTGTGGGCAGTGATCAAATCCCAGTTTAATTCTCCAAATATTTGCTTTTACTTGAATCTGCCACATGCATATATAGTGCCTGAGATTTTATGGGGTCAGACAAAGAAGCCAGGAGTTTCTTCTGGCTCTCCTCTCTTACCCCAGTATTTGTTCCCAGATTCTTCAGCCTACGTGCACCCTTTTCAGTTTCTTTAGTTCAAAAAGGATATCTCTTATCACTTGGCTACATGCACAACCAAGACTGCTCTGCTCAAACTAAGACCATGTCTTCCCTCAGGCAAACCCTAGGAGACAAATAAGTGAAAGTCACACCTTGGTTTACCTCGCCAAGATTTGATTCCCTCTGTAACCCATCTGTGCAGTGTTTTTGTGTATTTGTCCAGAATTTCTGGTTGGAATCAATGGGATAAATGAACTATCATTAGCCTAATCTTCACCATGGAGAAATGCAAGCTTCCAGATAAGAATTTAGGAATTTTTATTTCAAGACAAAAACAGGTAAATTTTCTTACACATTTCTATTTAAGAGGATTTACCACAACCCTAATGAGAAGAAATTTTAAGTATTCTCCAAATCCACTGTACATCATTTGTTTTTATGCTATATAATTAAGCCTCAGTTAATTGTACGATGAAACATTTATAATTCCCATTTTTATATGCCATTGCTATTCCTTTTGGTGGCATGAAATAAAGTCTCAAGGTGAAAAAAAACTCTCACACTCTGCCTAAGATTTCAGAATAAAGTTTTTAAATGCTCAAAATAAACTCATGTGATTACAAATAGCATCAGTTATGTAGTATGCTCATCTGATGAGGCATGCTGTCTTAATTACCCTACTAAGCTATGCCATCATAGAATGTTAGAAATGGAAGGGTCCAACAAACCCACTCAAATTCTCTCAAATATTGTATAAATGAAAGCCTGTAGACAATAAAAATATAGTGATGTTTTTCAAAAGTCTTGATCTAATTAACAACATAACTCATTAACCCAGATATTCTGATCAACTCTATTGGTCTAGGCCAATTTTATTTCTTAACATGATAGTAGGTGTTACTCCTTTAGATTATGCTTTGTATACTCAAGTTTTATTATGGAAATGCCATTACACTTTAATTAAATGACAGTAATCCTTATATTTTAAAGCAGGTTTCATGAAGGTATAAAACAAAGGTTTACAAAACTGTATTTGCACCAATACTGATACACACATTTTTTCCTTTTTTTCTTTCATTTTCCCCTCTTTTTTCATCTTCTAAATTTTAGCTCCTACATATAAGAGAGAATATGTGATATTTGTCCAGCTTATTTCATTTAACATGATGTCCTCCAGTTGCATCCATTTTGCTACAAGTGGTAGAATTTCATTCTCTTTTGTAGCTGAATAATATTCCATTGTGTATATATGCCACATTTTCTTTATCCAATCATCTGATAATTGACACCTTGATTAGTTCCAAATTTTGATTATTGTGGATAGTGTTTCAATAAACATGGTGGCAGTGCAGTTATGTTTTGATACATTGTGTTCAAATCTTTGGAGTATATACCCAATAGTTACACTGCTGGATCATATGGCAGCAATAATCTTTATTAATCACAAAATTCAAGTGAGTTTTCCTCAGGAGTGTTACAGGAATCTTTTCCTTTAATTAAGAAATAATACTATGAACTATCTACCATTTTTAACTCCATTTTCCAAATGAATAAAATTTTAAGAAGTGAAAGATATTAAATATCTTGTCCAAGGTTGCAAAGTTTATAAACTGGTCAATGTTGACTCCAAAGTTGATAGATTCAAACCTATGAATTGTTGTCTCATGAATCTGGCAACAAAACATTTTCATTTTGTACATTTATTTATAGTAGCATGTATTTTTAAAGTTTTCTTGAGTTTAGTATTATATTTAATAAAGTGTGTTCTGGAAAAATCAGGGCTATGATTTATAAATGATCACTCAATAAGTATTTACTAGAGAAATGAGTGATATCAACATCTTCATCATCACCATCGTCACTAATAAATTTGGTGGGATGTTTACCATGTGTCATGCACTGTCTAAAACTCTTCAAATCCAATTTCTTTTTAAATAGTCACAGCAAGCCTTCTTTTTATTAGCAGGTATAGCTACTGAATTACAAAGAATTTGAAAACTTTCCTAAGTTCATAAAGTTAGTAAGTGGTAGAATTGGGCCAAAAACACAGGTAATTCTATAACTGGTTATTTTAACCAATATGAAAACAGAAGGATATGTTGATACTTTTCTCTGTGAGAAATAGTACCTAATTATTGATTTTATGTAAACACTTACCAGTAGGCATGATTTGACATTTGTTATCACCTCATTATTTAATTTTGAGATTTCAACATCCCCACCCTCTATTTCCATGACCATGGTCCCCCACATGGGAGCAGCATGTGAGGATATAATCCTATATACTTGTCCTCCTCACTAAATAATAAATATTTTACTTTTAAAAACTTAATGAAAACATACCTATTTAGAAAAGTAGAAGAAATAAATTTTAGAGTATTTTAGTTGATTTTCTGTATGTAAAGATAATTGAACCATAATGAAGAATGGGATGGGAGATGGAGTAAGAGGTGGGACAGTTTGGGGTGGGAGGGCAGGTATTGGGGGGAAGAACCACCATATTCCAAAAGCTGTACCTATGAAGTGTATGTTTGTTAAATCAAAGCTTTCTTAAAAAAAGGCAGCTGAGATAAACTTTCCAACGACAACATAGAGCATGAATTTGTGCACCTACTGGTGTGGTCTCCTCTTTCCCCTGCCAGTGTACCCCCTTTTCCTCTCTGAGGGCCATCGTGAGGCTTAACCGAGTCAAAACTTTCCGCTCAGTAGCTGAGTCCTTTGCGTTTCAGTATCAGTGACCTCTGTCTTCAAAATTGGCCCTTCCAGTTGTGTCCTTACAGAGTCTGTTGTCTTTATCAGACAGAAGGACTTTCTGAAGGGGGAGGGTCCATGTGTTTTTCCTCTTGAGATGAGTGTGTCTCTTACCCTCAAACTGTTCAACAAACCCTGCTTAATGATTTTAGGGGCATCACAAGCATTGATAAATGACTAAAACAGAAGGAACTTGAAACGCTGTATGGAATGCCTTACCTTCATTTCCTCACTCTTTCACAACTATTAGTTTTTTTACTAAAATGGAGAATCCTAATTTTTCTCTCTGTGATCCACAATTTCTTTCCTCTACTTAATCTTTTCATTATTTGAGTGGCAAAATGCCCTTCCTCAACTCCATCCTCTCTAATTTTCTCCTCCCTTTGGTTTTCCATTGCCCAGTATTTCCTCAAAATAATTATCTCAAAGAATCACTACTTCCTTACTAAAAAAATGTTTTACACAAAATTTAAACTTGTTATGTAACAGATGCTTAGGTTAATGTCATCATGTTCAGAGCACATTTTGGGAAAATAAGAATTTGATGAGAAAACTTAAGCTTGAAATATCTTTAAGTCACTGCAGTTTCAGAAACAAGAATTTTGGGCATATGAAAACACAGATTTGTTTATCATGATGTCTGTGGGTGAAAAAATAATAGGTAGAATAATTTATGAATTAATATCTCACTCAAAAGATTACTTTCTTAGCACTGAATAAAAAAAGATTTTGGTTTTTGAACATTTCCATGTCCATTAGAATCAAAAAATAAAATATTGTGCAAGTTAATATTTGCTAACATACAAGATGTTTCCAAGATTTGGATTTTGTGCTACTATCCTGTGTACTTGTTCAGTAATATGTGCAAATTAGAGATGGGAAGTATTTTAAATTACTCCTCCAGGGTCTGGGGAACAATTTTGGCTCAGCTCTCCATTTTCTTATTAAATTCATGTTCACTTCTAGGTGCTCGTGCATGGAAGCAGAAAACTCCTGACAAGGTTGTAACCTCCTGGGATGGGCTTTGCGACAAAATGAGGAAGGTCAATTCCCAGGTACGTAGGCACCTCTTAGTGGACCTCAAACACAGGTCATTGATGAGAGACTTCGTTTTATTCAGTTAAACAAGTAGGGAGCACGAGACTGAGGGTAGGGAGGTGACAAAGTATGGAATAGGATGTTGGCTTACAGTTCAGCAGGAGATAGGAGCTGCTCCTTACCTTTCTAGATTCTTAAATAGAAAAGGGCTAAAACCATAAGCCACAGAAGATTCCTAATGACCTGGATATGGCCACAGATGCCTGAGGCTGAGCCTGTTTCTAGCCAGTAATGAGATTTTGGGCTTGTGGAGTCATTTATTTGGCTCTGTGGCCTGGAGCCCAGGGCAATGTTTGTTAACAAGCTGGAACTTTATCTATAGGTTGTTTGTGTGGGTCTTTCTTTCCAGAATGTGTTGTCAGTTAGCATCTGAGAGAAATCCACCCATTTTTCTCTATTGATAGATTGTTTAAAATGGAACATGCTGAATAGGGACTGGGTGAGCAAATGAAAAAGGTGTCCAGAAGAGACTGCAACACCACCTGGATGAAGGTGCAGGATCAAATAAGTATGTGCACACAAATAAATCCCAAATCACTTGATGGCTAACTTGATTTTTATCATTACCAAGTAAATTTAACTTTGCCCTGGGTCCAGTTATTTGGGTTGACCTAAGGATATAATTGGATGAACCATGTCATGATGCACCTGCTAATGCAAGCAATCAGTATTCAATCCCACTGCACAGTATCTGCACCTAGCCCACAGTACCAAGCAGCCCAAGTATTTTTCTTGCACCATGGAAACATGTAAAGGGAAACGAGGATAAAGGAGTTTCTGGAATTTGGGATGACAAAGTTTGTTGAATACAGCACCTTGGTAGGGATTTCTTACTGGCTCTGCATGATGTGATAATAAAGACATGTCTTGATTTTTACTGGAATCTTTGGGTTCAATAATGATTTAAAAAATGGGGATGACTTTCCTTTGTGAGGCCATTGTCAATCATGTCCCAGAAATATACTTTTGTGTAGTAAAATTGCCTGGAAACTAATTTGGAGAATTGAAAATGTGTGTATCCTAGAGACTATAGCAGAATAATTTAAAGATAAAATAATAAAACATAAATTATCTTTCCAGAGACTTCTGTAGTCAAAAATGAAGTACACATAAAGGTGCATTATGTGATGAAGGCTAGTGCATGCAGGAAGGCTCGGAAACAAATGCTAGGCCACATGGCGGTTGCTGCTGGTGACATTGCCCATGCAAATCTGAGTAACATTCTCAAAAGGAGAGAAGTAATTGACTACTGCAAATCAGAAAGGCAACTTTGTCCTGAAGGTTCTTTTTAATTGAAGCTAAATACTCTGCTGCCTTAATTACTGTGCCTTTCCCTAGTAATTTTAGCAAGTATCCCACTGGCCCTGACTCGGGCAATTTCCATTGAGATGTGGAATTCCAAAGACTGAAAGGGGGACACATTAATAGAGCCCCTTAAATAGTGGATTAGATCTTATGGAGGCCACTGCTAATGATTTCTCAGCAAATTAGGCTGTGGCAATTTCAATAAAACACAAGATTTTATTTATTTGGGAAGAGAGAGACAAAGTGACCGAGAGATCCGATCCACTGTTCACACCGCAAATGCTGGAACCGGATCCATTTCTCCCATAGGACTAGCAGGGACCCATACTTGAGCCACCCTTGATGCCTCCTGGGGTGTGCGTTAGCAGGAATCTAGAATCAGGAAGTGAAGCGAGGAATCTAGCCCCAAGCACCTTAATTTGGGACTTGGCATCCTAATATCACAGCCACATTAGGCCAGCTGCTAGCTCCCTTTAAGTTTGTATTCTTCCGTATTTGGAATCACTAAACAATCAGCAGAGTCAGGAGGAAAATTTATTGCTCCCACCAGCTGTACTCGTGTACTTTTTTCATGAGCGTCTTCTGCCACTAGTTTTCATATTAATGCATTTGCACGTACTGCTTCAAGTTTCTTTTTACCCTTGGTCCCTATAAATCTTGTCCAAAGGACAATAGAGCTATTATCACTCTTAGAAAGTGTGAAATTTTGTGAATGTAATGTAGTAATTTTTTGCCAGTTTAGTTTTCCTCTGTTTGTTTTACTTGGCTTGGAAGGAATTAAAATAACAATGCCACAGTTAATAGGGAGAACTGTCCACCTTCAGAGTCATACTCAAGAAATTAGAAAAGGATACACATCTCCTTCATCGTAAATGTTTGCCACTTGCTGCCCAACTTCCTGTGTCTTGTAATTTGTAATAATGAGCAGGAATCAGCAAAACTTGGTTTATTATTTAACCTTATGACTACAACCAATAACCTTTCATCCAGATGATGTCAAGCCGTCCTGGCATTGGTATGTATCACTTTCTCTTGGGACTTTCATTCTGTAAGACACTGTTTAGAGCCTTCAAAGGTGTTACGCATTGGAGATTTAAATTGATTTCTTTTCACCTGGGGGATTTTCATGGAAACACTAATTTCTCAACTACTTCATGTAGTCTCTGGATACCTGCTGTTTATAGATTTCATATTGTATCTTCAAAAACTGACAGTTAAGCCAGGAATTAATAAGGACTTTCCATAGGATATACCTGGATAGCACTGAGCAAGTCATGAATCTTTTCATATACATCATTTTAATACTTACCAATGTACAGATGAAAGAGGGAGATATTATTCATACATTTTCAAAATTTATTAAATATTGGGGTAAGTGTTGTGGTGCAGGGGGACAAACCATCCCTTGCGATGCTGTCATCACATAGTGGAGTGCTAGCTCTAGTCCCAGTCGCTCTAATTCAGTTCCCTACTAACGAGCACAGGGAAATCAGCGAATGATGACCCAAATTATTGGGCCTCTGCCACTCACATGGGAGAGCCTGGATGGAATTCTATGCTCTTGTTGCAGCCATTTGGAGAGTGAACCACTTCCTGGAAGATCTGTCTCTCTCTTCTCTTTCTCTCTCACTTGTGTGTGTGTGTGTGTGTGTGTCCTTCTCTTTGTCGCTCTGCCTTTAAAATAAATACATAATTCTTTAAAAAAAAAAAGAGAAAATTTAGTACATTTAGCAAAATATAGAAAAGAATAATAGTAACACTATCATATACCTAGTAATCAATGTTTAAAATTATAAATATCTCATCATTATTGTTTTGATACATATTGTAAAGGAAATATAGCATTAAGAGAAAACTTTGACACTGCTAAGTCTATTTCCCACATCATTTCAGCCTTTTCCCTCCCCGGAAACTACTACTATCAAAAGGCGGTCTATATTTCCAATCCACTGTTATGCATGTGCTTGTCTACAAACTGTGTGTTTGTCCATACAAACAGTAACAGACTGTATTAAACAGTCTACAACTTCTTTTTCCCCTGATCATGCTTTTGAAAACTGGAACTCTAATCTGTTTGTGTTTTACTGTATAGTGTTTAGTTTTTACCCCAATGTTTGTGTAGATGTAGATTTGCTTGATGGACAAATTTAGGTTATTTCTATTATTATAACCATTGTAGGAGGGCTTGAATGAATGTTCTTGGCAAGTGTACATATGTGTAAAGATTTTGTATGTATCAGGGTACTTTAAGAAGTTCATGGAAAGGTGGGTATTTAGCTCAGTCTGAGACAACTGTGTCCCACATTGGAAAGCTTGGTTCTTCTCCTGGCTACTCTGCTTCCAATCCAGCTTCCTGCTACTATGTACCCTGGGAGATAGCAGAAGATGGCTGCATCTTTTGGTTGAGTCCCTATCTTTCACATGGGAGACCCACTGAGTTCTTGGCTCTTTGCTTTGTTTTGGCCTAGCCTTAGCTATTGTCTACATTTGGGGAGTGATTTGGTGGATGGAAGTCCTCTATTAGTTTTCTATGTCTGTTTACCATTCAAAAAAATGAAAATGTATAAAAGATTTTAAAACTTGTACTCAAAAAGTTCATATAAAAATGGAATGAAACAATAAGGTTATTTTGATATGAAAAATTCTAAATCCAATCATAGTTTTCTCATAATACAGATTTTCTATGAACTTTCTTAAGGTTTCTCATATACCCAAAAATGTAGCTTTGAATCTTAGAGCAAACACATTTTTAAATAATAATATTAGGTATTGCCAAATGGTTCTCCGAAATTGGGATAACAATTTACTGTCATAGCAACAGCAACTGTCTCACCACATAATCATCAACATTTATTATTTTATACTTAAAAGTAGATTTTCCAAAAACAATAACAAGGTGAAAATGCAAAAATATACAAATTTGCACTTGTCAAGTGTCTTGTGAGATTGTGCACCCTTTAATGAATTATTTGCCTTTGGACTGCATTTTCTGTAAATTTCCTATCTAGGACTTTTGTCCATTCTTCCTACAAAGTTGCTTGAATTTTTCTTATAGATATATAGGATTGTTTTCAAATTTTTGGTACTAATCTACTATTTTATTCATTGTGAACATTTTCTTTCAGTTTTTGCTTGAACTTTGTTCATTGCACTTTTTACTGGAGAGGTAGTTCCATTTTAATGTAGTCCTAATTGTCTATTTTTACCCTGAAGAGTGCTTTTGGCTAAGAAATATTTTACTATCAGTGTTTATAAAGAAATTGTATAAAATATTTCTCTAAAGATAGTACACTTTTTTTTTTCCCATACTTAGAGTTTTATTCTCTAGAAATACTTTGGGTATAATATGAAGTAGGAATTCAGTTTCTTTTCCATAAAGATAATTTTATTGTAGGTTTAACAAAATCCTTCATCAGTGTATAATAGAGTGTCTATCAGAAAACAGATTCTCATATGTGAATAATCAACTGTGCTCCAATGTCTTTTATCTATTCATGTACTAATACACATTGCTTTCATTACTATACTTTATGACAATTTGTGCCATCTGAAAAAGTTCCATATCCTTATGTATTCTACTAAGCTGTTTAAATATTTTTTTAATTTTTTAAGGAGTACAGACTTCATGCATTTGACATATACAAATTTGGGAACATGGTCATTCTTCTCCCCCACCTCCTCCCTTCCACAGTCCCACCTTTCTTCCTCTGTCATCTTCTTTTCCACTCTTATTCTTTACAAAGATCAATTTTCCATTTCTTTTTTATACTTATAAGATTAACCCTACTGTAAGTAAAGAGTGCATAGTATGAAGAAAAAAAAATAGAACAGGCACAAACATGAAAGCATTGTTCCTGGATAATTAAGACAAAAGCTGTTCAAAATCATCACATCTCAAGGTGTCAGTTTCATTCCTATAGATTACCTTTAAGGTACTCTATTAGTTACCACAGATCAGAGAGACCATACAGTACTTGTCTTTTTGTGACTGGTTTATTTCATTAAGTATAATGGTTTGCAGTTGCGTCCATCTTCTAAACTTCTCTGGCAGCCATTGACACTTTATTCTTTAATATGAATTTCAATAATTACTTTCATTAAAATCTGGTTGAGATTTTTATAGAATTTATAAGTAGATAGAGTAATATGAAGGAAAATAGGCATCTTATGGTACTGAATGTCTCCATCCACAAACATAGAAAGGCCCCTATTGAAACAAGGGTTCTTCAGGAATTTTCAATTCTATTTGGTACGTTTTATGGCTCTTGCTCACCTTTTGTTTGACTTATTCCTGAGAATAATTCCTGTTTGGCTTATTCCTGAGAAGATTATAACTTTTGCTGATATTGCTTACCAGTATTTTTTAAAGTAGGTTTTAAATGATGGGCACATTATTATTTTCCTATACAACCTATTCAACAACCTAGATGTGAAATTCTGTTACATTTTAATCCTTTGTTTTCATTTCTTTTAGATTTTATTTATAACCAGAGATCTATTAAGCATGCTTATTTCTTTTTTTCACGTTTTTAGTTTGAAAAGTGTCGCTCCCCCTCTGCATGGAGGAACGACACAAAACCCTGCCTAGGCTTCATATCCGAGTCACGGCACCATTATGTCGCTCCCCCTCTTCGTGGAGGAACGACACAGGACCCTGCGCTGTTCTTTCGTCTGCTCGGCCCTCCCCGGGTTTGCTGCTGGTTCTTCCCGGGTCGGCTACTATCCCTTCCACCTCCGTGGAAGGGCAGTTCCCCCTGGCCACATTCCCCACTTCCACAGGGGAGCGGCACACCGCCGGCCGGCTTTCTCGGGGGCTGCACAGGTGTTCCCCTTAGATGTTCCTCTTAGATGTTCCTGGTGCATGCCGTCTCTCTCCTCCTTTATAATCCTCCTCCGCCAATCCTAACTCGGCTGCCCACACGCCGAGTACGCTGCTCTCCAATCAGGAGCAAGTCCTACAGTTTATTGGTTGAACTGGAGGCAGCTGTGCGGAAGCTGTTTACTTCTCTCCCAGCGCCATATTGTGGGAGAGCAGATGCATAGAATAAGTCCCAATTCCAGTAACTCAGTCCAGTCCGGGCTGCTCCCCACAAAAAGGACTACCAGAAGTAGATGTGGCCATGGCATTCTTGTCTCATTCCTGATTTTTTAAGAACTACTGAAATCCACCATTAAGATCTATTTGAAGTAGCTAAAATTTAGTAGGAAAGTGAAGACTCTATTAATAACATGCTAAGGACTTTATCAGGAAGGAGTATTGAATTTAGCAATTACTTTTTTTATGACTGTTGAGAAGATTACATATGTTTTCTATGCCCTAATCTGTTAATATGGGACATTATATTAATAGATTGCCAGTTAATGCAATTATTATAATTTTTGAATAGTTGTTCATAAAGGATAAGCATATTTAGGTGGAAAATTGGAAATCCATGCATAATTTTTTCATATTATGCATTTTCTCTGAACTTTTTGTAGACTCCTAATATGCGTGAGCTTCAAAATAAGTTTGCGTGAAAATAAAGTTATCTTTTATTTTAATTTCATTTGTGTATTTCTATTTTATTGGAAAGACAAAAGAGAGAAACAGAAATGACGGGAAAGAGAATCTACCACCTTAAATTAATACCTTAAATGCTCCAGACCAAAGCCAGGAGTCCAGAGCTCATATCAGTAGCAGGGACCCAAGTACTTGAATCATTACGTGCTTGCTTCCAGGGTACACAGAAGCAGGAAGCTGTATAAGGGGAACTGGGACTCAAATCCAAGAATTCTGATATGTGATTTATGCTTCCCAAGAGATGTCTTAACCCCTGCACTAAATGGCTGCCTTAAGTTACTGTTTAGTTCTACTTTTCAATCACTTTTTGAGGTTAGCTTAATATATATGGATATAGATAGAGATGATAGATAGATAAACATGCAGACAGATATGGATAAAGTGTTATATTTAAATATTTCATTACAATACATGATTCTTCTAAACACTGTTGAATTTGGTTTTCTTATATTTTATTTAAATTTCCCAATCTGCATTCATGAGGCTAGTTCATAATTTTATTCTCAAACCGCATATACCGACTAAAGCATCAAAGATGTAATAGATTTTTTTTGAGAAGAATTACTCTCTCTTTTTATCTTCTCACGAACAGTTAAAATAGCCTAGAAAAAAAAATGTATCCCTTTGGTTTTGTGAGATATCAATAACACAATCTAAAACGTGTTTTCTGCCAATGTATCTGTAGAAAGAATATGTACTATGCGGAATATAATCACCTACTGTCAATTTAATCCTACGGATGACTTCATTTGTCTCCCAATTCGTATATCTATCTATCTATCTATCTATCTATCTATTTATCTATCTATACAAAATTATAGCTATGATTTTCTCTCAAATTGTATAACATCTAAATTTGAAAACATAGTAGCACACAGTTTTTCATGGGATTTTATTAAGAATTTTTAAATCTACTATCATTAAAATTATGGCACCTTTCATAGCAATGATTTTGCTTCTCCATGTCTTCTGTATTCTTTCCTATATTGTTTTTCCTAGAGGCATGTCTATATTTTAAAATGTTAAGATTGTTCAGTTGTCATTTAAAAATGACTTGTTTGATGTCTATTGATTGTTTTTCTTTCTCTCTTTGTTCATTTCTACTACACATGTACTTTCCTCTATGGCAGTTATAAATTGTTGTGTTGCTATCATTTATTTGGGGATGCATATTGATTACTTCATATTGCAGTGTGTGATACCCTGCAAGTTAATTTCAGTTCATTTTGATATATCCTCATCATTCATTAGCCATGAATGTTCTGGGGCAACCAATTGTTTTCTATCCACATTTCTTGAATGAGATAGTTCACCAAGGATCTCTTGCTCCTATCAGGGCACAATACAATTTAAAAGCCAAAATCAGGGTGCTAGTTGTAGTCATTGCTACTGGAGTGTTGTTACTATCAGGCAATACACAAGATGGTATGCACTTACATGCACATACAAATATGGGCACAGACATAAGCATTTGTCTGTATATTTGTCTTTATAGATCGCAAACAATTCACTCCAGATTTTTTTTTTCCAATTTCAGTCCAGTAGCACAAAGTTCATTCTACTTTTTCTCCTTTCTGCGTTTGTAAATCCCTTCCCCAATAGTGAAGAAATGGCTCCTACCTTCTTACTTTATTTACTATTCAATCAGACCCTCTGTGTGTAATCAGCCACACGTCCTTGCTGCTGCAATTTCCACTGAGCATAAGAAACACTGTTTATGCCTCCTGAGCTTTGGTTTCCTGTCTCAGGACACCCACAGTCCCACTAAGAGAGTGTTTTCCTTTTCCCTGTTGAGATCCAACACAAGATATTGGATAACCCAACAGGCAAGTGCCCCCATCATCCTGCGCAGGTTCTGAAACCCCACTTGAAACCGTCGTTTTGCATGGACATCCTTTTCACCTGCTTGGGCTCACAGCCCATGCTTTGATGCCCCTCCCACATGAAGACCGTTTTCGTGTGGGACTTCAGTACAACACATTACACTTAGTTGTTCACATATAACGACACCCTCTCAGGCCACTGAGATGTTAGCATCTTTGCCGCATGGACATCCTCCTCAATACTTTCAGGGACTGATATTGTTCTCATGTTTCAACACATGTTGCTAGGCCATCTGTCCACCACCAAGCCCCAGCGGACACATTCCTAATCCTGCTTATTCTTTCAGTGCTCAGACGAGATCACTTCCTGCCTGGACAATCTGATTTATCCTACGCTTGTGAAGTAGCCCTTATCCATGGACAGCATCATCAATCTCTTTGGGCTCTAAATCCCACTCTGCATCACAGTGACTCCAATACAGACTCTACTGTGCTCCATTCCATTTAAAGGCTTTTGACATACATTTTTTACCAAATGACAAAAAAGGGAAGAAAAAAAGAGGAAAAAAACTGTCAAGTTTTTAATATACAGACTAAGCAAAGAGTAAAGTCAGTTTATATCTCTATGCTTCTGTTAAATTAAGGACCCTGTAAACAATTTTCTCCACTTCTTCTTCCACTCTTTATATCATTATTTACTTTGATTTAATTCTACTTTATTATCAATTTTTTTTTTGACAGGCAGAGTGGACAGTGAGAGAAAGACAGAGAGAACGGTCTTCCTTTTCCATTGGTTCACCCCCCAAAGGCCACTGCGGCCAGTGCATTGCGGTCCCTGCACCGCGCTGATCCAAAGCCAGGAGCCAGGCATCTCTCCTGGTCTCCCATGCGGGTGCAGGGCCCAAGCACTTGGACCATCCTCCACTGCACTCCCAGGCCATAGCAGAGAGCTGGACAGGAAGAGGAGCAACCAGGACAGAATCCAGAGCCCCAACTGGGACTAGAACCCATGGTGCCGGGGCCACAGGCAGAGGATTAGCCTATGGCACCGGCTTATCAAAAATATTATTAGCTATTCTTTTTATTATTATTTTTTTTTCAACAACCCATTTCTTCATTCATCATTTTTGCATCCTGCTTCTTTTCTTCAGCTTTATTTTTTTAAACATGGAGAAGCATGTAGCATGACATCTCCAAAATAACACAATAGTTCTCCCAATATGTATTCCAAAAGAGATGCATGAGATTCCAGAAATAGAATTCAAAATAGTGAGTGTAAAGAAACTTAGTGTGATGCAAGAGAAAACACAGACAGCTTAAAGAAAGGAGGAAAACAATAGACGCTTTGAATGAAACATTCACTAAGGAGATAGAAATCATTAAGAAAGGCCAAACAGAAATTTTGGAGCTGAAATCTTTAATCATTTATATATATATATAATAAATATATATAAATATATATTAAATATAATATATATTTAATATATAATTTATATATAATGTATATATTATATATAATATATAATTAATATATAAATAATATATAATAAATAATATATATAATATATAATATTATATATTATAATTAATATATAATTTAATATATAATATATTTAAATATATAAATACATATATTTATATATATTGTATTATATATAAATATAATAAATATATAAATGTATAAATTATATATATAAATATATATATAATAAATATATATAAATACAATAGAGAACTTTGAAACCAGAATAGACTAAGTGGAGGAAACAGTTAATATCTCAAGCAAAAGACTTTGAAATAACCCAGTCAGACAAAAATAAATAAAAAAAATTAAAAAGTACAAAAAATGCCCATGTGAAATATGGGATACCATTCATCAAATATTCATATATAAGAGAAGAGAAAAGGCATTGAATACCTAATAAATGAGATAATATTTGAAAATCTCCAAAGTCCTGAAAAAGACATGGACACCCAGACACAGGAAGGTCAAATGACCCCAAACATGCACAATGGATATGAGATCTTCTCTAAGGTAACTGTAGCCAAATTTTCAAAAGTTAAGGACAATAGATAATCCTAAAGATAGTAAGAGGAAGGCATTAAGTTACACATAAAGGAAAACCAATTAGATTTATTGAAGACTTCCCAGCAGAAATGCTACAGGTCACAAGAGAGTAGGATTATATATTCAAGGTTCCAAAAGCTATATGTTATATAATTATTATATTGTTATTATATATTATACAATATAATAATTGTATTATGTAAAGTCAAACAAAGAATATTGTATCCTGGACTGGCATTATGGCACAGTGGGTTAAGCCTCTGCCTGCGATGCTGGCATTCCATATGGGCACCAGTTCAAGTCCGGCTGCTCTGCTTCCAATCCAGCTCTCTGCTAATGTGCCTGGGAAAGCAGAAAAGATGGCCATGTGCTTGGGCTCTGCACCCAAATGTGATATCGAGAAGAAGCTCCTGGATGATGGTAGTGGCCCGATCCAACCCTGACCATTGTGGCCATTGGAGAGTCACTCAACAGGTGGAAGATCTCTTTCTCTGTCTCTGTCTCTGTCTCTCTCTTTATCTCTGTCTCTCTGTCTTTCAAATAAATAAATAAATATTTTTTAAAAAGAATATTACATCTAGCAAAGTTATCCTTCAGAACTGAAAGAGAAATAAGGCATTTCTCAGATAAGCAAAAACTGAGATAATCCACAACCTTCAGACAAACCTTATAAGAAATTCTGAAGGGAGTCCTACATTAAAAATAAACATTACGGTGCTAGCATTGTAGTATACTAAGTTAGGCCTCTGTCTGAGGTGCTGGCATCCCACGTGGATGTTGGTTCAAGTCCTGGCTACTCCACTTCCAATCCAGCTCTCTGCTAATGGCCTGGGAAAGCAGTGGAAGATGGCCCAAATGCTAGGATTCTTCACCCATGCAGGAGACCTGGAACAAGCTCCAAATGGCCCCTGGCTTTGGACTGACCCAGCTCCAGCCTTTGAGACCAGTTGCGGAGTGAGCCAGCAGATGGAAGATCTCTCTCTCTCTCTCACTCTCTCTATTTATCTCTCCTTCTGTCTATAACTTTGCCTGTCAAATAAGTAAGTAAATCTTTAAAAATAGATAAACCTGTTATGAAGCATCACAATATCAAATTCCCCAGCAAAGCAGGTATAGTCAGTAACCAATCAACAAAATGGCAGGTGTTAGTTCTCATCTCTCAATACTGACCTTGAATGTAAATGGATTAAATTCACCAGCCAAAAGACTTAGACTGGCTAAATGAATTGAAAAAACAAGCTCCAACTGTTGGAACTCACTTCACACATAAAGGGATGCACAGACTGAAAGTGAAGGATTGGAAAAAGACATACCACACAAAAGAAAACAAGAAATGAGCAGGAATAGTTATATTCTCATTAGATAAAACAGATTTTAGATCAAAAACAATAAAAAAAGACCAAGAAAGATATTATATATTGATAAAAGGGTCAATTCTGCAGGAAGATATAATAATCATAAATATATATGCACCCAATGCAAGACTACCAGATTTATACAGAAAATACTGTTAGACCTAAAGGTAGAGAGAGATGCTAATATTATGACAGTGGGAGACTTCAACACTTCACTGTTCTCAATGACTATATTTTCTTACTGAATATTGGTTCTTTTTATGTGGAATACTTGTGAGCAGGAAAATTTGTCAGTTCATAGACCTTTGTAGATCTTTTATTTTTTTAACATTTTTCTTGTTTTTTTTTTTCCTTGATTTTAATTTAGTGTTAGTTCATCAGTAGTAAATTTTGCTCACTTTGGGGGATTTCAGTGTCTTTTTATTTATTTCACCTTGGATAATAACTTAGCAGTTTATAGATCTTTAGGTTGACACTTGCATTCCTCCAACATTTTAAAGATACCATTCTGTTTGCTTTTAGTATGTCTTGCTGCTTATGAGAAAGCTGACAAATTGATGCCTCCCTGTAATTACTTCTGTCTCTTCTATTTAGATGCTTTTAAATACTTTTTCTTTGTCTTTGGTTTCTATCATTTCACTATTCGATTTTGATTTGCAATTTTGGTATTTGGCTTATTTGGATAGACTCGTCTTTCACCCTTAACAATTGTATTCCTTGACAAATTATCCATCCTCAACGTATCCCTCTATTTTTTAAAGTGTAATCTAGGGTAACTTTCTCATTTTTAATTTTAAAATACAAATATTTTCTCAGTTGTGTCTATTCTGCCATTTAGTCTTCCTTAACTTTTATTTGAATACATATGTTACAATTTTTAGAATTGGTTATTTTACCTCTACCTGACCATTGTACATATGGAACTCAACCTAATGGGTTATTTTTATTTCTCCCCTTATGGCTTTTAACATTTCAAATACAAACTCT
Source organism: Oryctolagus cuniculus (assembly GCF_964237555.1). Lineage (NCBI taxonomy): Eukaryota > Metazoa > Chordata > Mammalia > Lagomorpha > Leporidae > Oryctolagus > Oryctolagus cuniculus. Next base: position 18,700,397 of record NC_091434.1, on the reverse strand, counting down.
TAAACAATCTTTTTCAGATTTTGTATTGCTTGAATTTATCGGAACTCAGTTCTCCTGCTGCGTGTTGTGTCATGTATCCTTTCTCTTGTGTATGGCTCCTCTTGTCTTCAACATCTTGCAAGAATCTCTGTTCCCCATCCTGGGTACTCGGGCTCTGAGGCCTGTAGTCTCCGTCTGCCAGCAGAGTCAGAATCCCATCTGGAAATCCTCTAATTAGTGTCACCATCATCATGGGCATTTCAGCTACACCTTGCAGTCCCACTCTCAATTTTTAGCTATTTCCTTGTTTACAGCATCTAGAGTTTCCTTTCTAGTTAGTATGGCTTTATAGTTAAGCAATAGTCCAAGAATATTCCTATTCTTAAAAACAAGACATAGGAGGTGAAAGAGTTGGAAAGAGAAGGCTGAGTAAAGATAATATTGATTTAACCTGTCATATCTATCTAAATAAAGGGTATTATACTATTAACAATTAAGATGGGATTAAAAGTAGGAATAAAGAAATATTCCAAGTTAAGCAAATTTATTGAACATTTGAGATATAAATAAAAATTATCAGCTGAGTTGTTTTGAAAAAAGGATGATTACTAGAGAAAACAAGGCAGTGGATTTCGAGTTACTTAAGTTCATGTATGTACTGCAAGATATCTTAACACATTTAAAATGTGCTTTTCTGTTGTCTTGACATGACATGCTGATAAAGGAAATGTGACTGAGGCCCATCTTCAGCACTCTTGGGTTCCACTTTCATAATTCCTTTTTACAGTGGAAATTTTCTTTTACCTCTTTGTTTTCTGTAGCTTCCTTTCTTGCCTGTTTCAAAATATGGGAAGTCATGGTGGTAGAATTTCTAGCCCAGTAAGGCTGTGGGATATTTGTGGGCTCAGGAATATCTTAATAATTTCCTTAAGATGATTGCTTCTTACCAAATGCCAGCTCTGACACTAATAAAAGTTAACCTTAGGAGCTGAAAACATTTTACTGGTGTAGTTTGAGAACACTGTGAAATTGCACAATAAGTACATTAAAAATCATCAATTTTCTAAGAATTTTCATACTGAGACTGATTGTATCTGCTTTAATTTGTGAGTTTCACATTAAAAGCTTAAAATATCATAAAATGATGACTGGAGCTTATTATAACTTCACTGTACATCTTTTAAGTAATCAAATATGCAATGGAGATACATAAATACTGACTTATATGATCTAATCATGTGCCAGAGGTTCTCACTAGAGATTCTTCAATTTTGTAGTTTCTTACTGCTTTGAGAAGTTGGTAGGAAACTTCAAAAATTGGCCCAGAAAAAAATGTAGAAAATTTGAAGATATGGTGATCCTTTTTTTAAAAAAACACTTTATTTATTTGATTATTTATTTTGAAAGACATATTTTTCTGAAAGGCAGAGTTACAGAGAGACAGAGGGAGAGACTCAGAGAGGATGAGATCTTCCATCTGCTGGTTCACTTTCCAAATGGCCACAATAGTCAGGACTAAGCCAGGCAGAAGCCAGGGCCCTGGAACTTCATCTGGACCTTCCACAGGGGTGGCAGGGCCAGGTAATTGAGCAATCTTCCACTGCTTTCCTAGGTTTGTGGCAGGGAGCTGAATTGGAAGCAGAACAGCTGGGTCTTGAGCTGTCATTCTGATATGTGATGCTGGCATCACAAGCCATGGCTTAACTCATTGTGCTACAACGCTGACCCTTGTATGGTCATCATAAAAACTAAATTGGAGCTTAGGTTATAATCTCTGACTCTAGTCTATACTATTCAATTTTTGTAACATACAAGTAGAGTGACTATGGACCCATATCAGAAATAGAATGATTAGTTATGTTTTCAGGATATAATATCTTGGCTGGCACCGTGACTAATCCTCACCTGCGGTGCCGGCATGCTGGGTTCTAGTCCCAGTCGGAGTGTCAGATTCTGTCCTGGTTGCTCCTCTTCCAGTTCAGCTCTCTGCTGTGGCCCGGGAGGGCAGTGGAGGATGATCCAAGTCCTTGGGCCCTGCGCCCCATGGGAGACCAGGAAAAATGCACCTGGCTCCTGGCTTCGGATCAGCGCTGTGCGCCCGCTGCAGCAGCCATTGGGGGTGGGGAACCAATGGAAAAGGAAGACCTTTCTCTCTCTCTCTCTCTCTCTCACCGTCCACTCTGCCTGTCCAAAAAAAAAAAAAAGGATATAATATCTTTTTTATTTTTTATTTTTTAAATAAAAAATAAAATAAAAAAGGATATAATGTCTTTTTCCCAGGCTTTCTGTGAGTTCAGTGATGTCATATTAAGTTCTGGGCCTCAAAGTAGAACAAGTGAAATACCAAATGCTTCCTTTATGCAACATACAAAATTGCTGATTCATGTGATTCATGTTGTGAATATTCTCTTTTCTTGCCAAATTTCATCATTTTCCTTTCTTTCATACATTCTTTTGCTACTCGCTTGAGTTAGATGATATGTACTACTGAGTGGTAGATCACATATTCTGTACAATACTTTTCCTCAAATCTTTTGTACTATTAGGTTCATGCAATTTTAGAGCGAAATATACCTCAGAGACATAAAGTATGATGACAAATAAAATTTGAATCCATTTCTAGTTCCCGTTTTGTGCCTCCCAACTTAAACATACCCTTTCTCTCCATTCTCTGACCCTCACTCCTACACACAGAGATCCTATTTGGCATACAGTTATTTTTCAAAGTCAGTGAGGTGATGTATGCAGTAGGTTTTTTTTTTAAAAAATAGCATTTGGGAACAGTTTCTTGAAAGCTTTTAAGGTAATTAAGATAGTACATGAGTGTTGAGATACACTATTTTTCATATGTATACAATCATAATGAATCTGTTTCTGGAGTACTGCTTTGTGAATTAATGTCATTTTGCCCTCTTTAGATGCCTTCAGAATATTATGGCATTTTATAAAATCAAAATTACTCATCTCTATAGAGCAGATAATTTATTTTACCCATTAAAAGGGGTCTATTAGGTTAAAAATGACGTTCACGACAATCCAAACAAATACTTTGACTTCTTAAAAATAACATTTATTCAACCTCTATCAAAAGTAGAAAAACAAAATGTGAAGTTTCCAAACATGATTTTATTTTACTGAACAAATAGTAAGATATTAATATTACTATTCATGGTAATTATTTTTGAAGGATACTCTAATTAAAAGATACACTAGATTTCATGAGTTTCAATTTAGAAGGGAAGAAACTCTATTTTTCATATAACTATCTTGATACCCATTAGGAATAATCATTGAAATGTTTTCCTAAATTGAAGGATTGTTTTACAGTTAATGAAGTTTGTATTCAATAGTGCATCATTAAGAACAAGCAAATTTTCTCACTTATAAAATTTCCTAGATTGTTTAAATAAGTAGGATTTTTTTAACCTTTATTTAATAAATATAAATTTCCGAAGTACAGCTTATGGATTACAATGGCTTTTTACCCCCATAACTTCCTTCCCACCCTCAACCCTCCCATCTCCCGCTCCCTCTCCCATTCCATTCACATCAAGATTCATTTTTAATTCTCTTTATATACAGAAGATCAATTTAGTATATATTAAGTAAAGATTCCAACATCCACACAGAAGCATAAAGTGTAAAATACTGTTTGAGTCCTAGTTATAGCATTAATTCACATTAAACAACACATTAAGGACAGAGATCCTACATGAGGAGTAAGTGCACACTGACTCCTGTAGTTGACTTAACAAATTGACACTCTTGTTCATGGCGTCAGTAATCTCCCTAGGCTCTTGTCATGAGTTGCCAAGACTATGGAAGCCTTTTGTGTTCTGGGGGCTGAGAATTTCAAAACCCAGGTAGCATCAGATTCAGTGCCTGGTGAGGGACTCCTTCCTGTTTCATGGATGGCAACTTTTACATGTGTCCTCAGGTGGTAGGAGCAGCAAAGCCAATTTCTGGAGTCCCTTTTATTAGAACACTAAGAGTACTCACAAATGCTCTGCTCTTGTAACCTAACCGTCTCAGAAGCCTCATCACTTTGGGGATTATGATTCCAACCTATGGATTTTGAAGGAATCACCAATATTCAGACCATAGCAAGAGTAGGGTGAGCAATCCCAGTTTCTCTGTAACTCAAGAGTTTCTTTGGACACTGACCTTTCAATAGTAACACCAGGAGATTTCCAGAAGAACTAGGAGCAATTGGTCATCCTAACAAAGGGGGAAATAAAGGCACATACCACCAGTGACATGCAGGAACCAGCTCCTACTAACAATAAGAACCAATTGTTAAATTTAATAGTCAGGAATTTTGGTTGCTTAGCTTGAAATTATCCACACTGAAAACATTTACACCACAATTATAAGCAAATGTTACAAATAAGAGTTATTTTTCTTCACAGAGAGCCAGTTTACTAGTATAGCACTGCCTACTGCACAATGAGCTTGATGAAACTATTATTGACATAATCTACATGAAATCCTTAGAGGAGTGTATGAAACAAGGTAAATACTAACCTCGTGTTACTGGTTAGTTACTAATCATTATCCCTTATTAATTATGTACTGACAGTCCAACGATATTAAAATGTTAAATTGAAATGAATTATGCTTGAAGTCATTGCCTATAAATTATTTCAATGAATTTTTAGCATATCACGAGGTAGACTAAGCATATCTTATAGTTCTCCAAACTTGAGGATTTCTCCCTCTCTACCACTCTATGTTCAGTCTCTATGAACTCATAAAGACTTTCCCTGCCCCCTTCTCCATCATTGCTACTATGCAGACATAGTGTGATAGGCAGGGGAGAGACTGGTTCCAGGGACTGCATGAAGAATTATGCATCAATGCTGTGCGTGGAGTGTGGCAAATTGGATTATGCTGATTGAGTCTATTCTTGGAGAACACAATGGAGGTGGCCCCTCTGTTGTGACTGACACCACCACCATGGGGCTTCCCCTTGCCTAGGGTCCAAAAAATTCCCCGTTTTTCTGATCTCCCAAACTACTAGAAATTCCTATTTTTGATCTTTGACTTGTAGAATATACGACGTCTTTTTCAAAGCAAAGCCATTTCTTAGGAAAGGTAGTGAACACATCAGGTTATCAACACAGTGCAAATTAGGTTATCAAGTTGGCGCTGGCAAAGGTTAGGAAATTGGCCCAAGAGGGTGTCCTGAGAAAGATCTGAGGCTTGGAACATTACAGAGAGGTCAGTTCTGGGTGGGGAAAGGCCCTGGACACCTTATAAATCACACTAGGAGTGCTAGTCCTTTGGATAGGGGAGTGAATGAAAGGGGAAAGGGCAGAGCTACTACGAGAACGAAAGCAAAAGGAACTAAAGACAAACACACATTTCTGAACCTTGGATTTTGAGAGCTAAGCATGATTATCCAAGCAATCCTTTAAATTTCAGATTACAGAAAGGAACTGGAGTCACTGTTGCTTTGTTGGGGCCAGCCTGTATCTTCAAGAATAAAAATGTATGCCTAAGAGTGAATATGTTTAATTATACCTTACCTCTGGCTCATTAGACAGCGTACGGAACAGAAACGAGAACAAATACATCCTAATCCCCATGTGTTAGATCATTATTTAAGGGTTTTGTACTCTCTTTGCCTCTGTCCAGCCAAAGCCAGCAGGCAATGCCTCCTAGGGAGGAATAGATCAATCTCTTAGGATAGGGATGTTGATTCGTGCTCAAGAGCCCTACTGGTCTCCCAGCAAGACATTTCGAGGAGAAGCAGTGTGAGAGCCAGTCAGTTCCTTCCCAGTGTTGAGGGACCTCCAGCTGATCTCTCTGATTGCTCTCATATAGATAATGTAACATCATAAAAGGGAGTTTCTGTAGCAGCTTACTTGCAATCAAAGACTGCCTGTGGCTATCCTGCCTTCCCTGATGTGAATGCTAGTTTCAGAGTTCTGTACAGTTTAAGAGAGAAAAGGAGGGGAAGGTTGAGGAATTTGGGGGAATTTTCGCCCAGATCTAGGTCTTTTAAAGTGTTGAGTAGAAAGAGGAACCAACTGGGACCAGCAGCAGGCAGGGCATCCTCAACACATAGACATGTATTAGCCACCCAGGCTTTGTTTTTAATACTGAAAAGATTGAGTCTGTATTGAACTGGATGCTCTTTCCTGTATCCGTTTTCTCTCTCCTCCTCTTTTTCTCTCCCTCCAATGGTCCCCTGGCTTTTACAGCTATTGACTGAAAGCTTTTTCCTTCTTCAGGCCAATTCACTTCAGAAAGTATCTATCTTTGTGTGACTAGCAGTGTACTCCATCCACACATAGAACAGAAAGAGACCAACAGTTTGATCTATGTACTTGAGTAACTCAAGTTAAAGGCAAGTTTCTAGTGCAGTTTTTTTTTAACTTACTTATTTCTTTTTCCCAAAAAAACTTTTTATTTAATGAGTACAACTTTAGTAAGTACAACTTTTGGAATATAATGATTCTTCCCATCTTACTCTCCCTGCCACTCTCACTCCCACCCCACCTCCTCCTCCATCTCCCAGTCCCAGTCCCAGTCCCATTCTCCTTTAAGAAAAAAAAAAAATGAATAGTTAAAAAAAATGTTACAAGGTCAGATAGGACTTCAGGAAAGGAAGAGCTCATTATGGATAAAGATGAATTGAGTTGCATGTTCTGGCCCTTGGTGGGAATCTTACTAATTATAAAATAAAAGACAGTGAAAGGGGCTGACATTGTGGCATGGGAGGTAAAGCAGCCGCCTGCAGTGCAGGTATCCTGTATAGGCACCTGTTTGAGTCCTGGCTGCTCTGCTTCCAATCCAGCTCTCTGTTGTGGCCTGGGAAAGCAGTAGAAGATGGCCCAAGTCCTTGGGCCCCTGTACCCACGTGGGAGACCCGGAGGAAGCTCCTAGCTCCTGGCTTCGCGTCAGCGCAGCTTGGGTCATTGTGGCCAATTGGAGAGTGAATCAGTGGATGGAAGACATCTCCCTCTCTCTCTCTTTCCCTCTCTCTCTTTCTGTCCTTCTCTTTCTATGTAACTCTAGCTTTCAAATCTTTAAAAAAAGGCAGTGAAAACAGAATAGTAAAATTTTCAGCAAGGGAAATGGAAACCAGATCATTGAAAGCAGAGATTGGAATAGAAAGTGTGATTGTATTTCTGTGTGTGGTGTTTGCTGTTTTGCACAAATCTAGCCCAAACTGCTACCTGTGATGCTCCTATTCTAGGGAATTGTGAGTAGACCCTTAAAAGAAATGTTTAACTCTCTTCTGAAGCTTATTTTGTAGTGGATCCAATAAGGAAATATATGATGTAAAAATTATTTTCACTTAGTGTCTAAGTGATAGAAAGTTCATAATCAAAGGACTCCTAGAGACAAGGTGGCTGCAGAAGACCTTTCTGAGATGGTGGCAGTTTCACTGTGACCAGAAGAATGAAACAAAGCAAAAAAAAGCAACACATCTGGAGAGACAGAGCAGAGCTTCTCAGACTGAGAGAAGGCCTCTGAATAGGAAACATTTTGTGACCTGAGGTCAACCCTCATTGTACATTAAAATCACCTGTGGAACTTTAAAATTATCTGTCTGTATTATCAATTTAGAAATTCACTTGGGGTGATGGCAGACATGGTTGCTTTTAAAACTTCTTCAGGAGACTCAAATGTCAGCAAATCTGAGAACTGCTGGGCTAAAGAGAACAGTGATTCTCAAGCTCAGGTCTTCAAATCCTGGGGAAGGCTTGGAATATCCACATGGCTGTGACCAGACCCAGAACTTCCGACTCGGTAAGGCTGATATGGAGTCCAAGAATTTGCCTTTTTTTTAAGGTTTATTTTATTTATTTTACATACAGAGCTAGAGAGAGAGAGAGAGAGAGAGAGAGAGAGAAGAGAGAGAGAGAGAAATTCTTCTATCCAATGGTTCTCTCCCCAGATGACCGCAACAGCCAGAACTGAGCTGATCTGAAGCCAGGAGCCGGGAGCTTCTTCCAACTCCCATGTGGGTGCAAGAGTCCAAGGACTTGGGTCATCTTCCACTGCTTTCCCAGACCATAGCAGAGAGCTGTATCGGAAGGGGAGCAGCTGGGATTTGAACTGGGGCCTATATGGGATGCAGGCACTGCAGGCTGGGGCTTTAACCTGCTGAGCTCCAGTGCTGGCCCCAAGAATAATTTCCAGCTGATGCTGATGCCCTTGAAGGCCACTGGGTTACAGAAGATAACAGAACAAAGTTTCAGTGGTGTGAAGGAAGGCAGAGGAAGATAGGACTTCTGTCCTGGTGCTGAAGAAGTACAAAGCAGAGCCACCAAAACAGGGCTGATGCAAGACCAGGAGAAAATCTGTAGAAAAAGCCCAGACATGGGCAGTATGGATGAAATGTAGAGGATTCTTCTGGATGAGCAGAGTAACACATGGGTGAAGAGGGATAGAGCTAAAACATGGCAGACACAGAGGTAGCCCAAGAAAGAAGAGCAACAAGAAGGACCCTTCTGGGATTTGAGAGAGGGGCCAGATGCAGCCATCAGCACTTATTGATGGTGTTTCAGGAACAGATATGATGAGCTCTTATAGGGAGAGGTTTGGTACGCATCTGAAGCTAAAGGTGAAGAGAGGCTGGAGTGTAGAAAAGGTAGATGAACAAGTAGAGAGCAATCAGCTCTTCAAACCATGGTAAGTCAAGTAGGGTTCAGGCAGACAATAGAAATCAGCGAAGAGGTTCAAATATGGTCACAGAATGAACATGCTTTGTCTATATAAGTGGTGGAGATGTAGCTTCAAGTGAGTAAGGTCATTCAGGATTACAAGACTTCTTACTTCTCTACTGAGCATGCCACTCTATGTAGCCCCCAGGAATGGGCTTTGTTTTTCAGATATCATACATGACAAATCTACTAGACATAAAATCAACTGGGTTAATGGGCTAGTTTTCAACCTCTGAACTATCAAGTATCCACAATCCCTGTATCTCTAAATCTCTATCTTGTAAAAAATGAAGAGTGATGTTACTCTACAGTATAATTCAGTATTCGAAATTAAATGAGAGATTGGACATTTGACATAGTGTTTAAAATGTCACTTGGGATATTCACATCACATATCAGAGTTCTTGGGTTCAAGTCTCAGCTCTGTAGCCAAAATGAAGCTTCCTGCTAATGCCCTGGAAAGCCCTAGGTGAAGGCCCAAGTACTTGGAGACCTGGGCTGAGTTCTCCTCACTCCCCCCCCCCCACTTAAATGCATACATACACACATACACACATTTTTAAATGTGGAAGGAGGGTTGATCTTGCACCCATCAGTTAACCTATGTAAGCATATGGGAATCAATGGTGGTCATGAACAGGCTGCCTTGATCAGAGCATAGGACTTAGCAGTAGGAACCTAACAGTTCAGATCGCCCCATGAGTCTCTGTGCTTGGTTTTGAGTACATAATGTAAAAATCACAAGCAATACTCGAGGGCATTCAGAGAAGAATGATCATGAATGTGAAGTTCTTCTTTTTCCAAGTCTAAAAGAGGAAGCCTTGACTGGCTTGAGGCTAATATACTTGAGGGAGTGTTTCTTCAGTCCATGGAACTGTATTCAAATTTTGAAATTATTTAATTACTTAATATTATCCCATACAGCACAAATAAGTAGAAGTCTTATGATATACTTTTTCACAGATTTAGCACACATATTTCCATAGTCAGAAGCATCTGAGATTGGATGGACTACCCCAAGTAGTAGTGAGCTTTGAATTTCTGAAGAGGACCATGCGCCAAATTTATAATCACTGTATAGATATGATATTGAAGGTAATCCAACATGCAGCACAAATCTGTAAGGTAACCATTTTCAAGCATATGATTCCCATATGCTTACACAAGTCAACTGGTATGTGCAAGGTCAACCCTCCTTCCACATTTAAAAATGTGTGTATGTGTGCATGTATGTATTTAAGAGAGGGGAGAAGGGGAGAAATTCTCCATCCCCTACTTCACACCTCAAGCCCAGTAATATGCATTTATTGTTATTTTATATCTTCTCACAAATGAACAAACTTTTGGAGAAATTTTGTGAAGTAAACTAAGTTACATGCCCCAGTGATCCCATGGATCTTATTTTTAACCACCATTTCCCCTGAAAATTCAGTATGCCAAAAGACATGAATGACTGAAATGTTGGTCATATGCAAGCTGAGCATACTCTTGGCTCTATAAACTATTTGCAAAATCAAAGTGTGGGAAGTAGGATAATCAGAATACTTGAAAACCCAAGTTCAAATCCTCTTACTACTTCTAATATTGAGCATTTGTTAAACCCCTCCTACTTACCAATTTCTGGTTAGCCTTTCCTCATATCATTCTGTCCTTTCAACAACTCCATGGGGTGGCTACACTTTCAATATCTGTTTAACACTGATGGAAAATGAATGCCTCAGTCAGAGCCAGTAAATGATTCTAGGGCTTTCTGAGACCTGTGCAACCTTAGATAAGTCATTTAGTAGCTTTGAAAATTAGTTTTTGCCTTCGTAAAATGAAGATCCTATTTCTAGCTTGGCAGTTTGTTGTTTCAGATGAACATCTACATGTGAGCTTCTTTCTAAATATTAAATTGCAGATATTGTTATAAAAGCATATGAATCCATGAGGTAGACCTCAATATCTTTATCTGCTGCTACATGTGTTGAAGAGGTAGAAGATGTCTTGTAAATTATGGACTTTGGAGTTGAGTGACTTGAAATCTTTTAAAATTCTATGCTGTATCCTGAAAATAATGAAGAAAAGGATTAAAAGGACAAATGGCTATGCAGGCAGATTTCAATATTTAAAAATCAAGCCTATAATGGGATAAGCAATTGTCTCTGTGAAATTTGACAATTTAAATGCTAAAAATAAAAAAGCTAAGAAATAATGTTTACATTTTAATGTAAAAGTCAACCAAGTGGCTCCTCATCTTAGAAATGTATGAGAAGTCTGAGTTTTTAAAATATAAAGATAGAAATTATATCTTATTTATTATAAAAGAGTAGATGTGTGCCAGCAACGAAAATGTACTAAATTGAATTCATCTTAATTAAAATCAACTAACAACCCCCCAAGTCTTTATTGACTATGTGTGTTTCATTGAAATAAAGTCATAATCTCTTTTCCAGATACACTTACCCTCTCACCAAAGTCCTTAGAAAACTAACTTCTATTTTATTGTGTTTACAGAAAAACCACTGCAATTTCAAGTATTTGAGAGCCCATGTATCTACCTGACAAGGGTAAAGAAAATTTGTGAGTTTTATTTAATCCCCTTTTTTATGTTTTAAAAAATAAATTCACAATTAGAGACCACTTATTTATATATCACTAACCTATTTGAGGTTAATCAGAGTAGAGGATGCATTTACCAAGCACTTCTTTATGAGACCCACTGCTTGTTTCCTTGCTGCACCTTTAGTTGAGTGATTCATCTTAAATTTTTGACTTCTGAAAAGCTATTCTCTGGCCCCACTTCTTTCTTAAAGACTGAATTGGGGTTGGCACTGTGGTATAGTGGCCAAAGCCACCACCTGCAGTGCTGGCATCCCATATGGGCACCAGTTCAATTCCCAACTACTCCACTTCTGATTTAGCTCCCTACTAATGTGCTTGGGAAAGCAGCAGAAGATGGCCCAAATGTTTGGGCCCCTACACCCATGTGGGAGACATAGAAGAAGCTCCTGGATCTTGGTTTGGGATATGCCCAGCTCTGGCTGTTAAGGCCATTTGGGGAGTGAGCCAACAAGTGGAAGGTTTCTCTCTCTCTCTCTCTCTCTCTCTCTCTCACTATCTCTCTATATCTATCTCCATCTCTATTTCTATCTCTTTCTGTATTTCTATCTCTATCTATCTCTATCTTTCTCTCTCAACTCTGCCTTTCAAATAAATAAATAAATCTTAAAAATAAAAATCAAATACTGGAGCAATATTCCTTTCCTACTTCCATGGCAATTACTGTCTGTACCTTCTTACTAAAACATTCTTATAACAGAGTGGAACTTGATCATTTTTCCTTAAGCAGAACATGTTAGTGAAAGACAATGATTAAGTGTATGCCTAGTATGGAAAGTAGAGATGAGTAGAGCAGAAACTTTCTGATATAATCTATTAGGATTGGCTGAACTCTGTACTTGGCCAGCTGAGATCCTCATCAGAATGTCTAGGAGTCCACAGAATATTAAAAAATGCTAATGAAGAAGGTGCAATTGTTCTAAGGACAGAGCAAGTAATACAAAGAAATGGCAGGAACGGGGCTATATAAGGACTGCAGGCTCAATCTAAAGGGACTGTTAACATCTCATCACTGTGTCAGGTGTAAACAAACGGTCAGTCTTTCCAGATCATGCCATCTTTCAAGAGAAGTCAGACTTCCAGATTCCCTGTCACATAATTTCTCCATTTTTGATTGTTGTCAGTAAGTTTATATATTCTTTATAACACAATGGATAGGCCAAATAAAACACATCTGCTGGCTAAATCTAGCCTGGAACCTGGCAGATTATGACCTCTGCATCATTGAATGTAGACGTGAAAAACAAAGGATCATAGTTACACTATACTTATCGTTTTACCCTCCATGCCAAGCACAACCCTTGGTGCAGTGTGAGAGTCCAACTTAAAAAAACAGTAAGTGAATTAGTAGATTTACATAGAGTACTGAGACAATGTCTCCAAAAATTTCATTGCTTTCTGGATTAAATACAGCCAGCGTATTTGAATGAAAATGGTGTCTTTTTAAATGAGAGAAGATGTGGATTGTAGTCTAAATCTGTTTTCTATCATCTATGGGGTTTCAGACAATTCACATTACTTGCTCAACTCTTTGTTTCCTCACCTATAAAATGATGAGACTGGGTTATTGTATTTTTTTGCAAACATTGTTTCAAGGAGCCTTTATGATTTTGATAGCCCATGATTCAATTAGCTACTCTTAAAAAATAATTGTATTTATTTATTTATTTAAAAAAGGGAAGCAGAGAGACAAATAGATTGAGAGAGATCTTCCATCTTCTGCTTATTTTCCAAAAGTCCACAATAGTTCAAGCTGAGTCAGGTCTAAGCCAGGAGCCAGTAATTCAGTTCCCAACGTGGATGCCAGGGACTTAACTACGTGAGCCCTCACCTGCTGCCTCCTGGAGTCAATAGTGGAATGGGGACTAAAACTCGGGCCCTCTCATTTGTGATATGTGCATCCTAACTGAGGTCTTAATCAGTGGGCCACATGCCTGATCTTCAGGTGGCTTCTGAAGGGGTGATGAATAAGATTTTATTGACTTTTTTGATAAATGATAGCTGTGTACTTTAACATAACTACTATTCTACCTCTCAAGAATTCCATGGAAATGAGAAGAAGGTGTTTTTAAAGGCATGAAAGCTTTCAGATAAAGAGATTGAAAAAGATTATGAAAGCAACAACAAATTAAAAATCAGGGATGCGGCAGACTCAATAATGTTTATTTCGCTGCTAGCCTGCTCTTGTTACACTAATTCAAGTCTTTTAGAACTACTTGACCCTTCAGACTGTGTCCACATATAACCTTTAAAATTTATTTTAAAAAGACACACTCAAAAAGAAAGTTCTAATACTAAAAATGTTGCAAGCTCCTTGATTCAATGAAAGCCTCCCAGTGTTACCATTCAATGATTACAGTTCATTAAATAGGCTGGGCTGTGCATCCTTGTGGGCTATTGTGAGTTCTTCCAAGTGCTAACACAAAAAATTAGGTGAACACACAGCTGCAGGTAGATAAATAATTCTCATCAAGAACACATTTTTCTGGCATTTTACTCATAAAATCAGAAGTGCAGCCTGAGGAAGGAAACACAGCACTCACTCTGGTAATGAGCTTTATGAAATTCCACACTCTTTTACTATATTGTCAAATCTTCCACTCTGAGACATCTATGAGGATCTGGAGCCCAAGCCATTTGTTATAGCAATTCATTAATTGTCATTTCAAAACAAAGACAAGTATGGCCAAAGAATCACTTCTGATGAGATCAACAGCAGCAAAACTACAGCAATCTCATATGAGAAATTATCTAAGTGGGGCTCACTCAGTGTGTTTCAGATTCTTTCACAGCTTCAAATCTAATGGGCAGAGCTGGATTCCTCGAGATAGCATTTCAGTGAAACACTTTTTAATTCATTTTACACAGTCCTTATTAGATTTGTAAGAAGATACACTCTGTATAAGCACTCCACGGTCACTTGAGAGGCGAGTACTTATGTGACTCATTTAACAATCAATTACCTGTTTTGAAAAGAGACAAATATCCTGTGTCTACCAGTATGACATGAACCAAATGTCTGAGACTGTTAAAAATCCTGCACTGAGGCTAATTCATAGCTCCTCGACAGAATTCACTGATCTTAGATGAGTTAAAAATAGTAGATGTTGGTTGGAACTGTTCTGTATGTTGACATCTTCAAGATGGTAGAGGTTACATAAACCTACACATGTGATAAAATGCATGAAATCATACATATGAGAGTGCATGTGAAATTTGTGAAATCTAAATAATATGATATCACACATAAGTTGAACAAATTTATGTCTCCATTGGAGGAAAGTGGGTAAAGGATATACAGTACCCCTTTGTATTATAACTCACAACTGCCTATGAATCTACAATGTCTCAAAACAAAGAGTTAAAAATCAGTAGATGTTGGCTTCACCAACCAATGAAATGAGTATTGCCCATTCCTCATGATGGATTACCAACATTATCACTTACATGAGGATGTACTGCAAGATAAGAACAAGGCTCTACATTATGGGTTGGTGGGCTTCACATAAAAGAAAACCTTACAGGGGCCAGCACAGTGGCACAGTGGGTTTAGCCCCACCTGCAATCTCAGCTACCCCACTTCTGATCTAGCTCCCTGCCAATGTACCTGGGAAGTGGCAGAAGATAACCCAAGTCCTTGGGCTCTTGCACCACATGGGAGACCCAGAGAAAGTTCTTAGCTCCTGGTTTAGGCCTGCCCCAGCCCTACCCATTACAGCCATTTGGGGAACCAGTGGATGGAAGATCTCTCTCTGTATCTCTGCCTTGGCCGCTCTCTCTGTGTAACTCTGCTTTTCAAATAAATAAACATGTCTTTTTTAAAAGAGAAGAAGAGCACCTTCCAAAAAGCTTGTAAATTCCAGAATGAAATTGCCAATGTTAGAATTTGGGCTGAAATGCAACTTTCTTTCCTTCCTCCTCTTGTGCATGCCTTTACATCCTAAGAGGGCACTATGATGTAAAATATTGGGTGTTTGTTTAGCTCTGGATCAGGTTGATGGAGATATTAGAGGCGATAGTCTGACACTTTGTAACTACCAAGAGTCTTGCTTCTCTTCTTAGAGCATCCTTGGATCCTTGAGGTAAAGTGCATTAATGTCTTCTATTCATGCCCTTTGCAAATGTAGTTTTTTTCCCAAAGAAACCTTTTATTTAATTTTTTTTTATTTGGCAGATAGACAGTGAGAAAGAGAGACAAAGATAAAGGTCTTCCTTCCGTTAGTTCACCCCAAAAATGGCCACCACGGCTGGCACTGTGCTGATCTGAAGCCAGGAGCGAGGTACTTCTCCTGGTCTCCCATGGGGTGCAGGACCCAAGCACTTGGGCCATCCTCCACTGCCTTCCCGGGCCACAACAGAGAGCTGGACTGGAAGAGGAGCAACTGGCACTGGAACCCTGCATCCATATGGGATGCTGGCACCACAGGTGGAGGATTAACCAAGTGAGCCACAATGCCAGCCCCCCTTATTTAAATTTCTTAAGTATAACTTTAGTAATATAGTGATTCTTACCACCATACCCAACCTCTCACTCACACTCCCACCTCTTCTCCTCCCTCTCATTCCAGTCCCACTCTCCACTAAGTCATTTTCAATTAATTTGATACACAGTGGACCAACTCTATACTAAGTAAAGATTTCAACAATTTGCGCACACACACACACAAACTGTTTAACAAGTTTTACAGTTTACTCTCATAATACAACTCATTGAGGACAGAAGTCCTGCATGGGAAGTTAGTGCACAGTGATTCCTATTGTTAATTAACACTCTTATATATGATGACAGTGACCACCTGAGGCTCTTGACATGAGGTGCCAAGGCTACAGAATCCACAAATTTTTGAATCCACAAATTCTGTCAGTATTTAGACAGGGCCATAAGCAAAGTGGAAATTCTCTTCCCTTAAGAAAAAAAGTACATCTTTAATGGCCACTTCTTTCTTCTTGGGTCTCACAGAGATCCTTCATGTAGAACATTTTTTGCCACAGTGTCTTGACTTTCCATTCCTGAAATGCTCTCATGGGCTTTTCAGTGAGACCAGGGTGCCTTCAAGGCTGATTCTGAACTCAGAGTGCTACTTAAAGCGATTGTCATTCTATGAGTCTGCTGGTGTACTGCTTCCCATGTTGGAACATTCTATCTATTATTATTATTATTACCAGATACTTGATCCTATTTATATGCTCAGTTTAACACTAAATACTATCTATATGTTCGCTTTAACACTGAATATGATCACTTTAGCCCTTAAGATGGCATTTTTACCACCCAGCTTAATGGGATTTGAGGTCCCATGGACAAATGTAGTTTTATAGACTTCCTTGTATGACATGGGCTTTGCTTATACCCCTTAAACATAAGTTTGGCCTCCTGGTTGACTTCACCCAATGGATTGTTAGGAAATGGAGATGTTTTGTGTAGTTGAGCTTGGTCTCTTGCACTGAGGTCATCACCCAAAGAAGAATATGACCATATTATCCACTTCTCACAGTGGGATGGAGAAAGGGCAAACAGAGCCATCTTGTCAAACTGCTCTAGCATAGTCAAGTCTGAAATGGAGTCCATGGCTGGCCCATGAGCCAATGAGTAAACCTGGCATCTGCCCTACAGACACTTGAGTTCTAATGATTGATTACTGCTTGGAGTCATCAGGTTTTGAGGTTATTTTATACACAGCAGCAGATGGTAATCACCGCAATTGTGATGGATAACTTAGTGGATCTTGGATAAGTGGCTGACATCTAGAAGACTGGAATAGAGGGGCAGTAGGTGTGGGAAGGTCAGGAGACTGTGTTTGTGTTAATATGCTAGACATTTAGGAACTAGAATACAAATGCCAGTTATCGAAGTTGAGAGGATTAGGCCTATACCTCAGGCATGATGATGCTGAAACACCTGATCTTTGGAATGAACTTCTATTGAATAAAGGCCCTGTGAGACTGAGTCACCAGTAGGAGCTTAAGTGGCCTTAGCATAAGGTTTATGGAGGAAAGATTCAAGTAGGTAGCTTTAGCTTCCATCTAGATGAGAAGGAAATTTTCTTTCTTTCTTTGAAGAGCCAGATAGTAAATTTTTTAGGCTTTGTGGGTTTTGAAGTCTCTATTACAGCCATTTAACATATCAGTTGTAACACTGAAATCAGCAGTAAACAACAGGTCAACAGATGAGTGTGGCTGTGTTCCAGGAAAACTTTATTTTCAGAAACAGACAGTGGCTGGAATTGGCACTCATGTTCTAGTTTGTTTAATTCTGATCTAGATTCTTGTCATCCTATTGTATTGTTGAATAGAACATTTAAAACTGATTTTTTGAGAAAAGTTTAGGATAAAGCTGGCAAACATATGTCATGTATTCGGATGGTTTTCTTCTATGAGCCAACAAGTTATCTTCTGGAGCTCCTTCTTCAGTTGGGAAATGTCCTTGGAATTCTTCATATTTCAGCAACCCAGGCAGTTGTTATCAATCTATAATTGTTTGTAATCTGCATTAAAGAAAATAATATGAAATAGGTTAACCTCAACTTAAGACTAATTTTTTATCAACCAGAAAAAAAATTATAATTTTGAGACATGATTGCTAGTTTAAGAGAAATACTTCTGACAACAAAATGGAAGTAAATGTCTTAGAATAACCATATTAATGCATTTGCAATGTCAAAGTGTTTGCTTTTAACATGAACATAATAAGCATTTCCTCTTCAAATTGTAGAACTTGTCTTGAGGTACAGAAGGGAAGCCGGAGACCCTACTCTGTGGAGACCCTAGGTATGGTAATCCCAAGAGTCCAGAATCGTATGAGGAGAGACATTGGGGATGGATGGATTAAGAGGTTGTTTATAAAATCTAGTAGGTTCTTGGTGGGATACTCCATGAACTTAGCTATGACATGTGTTTTTGGACAATTATATATGATGATGAGACAAACTGGATAAGAAATTTGGTGACATTCCTTAAGCTTCATGGAGGTGAATATTGGGTTTGCCACATAGTTATGATGGCTACAGATGGAAGAAGATTTGAGAAAAAAACTGCAAGCATTATAAGCTATTTTGAGAAAATCTGTCAAAATTGAAAAGTATTTTCTCCTTAATGGTCCAGCAAATCAAATGTGGGTTATTGATTGTGGGTTTTGGTAATTTCAATTGAACTAAGCCTAAATCATTCAGCACATGCTAACTACCGCCAAGGTATTTAATTGCAAAATTGTTCCAAGGCACCATAGCTTCTAGCCAAGGCCTCTTGGCTAATGGGGCCTGAATGTGTTGCATCTGGCGTAACAAATAAGATGAAACACTGGCCTTCTGGAGTAACAATGGGATTTCCTCTATGCAGTCATTCTTTATAGAGTCCTCATCCCTTGATAATGGTTTGTGAACAGCTTGAACTCCTCAGGCAATTCTCAAATAACCTCTCCCTCTACACTACCACACAGAAGGCCAGTCTGGAAACCTGCAATTTATCACAAGAGTTGATCAGACTGGAGAGAGGGCTGGGAAATTCTCTTGATACTGATCCTTGGGAAGAGATAGGAATACTGAGTATGATCTGCCATGGCAGGTGGTTCTGACATCAGCTATGCAGACTCATTAAATGGCATAAACTTGGAAACACCAAGCAAAAGTTGGGAGACTGCATGTGTGGTGAAATTAAATGGGTAGAGACATTCCTGGAGAAAAGTCCCTCAGAAGGCTTGAAAGAAGTAAAATTGTGTGACTACGACTTTTATTTATTTATTTATTTTTGATAGGCAGAGTTAGATAGTGAGAGAGAGAGAGAGAGAGAGAGAGAGAAAGAAAGAAAGGTCTTCCTTTTCTGTTGGCTTATCCCTCAAATGGCCACTATGGCCGGCGCACTGTGCTGATCCAAAGCCAGGAACAAGGTGCTTCCTCCTGGTCTCCCATGCGGGTGCAGGGCCCAAGCACTTGGGAAGGCCACTGCCTTCCCGGGCCACAGTAGAGAGCTGGACTGGAAGAGAAGCAACCAGGACAGAATCTGCGCCCCAACCGGGACTAGAACCCGGGGTGCTGGCACCACAGGCGGAGGATTAGCCAAATGACCCATGGCACCGGCCATGATTATGACTTTTAAATAAGTCCATAAAAGTTTGTGATTTCTGCAACAATGCAAAGACTTTTGAAATACTGATTTGGTTCGTGAGGTTTCTTTTGTAAGGAGCAATCACCAGTGCCCTAGAGTCAAATATGACTTGGTTACAAGGAAAACTATGCCTTGATTTGCATCTCTTCAACCCATGGCCAAATGAAAGGGATTCTGGGAACAAGTGATACTGATCACCCTGAATAGGAATTTACTGTCATTCCGATTTACCTCCACTGTTTTTTTTTTTTTTTTAATTCTTCTCTCACTACCACTGCTGATGCACAGCATTGACCATGAGGATAGGGGATGAAGATCCTTTCTCTCTTTTGTGTCTGTTCCAAATCCTGACTCTTCTGTCCAAAATGTTGAGCCTTACCAGCCACAATGAAGCTGTATCTAAGAATGTCACAGGTATTTAAGTTACTATACTCTTTTGTTCACTAAGCCTTAAATAAGAAACACCTGTCAAATATACAAATATCCTTAGTATCTCAAGACTTTCAGACACACTTGGAGGGCTCTCAGAACAAAAACTCCATTGACCCAGTTCCCGGTTCCCTTACTTATTAAAGTCTCTCCAAATTCCCTTAAAGGGTGACAAAGAATTGAGGCAGGTCAGGGCTATGAGGCCAAGAGTTAGAGGAGGAAAAAAATGAGTAGAGAGCAAGCATGTATTAGGCTTCTCAGGGAGTCTTTGTAAGACGAAAGCTGGATTTTATTTGTCCTAAACATTTTCAACTAATAAAACATCTGTTTACAGAGAAGTGTTGTAAAATATGCAAAGTACTGCTGCTAACTGTATTTCTACTCTACTATTTTAATTTTACTTCCAGACTGGAAGCTCAGGAGTTTTTTCTCATTGTTTTATAGAAAGCAAAAATGACCAGCAGAATATGTAAAATTCCCCAAGCCGTGAATGAAATGCAAGAAATTATGACTGTGAAATGACTTACCTAATCAATAATATTGCTAAATTGAACTGTGGTGTCTAGTTGACAGCTGACTTAATATAACCTAAATATGAAGACCATATAAAGCTTGTGTAGGAAAACTCATTTTAGAGTTTATTAACGCTGCTTTCCTCAGTCCATACGCCTTCTGGCAAATCATTTTATTTTCAGTGATAGAGTTCTAGAGAACCCCATTATTGGTTGTATAACCTGCATTGCATTACTTCTGTATTATTGTGTGAGTGACGCCCAGCACACCCCCATCTGGGGACAGCATTTGATGCATGCTATGACTGAGTAGAGGGAGCAACCGTTTTGTTCACAATAAATTTTATTGCACAGAATTTAGAGGGAAATTATCTCATAAACTTTAAAATGTCAAATATTTACATTTTATCAATGATCCCATGGTCTTTCTCTGAATCCTGTAATTGTGCATTTTAACATAGTTGCAAACACAGTGTGTACATGTAGTTTTGAGTTGTTGCTTTCTTTACCTGACATACCACATGCTCATTTCCATAATGGAATACACAATACAACTTAAAGTCTACAGACGGTTCACCATATTGATGCATTTGGTGAACATTTTAATACTTCTCTTTTCTGCAGCTAATATCCTAACATCTGCCAATTGGAAGTAATTTTTCACTGAATTAAATATGTATGTACTTGTTTCTCAGGACAAACAAGCTTGGAAGACGCAAGATACAGTGTTTATACTTCTCACCAGAAAGAGCCCTTGGCTGCAGGCCCTATCAGAACAATTCTGGACCTCCAGCCCCAAGTCCCTTCTTTGTGATGACAGAATCTTTGTGACGGCTCACACGTGTTCTTGGAGAACCACTATCATTTTCCTCTTTGCCCCCATATGGCTCTCCATCTGGTACACACTGAGCACACTTACGCTCTTTCTATTGCCCCTTTGCTGCCTTACCAGCTTACTAAATGTTGGTGTTTCTTTCCTTAGTGTGGTACTAGCTGCACTACACACAGGAAGCGCTTGTCCTGGCATGGAGGGAAGAATCTCTTTCAACCATTGATAAAATTATTTAATTGATTTTCAGCATTGTGCACACTGTGTCCATGTACCCATTCATTCATCACACAGAAAGAAGCACTTCCTGTGAGTGTGGGTCCGTGTCTAACACTGTGGATACAATGATGGGCATGCAAACATCACCTCTCAGGGAGCTTACAACCTCACAACCGCCTTCTCCTCATGTTGGTAGCATTGTTTTTTCATCTGACTTGCTTTTTCAATTTAGCAAGTCTCTTCACCCGCTGCCCCAACACCCTTCTCCCACTCCCCACACACACTATGACTGTATCTGAACACAATAAACTTTTCTAGGAGAGACTCTGTCCAAACTATTGATATCCAATCATCCAGTATCTGCAGTCATTTTGTCCTTTAACAAATGGAATCCTTCACCTATGGTAGTCACTGATAGCTGACAGATATCTCCTGAACCTCCTCTCATCTGCATTTTGGAAAAT
Source organism: Oryctolagus cuniculus (assembly GCF_964237555.1). Lineage (NCBI taxonomy): Eukaryota > Metazoa > Chordata > Mammalia > Lagomorpha > Leporidae > Oryctolagus > Oryctolagus cuniculus. The sequence goes on along the minus strand of NC_091434.1, from coordinate 18,678,586 downwards.
ACCAATGCATTATATATATTTACTGCCTGACTCATAGACTTCAATAACCAGTATGATAGAAACATATAGAATAAAACCTACATTATATATCGGAACTAGGTTACCCATATATAAATCTTTGTAACTAAAAGTGGACATAAGCTACTTCAAGTTGAATTATGTAATGCAGACACATGTCATTCATAAGCTGATATAAATGCAACACTGAAAATGAATGCTATATAATTAAGCTGACTGTTCACACTGGACATTTCTGGGGCTGGTGACAGCATCGCAGTAACTATGTTACTTGAAGTAATCAAAGAGATGTTGGTTCCTCACAGAGGAGAGAAAGGGAAGTGGAGAGGAAGGTGAAGTGGGACGTCAACCACTGAAAAGTCCCAGGGAGGTAAAACATATATTTCTTGTCTTAAAATAATGCACTGGGCATCTCTTTCCTATAGATGTGTGAAGTACGAAAGGGGAGAGGACTTGGCGACATTCCTTCAGTATTTTAGATACTCTCCTGAGGGCTCAGAGGAAAGCTCCACGTCCCTCTCTTCTTAAAAGGGCTTTTCGGCCAGCGCCGCGGCTCACTAGGCTAATCCTCCGCCTTGCAGAGCCGGCACACCAGGTTCTAGTCCCGGTCAGGGAGCCGGATTCTGTCCCGGTTGCCCCTCTTCCAGGCCAGCTCTCTGCTGTGGCCAGGGAGTGCAGTGGAGGATGGCCCAAGTACTTGGGCCCTGCACCCCATGGGAGACCAGGATAAGTACCTGGCTCCTGCCATCGGATCAGCGCGGTGCGCCGGCCACAGTGCGCCAGCAGCGGCAGCCATTGGAGGGTGAACCAACGGCAAAGGAAGACCTTTCTCTCTGTCTCTCTCTCTCACTATCCACTCTGCCTGTCAAATAAATAAATAAATAAAGGGCTTTTCATTCAACTGTGTTTTTTTTTTTTTCCCAGTGTCTCTCAGTGTGCCAAGTAATTCAGGGATCACACAGACAAATAGGACATTCTGGGAGAGTCAGATGGGGCTTAATTTCAGTTTTGACCTCAGCACATGACTTTTCTTAATTTCAGTTTCTTCAGCAGTCACAAGAGATAAAACAGGATGTTTTGGATTAAGAACACATTTCAAAGTGCCCTGCACATTGTCCTTCCTATGTTAACCAGTTGATTTCATCATGTCTATTTTTTTAAAGATTTATTTATTTATTTGTTGTAAGGCAGAGTTACAGAGATGGAGAGACAGACAGAGAGAGAGAGAGAGAGAGAGAATCTTCCATCCGTTGGTTCATTTCCCAATTGGCCACAACAGCTAGAGTTGTGCCGATCTGAAGCAAGGAGCCAGGAGCTTCCTCCAGGTCTCCCACATGGGTGCAGGGGCCCAAGGACTTGGGCCATCTTCTACTGCTATCCCAGGCCATAGCAGAGAGCTGGATTGGAAGTGGAACAGCTGGGTCTCAAACCAATGCCCATATGGGATGCCAGTGCTTCAGGCCAGGGCTTTAGCCTGCTGTGCCACAGTGCTGGCCCCCATCATGTCTTTTTTTTTTTTTTTCTTTCTTCTTCTTTCCTTCTTTTCTCCTTTTGTCCTTATGAACATTTTATTTTCCCATCCATTTCTTAAGTAGTCGATTATCTATTTCCTAAGGACTAAGCTAATTTTGTTATAAGTTTTAATGCTAAGTGAATTTTAGGTTCCATATCAAAATTTTAACTCTGTCTAATTATGTTTGATTTTGCAAAACATTATACCCCTTCAGAATCTGATAGGGTGGATGAAAAAGTTTTCACAAGAAACATCCCAAATTGAAGATAGCAAAATAACACAATATTTAAAGGGACTCATGTAATTATCACCTCTGATCATTACTACAATCCTATGGCATACGTTTTATTGTCACCATCACAAAGACTTTAAAAATTCCTAGAGCTGCCAGGATAAAACAGATATGAAGTCTAGAGGTAGGATCTTCAACTAGCTATTTTTATTCTAAATCCTAAGGCTCATTCTCCAGTTCTCCAATGCCCATGGTTTCAAATAATTACATAAAAAATTTCCCTTTTAGAAGTTATAAGAGTTTATAGCAAAGCTTGTGGGAGGAAACAGTAAACTTTTCTCAGTACCCTGATATACATCACATCTAAGACATACATATTTGCATACACATAGCTAAGCAAAATGGGGCCTCAAGGCCTTTCATTACAGATACATGTTCTTACACGTTTTTGTGTATGCATTTCTCATTTATTTGTTGATTTAATAACTTACTTACTAATCTTTATATGAAAAGCTGAGCGACACAAAGACAGAGCCAGAGAGAGTTGTTCTATCCATTGCTTCACTTTCCAAATGCCCACAACAGCTAGGAGACTGGAACTCAATCTGAGTTTGCTACAGGGTTGGTAGGGACCCAAATACCTGAACCCTTATCTACCACCCCTAAGATTGTCATGCCAGGATTCAGACCCAGTAATTCTTAACCACTTACTGCACCATAGGTCTTGTAATTCTTGCAAATGCATTTCTTGATAAACATTTTATAAACTTCAGTAGCATTCCTATTCTAGTCTAGCAGGTTTTTCTAGAATAATGGTGTCTGAAAGAAAAGACTAGATTTTAAAGTGAATTTAAATTTTTATTTTGAAGGAGTGATTTAATTGCAAACTGTATTATTCAATAGTTATTGAATAGCCTTGCTTGAGATTTTATGATATTATTCAATATAAAATAAACCCTTTGGCTCTTAGTTCCTTTCTCAAGCCTTTAAGAATGGTGCCAATTAAATTGCCTCCTATCAGCAAAGAGTTTCTGACAGTGACTGGTAATACATGAACACATGAGTGTGCAATGTAGGTTGTGGTAATGACAGAGAGAAAAAATAATGAATTCTTCGATGCAGCAGAACAATAGACAAAAGGAATTCATTGCTAGTGGGAGGTTTTGTTTTGTTTTGTTTTGTTTTGTTTTGTTTTGTTTTGTTTTTGACAGGCAGAGTGGACAGTGAGAGACAGAGAGAAAGGTCTTCCTTTGCCATTGGTTCACCCTCCAATGGCTGCTGAGGCCGGCACGCTGCTGCCGGCGCATAGCACTGATCTGAAGCCAGGAGCCAGGTGCTTCTCCTGGTCTCCCATGGGGTGCAGGGCCCAAGCACTTGGGCCATCCTCCACTGCACTCCCTGGCCACAGCAGAGAGCTGGCCTGGAAGAGGGGCAACCGGGACAGAATCCAGCACCCCGACCGGGACTAGAACTCAGGGTGCCGATGCCACAGGCGAAGGATTAGCCTATTGAGCCATGGCGCCGGCCAGCTAGTGGGAGTTTTGAGTGAAATAACTTCAGTTCTGGTTAAAGAAGAGTTGGCTGTCTTTTCTCCTTCTCATGTCTAATTTAATGATTTCTGCCATGGTTTAAATGTGTCCCCTCCAAAACTCGTATGTTGAAACTTTTTTTTTTTTTTTGCATTTATTTTTTTTTTTTATCTTTTATTTAATGAATATAAATTTCCAAAGTACGACTCATGGGTTACAATGGCTTCCCCCCCCATACCGTCCCTCCCACCCACAACCCTCCCCTTTCCCACTCCCTCTCCCCTTCCATTCACATCAAGATTCATTTTCGATTATCTTAATATACAGAAGATCAGCTTAGTATACCTTAAGTAAGTATTTCATCGTATGTTGAAACTTAATAGCCAAGTTGATGGAATGAATTTGAGGACTTTGAATATGAAATACATAAAACTTGTATAACTTAAATATTTTTTGTCATCTGTTGCTCATTATATTTCTTGGTTATTAATCTATCTCCATTCCTTTTTCTTTTTTATATAAATATTTTATTTAATAAATATAAATTTCATAAGTACAACTTTTGGATTATAGTGGTTCTTCCCCCCATACCAACCCTCCCACCCCCAAACCATCCCACCTCCTACTCCTTCTCCCATCCCATTCTTCATTAAGATTCATTTTTAATTATCCTTATATACAGAAGATCAACTTTATACTAAGTAAAGATTTCAACAATTTGCACCCAAACAGACACACAAAGTATAAAGCACTGCTTGAAGACTAGTTTTACCATTAATTCTCATAGTACAACACATTAAGGACAGAGGTCCTACATGGGGAGTAAGTGCACAGTGGCTGCTGTTGTTGATTTAACAATTGACACTACTACTTAAATAACATTTTTAAAAAGTTCATAGGAAATATATGTAATGAAAAAACTGCATGGATTTCAATTTTTTTTTACTAAAATAAACTTACCTTTAATTCCAAACAACAAAAAAAAGAAGTTGATGACTTTTAAAAGGTAGTTAGGTTAGGAAGTCTCCTCCTTTCACAAATAGGATTAAGGCTCTCATGAAGGAGGTTTCGTGCAGCAGGTGACTGGTTTGCCCTTTTGCCTTAACGCAGGAGAGGACCAAGCCTTCCAAGCAGCATCCTGGAAGCAGAGAGCAGCACTCACTGGAATTACGTTGCTTTCATCTTGGAATTCTCAGCCTCCAAACTGTCAAAAAATAACCTCTCTTCTTCATAAATTACTAAGTATAGTTGGACCAACACACTTCTTTCCCTGTGTTCAATAGGTTTGAACAAGCAGCTGGGATCAACCACGGAGAAACAAATAAAACCTTGCTATCAGTAAATATGTAAATGACTGTGTTCTGGGTTTGGGAAGCCTCCTGGAACACTGCATGACCCTCAGCTCACAGGAAGCTCAGCCAGGATCATTAGCAGGAGAGAGGCTACTGCAGTAATGTAGGAACTCCAGGTCAGCAACTTTAGAAATATCTCTTCTTGGCTAGGACCTGGTCATGATGAAACGGATCTCGAAGTGGAGTTGGGGTTCCAGAGATTACAGCACAGAGATCCTCAAGGCCAAGGTTAGCATCACTGTGAGCCACTGGGGAGAGTAAACCTTCATTAAATTGTAGTGGGAAGAATTTACTTAAGTTGGGAATCCTTCCAGCAGCAGAATCACCTGCAAACCCAGAATAATGATGGTAAGAAGGAAAACAATGCCTTATTTCAGGTTTATGCTGTGGTTCCAAAAGCATTTCTCTTGAACTGTGATACAAGTAAAAGTATGAAACACATATTAAAAGGATATTCTTCGGAGATTGTGAAAATGAGTTCAATTTATATGAAATGATAGAAAATGAAACCATTCAAATATCAGTCCTCTCATTCTTCTCTGAGGCATAAAATGCCATAGCTTAATAGGAAAGTTACAAATGAGCTACCAGCAAGAAAAGAAGAAAATCTTCAGACATATAGGGCAAGGATGTTCCTTATTGTTACCCTGATAAAATTATAATCTATCAAGAAAAATTGCTATCATCACAAATCCTGATCATCCGTATTCTAACTGGTGATGAGAAAGTAATGACTGAGCACAAAGATTAAGATTGCCTTAAAGTCTTACCACCATCACTGAATTTTGATATACAAATATGAAAGAGTCACTATGTGGCAATCATTTATAAATTCCAAAATATATCAGCTAGTGCACGTGCTTAGATATACTGAAAGACATGAGGGAATTCTATCAGTAAGAGCCTCTATCTGTATTCCAGCTTTATCTTTGTGTGCTCATTATGTTGGAGTGAATCTGGAATATTTCCATAACTTCTGGACACAAATTTATTTAAACAATTGTATATTTTTCATTGAATCCACATTTTTATCAGATACATGGACTTACCTGGTCATATGATTGCATTCATTTGAAAATTATATACACATGCTTATGTATACAGACACATATATACCTCATTTTCCAAAAGAAACTCCAAATACTATAGGAAAAATTAACACATTTAACACAGAGCAGTTAAACAAATTTGTTTGAAATTATTATAAGGGAAATGCAATTGTACTTGAAAATGAATATCATTTAAATATTCTGAGAGTTCAATTCTCTGGGCAGAAATGAAAATGTGTTCCGTCATCATATAGTTCACAATGGTGGAAGGAAGGAAGGAAGGAAGGAAGGAAGGAAGGAAGGAGGGAAGGAAGGAAGGAAGGAAGGGAGTATCATTATATTCTTAGACTTATACCTAAGAACTATGAAATACTGATACGAAAACAAGTTCATCTTCATCCTTAAAGCAGAAATGCATTGTATTGTGCCTTGTGACAACTATATTGATGTTAAGATTTAAAAAAAGACTCCTCCCATTCAGAGGAAATCATTGAAATGTAAATGATATAGACATCTATGTCTATGTTGTTTCTAGTTTCTGATTGAGGCTTACACACTAAACTGATGACTCTTAACTCCTGAGTACCTTTGTGGAGGTGACATGTCTGAAACTGCTGTGGATGCCACCGAAGGAATTTAGTTACACAATGAAGTGGCTGGATCGTTCCCTTTTCATATTCCTTCATGTCATTCTCCCTCCAGTCACAATCGCCCCACCCCAGCCCCAGTACTCACTCAAACGTGTTCTCAGGGAGGATTTAATCATCAGACCTGGATTTTGGAATCCTGTGGCAGTTGAATGCTAAGCTTTGCTTCCAGTATTGAGTGGAAAGGTTTTGTACTTCCTATTCAGTCACCAAGAAACAGGAAAAGATTCATTTGGGCTAGGGATGAGAGGCCTTCCCTATGATTGTCTGTCCCTTAAATTGTCTTCCTTTTCCAAAAAGATCAACTAGAAGGCACCTGAGATAGGAATAAGACACATGAGATGTGTGTCCCACCTCCACCAGTTAAATACCTTGCTCATGAAGCAATGTAGAAATACATTCACCAAAAATGACAGAGGGCAACGCTCTCTCAAATATCACTCGGGATATTTCATGCGTGATCAAAGTTTGGGTGGAATGAAAATCTTGAATTGTTGCTCAAGTATTTTGTCAGCTGCAGACATTTGGCTCCATGTCTACAGATAGTATGAAAAAGAGTTTAACTGCAACAACAGTTATTTTGGGGGTAGCCTTTCCATCATAGTGTTGCTAAACACACGGGCGCTGGATGCAGTTGGCCCCAGGGTTCATGTCTCTGCTGTGTCACTTATGATCTCTATAATCACAGATATTTTAGTTAACATTTACAAGGCTCAGTTTCCATTCTTGAATCTGAAGAAATTTGACTTTGTATATGAGGTTGATGGGATAAATGCTTTAGATGCATATAACATGATTAGCATCATGTATTGAACTTAGTAATTTCTCCAGAAATACTAATTACTGCCATTTTTATCCTACTAGTGCTACAATTGCTATTTTTCATATACCTGTTCAAAAATACAGTGATAATGTAAGCATGAAATCTTTCTGATATGCAGTAGAATATATAAAATTTAGTATAAACTTTTCCATTATCACGAGTTTACCTAGATATTACCTGGTAATTAATGTGGAAAAATAACAATTAACTCAAAAGAGTCATGTAGAAGTGATGTTATTTTGATTATTTTCAGATTCTCTGGCAGAAACAATGAAAGCATTTTAAAAATATATTGTATTGGGGACTGGCGCAGTGACATAGCAGGTAAAGCCGCTGCCTGCAGTGCCAGCATCCCGTATGGGCGCTGATTCTAGTCTCAGCTGCTCCACTTCCTATCCAGCTCTCTGCTATGGCCTGGGAAAGCAGCAGAAGATGGCCCAAGTCCTTGGGTCCCTGCACCCCCATGGGAGACCCAAAGAAGCTCCTGGCTCCTGGTTTCGGATTGGCACAGCTCCGGCAGTTGCAGCCTACTAGGGAGTGAACCAGTAGATGGAAGACCTCTCTTTCTCTGCCTCTCCTTCTCTCTGTGTGTAACTCTGATTTTCAAGTAAAATAAATAAATCTTTGAAAAAAAATATTGTCTTGGATAACTCCATTAAATCAAAATGCTTGGAAATATTTCATTTTAAAAATGTTAATTTGGAGATCTTAAAAAATGTAATCTAAAACATATCAAATGGCAGACTGGCAAAAAATTGGGGATGATTTTCAGAGAAATATTTTATATTCTGTCCTTCATTTTCATTTATTTTTTGTGTAAGTTTCCATGGAGTTCTATCCTTGTGGGGTAATTGGACTATGCTGTCCAAGACGCTAAAAAAAAAAAGAAAAAAAACTATAAAATTAAAGCTGCAAGCTAACATCACTTTCCCTCATGAAACATTTAAGTGAGAAGGAGTTTCTCAGGCTGGTACTCCATGATCATCTGTTTAAGGACCATTTGTAAGGGACATTTGTTAAAAATGCAGATTACTAAACCAAAATAAGGCCATACTAAATCAGAAAATACCTCAATAATATGCATTTTTAAAAGTCTTCATATATTGTTTAAAAACCATTTTGGCAAGGTTGGGTAAATATGTGTCATGTTTTACAATATTTTACAGGAATTTTCAGATTCAATATTTTACAGGAATAGATTTCCTTTGCTACCATTTAAGTGAAATCTAACTCTGACCATATATTTCGTAGTTGTTATTAAGTTTTGACTTTATCACATTGTTAAATATGATCCTAACTTCTGGTAATATCCAAACAATAGAAATGGATCATTGTGCTTTTTTTTTTTTTTTTTTTTGACAGGTAGAGTTATAGACAGTGATAGAGACAGAGAGAGAAAGGTCTTCCTTCCATTGGTTCACCCCCAAATGGCTGCTATGGCCGGCGCGCTGTGCTGATCCAAAGCCAGGAGCCAGGTGCATCTTCCTCATCTCCTGTGCGGGATCAGGGGCCCAGGCACCCGGGACATCCTCCACTGCCTTCCTGGGCCATAGGAGAGAGCTGGACTGGAAGAGGAGCCACCGGGACTAGAACCCGGCACCCATATGGGATGTCGGCGCCGCATACGGAGGATTAACCAAGTGAGCCATGGCACCAGCCCCAGATCATTGTAATTTAAAGGTTGAGTACAATGATATAGTCAAACGCAGAAGCAGGCTTCTTCTGCAATGCCTTTGTGTTGGTTTGCTACTTCATTTGTGTGCTCAGCTGCAGCTGCAGGATATTTCTACTGAACTGAAATGGGTCCACTTAACTCAGTCTACATAATACAAAAATCAGAATGAAATGCATCTATGTATAAACATTTCCATTATCATGAGTTTACCTAGATACCACCTGTTAATTAATGTGGAAGTATATATATATATATATATATATACACACACACATATATATGTGTGTGTGTGTGTGTGTGAGAGAGAGAGAGAGAGAGATAATAGCAGAATGATGCAGTCAGAACACTGGCTCTATTAAAATTTTTATTGAATTATTACAAGAAACATTAAATCCAATCTTCAAATGGTAGTTTTTTTTTACATGTGCCTCATCAGTTGTATCTTTCTTTGAAATAAATATACCTATTCCTATAGATTAGAAGGTATATTCTATGAGATCTGTAGGTACCATTTTCATGTAATTTTGGAAGGATCATTGAAAGAAAGATATATTAAATTTCAAAACGATGAAGGAGAAAATACACAATGACCTAATAGTGACCTAATGAAATTTAAATTTCTAAAATATGATTTCACACATTTTAGTCTGGGCATGGATGTAATATATCACCACTTAGATGGAGTTGGAGTTCCTGCCAAATATCTTTATTTTCCTTGAAACGGGAATTATTAAAACAGAGAATACTCATTTGTGTGTGACAGTTAAATACCATAAATTCTTTGCAGTAACTTAAGTCTGCTTGGAATTTTCTAACATGATGATGAACAGACAAAGACTTGTTAGAAAATGTTGTAAGTTTATGCCAATCAGAATTTTTCAGAATTATCCAGAATGCCATTTTGAAAAATATCAATAACTTAGTAAAACCAAATATACTTAGTACTAAGGAATATTTATTTTCAAAGGAAAAAATAGATAAGAATTTCAGGAGATTCAGTACAGTTTTCTCCTATTCAAATTTCACATTATGCCTCTTTGATTAATATGTTCTTTAAATAATATTCCTTTATTTCTTTGTTTCCTAATATGGCTTTCCAGTCTGTGGGCAGCCCGTTGGGTGGTAGCCAATCAGCACTTTATAAATAGGAGGATTTGAGAATTACAGGAAATCAGAGTCACTCCTCACTGCCAGTATAATCAATGTACTCATACTTGTAACTACTTCTAATGCTGCCCTCTCTCCAGGCCTCAAAGCAGGACTTTTGTTTTGCCTAGTAACTAAAAAGCCATATGACCAATAATCTAATGATTAAGACCTTTGTTTTATATGTGGCAAACAGATCAGTGACCAATAATTAACAGCTTCTGGTTTTTACCTCCTAATCATTTAACGTTTTCAGTCAAAATCCTATTTTGGTCTGGATTCAGCTGAGATACTCCGACAGTGAGAGTGGACTTGGTTTCTTAGATCACCGTGGCTTCCTGGTAACCCCTGTGGAATTCCTAAGACAGGGCCTTTCATTAAAGGATCTTAGTCTGATGCAAGAGTCTGCACTGTACCTTCTAATCCTCACTGTCCTACTCCTTCTTAGGTGATCCTGAGTTTAAGTAGATCTTAGATTTCCTTTCTAATTTTATTTCTGGGTTTCCACTGCTCCTTAGAATTTGATTCTATGACCTTTTCTATCATCTTAAAGATACAGTGATCTGATTGAGGTTTCATCCTTTATATCTGAACAGGGTCTCCATTCTGTCATTGGCTGTTTTGCCTTTTGTTACGCAGTCCCATTCATGTTGCTACTCCACCCACATGTTGATGGGTTAACATGTTTGGGTGCCCTCCAGAATCTTCAGGCTATCTCCCACAACCATTGCTGAGACTTTGGAAGCCTGTTGGCATCTCCTGTCCCTTCTCATCCTGCTTCAGTGTGGTTAAAAATTATCTTTAAATTACTGGCCAGCACCGTGACTCGATAGGCTAATCCTCTGCCTGCAGTGCCGGCACACTGGGTTCTAGTCCTGGTCAGGGCGTTGGCGCCAGATTCTGTCCCAGTCACTCCTCTTCCTTTCCAGCTCTCTGCTGTGGCCTGGAAGTGCAGTGGAGGGTGGCCCAAGTCCTTGGGCCCTGCACCTGCGTGGGAGACTGGGAGGGGTGCCTGGCTCCTGGTTTCAGATCAGTGCGGAGTGCTGGCTGCAGTGTGCCGGCCACAGCGGCCATTGGAGGGTGAATCGACGGAAAAAAAAGGAAGACCTTTCTCTCTGTCTCTCTCTCTCACTGTCCATTCTGCCTGTCAAAAAAATAAAATAAAATAAAAAAATATTACCTCTCCGTGGTTCCACTAACTACAGATAACACCCTAGCACATGGATTCTCTGGGATATTAAGAACTTGGGAGGAGAATGAAAGAGAAAATATAAGGAGACAACTTCTTAACCTAAAAGAAAACCCCACACAGTGATTTAATTGAAAGTAGCCACAGATGATGATTTCTCATCAGCAAAGTGCTAATGTAATCTTGACACACAGAATATCCGGGGTTCTTTATCCTTGTCCTCAACATCATGTCTCTGTAGACATCTACTAGTATTTGGGAAGTACTTCTGTAATTTCAGAAGTGCTGTCAATTTTCTTTTCTGTGAGCCTCATAATTACCCATTAGCTCTGATATTTATTATATAGAAAGAGGGTAGGGGAGAGAGAAATATCCCCTACCCTGTGGTTCACTCCCCAGATGTTCACCATAACCTGGCTGGGCCAAGCTGAAGGCAAGAGGCAAGAACTCAAACCAGGCCTCCCATGTGGGAGACCCAACTACTTGAGGCATCACTGTTTCCTCCTCCCAGTGTGTGCATTAGCAAGAAGCTAGTATTGGGAGAAAACCTGGGATTTGAACCGATGTACTCCGATATGAGTTGTGGGCATCCCAAAAGGCATCTTAACCTCTGTGCCACATGCCTGGCCCTGACATGAAACTTTGAAATCCAAGAATTAATCATATTTTTCTCATATGCTTTCAACTAAATGTGAAACTGTAGAAAAGAACAAGAAACATTAACAGAAGAAATCGTTGATTAATTTAAGTGTAATTTTATGATGGATAGATTCTTAAAGCATTCATTAACTAATGGAATTATGGCAGACAACAATGGCTGTCTCTACAGAACAGGAGGTTAAGAGGCACTCAGTCATAATAGCCCCTTGTCCCTCAAAGAGCAGAAGCTGAGAAAGATTAAGGGTCTTATGGATATTCATCTCCACTTACTGGTTGCCCTAGAAGATGATAGGAAAAGAGAACAGAAAAGCCTGACACTGCATGCAGGAAATGGCCACCTATAGATAATGTAGGGTTGAGTTCAGGATTCCAGAGGGACTTGGCTTGATACATTTCCTCCAGTCTGGACTTGCCTTGTGGTAGCTCCTGGTTAAGCAAGGTGAGGTGACAGCATGACAATAATCTAGTGCACCTGCCTCCTGCAAGTCTCATTGTGGAGAACTAGCAGAGTTGGGCCCAATGGAGTTGGGCCCCAACTTGCTTTCACATAGAGGATCAACTTCTACTTTGATGGGAGAATGAAGACTATTGCTGTCCACTATAGAATGGCCAGGTGAGCATCCTGCTTTCCTGCAGTCCCAGGCCCTTGATTTTTCCTTGGTGTAGGGACATCATTCTTCCTCAACACCCTTCACCATTCAGGGTTGTGCCATCCGCCGTTCTTTGAGGAAAACTAGCAGTCCAGGCCCTTTGCATGACACTGTTTCTTATGCAAGGTTTGGGTGTCAATAGGGTCAGGATGCAGTAGGAGTAAACTCAACAACACTTCTGACTCAGGGAGAACATAGCCTGGAATAACTGACAAGTTCAGTTCTCTGAAAGTGTTCAATGGTTGTTCTGGTCCCCTGATTTTCTCCCTGCCCATTTTCTTCCTTTGTGGTCGCTGCCTCCCTCACTGCCTATTCCTCCTCATCGCAGACGTTTCTCCCAGATGCGTGGCCAGGGTCCTTGATCCCAGACTCTTCGGTTGCCATCTGGAGCTCCTCAGTTCTGAAATACGTTACATCACTATGACAGCAAATATAGCTCTGAGCCCCCTCCACAAATCATGCTCTGTACTTATCGAATTTACACCTCCAAATGACATATGCAAACTTTCTTCTCTCCTAAAACACCAGCCTTTGAATTTCACATATCCCTGAAAAATGGAAGGTTTTTCTTTGTTTTAATTGTTACTGTGAATTGTGTGTGTGTGTGTGTGTGTGTGTGTGAGAGAGAGAGAGAGAGAGAGAGCAAGAGCCTGAAAGAGAGGATTTATTTATTTATTTATTTTTTTTGACAGGCAGAGTGGATAGTGAGAGAAACAGAGAGAAAGGTCTTCCTTTTGCCATTGGTTCACCCTCCAATGGCCCCCACAGCTGGCGCGCTGTGGCCGGCGCACCGTGCTGATCCGAAGGCAAGAGTCAGGTGCTTCTCCTGGTCTCCCATGGGGTGCAGGGCCCAAGCACTTGGGCCATCCTCCACTGCACTCCCTGGCCACAGCAGAAAGCTGGCCTGGAAGAGGGGCAACCGGGACAGAATCCAGAGTCCCGACCAGGACTAGAACCCGGTGTGCCGGCGCCGCAAGGTGGAGGATTAGCCTAGTGAGCCTCGGCGCTGGCCGAGAGGATTTATTCTTAATGTACTTTGTGTCTACTAATTGTCTCAGACAATACTGAGAACTTTAATTGGTATGGTCATTTAACATATAAACCACCTCTACCTCTCATAGTTTCAGCAGCTGGGCACTGAATTCAGACTGGCCAGGTCTGCTTCTGTAGATCTTAAGCAACATTTCAATTTGACTATCTCTAAAGCAGAAAAATCAACTCCTGAAACAGGAACTGTTTTGTAGGAATTAAATGAAATACTCTGTGACTCTCATGAAGACAGAATTGCTGTTCACTACACATGACTTCTGTGGCTATTGTTACTGCTAACATTGCTAGCAATAGTATTATGAAATTAGGAATTGGCCACTTCAGAAAGCAAAATGCACAGTTACTTTCACTTGTGGAATACAATCAACCCTGAGAGATCAAAGACAAAGGAGTCCAAAGGCAACCGAGCCGAGGTACTTTCACTGTCTTTGTAGAGTGTCAGGTTTACTCAGAACTCATCACAAAGGGAACCACTTCTGTCATTACAGGCCTCCAGAGTCACACCCCAGACCAGCTGTTCTTGTTTCCAGAGACCTGGAGTCAAAGAAGATCCCTTCCAGTCTTCCACATCTTAAGCTTTTTATAAAGCAATGTATTAATGTTTGTTAATTACTAATATCTTAGGTGGAAAGAATAATAAGACATATGCAAATAAGAAAAAAGCAAAGCATGAAATTTTTACTTTGGCTCCTAAGATGCTCCTGGCCTGCTCTTTACCTGTCCAGACTCTGTTCACATCTTGCCTTACTTAGTTTATACTGCTCCAGCTCTTAAAGTAGTGGCATGGAATATCCTTTAATATAAAACCCAGGGGGCCAGCGACATGGCGCAGTAGGTTAATCCTCCACCTGCAGCACAGCATCCCATATGGGCACCGGTTCTAGTCCTGGCTGCTCCTCTTCCAGTCCAGCTCTCTGCTGTGGCCTGGGAAGGCAGTAGAAGATGGCCGTGTTCCTTGAGCCCCTGCACCCATGTGGGAAACTGGAAGAAGCTCCTGGCTCCTGGCTTTGGATCGGCGTAGCCTGAGCCTTTGCAGCTATTCAGGGAGTGAACCAATGGACAGAAGACCTTTCTCTCTGTCTCTCCCTCTCACTGTCTATAACTCTACCTCTCAAATAAATAAATAAATAAATATAAAACCCCAAAACCAAGAATATATTACTCCTGCTTAACTCTTTCTGTGCCAGCAATCTCATGGCACTAGAGTAGAAAAACTATTAATAAACACAAAAAGCAAGAGCTTCCTAAAGTCTAGATTTAACATCATTTCAGATTAGGTACAGGATTTTATCTATCATACTTATCAAAGCTATTATGCATGTAGGAATAAAAATAATCCTAAAAATATAGAAGAAACTACATGGAGCAAAAATCTGAAATTTTACTAAAAGACTTAAATAGCAAATATATCACAAGGAGCTGTTAAGAGAACATGGAGGGGGGCCGGCGCCGCGGCTCACTAGGCTAATCCTCCGCCTAGCGGCGCCGGCACACCGGGTTCTAGTCCCGGTCGGGGCGCCGGATTCTGTCCCGGTTGCCCCTCTTCCAGGCCAGCCCTCTGCTGTGGCCCGGGAGTGCAGTGGAGGATGGCCCAGGTGCTTGGGCCCTGCACCCCATGGGAGACCAGGAAAAGCACCTGGCTTCTGGCTCCTGCCATCGGATCAGCGCGGTGCGCCGGCCGCAGCGCGCCGGCCGCGGCGGCCATTGGAGGGTGAACCAACGGCAAAGGAAGACCTTTCTCTCTGTCTCTCTCTCTCACTGTCTACTCTGCCTGTCAAAAAAAAAAAAAAAAAAAAAAAGAGAACATGGAGGGCTGGCGCCGCGGCTCACTAGGCTAATCCTCAGCCTTGCGGTGCCGGCACACCGGGTTCTAGTCCCGGTCGGGGCACCAGATTCTGTCCCGGTTGCCCCTCTTCCAGGCCAGCTCTCTGCTGTGGTCCGGGAGTGCAGTGGAGGATGGCCCAAGTGCTTGGGCCCCGCACCCCCTGGGAGACCAGGAGAAGCACCTGGCTCCTGCCTTTGGATCAGCATGGCGGTCATTGGAGGGTGAATCAACGGTAAAGGAAGACCTTTTTCTCTGTCTCTCTCTCTCTCTCTCACTGTCCACTCTGCCTGTCAAAAAAAAAAAAAAAAAGAGAGAACATGGAGAGTTTTTGATGTCCTTAAAACTTAAAATAACACATTATAAATGACTGGATGTGGATTTGATCTGGAGAAGTCAATTCTCCCATTCATTAACATCTCTTCCTTTTTTTTTTTTTTTTTTTCAGAGTAATGGCTCTGACATTCCCCAGAAAGTAAACCTTACCATCATCTTTAATACCTTCCACTCCAATCCGCTTCCGATCCAGCACTCTGCTCTGTCCTGGGAAAGCAGTGGAAGTTGGTCCAAGTGCTTGGGCTCCTGCACCCACGTGGGAGACCCAGAAGAAGCTCCTGGCTTCTGGATCCTGGCTTCAGATGGGCTCAGCTCTGGCTGTTGCAGCCATTTGGGGAGAGAACCAGCAGATGGAAGACTTTTTTGCCTCTCCCTCTCTCTGTCTATAACTATACTTCTCAAATAAATAAATAAAATCTTAAAAAATATTTTCAAAATGCACGAAGTTGACATCCCCTGACACCTTCTTCAGAAGGCTCTCCTCAGTGTACAGGCTGCTTTCAATGTGGTCACTAAGCTGGTGCCAGCCCAGTGATGTTGGCCATCACCTTCGTGCTCATCTGACCCCCTTCATATTTCTTAAGTTGTCATTGAAGTCATCTCTTAAATCAGTTCTGAATTTGATATTCCTCTGATGGTAAAGCCGAAATTGTTCCCCGGTTCCTACCCTCAAAAGTCCAAAATCTAGAATTATTAATAAAATTGACCGTTATGTACTTCTGACAGTCTTATTGTCTTCTCTTGAATCTTTAAATTTTAACATTATTGTGAAATACTGAATACTTTCATAAAGTAGAGGGTACTCACACATCTCCTATGAAGTTTAAACAGGTGAACCACTACATATGCTATGAGAAAGAGTTCTTCTTAAATCTTTGTTTTTCATTCAGGGGATCTCAGTTGGATTAACATATCTTGGGAGATGGAGAGCTAAGCAGTTTTGAAAATCTTGGAATGCTGACTTCAGTTTCTTCTACCTTTTTCTTGGGCATGTACAAAGCTCTAGTTTCTATGTGCAGCCCCTTGCTAGTATTGCCTTTGGCAAAGTGTTTGAATTTGTTCAATTGTGGGATCCATTTAGCATATCTGAGCTATGTCTTTCAGCTTTGTCTTTATTGATAATAAAGTCATTTTGCTAGATAAATGGAGGAGTCATGAGAAACCTTTGAATATGGTTTCTTTCACTCAGCATAATCCCTTTGATCTATGATAGGCAGAATGGTGCACCACATCCTGAAAGGCATACATTCTAATCCCTTGGACCTATGGAGTTATCACATACAGCAAAAGATATTTTGCCAGTGTGATTAAAGATCTTCAAATGAGAAAATTGCCTTGGAGAATTCTTGTGGGTCCAATATAATCACAAGAGTCATTAAGGAGCCAGGAAGGAAGGTCAGAGAGAAGCAGGATGTATGGCAATGGAAGCAAGAGATTAAAGTGATGCAAGGTAAGAGTCATGAGCCAATGAATTTAGTCAGCTGCTAGAAGTTGAAAAAAATGGAAGGAAATGGATTCTCCCCTAAAGCCTTCAGAAGGAAGACAGTCTGACTAACATCATCTTCATTTGATACTTCTAATCTCCAGAACTGTAAGAAAATACATTTCTGGAGTTCTAAGCCATTAAATTTGTATAATTAATTACAGAAGCAATAGGAAGCTAATATAAAATTAATCTTTGCTGTGTATGAATCAGTGGTGTGTTCCTTTTTATTGCCAACTGGTATTCCATGGTATGATGGTACTGCATAGTTTGTTTAATCATTTACCTGTTGAAGGACATTTGGATCATTTCCAATTTGGAGCTCTTACAAATAAATCTGCCATGCACATTGGTATACAGGATTTTGAAAGGGTATATGTTTTTACTTCTCTGGAAAAAATACTCAAGAGCATAATTGCTAGATCATATGGTAAGCACATGTTCAATTTTGTAAGGCACAACCATATTTTTCCTTTTTTTTTAATAGCCAAATTGAAAGATATTGCAAGACGACTGAAGTAAAAATGTTTGTGTCCCCCAGAGTTCTAACGCAAGACTTAAGTTCCCAAAGTTACATGAGCAGGAAGCAGGAGCCAATTTCTATATAGCCTCCCAAAACTATGTGCTTCCTGCTGTTTCAGGTACAGTATGGACGTCGGAATGCCAAGGATGAGATGGTTTCTCTCGAGGAGCAGAACTGACCAAGTAACGTCTCCACTACTGAGCAGAAGAAAACATAATATGTACCCAACAGTATTTGATCATTGTTTATAGAAGTATTTGTCTCACTTTTTTTAAGTGGATATATTTATTCAGTATTTATCCAGTTTCCTCCATGATGGCAGTGGAAGTAGGTATGGAAAGGAGGGAGTTTATGATTTGTCTTTTTAATTCATAACTTACTGGATGAGAAAAAGTTGCATCCAGACCTTGTGCAGAAGAATGCCTGTCCCTTACAATCTTGCTCTTGAACAGAAGTGTCCACAGGAAAGGACTTTGACTTGTTTCCTTCGAGGCAAGAATGGGACTACTGCTCGCTGATCAGCAAACTCATGTTCTCTTCCCGGGATCTTCTCTGCATTTCCAAACCTCTTTCAGTGAAGGTGGCGATGCAGCCTGCTAACCAAAGCAGTGTGGGCAGATGCCACTTCCAGGAACTTTCAAGGAATCTCCAGTACATGATATTCTGTTCTCTCTCCGCACTGCAGGAGAGAACCCAAGACTCTAAGGAACTGCAGTCTCAAGATGGGTAGGGCTCTTAATGGCCATATTGGGGGGTCTACTTGGTGAGAAACAGCATCACAGATAGGTGGTCTGGTTGAGAAATAAGCTTTGATTATCTTAAAGTGCCGATGATCTGGGATTTAATTATTAAAATTGAATATTCTCCCAGCAAATACACTATCTTATTCCACAAATAATTCCAATATTTTACAAATATTGTATTTTCTAGAATGTGTAGTTATCTTTCTTCAAGTTAAAAAAGTTTCTGTTTCCAGCTTTCTAAGAATTCTTGACATAAATTCATGTGAATTTCATCCAAAAGATTTTTTGTGTAGTAATTAATATAATTGCATTTCTCCTTTATAGAAAATTGAATTCACAGAATCATTTCTTTATTAAGATATCCTCATATTCATAAAAGACTTCTTATTTTATATACGATTCTGGATTTGGTTTTTATTAGTGATTTTTGTATCTATACTTAAGCTTAATGATGCCCTGAACTATAATTTTACTTTCTTTTACTGCCGTTCTCTGATATTGGTGTAAATGCCATACTAACTCATAAAATCAATTATCTCTCTCGATATATCAGTAGCTAGTCCGAATGTCAAGCCACATGGACTCTTCATGAGAGATTTATCCATTCACAATAGTCTTTTCGTTCTGAATAGACACCACCTTTGAATTCCTTGCTCCCTTATCCCTGGGCCCAACCCTTACTTGTCTGTTCTCTTTGGTGACCTGTTTGGATCTGCTTTCTTCAACTTACTAAACTCTTCCCAGTGTCATGCTCAGCTTCACACGGACCCTACTCCCTTGACTATAAAATAGATAGCCCCTCATTTAATCTCAACACCACAAAACTCACAACTTTGAAGTAAACTGATGTTGCAGTAAAACAAGACTATTAGATTTTTGCCTAATTTGTTGCATACCACTATCAAGACCCCTTTGTGCATGCTGTTCTTTCTTTCTGGAAGGGCATTTCTCAGCTCTCATCTCTAAACCAATCATCTTTAAGGTTTCATTCACATGCTATCTCTTCTATGAAGCATTTTATAACACTCTGATTTTTTTTCTTAGAACACTTTTGCTTGCTTTTTATTTAGTTAATTATTGATGCAAAACATTACTCCAAAACTTCTTAGATCAAAATGAAGAAACCTCGTTTCATATTCTATGGACCAGGAATTCTTGTTGTGATTTCAGTGTTTCTGTCTCCGCATCTCTCATGGAGCTTCAGACAAGAAGTGGGTTTGGCTAGATCTGCAGTGTTGGCTTCCATACTGGTTCCCTTTTAAGGCTTTCAAGCTGGTGTGACTGTTGACAGGAAGTCTGTTTCTCTCTTTAGGACCTTCTACAGAGTGATTTGAGTACCTTCACAATAATCTGCTGGGGGCCAGTTCTGTGGCTTACTTGGTTAACCCTCTGCCTGCAGCGCTGGCATCCCATATGGGCACCAGGTTCTAGTCCCGGTTGCTCCTCTTCAAGTCCAGCTCTCTGCTGTGGCCCAGGAGGGCAGTGGAGGATGGCCCAAGTGCTTGGGTCCCTGCACCCGCATGGGAGACCAGGAAGAAGCACCCAGCTCCTGGCTTTGGATTGGCGCAGTTCCCACTGTAGCGGATATTTGGGGAGTGAACCAACAGAAGGAAGACCTTTCTCTCTGTCTCTCTCTCTCTCACTGTCTATAACTCTACGTGTCAAATAAATTTAAAAAAAAAAAATCTGCTTGTTTTCTCCAGAGAGCAAAAGGTCTAAGAAAGAGTAAGACAGAACCTACAATGTTCTATGTGATTGAGTCTCAGAGTCAGACACTGACATTTCCTTGACATCTTATTAATAGCACAGGCAGCCACAGTCCCATAGGTATGGGGATTACAAAGAGGCATGAAAATCAGGAAGTGACTGCTGAGGGTCCTAACGGAAGCTGACTTCTATATTTATTGTTTGGCATTACAATTGTTTTGTTTATATTGAATCATCCCCAAGAAAGAATTCATTTTGGGATTCTACTTTTCATCTTTTATATGGTATTATGATACACACAGAATGCATGTTTCATGAGAGAGCAAATAAGCTGATGAAAAGAAGTTCAGGTGGGTGTCATGGAAACCACGAGGGCTCAGGTTAGTGGCATCAACCAGAGAAAAATAGCTTAGTCGTGGTACTTGGAAGAGGAGCATGAACTACTATAAATGCAAAAATAAATAAATAAATGAATAGATAAATAAATAAATAAGTGATCTACCTTTGCTATACAGTTTCACTTTAATGTATTCCATATGTATCATTGAGAAATATGTATATTTTATAGAGGGTGCTCAGCTCTTGAAATATGACTGTGATGTGCTTGGGAATGTTTTCATCATTTAGTGGTATCTACCTTCATAAAAACAAATAGGCCAGCGCCACGGCTCACTAGGCTAATCCTCCGCCTTGCGGCGCCGGCACACCAGGTTCTAGTCCCAGTCGGGGCGCCGGATTCTGTCCCAGTTGCCCCTCTTCCAGGCCAGCTCTCTGCTGTGGCCCGGGAGTGCAGTGGAGGATGGCCCAGGTGCTTGGGCCCTGCACCCCATGAGAGACCAGGAGAAGCACCTGGCTCCTGCCATCGGATCAGTGCGGTGCCCTGGCCGCAGCACGCCGGCCGCGGCGGCCATTGGAGGGTGAACCAAGGGCAAAGGAAGACCTTTCTCTCCGTCTCTCTCTCTCACTGTCCACTCTGCCTGTCAAAAAAATATTTTCCTTTATAGAAAAGATTGATATCAATTTAGTTTAATGCATGTCATTTTAATTTGTACCCTTCTAATGCCATTTTTATACTTGGTACTAGAATTAAAACAAAAGAAAGAATAGAAAGCAAGCAGATGAAAAAATAATAGTAAAACTACAAGTTATTTTTCTGGCTGTAAAGAGGTTCACAGTTGGCAAGGCATTTGGCACCACAGTTAAGATACCACTTGGGACACAAGCATCCTATATTGGAGTACGTGAGTTCAAGTCCTGCCTCCACTTCTGATTCCACATTCCTGCTCTTACCCTGGGAGGCAGCCTGTGTTAGCTCAGATATTTGGGTCCCTGTCACTCATGCAGGATACATGGATTGAATTTTTGATTCCAGGCTTCAGTCTGGCCAAGCCATAGCTGTTGCTAATGGGTGGAAGTTTCCTCTCTTTCTCTCTCTCTCTCCCTCTCTCTCTCTCTCTCTCTCTTATCTCTGCCTTTCAAGTAAATTGAAAATAAATACAAATTTAAATGGGCCAAAAGCTCACAATACTTCTCAATATCTATAAAATTAAAACAATGTGGAATTTACGGCTGAGCCATAGAATAAAAGCACTCTTGTTTTGATATATTCTGTTATCCAGAGAAGCAAATCAATTTCATTTTGTTAATAGCACTGAAATATGCATGCCACTCTTTTAATTAAAGTAGTAGGGAACATATGTGTTCATTTCATGCCTATATATTTCCTCTGGGAACAAATCATGCTCTATGATAAAGCATAATTAAAATAATTTAAATAAGCCGGCGCCGTGGCTCAATAGGCTAATCCTCCACCTTGCGGCGCCGGCACACCGGGTTCTAGTCCCGGTTGGGGCGCCGGATTCTGTCCCGGTTGCCCCTCTTCCAGGCCAGCTCTCTGCTATGGCCAGGGAGTGCAGTGGAGGATGGCCCAGGTGCTTGGGCCCTGCACCCCATGGGAGACCAGGAAAAGCACCTGGCTCCTGGCTCCTGCCAGGATCAGCGCGGTGCGCCGGCTGCAGCAGCGGCCATTGGAGGGTGAACCAACGGCAAAGGAAGACCTTTCTCTCTCTGTCTCTCTCTCTCACTGTCCACTCTGCCTGTCAAAAAAAAAAAAAATAATAATAATAATTTAAATAGGGAACCGTAAACCCATTTCTCTAAGCTAGAAGTTTTCAAAGGAATATTTTCAGTTGCCTGTCTTAGAACTTTCCTAAAAGGAGGGTGCTAAAGTTTAAGTTGTTGATTACTGGGACTTATCTCAAACCTGTAACAGAATTGCCCTCACACCAGGAGGCTAGGACGTTTTCATAAACTACTCAGGTAAGTTGTATATTTGAACTTTAGAAACCAACTCTCTAACAGCAGAAGCCAGTGCACAATAAACAGCAAAGGGCAAACTTGTGACTTGCATAACAGAACCCAAAAGAAAAGAAAAGCGAACTCTACACCATTCCCTGTGACCTGCCAAGTGTCTGCAGATTACACAGTTTCTAGTTTGCTTCCAGCTGGTCATAGTGATATTAATTCTCTCTTTGTCTAGAAATCATGGTCCGAGAAGAGAATAGTACATTTTTGCCTTGATTGATAAAATAAATAAAAAGAGAGGCATTTTTGAGATATTTGTGTTTCTACTCTTTGAGCTTTGCAAGACTTACTGTAACAACAGGTTTGAGCTTGGAGCTGAGCTTGGTGATATCTTCCACTGAGAAAATTCTGGCTCTCATATTTGTCTTCTTCAGATAGCCATAAGAGAGAGGAAGCAGAGAAAAGATGCGAAGCAGGGGAGAAATAAAATGAAAATAAAAACAATGGAGCAATTTTTACATACAACTTGTATAAAAATAAATTTATAACTGCTCAACTTGATCCAGGTCTCTTTTTCATGACTTACATATTCTATTCTGGAAAGTGGTAGAGGAGAAATGAAGAGACAAGGCCATCCACTCTTGCACCCTTGAGGAACATATATGATTATGAAGAAGAAAGTTAAGCGTAATAATTCCCAACAAAAGCGTTTTGAGAATGATGTGCTCATTCAAATTATCTCAGTTTGAAGAGAAGAACATTTTCAATCAAAATCACTTTAATCTCAGTTAAGGAGTCATTGGTGTTTAGCAGAAATCAGTATTGGTATGGGACTAGGTTACCCCAGAAGCACTAAGGTATAGTAGAGAAAACTCAAGTAAGCGCATAAAGATTCATGTCCTGTTCCTAGTTCGTGTTGTTAAGTAGTTCTATAACTTTAGATAACACAGGTGACCTTTGTGTCTTAATTTCTTTAGAAATAAGATGGATACTTTTATAGTTTTCTTATGTAAAGCATAAGGTTATGACATAATGGGTGTGTAAAGGTCCCTTGAAAAATAAAGTTGAAATTATCATAAATAATCAAGAAATTCTTGATCCCCATGATAAACACTTCATAGGACATGCCATCAATATTCAAAGTAATAAAATCTGACATTTAGTTAGAGCCTTCAGAACTGATGAAATATTCCAATAGTTTTTTTTTTTTTTTACAATAAATCCTTTCAAGACTAGAATCACTTTCTGAATAAATAATAGATTAAACTTAGCAAAAAATAAAACTGATATAAGCTGGCCCAAGTCTTAAACATTTCTTTAAAAAAAAAAGTATTTTGGCCAGCACCGCAGCTCACTAGGCTAATCCTCCCCCTGTGGCGCCAGCAGTCCAGGTTCTAGTCCCAGTAGGGGCGCCGGTTCTGTCCTGGTTGCTCCTCTTCTAGTCCATCTCTCTGCTTCGGATCGGCACAGACAGGAAGCAACTGGGAAGAGGAGCAACTGGGACAGAATCTGGCACCCTAACCGGGACTAGAACCCGGGGTGCCAGCACCATAGGCGGAGGATTAGCCAAGTGAGCCGCAGCGCCGGCCTTATTCTTTCAAATAGTGTAATATTCTCAAGATTTACCAATGTTTTTGATGCATAAGTATTCCATTGTTTGAATACGTCTCAATTTGTAGTAACTGATTTTAGACATTTGTTTATTATTTGGGCTAGTGTTAATAAAAAAGATATTAATATACTATCATGGACCTTTGGCCAATAAATGATTTATTTCCCTTGAGTAAATTGCCAAGAAGGGACGATTGAGTTGACTGGTGGTAGAATGATTGTCTTTAAAGGGAACTGTGAAAAAGTGTTCCAGGGACCAATACTTTGGCATGGTGGGTTAAGTCACCATCTGCAGCACTGGAATTCCATATGGACTCTGCTTCAGGTCCTGGCTGCTCCATTTCAGATCCAGATCTCTGCTAATAGCCTGGGAAAGCAGAGGAGTATTGCCCAAGTTCTTGGGTTCCTGCCCCCATGTGAGATACCTGAAAGAAGTTCTTGGCTTCTGGTTTCGCTCTGGCCCAGCCCTGGGTTATTCTGGTTGTTCTGTTCAGGAGTGAATCAACAGATGGGAGATCTCTCTTTCTGTCTCCCTCTCTCTGTGTAACCCTGCCTTTCAAAAAATGAAATAAATCTTTTTTAAAAAGTTTTTAATAGTTGTAACTCTTTGCATGGCATTCAGAATGTTTGATCATCCTGCCCTCAACAACATTCAGTGTTAGTGAAGTGGCACATTTCCCTTTTCATGGCTTTATTTTGTTATTTCTATCTTCACTTGTGATGCGGCTGTTCAAGTCTTATTTATAATTCTTTTTTTTAAATTTTTTTTTCTATCTTTGACAGGCAGAGTGGACAGTGAGAGAGAGAGAGAGAGAGACAGAGAGAAAGGTCTTCCTTTTGCCGTTGGTTCACCCTCCAATGGCCACCGCGACTGGCGCGTTGTGGCCGGCGCATCGCGCTGATCCGAAGGCAGGAGCCAGGTGCTTCTCCTGGTCTTCATGCAGGTGCAGGGCCCAAGCATTTGGGCCATCCTCCACTGCACTCCCTGGCCACAGCAGAGAGCTGGCCTGGAAGGGGGGCAACCGGGACAGAATCCGGCACCCTGACCGGGACTAGAACCTGGTGTGCTGGCGCCGCAAGGCGGAGGATTAGCCTATTGAGCCGCGGTGCCGGCATTTATAATTCTTAAAATTGAGTTGTGTTATTACTGTTTAAGAGTTTATAAAAATATGTTTTGAGTGCCCTTTAATACATATTATATCATAAATATTTCAGTTTTGGCCATGTCTGTTAGGTCTTCATAGTACTAGTTTTGTGAGAATTGCTTACTTTTGGTGAAGTGTACTCTAAATCTTTCATTTTTTATGGTTAGAAATTTTTGTATCTTCTCCTAAAGTAGTTCATTTCTTTCTTCAAGACCATGAAGATATTCTGTTATATTTTCAAGGTGCTTAATAATATTCCTATTATATTTAGGTCTGATACACTAGAAAAATGTTGTGTATAATCACAGGTAGATAACAATGTTCATATTTTTTCATACATTCATCTGGTTTTGTTATTACAAATCGTTGGAAAAGAAATTGAATTCTTTTCCATTCAAGAAAGCTTCTTGAATTCTCACTGGAACTCAGTTGACTTTGTATTTGTGAATTTATTTCAGAACTCCATTCTCTTCTGCTGATCTGTTTATCTATCCACATGCCAAGAACAACTGTCCATGCAACTTTATGGAAATCAGGTGCTAAACATCCTCCACCCATCTTCCATTTTCCAAGACTGTCTAGGTTTTCTGAGTCATTTTTTTTTAAGTTTCATAATCAAATTGTGAATTTCAAAAACATGGTTGCTGTTGTTCTGGTTGGGACTTCATTTGAGGATTGCTAGCTTAGCTCTTAAAAATATCACTGAGTCTGAGTCCATGAACAAACTGGTTGGGTCAGACCTTCACTGTCTTCAAGTGCTTTCTGGATTTTCTGTCCCCATTAAGCTTTTAAACTTGTAGTGAGCAGTGTCTTTGGCTCTGTGCTCCTCTCCTTATGCAGACACAACAGCTTACTGGAAATCCCCATTCATACTTGGTCAGGGTCACACTTCATCCTCAGTGCCTTCTCTGATACCAAGCACTGCCATTTCTATTCCCTTCAGTAATCCTGTTCTCCAGTCTTATCCTTCCCAACTCACCAAGACTTCTCTTATCTATTAGATTCCACAATATGCTTACCAATTTGGATTGTATTATCAGGAACAAAGTCAGGACAAGCAACCATAGCACTAACCTTCTGCTTCGTTTCCTAACCCGAAAGATTATGAACTTACGTTGTCTATTATATACCCAATTTCATGCTGTAAGAAGGTTAATCTGATATCAGTTACACCATAACATCAAATAGTAGAATTATTATAAATTATAGTTTTGGAGAGTCAAACAATGAACACATAAATTCTGAATTTCAGGGCCAGCACTGTGGCATAGCAGATAAAGCCACCACCTTCAGTGCCGGAATCCCTTACGGGCACCTGTTTGAGACATGGCTGTTTCACTTCAATCCAGCTCCCTGATATGGCCAGGGAAATCAACAGAAGATGGCCCAAGTGCTTGGGCCCCTGCACATGCGTGAGAGATCCAGAGGAAGCTTCTGGCTCCTGAATTTGGGTCAGCTCAGTTCTGGCCATTGTGACCATTTGGAGAGTGAACCAGCAGATGGAACACCTCTGTCTCTCTTTGTTTGCCTCTGCCTCTTTGTAAAACTACTTTTCAAATAAATTTTTTAAAAATTTCTGAATTTCATAAAGTAGTACAGCAGTGTATATGTATGTATGTGTATGTGTGTACACAGATAAATTGTCATATGTATTCCAGAGCACATGATTTTAAGTATGGACCTGAAAGCTGATATGGAATCAATCAGTTGAAGAGAATAAAAGCTTATTAAGGTACTCTGTTTTTAAATTATGAAGCATGAAAACTGTGATCAGACACTATTGCCAAGGAGTCAATTGGTAAGGCTCAAGCATGTGTGAAAACACAATTATATCCCTTGAATATCTTCCTCCCTAGGTACTCATCATATTGCCACTTCCTCCTGGATGAAAGACATGACTGGAGCAGTGAGGAGTCCCCGTAACTAACAGTTAGATAGAATTCTTTGTTGGGCACTTTATGTCTCTAAAACACTATATGTTAGATTATCTAGATAATTCAGAATTCCTTTTCATGATGTTATTTATCCAGATAAAGGAATAAAATATGTAATTTTTAGACAAGGATTAATAGAATGACATTTATATTTGCAAAATTTATCAGAAAATTTCTGAATTCAATTTTCTTGAGGAACACAGGAATCTTTGTTTCCACTTCTACTCAAAAAGATAAAACCTTAAAACATATCCATAAAGTAAAGTATACTAGTCACTTACTTTGAAAAATATAATACAATATCCTATTATCTAAATAACAAATGAATTGGAATACAACTTGCGTCTTGGACCATCCAATGGAAACTGGCTCAAATCAGGAACAGAGGGAAGTACTCTCCCACCATCTTGGTTTCAGTTATGCATTGTTATTTTTTCTAAATTTTATTTATATTTTAAAAGTTTCACATATTTCATATATACACATTTAGTAACATAGTGGCACTTCCCCCGCCACCACCCTCCCTCCTACCATGCTCCAACTCTTTCTCTCCCTCCTGCTAAGATTCCCACTCTTAAGTTGTACAGTGATCTATCTTCAGTATACTTAATGATCATATAGTTAACCCTACTCTAAGTAAAAGAATTCAACAATAATAGTGTAAAGAGAAACAAAACAAAACACTTTTCATCAATGGTAGAGAGAAGGGCTATAAGTAATCACTAATCTTCTAAATGTCTGTTTCACTCCAATACATTTCATTTCAGGTACTCCATTAGTTATCTCAGATCAGGGAAAATATGTGATATCTGTCTTTTGGGGACTGGCTTATTTCGCTAAATATAATGGTTTCCAGTTGCAAGGATCTTATTGCAAAAGACAGAATTTTTTATAGCTAAGTAGTACTTGATGGTACTTATACCATAATTTCTTAAGCAAGCCGCTAGTTGATGGACATCTGGATTGATTTCCTATCTTAGCTTTGTGAATTGTGCTGCAATTAACATGTGGGTGTGGATAACTCTTTCATATGCTGATTTATTTTGGTTTGGGTAAATTTCCTGGAGTGGGGTGGCTGGACCATATGATAGGTCTATATTCAAATTTCTGAGGTTTTTCCATACAGTCTTCCACAGTGGTTGCACAAGTTACATTCCCATCAACAGTGGAAGAGGGTATCTTTTTCTCCACATCTTTGCCAGCATTTGTCATTTGTTAACTTCTATATGAGAGCCATTCTAACTGGAGTGAAATGAAACCTCATGGTAGTTCTGATTTGTATTTCTCTGATGGCTAGTGATCTTGAGCATTTTCTCAGTGTCTGTTAACCATTTGAATTTCCTCTACTGAAAAATGATTGCACAAGCCCTTTGCTCATTTATTAACTAAATCATTTGTTTTGCTGTTGTTGAATTTCTTGAGCTTTTCAGATTCTGGATGCTTAACCCTTTATCAGTTGCATAGTTTGTAAAAATTTTCTTGCATTCTGTCAGTTGCCTCTTCTATCGAATGCTAACAAATGAAACACTATACAGGCCTTAGGAGTTCCTGAAGGTGTAGAAAGAGAGAATGGGCTAGAAGGCATGTTTAGTGAAGTAATTACAGAAAACTTCCCTAATATGGGTAAAGAAGGAACACGGAAGTACAAGAAGCACATAGAACTCCTAGCAGATATGACCAGAAAAGATCATCATCACAACACATTGTAGTCACACTTTCCAGAGTAAAAGATAAAGAAAATATTCTAAAATGTTTATGACAGAAATGCTAGATTACTTTCAGAGGATCTCCAATCAGATTCACAGCTGACTTGTCATCAGGCAAGAAGACATTGGCAAGATATAGTTCAAGTCTTAAGAGAAAAAAAGTTCAACTCAGAATACTGTACCCTGCAATGTTCTCCTTTGTGAATGAAGATGAAATAAAGACCTTCCATAACGAAGGGAAACTGAAAGAATTGGTCAGCCTTAGAAAGCCATCATCATGAATAATGAGAAGGCAGACGACCCCCCCAGTAAAAATAAAACTACAAAAACAATCTGAAGTAAATGATAAGAATATCGAAGGAAAAATATGGCAGGGCCAAATTCTTACTTATCAATAGTCACTTTGAACATACATGGCCTCAGCTTCCCAGTTGAAAGATACATATTGACTAAATGGATTAAAAAACAAGACTCATCTATTTGCTGCCTATAAGAAACACATCTAACCAACAAAGATACACATAGACTGACAGTGAAAGGATGGAAAAAGATATTTCACCCTAATTGAAACCAAAAGATGGCAATTGTAGCCATCATAATGTTAGACAAAATAGACTTTAACACAAAAACTATTAAAAAGAGACAGAGAAGAGCACTATGTAATGATTAAGGGATCAATTCAACAGGGAGACACGGCTATAAAAAATGTATACACGAATACATGGTTCCTGGCAATTTATAAGTACTCTTAATAGATTGAAAGGGAGATACAGGCTTCAATACAATAGTAATGGGGGACTTTAATACCCCACTTTCATCAATGGATAGATCAACAAGACAGAAAATCTACAAAGAAACAACAGAATTAATTGACAGTATGGACCAAATAGTCCTGATATCTACAGAACTTTCACCCCACAGTTGCAGAGTACATATTCTTCTCAGCAGTGCACAAAACTTTCTCTAGAGTAGACCACATGCTAGGCCATAAAGCAAGTGTCAGCAAATTCAAATAATTGAAATCATACCATCTACCTTCTCTGACCACAATGGAATAAAGCTGGAAATCAAGTATCTATAGATCATATGCAAAAACAAGGAGATTGAAAAACATGCTCCTGAATGAACAGTGGGTCAAAGAAGAAATCAAATGAGAAATGAAAAAAATTCTGGAAATGGATGAAGACAATGATATGTCATACAAAACTATTGGGAGATAGCAAAAGAAGTGTTAAGAGGGAAGTTTATAGCAATTGGTCCCTACATCAAGAAACTGGTAAGTCACTAAATAGATGAGCTGTCAACGCATTTTGAGAGCCTAGAGAAAAAGACTACAATCCAAACCCCAAATAAGGAGGAGGAAATAAATAATTAAAGTTAATGAAGAAATAAACAATATTGAAACCAAAAATAAAACAAAAACTAGGTAAAGAGCTATTTTTCAGAAAAAATAAAAAAACTTGACACACCATTGGCCCAACTATAAAAAAAAAAAATGAGGAAGAAGACCCAGATCATGAAAATCAGAGATGAAAAAGGAAATGTAACAACAGAAACCACAGAAATAAAGGAATCATCAGGAATTACTACAAAGAGCTCTATGCCAACAAATTGTGAAGCCTAGAACAAATAGATAGATCCCTAGACACATACAATATACCAAAGCTGATTCATAAATACATAAAACACCTAAACAGAACAATCTCCAAAATGGAGATTTAATCAGTAATAAAAACAAACAAACAAAAAAAACCCAACAAAGAAAAGCCAAGGACTAGATGACTTCACTGTTGAATTCTACCAGACATTAAAAAAGAACTAATTCCAAATCTTCTCAAGCTATTCAAAACAATTGGAAAGTATAGTATCTTCCCAAACTCCTTCCACAAAGCCTGCATTACGTTAATTCCTAAGCCAGAAAAAGAAACAATTGAAAAAGAGAATTATAGACCAATTTCCCTGATGATCATAGGTGCAAAAATCCTCAAGAAAATACCAATCAATTGAATCCAATAACACATCAGGGATATCATTCACCTTGACTATGTGGGATTTATCCCTGGTATGCAAGGATAGTTCAACATTCAGAAATCAATAAATGTGATACATCATTAACAAACTGAAAAACAAAAACCATATGATTATCTCAATAGATGCAGAAAAACATTTGATACAATTCAACATCCTTTTATAAGATGAAAACCTTAAGCAAATTGCATATAGATGGAACATTGTTCAATATAATCAAGACAACTTATGACAAACCCAAAACCAGCATCCTACTGAATAGGGAAACATTGGAGGTACTCCCGTTAAGATTCGGAACCAGACAAGGATGCCCACTCTCACCATTGCTAATTAATATTGTCCTGGAAGTTTAGGCAGAGCCATTAGGCAAGAAAAAGAAATTAAAGGGATACAAATTGGGAAGGAAGAAATCAAATTATCCCTATTGCTGATGGTATGATTCTATATATACATGACCGAAAAGACTCCAAGAAATAACTATTCAAACTCATAGAAAAGTTTGATAAATTATCAGGATATAAAACTAACACAAAAATCAATAGCTTTCGTATTCACAGACAATGGCATAACTAGCTACAAAAACAAACACCTTAGAATAAATTTAAGTAAGGATGTCAAAGATCTCTACAATGAAAATTACAAACTGTTAAAGAAAGAAATAGAAGAAGACATAAAAATAGACAAAGTTTCCATGTTCATGGATTGGAAGAATCAATATCATCAAAATGCCCATACTACTGAAATAAATTTATAGATTCAATGCAATCACAATAAAAATAACAATAACATTCTTCTCAGATCCAGAAATAATGATGTTAAAATTCATATGGAAAATAAGAGAACACAAATAGCTAAAGCAACCTTATGTAACAAAAACAAAGTTGGAGACATCACAATACCAGAGTTCAAGAAATATTACAGAGCAGATATAATCAGAATAGCCTTGTACTGGCACAAAAACAAACTTGTAGATAAATGGAACAGAATAAAACCTCGAGAACATAAATCCATCATCTACAACTAATTTACCATTGATAACAGAGTTAAAACCAATCCCTGGAGCTCTGACAGTTCTCCTTATGCAGAAGTATGATACAAGATCTCTACTTTACACCTTACAAAAAATCCACTCAAAATGGGCCAGAGACCTAAATATATGTCATGACACCATCAAATTACTAGAGAACATTGGGGAAACCCTACAAGACATTGGCATAGAGCAAGTCTTCTTGGAAAATTCCCCAGAGGCACAGGCAATCAAAGCCCAAATTAATAAATGGTATTATATCAAACTGAGAAACTTCTGCACTGCATAAGAACGACTCAGCAAAGTTAAGAGGCAACTTATAGAATGGGAAAAAATATGTGAAAACTATGCAAATGATAAAGGATTAATTTCCAGAATATATAAAGAACTCAAGAAATTCAACAACTACACAAGACAAACAACCCAGTTAAGAAACAGGCCAATAGGGCGGGTGCCACGGCTCACTTGGCTAATCCTCTGCCTGTGGTGCCGGCACCCCAGGTTCTAGTCCCAGTCGGGGCGCCGGATTCTGTCCCAGTTGCTCCTCTTCCAGGCCAGCTCTCTGCTGTGGCCAGGGAGTGCAGTGGAAGATGGCCCAAGTGCTTGGGTCCTGCACCCCATGGGAGACCAGGAGGAAGCACCTGGCTCCTGGCTTCAGATCTGTGCAGCGCTCCAGCTGTAGCAGCCATTTGAGGGGTGAACCAACAGAAGGAAGACCTCTCTCTCTTTCTCTCTCTCTAACTCTTCCTGTCAAAAAAAAAAAAAAAAAGAAAAAAGGAAACAGGCAAATGATCTGAACAAACATTTTTCAGGAGAGAAAATCCAAATGGTCAACAGACACATGAAAAAATGCTCAGGGTTGCTAGTTCTCAGGGAAATGCAAATCAAAATCACGCTGAGGTTGTACCTCACCTCCGTTAGAATGGCTTTCATACAGAAATCAACAAACAACAAATGCTATTAAGGATGTGGGGAGTATTGGTGGGAATTTCCACTGTTGGTGGGAATGTAAACTGGTACAGTCAATGTAGAAGACAGTATAGATGGCCGGCGCGTGGCTCAATAGGCTAATCCTCTAACTAGCGGCGCCAGCACACTGGGTTCTAGTCCCAGTCGGGGCGCCGGATTCTGTCCCGGTTGCCCCCCTTCCAGGCCAGCTCTCTGCTGTGGCCCGGGAGTGAAGTGGAGGATGGCCCAAGTTCTTGGGCCCTGCACCCCATGGGAGACCAGGAGAAGCACCTGGCTCCTGTCTTTGAATCAGCGCGGTGCGCCGGCCGCAGCGCGCTGGCCACGACGGCCATTGGAGGGTGAACCAACGCCAAAAGGAAGACCTTTCTCTCTGTCTCTCTCTCACACTGTCCACTCCGCCCGTAAAAAAAAAAAAAAAAAAAAGAAGACAGTATAGAGATACCTCAGAAACCTATCATATGGATCGTCACCCCACTCTTGGGAATTTAGCCAAAGGAAATGAAATCAGCCAATGGGAGTGATCAGTAATTCCAAATTCATTTCAGCTCAATGTACAATAGCTAAGATACGGAATCAACCCATATGTTCATCAACTGAAGACTAGATAAAGAAATTATATATATATATAATTGATATTAAATATTATATATAATATATATTTATATACACATACCATGGAATACCACAGAGTGGTAAAAAATGAAATCCTGACATTTGCAAAATAATTGGGCAGTTGGAAACCATTATACCTAGTGAAATATGCCTATCACAAAAAGTAAGTACCAAATGGTCTCTCTGATCTATGGCTAAAAAATAGAGTATCTTAAAGGTAATTTATAGAGTGAATAAGACACCTTGATATGAGATGATTTTGAATAGCCATTGTCTTCACTGTTGAGGAACAATGTTTTTCTTGTTTGTTATTTTTATTCTTTTTTCTTTTTTCTTCATACTATTTGGTGAACTCTCCACTTATTTTAGGGTTAAACTTATGAATATAAAATTAACTGAAAATTAAAAATGGGAAAGGGAGAGGGAGGAGGCAAAAGGTGAGAGTATGGATGTGAAGGAGGTAGGGGAGGAGAATCACCATGCTTAAAATTTGTATATATCAAATGCATGAAGTATCTATTTCTTAAATAAAAGTTTAAACACAAAAAAAAATGCAAAATGCAGAAGAAAAAGGAGTTTGGAAGGATTCCTTCCCTTTAAAATGTTTCAACAGTAAAATAGATAAAGAAATTATGGGACATGTACTCTATAGAATACTACGCAACAGTAAAAAAAAAAATGAAATCTGGTCATTTGCAACACAATGGAGGAATCTGGAACACATCATGCTGAGTGAAATCAGCCAGTCCCAGAGGGACAAATATCATATGTTCCCCCAATAGGTGACAACTAACCGAGCACCAAAAAGGAAACTTGTTGAAGTGAAATGGTAACTATGAGAAACAGTGACTTGATTGGCTCTTGTCCTGACTGTTTATGTACAACTTAATTCTTTATCCCTTTTAGTATTTTTTTTTGTTCTACTTAATACGATTGGTTGAACTCTGTAATTAACGCACAATTATTCTTAGGTGTTGAAATTTAACTGAAAAGTGATTTCTGTTAAATATAAGAGTGGGAATAAGAGAGGGAGGAGATGTACATTTGGGACATGCTCAAGCTGACTTGCCCCAAATGGTAGGGTTAGAAATGTGCCAGGGGATTCCAATTCAATCCCATCAAGGTGGTATGTACCAATGTCATCTCACTAGTCAAAGTGATCGATTTCAGTTCATAATTGATCATAATGATAGGTCAAAGAGTCAAAGGTATCACATAAACAAGACCAGTGTCTGCTAATACTAACTGATAGAATTAAAAAGCAGAGAAAGATCCAACATGGGAAGTGGGATACACAGCAGACCCATAGAATGTCAGATGTCCTAAACAGCACTCTGGCCTCAGAATCAGCCCTTAAGGCATTCATATCTGGCTGAAGAGCCCATAAGAGTGTTTTAGGCATGGAAAGCCAAGACACTGTGGTAAAAAAAAAAAAAAAAAAAAAAAAAAACCACCACCACCTAAATGAAAGATCTCCGTGAGATCCCAGTGGAAAGAACAGGCCATCAAAGAAGGAGGTACCTTTCTATGAAGGGAGGAGAGAACTTCCACTTTGACTATGACCTTGTCTAAATAAGATCGAAGTCAGTGAACTCAAGAGGCTTCCATAGCTTTGGCAACTCATGACAAGAGCCTAGGGTGATTACTGACGCCATAAACAAGAGTGTCAATTTGTTAAGTCAACAACAGGAGTCACTGTGCACTTACTCCTCATGTAGGATCTCTGTCCTTAATGTGCTGTACATTGTGATTTAGTGCTATAACTAGTACTCAAATAGCATTTTACACTTTGTGTTTCTGTGAGGGTGCAAACTGTTGAAAGCTTTACTTAGTATATGCTAAGTTGATCTTCTGTATATAAAGATAATTGAAAATGAATCTTGATGTGAATGGAAGGGGAGAGGGAGCGGGAGAGGGGAGGGTTGTGGGTGGGAGGGAAGTTATCGGGAGGAAAAATCCATTGTAATCCATAAAGCTATACTTTGGAAATTCATATTTACTAAATAAAAGTTTAAAAAAATAAAATGTTTTGAATAGTCTGAAAAAATTGGTTAGTTGCACAAATGGTTTATCTTTTTTTTATTTTTCAAAAAACTAGCTCTCCATTTCACTGGGTTTTTGTATGTTTTTTGTTTCAATTTTATTTATTTCTTCTCTAATTTGAACTATTTCTTTCCTCCTGCTAATTTAAGTTTGGTTTGTATATCATGTATGGTTTTTTTTTTTTAGTTTGTGGCTTTGCTTCTGATTGCTTTTGAGTAATCCTATGATTAATTTTTTGAATTCCATTTCTGGCATTTCCTTATTTCATCTTTGCATACTAATATTGAAATACTGTTGTTTTCCTTTGTGTGGATCATGGTGTCTCCCTTATTCTTGTTTCTTGAATTTCTGTATTCGTTTTTAGGCATTTGTGGAGTTGATTTTTGTCTTTTTCTTCTTTTGGCTTTTATCTTTGAGCTATGCTTCAGTGGCTTAGTGGAATGTCTGCACTGGAAGTGAATAGCAAGAGAGGTGCGGTTCCTTTGGAAAGAGAGCTCTGGCCAGTGCTCCAGAGTGGGGCGAGTTTCCAGGGTAAAACCCAAGTTGGGTGTGGTAGCTCTCACTATCCAGCTACACCCTGCACCTTCTCGTGTAACCACTGAGTCCCTGTGGTTTCAGCACACGAGGTTCCCACAGTCACCAGGCCCAGAGGTTTCTCTCCACTCTGCCAGCCTGCCCAGTCAGCAGAGAGGCAGATATTCCCTGAAACAGCTGTGCCCAGGCATCTTCACCCTGGAAGGCTGTGGGTGCCCCCCATCCCAAGTGGCTGCCCAGCCACCTCCCAGGTTCAAAGTCAGTGGGGACTGTGGACCATTCACTCCCCAAGAACCTCTGTATCACAAGTGCACAAAAGAGCCACTGGTCGAACTTCGCTGCCTGCTCACCACTGCAGCCAACACTGCCAATTCGGAGTCCCATTTCAGTCACACACAGGCTTCTGCACCTGCAGCCCTAACTCAAAAATGGCTCCTGCCCTCTCAGCCGGGCAGCAGGTGCTGTTTCGGGGAAGCTGTAGAGAAACAAACATCCCTCTCCACTTCCATTTGGTCCGTGGGCAACCATGAACAACCCCTAGTCCTGGGGGCTCCAGTCCTGACCCACGCCAGGCTCTCCCTCCAACTCTGTCACCACGAGTTGCTGTAGTCTGGTGTCTTCTCCATCTCCAAACTTCTGCCTGCTGCAGCTCTTAGCCTCTGGGCTTGTGTTCATGCTGCATGTCTGCACCCCTCCACAAAGGTTCATACAGTTTTACCTCCTCCCTTAGGACTCCCAGGGTGGTGTTCTCTCCAATTCTCCCCTGAAAGTGCACTTCCTACACTTTTCTCTTCTTTTCCTTAGCCCGGAGAAGCACTTTGCTCCCTAATCTGCCATCTTAGAATGCACGCTGACCGAGTTATGTGTTCTTTTAACTGTCTAAGAATACCAAAACTTGTATGCAAGATTCTGAAGGTTTAACTTTTTCTTATGTTTAGAAACATGAAAGGTTAGTATGATTTTTCTGATACATTCATTTTTCTATTGTGAATTTAAATTACATTTTGAATTCCAGTGTTCAGTTAAGTATCACTTCCTATGCTCTTCAAATACCAGGAAAGAAGTTTCCAGGAAAAGGAAAAGTTGTTAACCAAGGGGGCCAGCATTGTGGTGTGGCTGGTAAAGTTGCCACCTGCAGTGCAGGTGTCACATATGGGTGATCATTTGTGTAATGATTGCTCCATTTCTGATCCAGCTCCATGCAAATGGCCTGGGAGAAGCAGTGGAGGATGGTCAAAGTGTTTGGGCCTTTGATTTCCATGTGGGAGAGCTGAATGAAGCGCCTGGCTCCATGCTTGGGCTTAGTTCAACCCTGGCTTTTCCAGCTATTTGGGGAGTGAACCTGCCTGTGGAAGATTCATTCTCTCTCTCTCTCTCTCTCTCTGTAACTCTGACTTCAAATAAATCTTTAAAAAGTTGTTAGCCAAGAGCATAATCTCAACATGTCCTGTTTATCATGTTTTTACTGATTTTTCCATTTTCTGCACTTTGAACTCTATGGTCAAGCTATATCTACAGTTTATTTTAGATTTAAAATTTTCTGCTCATCTGCAGATAGATAGATAGATAGATAGATAGATAGAGCGAGCGAGCAAGTGAGCTAGTGAGGTCAAGTCCTATTTGACAATTAAACGTGCATACTCAGTTCTTTTCTACACAATGTTGTCTGGGGTTTGGAAAGTACAACAATATTTGGTCTTTTTTATTTGTCTTTGAACATCAGTCCTTTGGTTGAAATGTCAGAAAGCCTGTTCTCAAGTCAAAAGATGAAAAATGAGATTGATTTTCTTCTTATGTGAGTCCTAGTAGGAATCATGCAAAATCCCCAGAAAGCTTTCAGGGGGGATGGGGAATTTAACAAAAACAAAGTTTGATTATTTTAATATTTTAATGTAATTTTCAAAGCTAAAGTCCTTTTTAATTTTTAAATAAACCATCTATTTTAGTACAGATTCATATTTACAAAGTTGCAAAGATAGTACATAGTGTTTCCTTATAACTCATACCTATTTTTCTATTATAAATATATTTCATTAAGATGATACATTACTCACTGCTAATGAAACACTATTTCTACATTATCACCAGCTCATCCTTCTTCAGACTTCCTTAGACTTTACCTAATGCCATTTTACTGATCCTGCAGAGAAAACCACTTTATATTTAGCCATCATATCTCCATAACCTACTCCTGGCAGTGACAATCTCACACTGTCCTTTTCTCAATGACCTTGACCATTCTGAGAGGTTCTTTGTCAGGTATTTTGTCGATTGACCCTCACCTGGATCTATCTGATTTACTTCTCATGGTTAGGTTGTGATTGTGGGTTTGGGGGATAAAGACTGCAGAGATAATGGCCCTTTCTCATCACATCTTATCAATGGTTTGTACTGTCAACCTGAGTTAACACATTTGAGATGAATCTTGACCAACAGGCTGTGACGGTGTTTGTCAGGTTTCTCTACTTTAATGTAGCGTATGGTTCATATTAGAGAGTGGAGTTTTATTCTCCACATTCTTAAGGAAAATATAAATTATTTTGCATGAGATTTGCCTACTGTTCCCCCATCGGTTTATCCCCCCATCATTCATTTCTATCAGTATGGACTCATGAATTCATTTATATTTGAATTATAATGTAGTACTACTTTATTTTATTGCTTAAATTGTTCCAGATTTGACCATTGAGAGTTCTTTCCGGTGGCTTCTATGTATCTTTGGCAAATACTCGTTATTTTGATGCTGCTGTTTTGCTCTTTTTGTTTAAGTGTAATAAAGGAATAAATGTTTGGAAAAGATTTCTAGTGTATAGAAACATTGGGAAACCCACACACACATACTCACACAGAGAGAATTTGTTGTTTGGAGCTGTGAATTTTATTGTAGGACCAACATTAATTTTTCTCTGCAATGATTTCAACAGTTCCAAAAAATGTGTATGAAATTTCCAGAAAGTACAGTTCTCTAAAACTATTGGTTTTTATTTGAATTTCTATGTGAAATGCTAAACCATCAGAGTACAAACACTATTTACTACCTAATTGAGAGACATAATTAAATACATTGTTTGCTTTTGCTTTGTTTTGGAGGCAATACTCCTACTACCATCCATGAGCCTGCGCATTGCTCTTTTTCCTTCTCCCGGCTCTATTTTTACCTCCTGATTCTTTTCAGTTGTATTTTTCCCCCTATTTTTTATCAGCCTCCACCTTTTTCTCACTGGTTACCTTCTTCAATCACTGTATGCAAGCCTCTGCCACTTGTTCAGCCTCAGGCAACATTTCTTGATACCAACTAGACCTTGCATAGGGCATTATTTTTTTTTCTAATCTTGGATTTCTTTGTTTGAAAATATAATATATTTAGATTATAGTATATCCCAAATTCCGTGTGGTTCTAAAATTTCTTGATTCTGGTAACTCGTATTAGAGCTAAGTATTTAGAGTACTGTACAAACAAATTGAGCTACAAATTAAGAAATAAGGTTACACATCAGCAAGTGAGGGAGCCAGGAATAGTTCCAGGTTTTGCACCATTGAGGCTCTCCTGCCACCCTCACCCTTCTCAATCTCTTTACACTTTTTGGTGTGTAGTAATAAGTTGTTAAACAAGCTGTTTTCTACAGGAGTTGATACAGTGGGGGATGTTATACGCAAAGTGTTATGTGAATCTGTACATGGAGGTGATCTGGTATTGCATCTTGAAAGTAAAGTAAAACTTAGCTTGGTGAAGGGTTGACACTGAGTGGTACTGAATTGCATCATGAAGGTAGATTCAAATTTTACCTCTATGCAAATAGTTCATTCTTAAGAAAATTGCTAGAACTCTGCCTGTTATGTTTAAGCTAAACAGATATTTACAGAATGGGGGAATATTCTTTTCAGTAAACAGCAACTTTCACCCTTCCTTCTTCCCTTTCTTCCTTTGTTTCTCTCTTCCTCCCTCCCTCCTTCTCCCTCTATATCTCCCCCTCCCTCTTCCCTCCTCCTTCTACTCCTCCTTCTTCTTCACTTTCATTCTCTTCTCTCTCTCTCTCTCTCTCTCTCTCTCTCTCAAAATATGGGCTCTAGGATTAACTTTCACAATCTCTGAGAAGACTTTGTTCCATTCTTTTTGATTAACACCAGTAGCTTAAGAACAGAAACTCATCTTCATGATTCTTA
The DNA here is from genome assembly GCF_964237555.1 of Oryctolagus cuniculus. Taxonomy (NCBI): domain Eukaryota; kingdom Metazoa; phylum Chordata; class Mammalia; order Lagomorpha; family Leporidae; genus Oryctolagus; species Oryctolagus cuniculus. Next base: position 18,638,362 of record NC_091434.1, on the reverse strand, counting down.
CTATGTTGTTCTTTGAAAAGTTCCTCCACTCTTTGCCAAGCAGTTTGAAATGCATAATTTCTCACTCGAGTGGAGAAGAGCAGCAACAAGGATTATTGACTAATTCCATTTCCCTCTCCAATTAGTCTGGGTTTAAGGAAATAGGGAAGGAGAGAGAAATGAGTCTCAAAGAATTAGCTCTATTTCAAGTGCTTTGAGAGCTAGGAAAGGAATATGAAATAGATTTCAGAGAAGAAATTAACTATCTGCCATTGGAAGGATAAGATTAGTACACACACACAGTTGAAATGATCAATTTACAATGCAACATTATGTCATTAATGGCTAATCTCATGGTACTGCTTCCCTATCCATCATCACACCTAATTAATTCTTGGTCTCTTTTTGAATATGCTTTTAGTTCAGAATAATAAAATTCTAGCAAGTGGAAAATACCACAAGCTACTTATTTTTTGCTTGAGAATAAATGACCAGCTTCTGAATCACTATTTGTATTTTCCCTTTAGTATGGCTATAGAAGATACAATGCCCTTATCTTTCTGCCTAAAGAGGTTTCTGCTTACCACTTCTCTCAGCAGTCCTACTCACCTTGTACATTCCTTGTACATTTTTTTCACTTGAAAACACATCTTCCTCGATCCAAGATTAACAGCTCTGCCTGTGTCCCTGCGCATGTCCTTACAATCCCTGTGCTTCCTTGTACATTGTACAGAATGTGGCTCAAGGTTTGCCTACCTCGTGAGAATGAGGCAGGTCTTCCTCATCCTCAGGCACCTGTCCAACCTCAGACCCTACAGAGGAATTAAAACCCATAATTGTGCTTTCTTCTACGCTTTAGGCCAAGTTAGTTCACTCCATTTTTTTTAAAGATTTATTTGTTTATTTGAGAGGCAGGGTTACAGACAGAGAGGAGAGGTCTTCCATCTGCTGGTTCACTCCCCAAATGACCGCAATGGCCATAGCTGGGCCTATCCAAAGCCAGGATCTTCCTCGGAGTCTCCCGCATGTGAGCAGGGGCCCAAGCACATAGGCCATCTTCCACTGCTTTCCCAAGCCTCTAAGAGAGAGCTGAATCAGAAGATTAATCGGGACACAAACCAGTGCCTGTAGGGATGGTGGGGCCACAGGCGGAGGTATAACCTACTACACCACAGTGACAGTTGGTTCCCTCTTAAGACTGTTGGACCCGCAGAAAACCAGGGAGCACACCCATTTGGTAGATAAATATTTCTTTGAAATTTTTCATTTTGTTGTAATATTTTTATTAAAAAATATAATAAAAACATTGCAAGAAACTTGGAATACAAATGCAGAAAAAGAACCCAGCAACAATTATCTATTCCCCACTTCAGAAAAAAGATTGTTCTTCAGCTTCATAAAGTTCCTTTTCATCATTTTCTTTTAACAGATGCATAGAAATAACATTCTATTTTAAAATATGTATAATTTTATATCTTTCTTTTTTACCTCAACTTTATATCATAAGCATTTCTTCACAGTATGAAAAAGTCTTCAAATGTATATGTCTTTAACAGCTTATCCAATCCTTCCAAAAATATTCTTAGTTGTTACAAATGTCTATGAAGTTATGTTAAACTTCCAGATATATAAACACTCCACAAATCTCTTGGGATATATATTTGTGAAAGCAGCCTTATTGAGTCAAAAATATAACATTGAAAATAGTTAAGATTATTAACTTTGTCGAATTGTTCTATAGAAACTGGCATCAATTCATACATCCATCTGTATTATATGAAAATGCCAGAGTCAGTGTCTACACATTTCCATGCTTTAAAGCTTGATTAGAAAAATTTAGTATATGGCTTTAAACTGGAATTTTCCAGATGGTAAATCGAAAATTTGTCCTGTATTTGTTCATTATTTGCATATCTGCTTCTTTGAATTTCCTAGATTTGTTTTTGGGAAGAGACATTTTCTATTGGGGTCTTTATTTTTATTTTTTAATTTTATTTTTATTTTTTGACAGGCAGAGTGGACAGTGAGAGAGCGAGACAGGCAGAGAGAAAGGTCTTCCTTTTGCCATTGGTTCACCCTCCAATGGCCGCCGCGGCTGGCGCGCTGCGGCCAGGGCACCGCTGCTTCTCCTCGTCTCCCATGGGGTGCAGAGCCCAAGCACCTGGGCCATCCTCCACTGCACTCCCGGGCCACAGCAGCTGGCCTGGAAGAGGGGCAACCTGGACAGAATCCAGCGCCCCGACCGGGACTAGAACTAGGTGTGCCGGCGCCGCAAGGCAGAGGATTAGCCTATTGAGCCGTGGAGCCGGCCCTACTGGGGTCTTGATAATGAGCTCTTTCTATTTTTAAGATAGACATATCTGGGGCAGGTGTTTGGTACAGTGTTTAAGACAGCACTCGGGACACCTGCATCCCATATTAGGGACTGGGTTCAAGTCCCACTTCTGCTCTATATTCCAGCTCCCTGCTCATGCTCACCATGGGAGGCAGCAGTCTGGGCTCAAGTAATTGGGTCCCTGCCACCCATGTTTGAGACCTATTTTGAGTTTCAAGCTCCTGGCTTCAGCCTAGCCAGTCGGAGCTGTTGTGGGCTTTTGAGGAGTGAACCAGTGAATAGACGATCGCTCTCTCTTCCTCTCGCGCCCTCTGCCTGTCTCTCCACCTTTCAGAATAAATAAAATAAATGGAATTTTTAAAATTTGTCCTTTTGGTATATGATAATTCATTCTTTTATATTTATCAAATACTTCTTTATCTAGAATAAGCAATATAAAATTATATTTGAAGGTTTATGACTCAATTATTTGCGCATAACTAGAATTTTCTTTGTAGTGTAGACAATGTTATAAATATAGTTTTTTTATTTCCACACAATCTAATTCATAATAGCATCTATTAAGTAGCCTATTTTCCACCAATGTTTGATATTTTCCAATTATATGCTTATCATGTTTAAATCTTTATTTAAGTGGCTCGATGAGTATTCATTAATGTATCTATTTTATATATACTTACTTATGTATATAATTTCTATACTTATATATACATCTACTTACACTATAGCTATTAAGATTACTATAGACATGAAAATGTATACATAACTAGAATATACTAATATATGCTGACTATACATTTACATACTTACTCTTAATTGTGAGCATGTGTGATCGTTTATTGGAATAGTCATTCAAGTTCATTGAACTCCAAATCTATGTATGCCATAGTAAGAGATTGTTTTAATTATTGTAGTTTTAAAATATATGGTAGAAGAGGGCTCCATATAATTCTTCACTTTCACTTTAATTTTTAATTTCATAATAACTATCATTTTATGTAATAAGCACTTTATAAATACATGTTGAGAGTGGCTTTCCTATAGACTGAATGTCTGTCTTGTCTTACCCCATAATGCATGTATTTAGGACCCAAGTACACAAGGTGAAGGTAGCATGAGGGGCGTCTTTGGGTGATGATGTGATAGGAGAGCAGGGCCCTCATCAATGGGATTAGTGTCCTTCTGAAAGAGGTCTGGGCACACTCAGCTGTGCCTTCTCCTGTAAGAGGGCACAGTGACAAGGTGCCATCTACGAATCAGGGGTGGGTCTGCCGTGAACTATGAGAAGTTTCTATTTTTAAATACTTATATATACGAAAGGAGGGGCAATGGGGGTGGGCAGAGAGAGAGAGAGAGAGAGAGAGATCTTCCATCTGTTGGTGAGCCCCAAAATGTCTACAATGGTCAGTGCTGAGCCAGGCCAAAGCCAGGAGACATGAATGCTATGTGCATCTACCATGGGTGCCAGCGACCTGTGTAGTTGAGTAGTCATCCGCTGCCTTCCCAGGCTGGGCACTAGCAGGAAGCTGGAACAAAAGCCTCAGATCAGAACTCTAATACGGGTTGTGGGTAGTGTCTGAGCAGTTATTTAACCTGTGCACCACAATGCCTGCCCTGAAGTTTCTATTTCTCATATACAATCCAGTATATGGCATTTTGTTATAACAGTCCAAACACAATTTTATTATATCTTTACTATATCCTTCCTCTCCACCCATCATAAAAATCCTTCAATTCACTTATAATGTCATTAATTTAGAAAGAATTAGAAATTCTATAATGCATACTTTTTGTCCTTGGGAATATAGCCCATTTCTCCAACTCTTCCTATCTTTTATAACATTTTTGTTTAAGTTGAATAATTCAGTTTTTACAGGTCTAGTACAATTTGGAATTTTTGGTGGACTTCCCCTGTTTTATTTTCTACTTGGATTCTAGTGATATTCAGCAAATTATTTGTCTATTTATCTTATAGACAATCTAATTTCTGTCTTTTAAATTAACTCAGAAAGTTTTGACAGTTGATTTTTGTTATGAAAAATTACAAACTTTTAGGAAATTTTATGTAAGTTTTATCTTTTTAAGACAGCAATCAGATCACATTTCACAGTACCATTGTAGTATTACATATTTTCCCAAGCAATGGATATTAAAAATGCAAAAAAATATACCCAATAAATGCATTTAAATTAATTTGTGTTTTATTTAATACAATTACCTCTATACACAGTTGAAAAGAAGTGTGAATGTTTATGAAATATACTATTTATTGTATCCATTGTATTGATGGTACTTAAAGAGTATATACATAGAGTCTCAAACCCCTTTGCATTCAGATGCTAAAATGAACAAAACCACACAATAATAAATACTACTTTGTCATTTCCCAACCAAAATAAGTAAAACCAGGAAACAAAGCTTCTATTAACAAGATAATAGAAAATTTACATAATGACCTTTGTAGGGTTTCCATGGATTGAGCGTTTGCTACTTGTTGAGCACTAAGCTAGCCACTTCCAGTCATTCTTTCAGTTAGATGTCATGGCTATGCTATGCACACATATTATATTATAACTCCTAAGTTGTACACAGCTTTAGAAGTAGTTCTCTTTCTCTCTGAACCCTGTTGATTACAATCATCTTCTGTTACTCTAAACATCAAGTTAATGTAAGGGGATCTGCCTTGACATCTGGAATGTGTTCTATATTGTATGTTCAATTTTAGGTTTATCTTCTAATGATCTTGGATCCAGGGCAATATTAAGATAAATCTATATTTTCTGTGTGGACATTAGCTGAGGATCACTTGAAGTAACCCCCCAAATAAAATGCATGTTAGAAAAACTCTGAGGAGGAATTAAATATTTGCTGTGGGGGCCTAGAAGATGGTATCCTCTATAGACAAGACCTGACACATTGTTCTAGGTATACATTGTGGATCATTCCTATGTAAAAGGAGATTATAAGAAACAATAAACTTTATGTATTAATTGTGATAAATTATTGAAGTGGAACAAAGAACAGGAAAAAGTCACAATAGAATAAGAGAGAAATCACTTTCCATTTTACATAATGAAGTTAATCTAACATCTTGACTAAACTAAGTATATACAGTCTAAATATACATATTAATTAGGTATTTAATTTCTATACTTTACATATAATTTTTAAATGGACAAAATTTGAAACTGTTTCGCTTCAGTGTTTCAATAGCAGCCACATTTTCCAGCTCCATTGGTTAATACTGTAGTCCTTATGTGAACTTCAGTTTCTTCTATTTTTTTAAATTTGGCTCAAGTTCACCTGTTCTATTGGCCTATATAACTGTAACAGGGATATCTTTCATAAACACTTTTCTTGCCAGTACTGTAGGAAATGCAAAAGTACCACATGGCGTCTGTTTTGCAATTAATTGGTGATAAAAAGAGGCAGCAGCTTTATTATTAGCTCTCCAATAGTTATTTCCTAAGACAAGACATGTTTCTCTACTTACCATTATAAGAATAATTCAGAGAGTGCCTTTTTACTAGAACTAAAAAAAGTTAACATTTAAATTTTCCTTCTCCCCCTAACTGAAAAAGAGTGACACTACTATATCACACATACTCCATCACTTATATAGGCTATTATAAGGGCACAAGGTGAAAGATTACAGAATGACATCTGGAATTATTGTGACATAGCATAAATCCCTAGAAAAGATAGTTTAAATCTGCAGCCTCCATTGTTATAAAAAGGATTAAACTCAAACTATTAGGCCTGCTTCCTTGGTGGGTTGAGTTGTTTTAATAAACATTAAAAATAACTCAAATTTAACTTTGAGTTCACTTTAGTGATTTCAGTTGATGAAAATTGGGAAAAGTCCAAACAAAAGATTTACTCTGTGGAGTGATCTATAGAGATAACTTTACATCACATGATTCCTTTAAGTCCTGGAAAAAATGAAACAAACATTTGTTGAATTAAAAGTATCTTGTGAGACAAACTGAAGTGAGTTGAAAGTAAAGTTCTTTATGCCCTGAGCACTTGTGCTTGCTGTTCACTGAGCGAAGATTGTCCCTTTGGCCAGAAACCAAGTGCTATAACTTTATTTGCCTTTGCACAAGATCAGTTAAGAGTTGATGTAAAATGTATGCCTTTACCTAAATATTATGCTTAATACTATGTTTAAGACAATCCAAAACATTAAAGTGAAGCCTACTATTTTGTTCTTCCTTATATTTTCATTTATTTTCGCTGGTGAATGTCCTAGTCTTGTTTCTTAAAAATAGTGATTTTTGATTGCTACATCATGTTCACCAACTTTCTATCGGTTCAGCAGAAGAACGTTAAGGATATTGTTACATTTTATGAATGAAAAGAGAATATCAAAATCACTAGTGCAAGAACCGGTTTTTAAATGCTGTATACCAATCTGTCACACCTCGACTTTTTCACAGGTTTATATTTTGTGTCTAAAAGGAAATTATGCTATGATCTGAAACTTGACATTCAGGTTACCAGGTTGTAAGAATTTTTGAGGCAACGGTTTATGTAGTCTGCTCAGCAATCTGAGTTTTGTTCTTTAGTCAAATGCCATTGGTAATTTTAGCATGGTTTATTTCCCTTCAGCACTGTGGATGTTGAAGACTATGAGCTTTGACAGCCGCGTTCTGTGATAAATCTGAGTAAATTTACATAGCATTTCATTACGTCCTAATGGGGGAAAGGAGTTTACAAAAGAATTAAAGGTCCTTAGAAAGAAGGTGCTACACAGTGCAAAGGACCACATAAATTAGGTTTTTGAAATCTTTAGTTTGGGGAGAATTTAATGGAAGTTTGGGGGAGGTAGTCGGGTTCAGAGAAACACAAGAGTCATGGAAGTCAGCACTACGCTTGTGCTCAGCTCAGACGCAGAATATGAAACTAAAGAAAAGAATTGGTGGTTGTTTTTGTTAGATTTCATAAGACAAGGGGAGATACTCAGTTTTCTCTACTTTGTATCTCATTCACTCAAGAGGGAATGAACCTGTATATGTCTACAGAACTGACAACATTAGTGATGTCAGCGCCTGTATTAAAATTTCAATGTCATGAAAGTCACAATGACTTATGATGGCAGCACATGGTGATGTTGCTTTGCTGGGACGCCATTCTGGGATCCTTCCTTCCATATCCTCTCTCTGCCCCTTGCCATAACCACATCCCTGAGCTCAACGCTTTACCTTGGCACTGATCTCTATCTTTTCTTTGTTGTCCTTTATCTTCCCCTTCCTCCTCATTCTTATTTTTCTTGAAATGTTTTCCTGTCATGAGCTACATCCTCAACTTGGGAGAAATGTCAGGCTTGGAGACATGGTGAATGGAAGAAATTACTTAATTAAAAAAAAAATTCATGAAATTTGGTCTAGTAGTTAAGACACTGGTTAAAATGTCTGGTTCTCACATCAGTGTAGTTGGGTTTGATATCCAGCTCCCGACTCCAGCTTCCTGTTGATACAGACCCTAGGAGGCAGAGGGGCTGGCTCAAGTGATTAGGCTCCTGCCACCCACTTGGGACATGTAGATTGTATTCCTGCTTTGGTTTCTAGCTTTGGGCCCAGTCTCAATTACTGAGGAAATCTGAAGAGTGAAACTATGTATAGGAACTCTCTTTCTTTGTATATATCAAGTAAATAAATAAAATATTTTTAAACATTAGGAACACCAACGAATATTTACAAAGTAATAGCTGTGGCTTAAACCTGAATATGGACCAGATAGGAGAGTCAAAGTACCCCTTCTATTAACAGACCTGGTGTAAAAATACTGTAAATCTTCTGTCTTACTCTCTGGGACATGGGTTGGCCCTAGAAGCCAAATAATGAGTAGCACCACAGATTCTGGTAGGCTCCCGCCAAACTGACTGCACACCACATCCAGGGAATCTGAAGGAGCCTTGCCCTCTTGTCACTGGTAGTTTGACACTAAGAAGACCCACATCCAAATTCATCAGACGCTCATCTGCTCAAAATTGGTATATTCAGATTTTGCTTATGGGATTTCTATGAAGGCAGTGCTGTTACAAGATCAAGTAGAAAATCTTTTTATAAATAGACTGTACTTTCTCCTTAGCATGTTCTTGTTGGTGGTGTGAGATCAGGGGGTTTCATAAGCAGAGAAAAATTTGAAGTGACTAATTTATTGTTTTTCATTGTTCATGTAAGTTTGCCTAGAGTTCAACAGCTCACAGAGGGAAAAGGCTCTATTAAGACTTTTTGTCATTATTTCCCCTGTATTCTTAGGCACATGCTGGTGAATTTATCAAGGTGAAGAAGTTTGAGAAGGTGTAGCTGGCTTGCAGCATTAGGACAAACTAACAATGCAAGAGGTGTTTTTTCCAGGCTTACATACTTCTCTTTCCTGTGAAAATCTGCTCATTTTATTAATTTGTTATTGCACGAACTTTTCTGTGAAACAACCAGTTCTGAAATAATATGAACATGATATATTGGCAAAACTTTCTCCTAAAGCTCTACAGGGTCTGTCTGAATTCAATACTAAAGGGAGGGGGAGAGTAGAAAGGGTTGAAAGAGTAGCAGTCAGCGAGAGGGAAACCAGGGATGCAGATAAAGGGAGAGTATTCACAGAGCTGCAAGACAGAGCAATGGATGTGTGACCAGTGAGAAACCAAGACCCCTGATGTTCTCCTTCCCCCTCTCCTTGCCCTTGGAATTTTTAGCATTAGCTTCTTCCAAAAGACCCTTAGATCCTTTTCCGTGCTGTTCAATTCCCCAGCCCTTCTGTGAGATGTTAGAACCGTCCTCCAAATGTGGCTCAGTCATCGTGCCACAGGTAAAGACGTGCTCAGGGTTCCTCTGGAGAGATTGTGAGATCTGCAGAACAGCAAGCCAGCATGTGCATTCAGATCTCCTTGCTTTAAGTAACCAGATTTGTTAAAATGACTATGTCCCTGGGGCGTTCTACTGAGGCGGTGAAGCATGTCATCTTCACAAACCCCTACTCACATTACAATGCATAAACAAAGGCATTTCTTCTGGGACCAGCATGCTGCCGTTGAAAAGTGTCTTAGTCTCTTGCTATAACAATAGCTGAGAGCAGAGCTTCTGGCTCTGGAAGCTGGCAAGTCCAACAACACACAGCCAGCATCTGCTTGGCATCTGGTGAGGGCCTTCTGGCTGCATCATACCATGGCAGAGAACGTCACATGGCATGACAGAGCTGATGTGGTAGCCTGGGTCTCTCGTCCTCTTCTTATGAGTCCACTGATGCCACTTTGGGGGCAAGACCCTCATGACCTCATTAAACTTAATTACCTTCCAAAGGCCCTATCTCCAAATATTAGCATTTGAGTTTGGTTTTTGAACCATGGCAGTAAACAGAGGGACAGTTTTTGCTATGACTATTAGTCAACTAAAATGAGATTAGAAACAGAATACACTTTTTCTTGGGAAATAAGTAGCAATATATTCACAATATATCTTGTTATATGTACACACATACAAACACTGCTGTTCAAAATATGACAAAAAATGGGTTTTAAATAATCCATCCATCAAGTGTTTTCTTTAAAGGATTTATTTTACTTATTTGAAAGGTAGAATTGCAGAGATCTTCCTTCCACTGGTTCACCCCCATACCTCCTGGGGTGGACCAGGGCAAAACCAGGAGGCTGGAACTCCATCTGGGTCTCCCATGTGTGGTAGGGGCCCAAGCACCTGGGCTCTCTTCTGCTACTTTCCCAAGCATGTTACTAGGGAGCTGGATCAGAAGTGGAGCAGCTGGGACGTGAACTGGCACACATATGAGATACCAGCAAGGCAGGCAGGGCTTAACCTGCTGCACCACAATCGCAGCGTCCAGGAAGTCTTTTGAAACATGAAACATGAACAACTTAATATAAAATATTGATATATTTAGTAAGCAAGACATAAAGCATTTTGAGAAATGCATATAATAAATAAAATTTAAATAAATATATAAAAGTTGAAAAATTGCAACACACATTAGAAAAAACTAATGACCTCACTATATAAATGGCTCTTATAAAAAAATGCATTGCCATAGTTGATTTAAAATGAACATGAGTGGCAAAAAGTTAATGCTTAACTTCACTAGAAATCAAATGACTGCAAAATGAACATACACAGACGTTTCAAATCTCAAGAGTAGATAATATATTTCTAAGATATTGTCAAAAATGCATGATAAGAGAAGCATTAAAAAGCACATGGAATAAATTATTTTATAAACTTTTAGAAGGTGACTTGGCAATTAAAAAACTCACATCACTAATTTCTTAATTCTGTTTCTTGAAATTAATCACATGGAAATTGTGATTAATTTACCACATTGTTGTAAAAACACTTATTGTAGATTTTCTAATGTCTATTAAAAACAATGAAAACCTAGTAAATAACCATCAGAAGGGAATTAGGCACATTACAGAGTACTCATATGACGGAACATATCAAAAATCATGCTCTAAGTATTAATGTATTACTAAATGTAAGGTTAAAAGTACTTTATTTATTTTTTTAAAGATTTATTCTATTTATCTGAAAGAGCCATAGAGAGAGGCAGAGAGAGAGAGAAAGAGAGGTCCTCCATCCTCTGGTTCCCTCCCCAGATGGCTGCAATGGCCAGAACTATGCAGATCCAAAGCCAGGAGCCAGGAGCTTCCTCTGGGCCTCCCACGTGGGTGCAGGGGCCCAAGGACCTGGGCCTTCCTCCACTGCTCTCCCAGGCCACAGCAGATTGCCGGATCTGAAGAGGAGCAGCCAGGACCAGAAATGGCGCCCCCTCGAGATGCCGGCGCTTCAGGCCAAGGACTCAACCCACTGCGCCTCAGCACCGGCCTCAAAAGCACATAAAGTATACAATTTATATGAACACATTTTGTTAAACATGAAAACATAAAACGCATTACTTAACATTTTTTTGGCTCTGTGTAATATATATGTGTGAGTATAAAATTGTGTATATGGGGCCCGCGCCATGACACAGTAGCTTAATCCTCTGCCAGCCCTGAGGTGCCAGCATCCATTATGGGTGCTGGATCTAGTCCCGGTTGCTCCTCTTCCAGTCCAGCTCTCTGCTGTGGCCCAGGTAGGCAGTGGAGGATGGCCCAAGTGCTTGGGCCCCTGCACCCACATGGGAGACCAGGAAGAAGCTTCTGGCTCCTCACTTTGGATTGGCACAGTGCCAGCCGTAGCGGCCATTTTGGGGGGTAAACCAATGGGAGGAAGACTTTCTCTCTGTCTCTTTCTCACTGTCTAACTCTGTCAAATAAAAAAAAGTGTGTATATGCATAAATATAGAACTCATATATGTATACACACACACACACACACACCCCTCACTGTTAAGTAGTTTATCCTGAGTGTCTAATGCATAAGAATATTTTTCCTCTGATAGTTAAAGGAAGTAGTGACTAAATAAATAGGTGTTTTTCCTTTCTTCACCCCTGTCTCGCACACACCTGTACTGAATTTCCCACATTCACGATCACAGCTAAGAACAGGAGGCTGTGACGGAACAGAGAGGAAGGAATAGAGCCAGGCTAGTATTTACTCACCATGGGTTTGGAGACAGGCTGCCAGCCAGTTCAGGGTCTCCACAGTTATTCCAATGGTCCCTTCTGGGCTGTGACACCCTGCACATGTTCCAGGCAGCTATGTCCCAGACAAAGCACTTTCTTTGCCATCTTTGATGTTCATCTAAATGAACACCAGCTTTGTTCCGATCATAATACGATACCTACAATCCTGGTTTCAGAATGGTTTAATCAGTTGAAAAACATCTTCAGGTTATCCTGAAAGACAAGATACATCATGGCTAAGTCCTCATTCCCTGAAAAGAAACACACTTCCTCAAAAAGAAGGAGGAAGGAGAGGCTGGGAAAAGACAAAGGAAAATAACTCAGGCACTCCCCAGTCCACATGGCTTTAGAAGTTTCCAAAAGTTGATGTGGTACAAGGAAACGGGTTTATCTTAAGAAACTTAAAATCTTCAATACGCCTTTCAAAATGGATCAATTAGTTAAATGATCCTTTTGATAAGAAGAAAGAAAAACTCTTATAGGTATTAAAATAAAGAATTTCTTTTAAAAATGAAAAAGGCAGAGTAAAATTCTTCTAGGGAATTGTGAAAAAGGAGACATTCTCACAGTCCAGAGAGTCTGCCGACATCAGCTGAAAGAGAGGCAAAATACTGCAATGGACACATGAAGAAACAAAGAAATGGAAGATATCTACAATGAAAATTATCAAACTTAGCTGAGAAATCATCAGGGTGACCAAAAAATGGAAAGATTCTTCCAATCCCTTGCTTATGGATTAGAAGAATCAATATGGTGAAAATGTCTGTACTACCTAAAGCAATCTACAGAACCAATGCAATCTCTATCAAAGTACTAATGACATTCTTTACAGAATTTGAAAAAAAAATTGAAATTCATCTTGAATCACAGAAGACCCAGAATAGTCAAGGCAATCCTGAGCAAGAAAGATCAAGCCTGAGGTGTCAATACCTGACTTCAAAACACACTAAAAGCCGGCGCCCCATCTCACTTAACTAATCCTCCACCTGCAGCGCTGGCACCCCGGGTTCTAGTCCCGGTTGCTCCTTTTCCAGTCCAGCTCTCTGCTGTGGCCTGGGAAGGCAGTGGAGAATGGCTCAAATGCTTGGGCCCTGCACTCTCTTGGGAGACCAGGAGGAAGCACCTGGCTCCTGGCTTTGGATTGGCGCAGCACATCGGCCATATTGGCCGTTTGGGGGGTGAAGCAATGGAAAAAGAAGACATTTGTCACTGTCTCTCTCTCTCATTGTCTAACTCTGCCTGTCCAAAAAAAAAAAAGCATACTACAAAACAAAAGTATTTAAATCATCATGATACTGGCATAAAACCACCACATAGATCAATGGGACAGAACAGACAAAAGTGTTCAGATCATACAGTGAAGTAAAGAAGATCTCTTCAATAAATGCTGCTGACAAAACTATATATATATATGTAGAAGAATGAAGTTAGATCCATACCTCTCACCATATACAAAGAGTAACTCAAGATGTATCAAAGACCTAAATTTAAGACCTGAGCCTATGAAGTTTCTGGAATAAAACATAAGGGAAACACTTCGAGACATTGGGGTTAAAGGATAACTTCTTGGACAAGACCCCAAAAGCAACAAGAGAAAAATTAAACAAATGGGACTACATCAAGATCAGAAAGCTCTGCACAACAGAAGAAACAATCAATAGAGTGAAGAGACATCCAACAGAATGGTAAAAATATATTTGCAATCTGTCTGTCTGAAAAAGGATTAATATCTAGAATACTTACTTACAACTTAAAAAACTCAACAACAAAAACATCAATCAAGTTGAGAAACAGACAAAGAACTTCAATATCAGTTCTCAAAAAGAGAAACACAAATGGCCAACAAATATATGGACAAATGCTCAACACCACCAGCCATCAGGGAAATGAAAATCAAAGCCACAATGATATCATTGCACTGCTGTCAGAATGGCTTAGATGCAAAAGAGAGGTAGTAACAAATGCTGGTGAGGGAGTGGAGAAAGGGGAACAGTTACATACTCTTTGTGGGAATGTAAATTAGTGCAGTCATTGTGGACAATAGCATGAAGATTTCTTTAATAATTAGAAATCGATTTGCCATATGATCTAGCAATCCCAGTACTGGATATATACCCAAAAGACTGAGCACACTGTAACAAAGAGACACCTGCACCACCATGCTCATAGCAGCAGTGTTCACAATAGCCAACATTTAGAATCAATCATGGTATCCATCATCAGGTAAATGGATAAAGAAAATGTGGCATGTATACACTGTGGAATATTATCCAACTACAAAAAATGATGAGGTTCTGCCATTTGCATCCAAGTAGATGCAACTAGAGAATATCCTGTAGAGTGAGACCCAGAAACACAAATACCGTATCTTCTCCCTTATATGTGGGAGCTAAAATTTTTATTAAAAATTTTTATTTATTTGAAAGGAATAGTTACAGAGAGAGAGAGAGAGAGAGAGAAAGGGAGAGAGAGAGAGAGAGAGGGAGAGGGTGAGGGAGAGAGAGAGATCTTCCATCCACTAGTTCACTCCCCAGTAGCCACAAAGGCCAGAACTGGGCCAGGAGCCAGGAGCCAGGAGCCCTTGTGGGTCTCCCACATGTATGCAGGGGCCAAAGCACTTGGGCCATCTTCTGCTGCTTCCACAGGCCATAGCAGGGAGCTGAATCACAAGTGGAGCAGCCTGGACTCAAACCAGCACCCATATGAACCTGCTATGCCTCAATGTGGGCCTTGAGCTAATTTTTTTAAAAAAGTGGAAAAAAAATAAATTAAAAAAGATAGAAATGTCTGTATCAGTATTGCTGCAAATACAGTTTTGTAAAACTTTTGTTTTATAGCTTTGTGAAACCAATTTTTAAGAATGTTATACTACTATAGTTTCAATAACCTATAATTATTCTAAAATTTGCTGTATATGGTGAAATGGTCATTTTTCCATTCATTTAGTCTTTATACCATTGTCTATATTACCACTAAACAAGGGTATTTTTCTTTTTCACTTGTTAGATTTCTCCATCAGTGAAGCATTAAGCCTTTCACTATAATGTAAATTTAAAATTTGTTGTCTCAAAAATAAAAAAAAAAGAAAGAAAGAATGGGAGAGGAAAGGAAAGTTGGAGAGGGGATAAGTGAGGGAGAGAGGAAGGGATGACCATTATATTCTCAGGATTGTATCTATGAACAAGATTGTATCTGTTAAAAACTAATCAACATTTTTAAAAATAGAGGAAAAAGAAAGAGAAAGATTTGCTGGGTGCATCTGAAAACGCAAGCACAAATAATACTTCACTACTGAAAACTTCGTGCCATGGCTGAAGGCATTTCTCCTACACCTCAGTTTTCACCTTAGGCACTTTTTATTTCTTTAGAACAGTCAAAACTGTAGCTCTATTTTTATAATGGAAACCAATGGAAAATTCAATTCATTCTATATTTGACGTGGCTTGAAATACTTATCATATGATGGGGGAGAAAGATCTGGAAAATAAGCATGATAAAGAGGGAAGGTCTTCAAGAATAGAATCATCAGAGAAGCAAAATGCAGTTAAGCATGAAAGCTATAGTTTCAACACAAGGTGAACTTTAACAGTTAGTTAAAACAGGATAAAATTATCAAGAAAGCATTTGTTTGAATTTACGTTTAGACTTTTAGAAGAAAAATAATCTTAAAATAGTCCCAAACATTTGGAGCACTTCTGAATTAGGATTCTTTGAAGCATGAAGATAAATTGATTCCAGGATGATTTCACAAAGGCACCACCAAAGTCTTAAAGCTGCTGAGTGCATACGACTGTTGAATGTTTAGTCTATGAGCTCAACACAGTTCTAGGCCTGAGATGATGGAGATTTTATTGCAGATGGGAAAGACAGTTTAAGCTGGGGGATAGCTGTCATTTTGATATACTTGTTAGGCTTAATGTCTCCAAACCTTGAAAAATCCTTAAAATGCAAATGTCAACCACACCTAATTGCTTCTGAACTTTTAGCTCCTTGTAAAGGATTTACAAAGAGTAAACGTTTCCTACCTGGCATCCTGCGATAACCATGCTAGTTCTGTATGAGCATGTGTTAAACTTCCTGGTGTATTATACTTTTATTAGACAATTTGAAAACTTTATAGAAAATGTATTATGTAATACAGCAATGCATTGACATAAATGTTCAATCCTTTAAATTTTTATTAATTTCTTTTTTTTTTAACTTCAAGGATTTGATTTTGGCTGAAGGAAAGCAATCAGTAACATCAACTATTAATGGTTATCCAGAATCAGTACTTCAAATGGTTTAAATAGTCCTAATGTTAATTTGGAGTCATTTTATCAAGATACTGACTGAGTGCTGTAATCTGTATTTGGAAATTTAATATGACCCTGGCACTGTACTATTCAACATCTTGGTCCATGTGCTGCCTCCAATGGAGCTGTTCATGTTTAATTGCATTCTGGGACCACATGTGTGTTCCTGCTTGTTTACGAGGCTCCTCTCCCACCTCCCCTGATTCCTTTCTTAATCTTTCATTTATCCTTTTAATCTTCACAGGATTCAGCCTGTTCTTTCCTACAGAGAAAACAGAACAGCTCGTGTACCTCCCACCATTCTTTACAGGCTCTCTTTCCCTGCTGGCTGCGTGGTAGCACATCAAGCTATTCTCATGGAGTGTCTGAGAAGCTAAAGAGGAGATTCAGAGGCCATCCTGAAAAGAAAAATCCAGTCTGCGCTTCTCTCGTGGGTCTGTGTCTCTCTAGGTTTCAGCCGTCTTGCAGGAAAAGGGAGCAAATTCTGCTTTTGTCCATGTGGTTTCCATCGTTTTCCTTTTGCAAGGACAAGTTTTATGGGTCTGCTTTGATGAGGCAGTCTGAATTCTAAGGGGCTCAGTATCACACAGACCTGAAATGTGATTCAAATCTAAACTTTGCTGGACTTAGCCTCAGCGGCATTGGTGAACTCTCTAAGCTAGTTTCCTTACTTATAAAATGTCAATAAAATGCCCAATGTATAAAGTTATTTTAAATATAAAATGACATAAATAATTTTAATTGTATGTTTCATAGTTAGAAGTCAATAAATGATACTAATTGCTATTGTCAGTATTATCATATTTAGTGGTTCCAGAAACAGTCTACCTGCCTACTTGCATACACACCAACTGCTTATATAACCCTGAGACAAGAACAGCCTCAGTTACCTTTCAAGGTGACCTAATTTCCTTGGCCCCTGTACAGAACCTGATAATAAACCTTCATCCTCGATCACAATAATCCAATGCCTTCTTGTGCAAAGAGGCTGGCTACCAGTTATCAAAATCTGCTTTTAAAGGGAAAAATAAAAAACTTGCAATCAAAATGAAAAACACAGGACTGCTTTTGTTTTTTGGATTTTTGGTTTCAAAGCATCGGTATGTGCCCCAAGAATTCAGCATGGCCACGTTCCCTGGTGCCAGAGTGGCCTTATGCTTACCACTGTGCTCACATAGCTCCGCTGCTGCCTCTGATACAGAGCACATTCCTTCTCTAAAAAACAAAATAAACTTGTTTATGTCGTTTAAGTTGTTAATTCCAAATTAACATCTAAATGGGCTATTTTGATATAAACTCTGAAGGAAGAAAGTACACAGAAAAATGAAGAGAATGAACATCAGACTTAAGTATTTGGTGTCCATACAAACCTTTGGGAATTTGGCCACACTGAGAAATCTCTAGACCCTCTCTCCCTTCATTACGTATATCCAGCATCCATCTGTGAGTGTGATCCCACTATGGACACTGTCCAATATAGCTTAAGGCTTCTGGAGAAAGGATCAACATGTGTGGATCCCCCTGGCACTGGTTGTAGCTGCCTAACCAGTTCTGATGTTGTATTCAGAAAAAAATCATAAAGTTCAACAACAAATAATGCACTTGTAAATCTTTTAGATATAAGTTTCTGTATCTGTGATCCCAGAGATCTCTTTATCCCTGCAGCCTCTTGGTAAATAAATAAATAAATAAGGTACTATTCTTTCTTCTTACTTACATTCAGTTAGTTTGTTGATCATGACTCTACATTTCAGGGGATAAGGAAGCTAGAGGAGTCATATTAGCACTCAAATGTATCAGTTTAAAGGAGGCCTAATGCCCTGGTCAAAACTTATAATCTGGAAAAAGGAAAAGAGAGATATAGAGGAAGGCATGTATACTTGGTGAGTGCTAATTTTTGTGGAGTATGTATGCATGTCCTAAAATAAGTGTACACACCCTAAAATACATATGCACATATATGTGAATGGGTATTTTTACATGCATGTAAAAATTCCTTAACATATTCATTACAATCTATCATTAACCGAAAACCATGGGGGAAGTAAGTGGGATTGGGTAGCTAGTGAATGAGAAACTTTAAGTTACTTTTTGATGTACTTCTTATTGTAATTTTTATAAACATGGCATTTTGGTTATTATTTTATTTTTAAGGGATTGTCCTCACTTACCTTTCACAATTCCTTTTCTTCCACTGACTCACTAACTTATGGAAATTCAATTTCTGTCCCCAATACTTCATAGAGTCAGCACTCACAAACCTCACCAGTGACCTACTAATTGTTCAATTTAGCAGCTCCACTTGAGTTCTGGTTGTACTTGACCTCCTGCAGCATTTGGCACTGTTAAGCACACGGCCCCTCTTTGAAATTCTCACCTTCTATGACATTTCACTCTCTGGCTTCACCCCCAACTTTTCTGATTATTGTTCATCCCGCTCAGTTTTATTCTATTCCCTCTTGGTTCCTTAATTGAAGGCATTCACACAAATTTTTCTTAAGCTGTCTTAAGTCACATTCTTTTCCTGAGGAATTTTAACAATACTCAGAGGCTCAACTTTTATAATTCCAATCAAAAAATTCACAAATGGGGCTTTCTAGTATCTCTTATGATTTTCTGCACTTAATTATTCATTATATTCCAGAAGGCTCCATTTCAGTGTATAATGGGCGTTTTAAAACTCTATTTGTAAAATGCTAATCACATAATTCCACTTCCCAGAACTTTCTCTCCATCCTAGGTTTTGTATCTCATTTATATCATCTCCCAAAGACTGAGCTCACAGAGTCTTCAGTCAACGGGATTGAAATGTAATTCCCACGATTTGCCAACTATGTCTTTAGGGAAGTAGTTAAAACTCCAGATACTAGAATCATACCCTAAAGTGAAGTATTAGTACTGATAACTTTCCCTAGTGGTTAATGTGAGGAAATTTTAGCTCAGTAAGGCATAGAAAGTGTTTGTTCTGGGGTGGGTGTTTGAGTATGTCCATTGACGGAGCAGTTGTATGGCTACATCCCATATAAGCATGGTTTCAGTTCCCAGCTATATCTCCTTATTTAAACTCTGCTAATGTGGACAGTGAAAAGCAGCCAGAGACGAAGCAAATGGTTGGGTTCCTGCAAGCACATGGGAGAACAGGATTGAGTTCTTGGCTCCTAGCTTGGGTACCCACCTCCAGCCATTGCAGACATATGGGGAGTGAACCAACAGAGGAGAGCTCACAGGATCTCTAGCTGTCTCTGACTCTCACTTTAAAAAAAAAAAAAAAGTGTTTATTGTGATTTTTCTGGACACCAAGGCTGGGATTCTTGGTGTGAGAGCTTCCTTCTCTTCCTCATGATTGCTTTCCCCACAACACGCTTTGAAAAAGGTGTCAGGACTTAATTCCTCTACTAAACCCTCTCCTTATTTTACTTCCTCCTTTCAAGAACCCAATCTTGTATAGGCTGGATTATGACGACACCCTTCAGTGATCTCCTTACCCTCTGCCTCAATAGAACTTATTGAATCCTATTGCTATCAAAGTAATTTCCAATGTGAAATTGACAAGCACTTTAGTCAAGGATTTTCCAGTAAGGTGCCAACCTCTCCTTCAAGTTTGATTCCTCAGTGGCAACTCTATTCTCTGAGGATTTCAGACAACAGACTGCCTCTGTGAAATACTCTATACTTTTACTAGTCTCTGGCCCTTTGTCTAATACCCTCCTCCTTCTTTATCTGTTGAAAACCTTATTTAAAGTGCACCTCAGAAATTTCCTTTACCGCTAGAGTGACAATCATTATCCTCAAAGACACAATCCTGAATGTTGAAATCCCCAAAGATTAAAGTTCCTAATGCCTAAAATTCCTAAAGTCTAAAATTCTGAAAATCACAACTTTAAAAGGTTAAACTACCAAATATTTAAATCTTGAAAGCTGAAGTCCCCTAAAACCATATTTCTAATTGCAGAACAGGCTATATAGGAGTGCTAGAAAGCCAGATTCCGGGAGAGGGATTAATGCACTTAAGTGATATGCAGGATGGTGGTGTCATGTTCAGTGGAAGGAATATCCAGAAAACTAGGAGAGTGTAATTCTGGGTGTGTCTCTGAGAGTCTTTCCAGAAGAGAGGAGTGTTCGAGTCTACGTGCAAGGCAGGAAGATTTGCCCATTCTATGGGCAGTGCTGCCCCACCAACCAGAGCCAGAGAGAACCAGCGCAGAAGATGGGGACCGTTTTCTTCTGCTGCATAGAACATCAGCTCCAGGCTCATGCCTTTGGAATGCAGGGCTGACACTGACAGCACTGACCTAAGGTGTTAGTACTCAGACTGAGAATTGCACCATCAGGGTGTTTCTGCTTCTGAGGCCTTTGGATTTGTCTATAACTCACAGTCTCCAGCTTACAGACTCTCTGTTTTGGTGAATCTTGTCAAAAGAGAGATCATCCATCATGCACATCAGATGACCACTGTTAGTTAAGTTGGATATACACACACTTGACAACCACACTGATATGTCTTTATGTATTTTGATTTTTGATCTATTTCCTTGACATATGATTTATATTATCATAACTAGTACACCCTGGTAACTGTTGTTAGTATAACTGAATGCTTATACTTGTAAAAATGTGGAAGTTATTTTACCTACTATACAGTGCAAGGTGATATATAAACCATTCTATTATGTTTTTACATTTGTCAAATAAATATCATTTTTAAAATGCAATTACATATCTTTAAATTTTTGCAAATTATTTTTTCAAAATTATATTTTTGATATTTTAATAACTCTGGATTTTAGACTTTCTGAATTTTAGACTTTAGAGATTTTGATCATTTGTAATTTTAACATTCAGGATTATCGTGTTTGGGACAAAGTCAGTCAGGATTATCCCAAGCTCCCCTGTCCATTAAGTGTTGTCTCCTCATCTTCACTTCTTCATTCATTGACTTCTGCTTCTCTAATATCCTTTTATTATGCCTTCTTGTATCCATTCATATTTTCATTCCAAAAATCATTTCAGAGTGGATCTACTTTATCAGATACCAGAAGTATCCCAGCATTGTAAAAGTGAGCCTGCGTGCTGTTATTTTTCTCATACTGTTTAAGTTCCAGAAGGTACTTCTGAGCCTTTTCCTTGGTTCCTCTTCCTCATTCCTGGCACAGAAGAGAAGGTTATCAAATGCTCATTGATCAAGTCAGCAGCCTTTACAACTCTTGCTACAAAGTCTATTTGCTAGAGATAAGGTGCCAGGTAAAAACATATTCTTCAGTAGCCCACTTCATCTATGAATAATCAGATGCCTTCTGAATATTAAAACTGTAAACTAGGTTTTCTTTTATAAGACAGTCCTAATTCTCTCATTGGAAGTCTATTTCTGCCGTACCTTTGAGAACATGTTCACCAAAAGGGTGCCTACTGTTGTGTATCTCCACAGGATTCTTACTAGACTTGGGACTGTTAAAGTATCCCAGCACATATTTCTTTTGGGATATACCCTGACCAAACTTCGGTGGAAATAGTTAAAAACTATCTTGGGCTCTTCAGAGAAGGTACAACCCTCAAATCCCCTGTTTTAGATAAAGTCAGCCCTGACTTTTGAAACCTGCCTACAGGCATGTCTTAAACTATACTAAATCCTTTCTAAGGAAGGTGTGAAAAGGAAATGAGGAAGTGGTGCTAGTAAAATCAGAGAGTGAGGGTGTGGAGCAGGTGGGGGCCAGAAAAAGAGCTTAGAATCCTTATTCCAACTCAACAGAGCCCAAAGAGCAAGGAGGTTTAGTGGCGATTTCTGTTTCACAGGCTGTAAATCATGTTTGCACTCCACCAGGTCAGATGCTTTCCAAGACTTCTTTGAGTTTCACAGTGTACCACTTGCTCACCTTTTCCAAGCAAAAGAGTAGAAGTGTATTTTTTTCGTTTGTTACATGTTCTCATATGTAAAAAGGCTCTAATTTTTAAAAATGCATCCTATAAAGAAATTTTGAAAGTAGTCTATGTTCAATCCCTGTTATGTTTCTGAACCTTTCAAACAGGCAATTACATACACTATAATAATACATAACCTTGTGAATTGGTAAGGGGAAAATGATCAAATGCTTTTGAAAATAATGATAGCCTTTCTTTTTCAAATTCAGGTGCTTATTTCTTTGTAGGGGCCGATACAGCTATTTAAATTACTGGATTTTTGGGTCTCCATGATTCCACTAATTGGTTTGTGTGAGTTTTTGGTAATTACTCTTCTTATGATATAAATGAAAGAGTTTATTTTTAACCAACAGAAAAATAAATATGAATCTAAAATCTGTAGGGGAAGGGAACAATTATATAGCCACAGTAACTCATAAATAAATATGCTCACTTTAAAATATTTCTGGGAGAGGGGAAGGAAGAATTTTAATCTAGGAACATGATCATCAAAGTTTTCAAATCTGATAGAATGGGTATTACTTTCTATTTAGCCCAAAATCTTGAAAATAATCAAGATAATAGGAAAATCAGATTGATTTTTGGCAACTGCATGTAGTTATGTTAACAAATACCATTTGAGTGATAACTTGAGGTTTATTCAAATTAGCAGGTCACAGTTGTCTTTAAACAGGTTTTATGATTTTGTGAAAAAGTTTTATTTAGATAACCTAAAACAGAGCTTCAGCTGGGAAAGGAAAGAATGAAGGAAGGGAAAAAAGAAGAAAGGAAGGAAGGGAAGTAAGGAGGGAGAGGGGAAGGAAGAGAAAAGGAGGAGAATGAGGGAGAGAAGAGGAAGGAGAGGAAGAGGGGAATAGAGGAGGGAGGGAGGAATGTAATTAAGGCATTGAGCAGTGATGAGTGGAAGCTTACAAAATCTTTGCAGAGGCTCTTTGGGCTATGTTTTACTGATTATAACTCCTTGGTTTGATCTGTGAGTTACAAGGTATTTGAATTAACTGATATTTATCATACTTTATACCAGTTAGTAAAAGTTAGGTTCCCAAAATGGCTGTCTGATAATAAATATGGTTTCTGAAAATGTCTACATATGAATTTAGCTAATGTTTATGAGCACCCTATGAGATGGCCATATAATTACTCCCATTTCACAGATGACAAAACGAAAATACAGGAAAATTAAGTAACTTGGACTCATTAGTATAAGAGAATTTTAAAAAGTTCATGGAAAATTTAATTAAAAGGTAAATATGTTTTGATGTAAAAGACTTTGAATTCCATACATAAATTGTCATAATATTTTCCATGAATCTTTTGGAGATGCTTCAGTGCATTAATTTCCATATTTTTTGCACCAAAATTAACTTTTTATTTTAATTTCATTTTCTATGAACTTTTGAAGTGGCTTCTTACCATTAGAACATGGGACCCTTTGGTGTTCAACCCAGGAGGTCTTGTTCAACCCACATCCTTAACCGCTATCTTTACACATATGGAAGTGCACATTCTATTTAGAAAGATTCCTTACTAATTTCCGTTAGTCCTGAAAGACCAAGAATCTATTCCTCTCTCAAAAATCGGTGACTGGAGGGATGTCCGGGACAGACACAGCCAAACTCCCAAATAAACACCATCTGAATTTCCTACCGCTTTCTATAAAGTCTTTGGTACCACCCTCTGAATTAGCTCTATGTCATATGTAGGCGGGCAAGTGGTTGTGAAAGGATGATTTGGACAAAAGCTTTGTGCTCAGGCTGACCAAGAATTCTTGCTGCTGCTTCCAGTCTCTCCAATTCCTGCCCAGCTATGTTGCTGAAGTTTGGGTGTATCTCCACTAATGTAAGTTTCAAAAGTTTAGTCATTTATTCCAGGAAAGAAAAACACTGCTGACTCCAAATATTTTTAGGAGGTGACTTTGTGCTCCCTTAGGGTCTTAGCGTTGACTTCAGGAGTGACTTAGCTCCACGTGAAATGTCATGTGGATCTGAGTGTTCTTGAAATGTTCTTCTATGAAAAGAAGGCTCTTTTCAATTCTCCTCTTTGGTTCACTCTTAATGTTGGACACATTTTTCAGATTTTATGTTACTTTTATTGAGAAAAAGTAAATGCTGCTATTAGCCAGCCCACATTTGAATGACTGAACAGGTACTCAGCACATGGTAGGTGCTCAGTAAAAGCTTGTTAGAGGGAAGTGCATTTAACCAATGGCTTGAGTCCAAGCAGGACGTCTGTTAAGATGATGCAAGTTCAAATTCATGTGCTCCTTGTGTGGCTTATTTAGGCCAGGTGTTGAGTAAAGAGACCTTAAACTGAAATGCTAAAAAGAAGAAAGGTAGAAACATTTTAAAGTTTAATCAAGAATAGGAACACCTTACCATTTATTACAGGTACCAATTTTCTACTACCCTGTGAAACAGGTAGAGAATATTGTCTCCGTTTGACAGGGTAAGCAGTTAGGATGTGGGACAGTGTGAGTTATAGCTGCAAGACTAGCCTGTTGGTGCATGATAAAACTGAACCCAGAGTGGAGGAGATTTAACTTCAGGCGACCACACCATGCTGCCACTCCAAAGAAAGCTCTCCCTGAAACCAGACAGCACAGTTTCTATGCCAGATCTATTTACACTACTTCCACCTGAGCTCCCCTTCCCACAAGACTTAATTACTCATTGTCGGTACCACGCACATTCAAAAGTCATGTGTGTGGTATTTATTAAGAGAGAAGAATAACATAAAATAGTTCAGCAATGTATCTGCTTCCCTCAGGAATGATGAAATGACTCCCACAGACAGTGGAGCCTTAGGGCGCAAGTGATGGGAATTAGTGAGATGAGAGGAGGAACAGGCACCAAGGTGGGGTGGAGACATGTGTGAGTTCCTCACTTCACTCCACCAACTTTATTACTCACTTATGAGTGCGACGATGACAACTTTCCTGTAATATTTTTCTTGGATGCATCAGCTCTTTGTGCTGCCTTCGGTGTTCAGAAGCTTTTGGGGGGGGGATTATTTTCCCTGAAGATTAAGTAGGCTTTTATTAGAAAACAAATCAGGGGGCCAGTGCCATGGCTCACTTGGTTAATTCTCTGCCTGCGGTGCCGGCATCCCATATGGGTGCCTGGTTCTAGTCCCGGTTGCTCCTCTTCCAATCCAGCTCTCTGCTGTGGCCCAGGAAGCAGTGGAGGATGGCCCAGGTGCTTGGGGGGGGGGGGTGAATCAATGGAAGGAAGACCTTTGTCTCTGTCTCTCTCTCTCACTGTCTGACTCTGTCAAATAAAAAAAAAAAAAAGAAAGCAATTCATTTTGCTTAATTCTTACAATACAAATTAAACATAGGTGAGTCTCTAACTGAAACTTTCATTGTTGCACAGTGGCTGGGCTACTGTTAGGAGCACTAAATTTGGCACTGCATGGCAATATGAAAGAGCATTGCAAGATGTGCCTAAATGCCTCAACTGTTGTTCAGCAAAGGGATCACCCTGGGTTTTAAATCAAAATATGCATGAACTTGAATTCTTGATTTTCCAAAATTTGATGCTGTGCATTGGATAACAGAGAAGGTGAGGCAAGAACCTAAAAATGTGGAAATTTGATCGCACCTGAAAATAAGGAACGTTGAACATGAAATTAAGTTTCTTTTGAAACTGTTAAATACGTTTTGGATATCCCAATAAATGCAAAACGATTTGTTTATTAGCCTACAGAATTCTGAAAATGCCTATAGTTGAGGAACACATGTGTTAGTTATTTGATTTTCTCATTGTAAGCCTCTATGGCTAACAGATCATCTAAGACAAATTTCCTCACTGCCAACTAGAACAACCTCAACTCGTAGAATCTGGGGCCCACAGAGTAAAGAGATAAACATTAATCCTAAACTGCAACTTTGACTCCAGAAACACTTTAGACAACTCTTTTCTGACTGCCCTCTGTGTAAATGGTGACAACAATCTTCTTACAGCAAAAAATATATGTTTTTTGGAAGGTGAAATAACTATGCACTTAAAGTGTTAGGATCACAAGAACCACATATCTGTAGCTTGAGTGGAACAATATGGAATGCTAAGAGACAGTTAAGGTCAATGACTGAGACTCAAGGTGATGCCCTCTATCAGCCCAGCTTGGAACACCTTTTCCAAGGATAGTGACAAGGTATGCTGTTTATTTGCCAATCAAATTAGCGAGGATGTAGCTGGTAACAGCGAGGGAAGTTTCAACGGAGTTATTGGGTTAGAGTGTGGAGGGGAGCCAGAGGGAAAGAACCTGGCTAGACTGAGTGAAATAATACTGGTTTATTTTTCTTCAGTAGAAAAAATGTGCATTGAACATTCACTAAGATGTCTGTCTATGCACTTCAACACTTGGGCGCAAATATGCATTTTTCTCTCATGGGATATAATACATAACCATAAATACCCTTAGTAAATGGCAGAAAATAATACATCTTATATAAAGGGAATGCCAAGTGTGTTTTGTCAGCTCAAAAGAATCTAAAATCACTCCTGATATGAGGAACATGGTGAGGCTTTTTAAGCCAGAACTGAAGAGATGTGAAGTGCATGGAGGTGCAGGCCACTTCCAGTAAAGGGGATAACATATTAATCAATATAAAACAAAATAAAAATCTTAATTTGGCTAAAATGGGCATATGAAATTACCTGCTTGGCTAAAGGACATAAGGGAAAATCAATATGAAAATTATATTGTATCAAGTTGTTACACATTCTTAAAAAATTTTAAATTTTGTTTTATTTGAAGGTAAGAGACAGAGAGAGAGAGAGAGAGGTGGTGAAAGAGAACTTCCATTCACTAGTTCATTTCCCAGCGTCTGCTATCACCAGGGACAGTGCAAGGCCAAAGCCCTAAGCTATGAACTCAATCCAGGTCTCCTATGGGGGTGGCAGGATCCAAGTACCTGAGCTATCACCACTGCTTTTGAGGGCACACATTAGCAGGAAACTGGACGAGAAACTAGAGTCGAAATTTGAACCCGGCACCAGATATGGAAGGCAGATATCTCAAGCAGTGTCTTAACCCTAGTAACAAGTACCCACACCTTGAATTCTTTATTAAGGTAATTATGAAGCTTTTATATAACTATTATCAAACCGGGAAGTTATATAGGGATTGTGTTTAAGATTAATAGAGTAGTTGTGTGTATGTAGGGTACATTAAAGAGAAGATGCATAGAGAAACAAGTGCCACAGTTTAAGTTTGAGGTAACAGGGCAGACTCTCTCCTAGGCAAAGGAAAGAGAAAGGCACCAAGAATTTTGGATGAGTTTCCAGAGAAACTAGTGACACCATTAACAGAATTGGGAAGTCACAAAAAGAGAAAGCTTTGCAAGAGGAAATGAATGAGCTCAGCTCCAGATAAAGCCTTAGCGATCACAATTGAGATAATCTAACTCTAACGGGGTGAGAAATCCAATCTTGAAACCCAGGAGAAACACCAAGATGGTAAATATAGATTCCAGAGCCGTCCGCTGCCCAGATGAAATCACTGAAGCTGACAGATTAGATGAGAGTGTTAAGGAGATGATTGCAAAGGAAAGAGGAAAGTCAAGGGCAGAGACCCTAATGCCTCCGGTTTGGAGGCAAAAATGTTGGATTTCTAAATAGTCACTGCTTTACCAAGTGTACTTCTCTTTTACTTCCAAAATATTTTAGGGCCATTTGCAATGTTCTTAAGACAGTCTCCAATATGTCCATTAGCAATAGCTAACAAATTTCTCTGGCACTTTTTGTTTGTTCAATTTTTATTTATTTGTTTATTTATATTTAATTTAAAACAGAGACAGAGACAAACAGAAAGAGAGCTAACATCAGATCCCCACAAGTACTAAAGCTGGGCCAAGCTGACACCAGAAGCTGAGAACTCAATCCAAGCCCGCCACATGGGCGACAGGGGCCCAAGTATATGTGCCATCACCTCTGCCTGCCAAGATGTGCATTAGCATAAAACTGGAATCAGAGCAGAGCCACAGCTGGGACCCAGGTAATCCTACACGGGATGTGGGTATCCCAAGCAATGTCTTAACTGTGGCACCAAACTCCTGCTCCTTCCCTAGAAATTTGAGCGTTCAATGCAATGGCAATATCGATGATGATGGTAGCTATGTATCTGTGTGTGTGTGTGTGTGTGTGTGTTGTATGCTATCATTAATCACACATGCTGGACAGGAAAGTGAGTCTCAGCATACTTCAGAGTCTCAGCAACACAAAATGGTTAAGCAGCAGAAAAACGTTTCAATTTATGATGAAAGATCTTAATCATATTTTCTTTCTTTGAGGTAATGTCTGAATCAATGTTAAATCATTGCCTGCCAGCGTTATTATCATTTATTCATTTATAATTAACTTGATTTAATTTAATACAGTAAAGATGGCATTCTGGTTATAGAGTTCTATGACTCCTATCACACGTGCAGACATGTGTAACATTCGCCACAACCAGGATGCAGAACAGTTCCATCACCCAAAAGCTCCTTGGTGCTGGGCCTGTGTGGTTAAACTCTCCCCAGCTCCTAACCCCTGACAACCACGGACCTGCTCTCCATCATCACAGTTTTCTGTTTTTGAGAATGTCTAATCTAAATGGAATTATACCACATGTAATCTTTTGAGACCGAGTTCTTTATCTCAGCAGAATGTCTTTGAGATTCATCCAACTTTTGTCACATATCACTGGTCTTTTGAGTAGTTTTCCATTTTACAGACATAATCCAGTTTGTTTATATATTCAATGGTAGATGAGCATTTTTTCCAGTTTCTAATGTTTATGAATAGAATTGCTATGAACATTCTTATAGCTGTTATTATGTGAACATGAGTTTTCACCTCTCTAGTGTAAATACCCAGGAGTGGGATTGCTGGGTAATGTAGTCAATTTACTTATATCACTTAAAAAAATAATTTGAAGTAAGAGTGACCTATTGTAACACCAACAGCAAGCCCTCTTTGTTATCTGTAAAGAAACACTTTCAAAAATAAGCTACAAGTGAAGAGTGACCCTTTAATGTAGGCTGTGCAGACAGAACCCAGACAGCATCCTTTGAATCTCCAGAAGTGCATGGGACTCTCTGGCCCATTCTCCAGTCTGCAGGGAAGGCCACGGACGCTCTACTGCACTGAGACTTCTCACAACACGAATTTCCACACGGCTGAGGCCAAATCGGACCCTTAACTCTCAGGCTGTGCTAAAGAACTGTTTTAGAGAGGAAAATGCAGTTCTCCCTCTCAGGAACAGCTACAGCCTTAAGGGGAGCAAGGCTAAAAATGGCTTGTTTAAAGAGGAAGATAGATGTACCCTATTCTAGACTTTAAGGATTTTTTTTCCAATGGTGTACATGAGTATGTTTATCAAAAAATTCTCTATTTCAATGTTCTGAAGCCATAAACACTAATTTAAAAACTTCTACAAATATTTAAGCTTGAGTGATACCCTTTTGTAAATATAACGTCATGTCAAGGAATTGTGAAGAGTTGGTTCCATGCTGGGCATTTTGAGGTCATTAGATATATAGCAAATCTTTAATGCTAACCAAATACCCCACTATGTAAATAACCATGCCTCAAGTTATACTAAACAACATGAGCTGTAATAACTTATGAAGTCTATATGTTTAAGAGCAACATTCTTTTGCTATGCATAAAGTAATTATGACATGTTTGCCCATAAGTTGAATTCTCTGCGAAGTGCTTTGTTTTAAGGTCTGCTTAGTATAGCAGGTAATAAAATACTAAAAAAAAGTCTAAATATTTTCCAAATGAAAAAGAGAAACATAATGAAATTCAGTGTTTGGTAATGATATGTTTAAATAATTTAAAGATAAAATTCAATTCCATCTCAAATAGAATGTCTGTGAAGGGGGCAGGTGTTATGGTATAGCAGGTTAAGCTGCCACTTGGGATGCTCACACCCCATATTGGACACCTCCTTCCAGCCTGATCTTCACCACCTTCGAGATGCAGTTCCTGACTCCTGGTGTCAGACTGTCCCAGCAGAGACTGTTGTAGGCATATAGGGAGTAAACTAGTAGATAGAAAATTCTCTTTCATTTTCTGTATAGCTCTACTTTCAGATAGAGATAAATAAATGCTTTTTTCTAAAATAAATAAATAAATAAATAAAAAGAATCTATTAGCCGGCACTGCGGCTCACTAGGCTAATCCTCCACCTTGCCGCACCGGCACACCGGGTTCTAGTCCCGGTTGGGGCGCCGGGTTCTGTCCCGGTTGCCCCTCTTCCAGGCCAGCTCTTTGCTGTGGCCAGGGAGTGCAGTGGAGGATGGCCCAAGTCCTTCAGCCCTGCACCCCATGGGAGACCAGGAGAAGTACCTGGCTCCTGCCATCGGATCAGTGCGATGCGCTGGCTGCTGCGCGCTGGCCGCGGCGGCCATTGGAGGGTGAACCAACGGCAAAGGAAGACCTTTCTCTCTGTCTCTCTCTCTCACTGTCCACTCTGCCTGTCAAAAAAAAAAAAAAAAGAATCTATTAAAAAAAGAATGTCCTTAGAAAGAAATGCTGTCTTGAAAGTGTTAATTAAGAGGGGAGGGGGCAGCAGAAAGGATGAAGAAGGCAAGGCCACTGTCCCTTTTCATTACAGACAATGGATGCAATTACATAGAAGGCAAGTGTAATTTTACAGTTAGTAATAATAATAGACTGTGATTTATTTTTCCACCTTTCCTTAATTATAGCATGTATTTTAAACTGGATGCTCTGAGGATGGATGTCTGATTTTAATCCATTGATCAGCTGACAGTTAATACTCCTTAACACTATAGGCAAAATCCTCTCTGTAGGCTGGGAAAACCAGAGTAGGAAGTTGTTATGGAACAAACTACTGTCCACTTTCTGGAAAGTCTTGCGTCATAAAGCTCTAGTGTGTGAGAAACTATAGCTGTTTATTGATTGCTAAACTTGCAGACTGGGCATGCTGACTGGATGACTATTTGCCTTGTGATCTTGCTCTTCCTAAAGGTCTTATTTCGCTTTGTGGGGGGGTGGGGGTGGGATTCTGCTGA
Organism: Oryctolagus cuniculus; assembly: GCF_964237555.1. Classification (NCBI taxonomy): domain Eukaryota; kingdom Metazoa; phylum Chordata; class Mammalia; order Lagomorpha; family Leporidae; genus Oryctolagus; species Oryctolagus cuniculus. Next base: position 18,607,229 of record NC_091434.1, on the reverse strand, counting down.
CCCTGAGAGATGCACTCCCTCATTTACAGCAGCAAGCACATGAAACCAACTGAAATCACACACAAACACACACTCACACAGACACATTGCAATCCATTTATCCTACAGACACATACCACTGTGAGCAGGGTAAATACAACTGCACTTAGAACTAGTTGTAACCTTTATGAATATTGTTTTATTGGAGATGATTGCATTGTTCATCTTTGAATTGAGTTGAATACACAAAGAGTGTTTCTGATCCATCACCCCTGTAAATTTTTCCAGAAACGTTTTAAATAAAGGAGTTAGAATAGAATGCCAAGATTTCTGAAAGTCACCATTTATTTTTCTTAAAAAAGAAAACACAATATAACAATTACATCAAAGAAAATCCTGACAGCAAAATCTCAGTATTCCTAAATCCTAAAATACTAGGCATTTATTGTTTCACAGAGTTTCATCATTCAAATGAATACATATTTCCATAGCTGCAACTATCATATATTTGTTTCTCCCTTACATTTTATCATATAAAAGCATATATTTATTTTATTATATATAATGTGTATGTACAGATAGAGAAGCAATACGGATATAATATAGCCACGGATATCAATTTTTGAGACCACTTTGAAATAATAATCATGATTATATCTTTATAATGAAGACTAAATCCTCAATATAGCAGCTCAAATATTTAAAACTTTGCTTTACTTTGCGGTGGTGAATATTGAGTTTAGGTATAACTTTTTAGTAGATAGTAATAATGTTAGATTTATCTAAAATGATGTGATTAATTTATCCTAAGTGACTATCCACATTGCTAAATGTAAGAGGGAAGAAAATCTACCCAATTGTGTTTGTGGTTTACCCATCAGTAATATCCTTCACAGAGTCCAGAGACCCTGGTGAGTGCCTTGAGGGATGTTTTGAGAATCAGTAGGCCTTTGTACTTGACTCTGCAGCTACCTCTCTGGGTCAGGTTGATGACAGCTGGTCTTGCAATTAGCCCTTCCCCTGACCTCATGGTCAGCCACAATAGCCTTGGAGATTTTGGGAAGGGGAACTATTACTTTTAAGGTATCTGAACAAGACCCGCATGTGTGCAAATTAATAGGGAGCTGTTTTTCTGTACTTTATTCTCTTTTTTCTCTCTTGGTTACAAATTGTCCCCATTCACATGTGACAGGCACATCTGGTTACTTACTCTAATAGGTGAAGAAATGGATCTAACAGGAAGGGGAAGCCATATAATATCCCCCAGGAATGTTTGAAAGAGGACTTCTTGGCCTTTCACGAAAAACAGGAATCTTCAGGGAACATCCCAAGAAAAGCAAAAAGGATAATTTCTTTGCTGGACTTGTCTATCGATTCAGAAAGTAGAAATATGCAGAATAAGGTGGCATTCAGATGGGTCAAGATGATAAAAAATACAAGAGTTAGTATTTTTAACAGATTGCAATGACAGATTGGTAAAGAGCTAAACTCTCTCTCTCTCCTTGTCATCCTTCCCATTTCATGCAGGGCTTCCAGTCCACAGACACCCACGTTCTTCAAGTCTGTATCCTCTGTGCCCAGAAGGCATATGGGGCTGAGACTCAAGCTTGAGGTAGACACAGTGACGGTATATAAACAAGCCTATCCCTCTCAAGACTGCACACTGTCCTTTGATTTCAATAATGCACATTTGTCTATGAACTGTGAGAAATAGAACTGAATTGGAGGTCAACCCATCAGTGACCCATGTCTAACCTATAGGATATCCAATCAAGAAGAGTATTGGAACAAAGAAAAAATAATTGTTGAGAAAGGCTGTGCTAAGAGCAGGTGGTGATGCGGTTCTGACAAGTGTGGAGGAAAGGAAAGGAGAAATTCAAAGTGGAGCTGAGGACAGGGATGTGGTCCTGTCTTAGCAGAGCCATTATGGGCAGCCACATGGTAGACGCTTCCTGGGTGGCAATACCACATAAAGTCTTTCCAAATGGTGGTGACACACTTGCAAATGTGCACAAACAGGACAAGGAGATGAGGAGTGCCAGGGCTAAACGACTATCTCAAGGAAAATGGGAAAATGAATGCTTGTACCTGGGCAAAAGGCCTAATAAACAAAATTCCTGAAACCCTATTTAATTTTTCCCCAACCAAGGGAATATAAAGCTACCTTTTGCCAATTATATTTGTGTACTGTGACAACTTTGCCTAAATTACGTCTAGGAAACGACGAAGAAAAGAAGAGGTCTTCAAAACGTTCACAGAAAATTTGTATATAAAATCTATGCTCAGATGTCAAATGTTTGCATTAAAATAAATTATATTCAATTAGATTTTTTATAAACTTCGTGAGTTAAAGTTAATAAAAACAGAATTTTTTTAAAAAAAGATTTTTTTTTGAAAGTCAGAGTAACAGAGAGAGAAGGAGAGACAGAGAAAGAGAGATCATCTCTTGGTTCACTTCCCAAATGGCTGCAGCAACCAGAGTTGGCCAGACGGATGCAGAGCCGGAAGCTTCATCAAGGTTTCCCCTATGAGTGCAGGGGCCCTAAGAGTTAGGCCGTCTTCTGCTGCCTTTCCAGGCACATTAGCAGGGAGCTGGACTAGAAATAAAGCAGTCTGGACTTGAACCTGTGTCCATATGAGCTGTCGGCCTGGTAATCCATGGCTTAAGCCACATCACCAGCCCCAAGAATTGGCCATGTAACCTAATAACATGTTATAATTAAATGATAACCACAAAAGTATTCTTTGGTATTACAGCTTTTATCTGTTCATACCCATTATAATTGTTCCATCAAACATGGAAATTTTTAAAATATAATAAATTTTAAAAATAATTTTCAGGCTTTCTCTTGAGCTGCCTTAATTGTCAAGGTGTATAGAAGCATCTATGCCACAAAGAGTATGATTTTATTTTATTAACTTGAGTGTTTATATTAGTGTGACAGTGGGAGCTACCACATTACCTGAGAGATATGCCATACCTGTTTGTTAGAACTAGGTTAAAAGAAAAGAAAAAAAAAAAAAAAACTGAGATTAAACCTTATTTAAATATCACAAATGACATCAAATACATGGCAAGTTTTAAAAACAGTTCTGAACAGAGGAAAATGCCCCCATCCCTGGTATTTTACAGGGACACCCAGGAATAGGAAAGATATGAGTCATTCATATCAGCAGTCCTTCCAGGAATTCTTAATGAGGCTAGCATTTTAAAACATTTCCAGTCGAATTCAAATTCAAATTCTCCTGTGAAGCATCATTTGGCAATAGGCTGAGAGGCCTTCACCTGTGTGGGTCAGAGAACATTCCCGGAAGACAGGAAGACCAGATAACTCTTTTATCTCCAGCCTCCCAGACACACTGCCAAGCCTTTGGCACCTGTCTCTATTTAAGCTGCATTAGAGCAGTGCCTGGGAGATTTCGGATTAGTCCGAAGTTGCTGCACTGACCGTGTTAGTGATATTAAAAAAGCGAGTACATGGATTATTCAAATTGATGTCCTTGAATGATCTGAAGACTTTCTAGGTAACTTCTAAGTGTTAAGAAATTTGACTTAGGCCGGCGCCGCGGCTCACTAGGCTAATCCTCCGCCTAGCAGCGTCGGCACACCGGTTTCTAGTCCCGGTTGGGGCGCCAGATTCTGTCCCGGTTGCCCCTCTTCCAGGCCAGCTCTCTGCTATGGCCCGGGAGTGCAGTGGAGGATGGCCCAAGTGGTTGGACCCTGCACCCCATGGGAGACCAGGAGAAGCACCTGGCTCCTGCCTTCTGATCAGCGTGTTGCGCCAGCTGCAGCGTGCCACCTGCGGCAGCCGTTGGAGGGTGAACCAACGGCAAAGGAAGACCTTTCTCTCTGTCTGTCTCTCTCTCTCACTGTCCACTCTGCCTGTCAAAAAAAAAAAAAAAAAAAAAAAAAAAAAAAAAAAAAAAAAAAGAAAGAAAGAAAGAAAAGAAAGAAATTTGACTTAATGAAGATGGCATTGATCTTTCGTGAGAATTTTCCTGTAAAAATCGTTAACTTTTAAAAAAGATTTATTTATTTATTTGAGAGGCAGAGTGGAACAGAAAGAGGGAGAGAGAGAGAAAGAGGGCTCCTCCATCCACTTGTTCATTTCTCAAATGGCCACAATTGCCAGCTCTGGGCCAGCCGAAGCCAGGAGCCAGGAACACCTTCCTGGTCTCCCACGTGGGTGGCCCAAGCATGTGGGCCATTCTCTTCTTCCTTACAGGGAGCATTAACAGGAAGCTGGAAGATAGAGGAGCACCTGGAATTTGCACTGGCACTCCGATAACAATCCACAGCTCTGGATTAACTCACTGTGCCACAACGCCAGCCCCAGTTCTTAGTTTTTATAATGATAGACATGGAAGTACCAGTGGTCCTCACCAGTTTTGACCTGCTGCTCCAAGGGACATCTGGCTAAGTCTGTCACAGTTGGAGAGAGAAGGGAGCCTCTGGCATTTAATAGGTAGAGACCAAGGATACAGCTAAATAACCTATCATATGTAGACAGCCCCTTTCCCCACAAAAAAACCAAATGGTCAGTCCAAAACATCTATAATGCCACTATTGAGAACTCTGGTAGATAACTACAAAGATAAAATATCATGCGATGTGAGGGAGCACCAAACTAAAGACAGTCGGAGATTTTGATTTACGGACATGAAAAATTTTGACATAGTACATTTCCCCTGTGCCTAAATTACTCCCTAACAATAAATTAGGCTTCTTATGACGCAGCATTAACTGTTTAAAACCACCAGGGAGCCATTTGGCATGTTACTACTTTGGTGCATTAAATACAGCCTCAGGGTATTTAAAAGTGAACGGAACTTTCAAAAGTACCTATTTTACAAGTCAGCATTAAGAAAACCAACATATGTGAAAGGACATAAATGCACTTTACAAGGAACACATAAACAAGTTTGCATGTTCAGAGGAGGGAAGGTGATCTAAGTTAGGTATGTGAGTGTGTGTTAGAGGTGGGGGCTACTTTTTGGAATGAATGGAGGTAAGTTTTGATTGGGCTTTAAAGAAAAAGAAAATTGTACATTAGTTAGTAATTCTTTCGCTGTTGTTAATGTAAATTATTAATGGTAATTGCTAATTAAATTTCCGGAGGGCTTTCAACATTTGGAGTTGACTGAAGAGATCAGTATCAACTGAGCAAAACATCTTTAAAATTTACATTTATGATAATTACCAGTGTTCAAGGTAAAATTGACAATTTTTTTAAAAAGATAATATTCTATCATGCTATAAATTTTGTTCATGCATTGCATGGGAGGTGACACTGACCTGATTCTATGTTGGTACTTCTCATTGGAAAGAATTCACAAGTCGAAATGTGGACCTGCTAACCAAGGGGTTAAATACAATAGGGATGAGTTTATTTTTGCTTTTGGTGGATTATTTCCAGAGAGAGGAAGAAATGACAACTGTGACTGTTAGACCCTTTTCCTTTATTGACTGTCTCAATAGAGCACTTTTTGAGTGTGCAAAACAAGAAGGGAGAAAGACACAGACAATCTTGCAGAAACCCAGGCTATGCACTGTCACTAACTTAAGTTAGGAGCATCCATTTTGCTTTATTTTCTAAATATGCTGTATACATAAATTTTCGCACATATAGTATTTTAGATTTGGGGAGACTTTGAAGGATGAAAGCAATTTCATTACTCATGATTCTTAAAGAATGTGAGGAATTTTGGAGTACCACCTGCTCTGCCAGGACCTTGCTAACTTTCAACCATCATGGAGACTGGAACCCCAAAGCCAATTTAATTAATCTATCTGCTATCAACATAGCTGGGATGGTTAATTCTGTGTGCCAAATTCTCTAGGGACTGGTACCCAGATACTTAATTAAACATTCCTTTGGACATTTCTGGAAAGGTTATTTTTTAGATGAGATTACCATTTAAATGAGTATGTTTCAGTAAAGCAGATTACCTTGCAAAATGTGAGTTGACCTCATCCTGTCAGTGGAAAGACTCCTCTGGACTCCAACTGCAACTCTGCCATGGGTCTCCAGCCTGGTGATGCCTCCTCTGCAGATTTTAGACTCACCAGTCTCCACCAATCATAGGAATGTAGTCATCTAGTTCTCAGTCTCTCTCTCTCTCTCTCTCTCTCTCTCTCTCTCTGTGTGTGTGTGTGTGTGTGTGTGTGATATGTGTGGTGCAATCGTATTGCAAACTCTAATGAATACAAGATCAGAGACCACAAATCTGAATTATAGGGATCCTACGCTTCAAAACTTTCATGGAAAAATGGTGATGAGGTTGGTTTATTTTGGCAAAAATAAACAGAAATTTGTGCATTTTATGAAAAAAATGATGCATTGATTTCAACATTTTTTTGCACAAAAATATTATCTTTTCTTAGATTTATTTATTTGATAAGTAAAGCAACAGAGAGTGGGAGCGTGAGTGAGAGAGATTTTCCATCCACTGTTCACTTCCCAAGTGGCCATGACAACCAGATCTTGCCCAGTCTGAAGTCCAGCACCAGGAACTCCACGTGGATCTCCTGAGTACTTGGGCCATTTTCCCTGGCCAATTAACAGAGGGGAAGGTAGATTGGCAGTGAAGCAACTGGGACTCAAACCAGCACTCTGATATGGCATGGTGGTATTAGAAGTGGAAGTTTAACTCACTGTGCTACAACACTTGCCAAGCTTGTTTTTAATTACATTTTTCCATGAACTTTTTGAAGCCATCATATACCATCTTCCTTCACACTTTTTTCCTTGCACAAGTATTTGGTAAACGTCCCCCTGTAGGAGGGACTTCAGTAATGAGTGAGACACGATGCTTAAGCAAAAGCTTTTTCCAATTACAGAGCTAGAGAAAAGCTAATGATCTACTTAGAAGGCAGACTTTAAGGCAGGAGGAAATATTAGAGATAGGGAGGGATATGTCATGATCATTAGAGGTAAAAAGGATATTTGGAATATGTCACAAATGTAATTTGCATACACCTGATACCAGTGCTTTAAAATATGTAAGTGGAATTGATAGAACCAAAATAAATATATAAATAGACAAGTCTACAAACATGCTGGAATATTTTAGACCAAGATTCTCATTAGCTAATACACAGGCAAGTATAAAATGAATACCGAAGATCTGAATAATTTGCAAAGACCTGAAAATTAACCAAGTTGTATTTGTGATTATATTCATATTGTTTTCATGAACACATGACACATTTACAAAAGTCAGCCACATACTCATAAATAAAATTTCAATGTTTTTAAAAAAAATTTGGGTAATGCAAGATATTTTCTCAGAGTATAATCAGAGTCAACTGATTAGAAATCTCAACTGACCTAACAGTAAATTAAACATTAAACAATAGATGGGGGCAGGAGCTGGTGCTGTGGCATAGAGGGTAAAGCCACCGCCTAGAGTGCTGGGCTTTGGTTCGAGACCTGGCTGCTCCACTTCCGATCCAGCTCTCTGCTATGGCCTGGGAAAGCAGGAGAACATTGCCCAAGTCCTTGGACCTGGATAAAGATGATGGCTCCTGGCTTTCGATTGGCACAGCTCTGGATGTTGTGGCCAACTGGGGAGTGAATCAGCAGATGGAAGACCTCTCTTTCTCTGCCTCTCCTTCGCTCTGTGTAACTCTGACTTTCAAATAAATAAATAAATAAATCTTTAAAAAAACAATATACAAGAGTATTTCAGAAAGTTCATAGACAGCGAGTTGAAAGGTAAGTTTATTTTGTTGCAAAAAATAACTTGAAATGTCTGTATAATATCTTCATAACACATGTTTTCAATAAAACCTTTGGAGACCTCTTATATGCATGGATTTGAAAATTCTTTGCAACAAAATACAATTAACTTTTATTTCCATTTCTATGAATTTTGAAAAACTTATTTTGTTTTGTTTTAGAAGCAGAGAGATATAGAGTGGGAGGGAAAGAGAGGAGAGAGAGAGAGAGAGAGAGAGAGAGAGAGAGAAACACACACTGGTTCACTCCCCAAAAGCCTGAAGTAGCCAGGACTGTGGACTGCACCAGGACTGCACCAGGACTGCACCAGGAGCAGGGAACTCTGCCCAGGTATCCACTGTGACTGGAAGGAGCCCAGTGACTTGAGCCATCCCTACTGCCAGGGTCTGCTCGGCAGGAAGCTGGCATTAGGAGCAAGAGCCAGGAATTGAACTCTGCTTCTCTGAGGTGGGATGTTGGCGTATTTACAACTTTGCTAAATGCTTGCTCCCCCACAAACTTTTCGAAATGCACTCATATTTCATGTAACACATGAGTTAAAGTAAAATGCACATTGAAAATGAGAAAAGTTCTAAAAGAAATGGTATAACACATCAAGAATGCAGCTAAAGAAATGCTTAGGAAAAACGTGTACAAGAAGTGATTAAAATATTTTCAAAAATTACATAGGGTCACATTTCAAGCCACTACAACAAAAACAGCAAATTAATTATAAAAGTGAAAGATAATAAATTTTGAAGTTAAAAAGACAAATAAGTTTTTAAAGATTGAGAAAATGCACAGTAGAAATTTGATAGAGCAAATTGTGCTAACCTTCTAATAAGACAGTTTTAAAAATAGATTGAGAATATAAAAATTAAAAGGAATTCTCACTAAAGATATATATATATATAATTAATAAATTATGGCAATTTGAATTAAATTTAGAAAAATTCTCTTTAAAAGAAGATGTGCCAAAACTGACAGGAAATAGAAATCTGAATTATTTATTTATTTTTTTTGACAGGCAGAGTTAGACAGTAAGAGAGAGAGAGAGAGAGAGAGAGAGAAAGGTCTTCCTTTCCATTGGTTCAACCCCCCCCCCCCCCCAGTGGCCGCTACAGCTGGTGTGCTGCGGCCGGTGCGCTGCGTCAATCCGAAGCCAGGAGCCGGGTGCTTCCTCCTGGTTTCCCATGTGGGTGTAAGTGCCCAAGGACCTGGGTCATCCTCCACTGCCTTTGCAGGCCACAGCAGAGAGCTGGACTGGAAGAGGAGCAACAGGGACAAAACCCAGCATCCCGACTGGGACTAGAACCTGGGGTACCAGCGCTGCAGGCAGAGGATTAGCCAAGTGAGCTGCAGCACCGGCCTGAATTAATTTCTTATAATAAATTGAAACTAAAAACTTCTTCATATAAAAAGTTCTAGATATATTTGGATTTACACCGTAATTCTTCATATAATTTTGATAGAAATATTGTTCTGAAGCAAATTTTTCCTAGAAAAGAACAAGGCATTTACATTGAAAACAAAAGCATTATTGAGATAAATTTTAAAAGGCTTAAGTAAACAGAGGATATGATATGTTTATGGTTTGGGAAACTCAATATTGCAAAAATTTAAATTTTCACCAAATTTACCTATAGATACTATATGATGTTAAGAACGTTAAAGTTTCTAAAATGCACATGGAAATGAAAAGGGCTAAGGATAACTATGAAAATCTGAAATCACAAAGAGTAAGTCTTCATCAGGATATAATTAAGATAGTTTTGTGTTGGTGCAGTAAAGGCAAACTGACTAATGGGACAGGTAGAACCCACAAATCAGTGCACACACACCAACATCTGATTGATGCCCAAATGACACTAGATTGCTGTAGAGAAACTGGTCTTTTCAATAAGCAGTGGGTTTCAATGTTCCACACAACAGATTAGGGAAGTGTGCCTGGTCATCTATTGCCAGTCGTACACAAAGCACAATTCCAGAGACATTGCAAGCAGATACAATAAAACTTCTAGGGGATGACACAGGAGGACATTCTTGTGATTTTGACATTGACAAAAATATATAAACAGGGCACAAAAGAGCCTACCATTAAACAAATAAACACATGAAAGAAAAATTTATTTCCACATTTAAAAGTTTGTGTTCATGGGAAGATACTATTAAGAGGGTAACCCCATTCCCCAAATGATAGAAGTTATTCACAATGAATATATATGGTGATAAGTCACACAGAATACAAAAGCAATGTCCCAAATTAGTAATATCATAAAAGATAGGCCACTAAATAAGAAAAAGGCAAAAAGCTGAATAGGTCCTTAAAAACAGAGGATATTCAGTGGCTAATAAACACATGAAGAAGCACTCATATTTTTGTCATCGGGAAATACCTACTAAAACCATAATGTAATAAAAACTGGACATACACCACAATAGCCAAAATGAAAAAGACATTCTATACCGCATGTTGACATGAATGTGAATCGACTGAAGCTCTCATTTGTTATTCATCGGAGTACAAGTAGTGTATTTTCTTTGTATCATCTATAGGTCAACATACACAGGTCCTGTGATGCAGCAACTCCACTCTCAAGTACATACACAGAAGGAAAGAGTCCATAGGGTCACCAACCCCAACAAAGAAATTCATCATACGTTCAGCAGCAGCAAACTGTATGAGGAAATTGTCACATACTCACACAATGGAATTACACAGCCGTGAGGGTGAACAGTTAGCACCTACATGCAAAATAGAAGTCAATCATACAAATAGAATGCTGAGAGCAGCAACAAAATACAAACATTTTTAAAAGAGCAAATACTGGAAACTTCTTTTTATTCTTTTAAAACAGACAAAGGTAACCTCTGCTGGTAGAAGTCATAATATGAGGGGTTATCCCTATCAGGACAGTGGTGGAAAGGAGAGAGACTGAAAAGGGAACATGAGGGGGTATTTGGGGTTATTGATGTTTCTCAAACTGGGTGCTGATGACATATGTGGGTTCAGTTCATAAACATTTATAAGTTTGTCCACCTCAAGTATATTCATTTTTGTGTGTATATATTCTTCATTTTACAAAAAATTTTGGATTCTGGAGGCCAAGAATGCTAGCTAGCTAAATAAACTTGGACACGTTACTTACTTGTATTATGCCTGATTCTTCACGTGGAAAATGGCCATAAAAGAGTACTTAGTTTCAGTGTTGTCAGAGTTAGCTAATTTACTGCATTTAAGACACACTAAATACTTCCCAAAAGAAGTTAACCACTCACATTAGCAGTTGCCAAAGAATGACTTCTAGGCACATTGAGCTACAACTCTGTTGAAGGGTACCAACACAAAAGGAAGCTGTGTCGTAGATAAGCCATCTCTCTGAAAGGTAAGGTAAAGTTTAGAAAGGCAAAATCTGTAGATAGTCTATGAACAGGAAATGCTGTTTGGTTTTCTCCCAGGGAAAACTGACTGTTGAAAGCTCCCGAGGAGGGCAGACTAGAAGAGCTGGTGAGGAGAGAGGAGCAGGCATCTCTATGATTTCTAGGAAATTTCTATTTTCCAGGTGGACAGGTAGCTGTGTTCTTGGGTGAATGTCTTCTCCTTAAGCTACAGCTGAAGCATCTCTCCAGTTAGGAACCTTGTTCTCCTCTTAGGGATAACCTCAGCATCCAGAGGAATGAAGTCAACCCCAGGGACTTCCATCTCTTTTTGAAGTGTTGTCATCAGGTTGATGTCAGAACAGGATAATGGTTGTGTGGTACCTTGACGCACTTTCAAGTCCGATAGTGGATAAAGGCAGGGAATATGAGGGACATCCTAAGACACATTTAGGACTTACTTTGTTCCCAATTGTTTTAAATGGTTTGGGTCTGCCCAAAAGAATATTCCCAAGAGTGTCACTTTGGCTGACCTTAGGTAACCATGTGACCTTTCATCTTCATGGATCAAGTGACTGTTTTACTTCCTGAATTGCTCTCCCAGAAGAAACAAGGTATTTTTTGTAATTGCATAGACTCCATCTTTGATGACTCACAAATGATTGAGGACAAAATTGTACTGTCCAAAACAACCTTAACTGATTAATCTATCCTAGTGCATTAGGTCTGTAACACTTCTGCTGCTTCATTTGCTTTGTGGGCCACTCTGCTAATGTGCAGATCACAAAGATTCACCTGGGGAATCCTAGCCAAGGTAGAATTTTGTACAAACCAGTGAATTCCAGCGTTTCAGATATCAGATATCTGATACGGACACAGCTGTATTTAATAAAATGCAAGCAACCTATTCTGTTGGTGAGCACATCCATGCACCAGGATAATGGCAAACCCCAACCCCACAAGGACAGAAGTTCCAGTGTTCAAGACCCTTCTGGATTCCACCCTGTGTACTTCTTCATCGGAGTGTTCAGCTGTGTCCCTTATCATAAATCAGTAAAGTATTTTCTTGATTTCTGTTCATCAGCCTAGCAAGTTAGTGCGACTGACAATCAGGCAGAAGCACAGATCACAACCAAGGGTGTGTGGATAGTCACTGACTTGGAGGCAGTCTTGTGAGACTGGGCGCCTAGCCTGTGGGGTCCACGGCTACCTCCAGGTAGATAGTGTCAGGATTGAATTGCATTGTAGGTACACTAGTTGTTGTCCTTTGGATAACTGCTTGTTGTTAGGGAGAAACCCACACACACTCGGTCTCAGGCATGTTCTGTGTTGTGTTGAGTGTAGGAGTAAGAAAAATAGATTAGCTTTTCTTATCACATATGCAGACAGAGAAATAAAAAAATATGTAATATAAGAAGGAAGATATGAAACTATAAGACTTTTATTCTGACTGTGGATTTTGATCCAAAGGTCTCAGAAGGGAGTTGTCTATAGCTGAAAAGTTCTTGATCCACAAATGATTGAGTTAGCTGTCTACTTCTGTCTGAAACTCTTTTGAGGCATTTCAATGAGGAATGAGCAATGAGTGAAAGAAAAAGATATTGTACTCAAAGCTAGATCTCCAGTGGGAATGGATAGCCAGGTTGTAAGAGCTGTAGCACATTTATACTGAGAATGACAGATCCATGAGAGGAATGCTGCAGAATTGAAGAATCAGTTAACTAAAGTGTTCCTGTCCAATGTGATGATAAGGCTGAATGAAATTTGTGTCTTTACTATATATCCAATATCCTGTTTGAAAGTCATGTAAGGATATGTCCAGTTATTTAACTTTTGGAAATCCAGGTTAGAGTTGTTGGGCATGAGGCTGTAAAGATAACTTCCATTGTTTTAGCAATACTTAACCAAATCAGAGTAAAATGAAGTAGATTATAAGAAGGGCAATTTCTCAGGTTGCCATGGCTATTTTAACAAAAGCCAATTTACTATACACAGCTGTTAAATTCCCTTTCCCCACATTTTTATGTGGGAGCACAAATTCCATTCTCCAAAGACTTCCTTCAGTTTGAACTTTATTCCAGATGACCAAACATTAATTTAGATGACTGTTTCACCATTACCTGTCATGTGCATTCTAATCCTTGAATAACTGGATTTTCAGTGCCGTTAGCTTTTTCCAGATCAGAGAACCAATATCAGTTTTCTTCTATTTCCTTGACATTTTGCTTAGTTGCAACTGTCTAATGCCAGATTCAGCCATTCTTGCCAATAGGAATCTTAATTACAAGAAACTAGTTTTAAGGAATAACTTAATCAGGAAAGGATTATGTTGAGGTGATATTAGGCAGTTCATAGAATCCATAAGAACCCAGAAGAACATGGTTGTAAAAATGGGCAGGAACCAAAGGCAGGAAAAAAGATTAACAAAACCCTGTAACAACAGCCTGATTAGAAATATCTTGGCCTGGATGATGCCTACACCGTGACTACTACTGTAATGACCATGGCTGCTACCATTGCTAGATACTGGTCTTCACTGGTGGTACAACTGCCAGAAAGTCACCAGGCGCAGAATCAGTGGTTTTCTCTCATTCACTTGTGTATCACTCAATATAGGTTCAAAGTTCAGGGGGAAGACATTGGAGTGGCTGAACTTTGGCTTTGCATTTGTTTTCCACCTGCCAATGATCTAAGAAAGTTGAGGACATAAGAGAATATTTCACAAGTACCAGAGGAAGTTTGAGATCCTAGCAGGAAAAAAAATGACAATTTCCCACTGTACAACCCAAAATGATTTGTTTATGCCAGATAAACAAATGTACAGCTAAAAGGAATAATGCATACATACAATGGAAGAAATATCTTTCAAGCTTTTTGATAAGAGCCCTAGGAAGGACACATTCTCTTTTTATATATATGACTTAAATTCTTTTACATTTCTTGCCTCTTTTATATTTTTTCCTATGACATATAGTTCTAACAACATTGCAAACTCAAAAGAAAAGAATGTATCTTATAAATCTAGCATCCTCTACAACTCCAAAAAGAGGTTATTGTACAGAATATGTCCCTGATAAGTGACTATTGATTTATTGATCCTTTCTGCCAATATCTCCCTGAGCACCCATTGATTCATGAACAAGAAAAAGGGAGGGAGGGAGGGAGGGGGAGAGAGAGAGAGAGAGAGAGAGAGAGAGAGAGAGAGAAAGGCTGTCAGAAGTAACTCACAACTGTATGGATATCATCAAGCAGTGAGCAAATTCAGAATGTGGCAGTGACTTCAGTTGATACAAAAAAAGACTCTTGGATTTCATTCTTTGAAATTCAAAGAAAGTATCAATGGAAATCTTAAGTGCAAAAGACTAAGAATTGGAACTAGATGTTCCATTTCTTCAAAAGCATACTCAGTGCAACTATAATGTATACTCATAATAAAACAAATTATAACACCTCATAATATTTGACCATCTCCACAGGATATACTGTTTTTCCCTCAAGAGCATAAGTGAAGGAAAAAGTTGCCATTTTACCCAAAGTTGAAACTAGTCTTACCTTCTGTTATACAGGTATAAGTTTACCTAGACAACTAAACTCACTAAGATAATACTGTAAACTACTTGCATTGACTTACGTATAACCTCCATTTCAGTGCTTGCAAATTTTGTGTTAATTAGTATTGGCTGGCAAAATTACATATATCCATTGATCTCACATGATAAGCTTCACCCTCACAACCAGGGCAAAATAGTGCCAAGTGGTTCCAGTAGCAGACCCAATTATATTTTTCAGGCAAATTCTGAGAAGGAAAATTCTTATAAAGAAATATATTGAACTACTAAAAGCTCAAGAACATTTCTTAATTAAAATGTCATTGCTGAAAAATTCAATTATGCTTTAATGTTTACTCAGCTGGATATATTGACATATAGAGATGTATTTCAACATGATGGCAATGTTGAATGGTCTAGAATTTTAATATGCAGAACTTATTAGTTATAATAGAAAATTATGGAGAGGCAGATCAGCAAAGGTCCATGTAACCTGGGTCATGAGTGAAGTTCTTAAGTGCAAAAACACAAAGATAAAATTACCTGAGGTCTGTATTGTACTTATAATTGAAAGAGAAAAAGGCCTGAGAGGAAGACATAATAGCAAACATTCTAATATTCATGCCTATTAAAATCAATTGGTACATGAACCCAATGCTGTTGGAAAGTCAAACCTGCTGTGCGGAGGTGAGATGTACATGTAAAACTGGTAACTTCAGCCACTTTGTGTTTTCAGGGAAAGCACGGCTTGTTACCTACGAGGGAAGTACGTGTTGTGGAGGATGAGGATGGGGGTGGCATCACTGTCGCTAGTCATGACAGTGGTCAGACTACATGCACATATGTTGTTTGCAATCTTCATACCAGATCTCTGGAGGATAGATACACAGAGGAGTCGCCAAGGAGATAGAACCTTGTCTATTACAAGATAACATTTTGTGTTCAAATCTCTCCAGGACCTCCTTCCCATAAATGTACCTAGTAACTCCAGGTTTTCCTTGTCTCTTTACCACAGCTTCTATTCCAGAACAGGTTAAAATAGCCCGTGTCATTGTTCCTTTTGCCCACCATCACCATTCATGTTTTCCATTGGACCTTTGCGTGTCTCCCACTTGGCCTTCCTAGAGTTGGAGATACTGGATGACCTATCACATCAACAGCTCTAAAATCTTATTGTCTGGAATCTGAGCACATGCTGATTCTTGAACCCATCACCGAGGCTGGTAGAATGGAATGGGTGGAATGGCTTGAAGAAAAGGTCCACTCCTGACCCTGAGGGAATCATGAAAGACCCTAGAGGCAAACATTTATATGATTTAGGAAAAGGAGAACAGGGACCAGCTTTGTAGTGCAGTGGGTTAAGCCTCGCTTTGTGATGCCAGCATCCCATATCAGATGGCCAGTTTGAGTCCAGGCTATTCTGTTTCCAATCCACCTCTCTGCTAACATGCCTTGGAAGGTGGTAGAAGATGGCTCTAGTACCTGGGTCCCTGCCACCCACATGAGAGACCAAGATGTAGTTCACAGCTTCTGGAATGGCCCTGGCCAGACCTGGGTGTTGCAGCCATTTGGGGAATGGATCAAAGGATAAAAGATTTCTCTCTCTCTCTCTCTCTCTCTCTCTCTCTCTCTCTTTCTCTCTCACTTCTCCCTCTCTCCTTTCAACATCACTCTAACTTTAAGTAAAAAAAAAATTTTTTTTTAAAGAGATGAGTATAAATGAAGTAGATGGGGATGGGCAGATAGCAAATATACATGTAACAGAAATGTGCTTGAACTACTGGTTTTCAGTTGTTGTTGGCTTTTAATTTCTTTTTTGGAAAAAAAAATTAAGGAATAACTTTGATTTCTACATTGGACAAAATTGTCAAAGGAAATTAGAAAAATGTTTCCATGTCCCATTGGTAACATCAGGTCTTTTTAGCATGTATTAATGAAGCCAACTCCTTGTTTCTCTTCAACGATTTCCCTGGGTGTCTGATAAATCAAAGCAATTTCTCTGACTTGGATAAAAAATAGATTTTCTTTTATTTGTTTTAAGACTTCCTAGAATAATTCACTTTGCTACCATCATTCTGTTGCACTTGCAAAATGTTCTGTGACACTACTAAGGTAAATTTATTGAGGCTCTCAATTTTAATTAGTTTTTTTCTCATATTTTCTCTGAAAAGTTAATCCCCTTTTAATGAAATTGTAAAATATAAGCAAATCTTACATGACACTTTTATCACCTGCTCATTTGAGATCAAAAGTCTGACTGTACTGCCTTCTAAAATTATATGAAATTTTAAGTGCATATTAAAATGGTAATTTTTTATCTCAGATCAATTGCTGAGCTTTAATTTATTTGAACAAAATAAAACAATGCAGATAATGGTTTAGTGCTGTATTTCAACATGTTTTATAGTTCTAAGATATTATTATAGTGATTTTATCATGGTTTGAAGGATAGTAGGAAGTAGATTCTTAACTTGAAAACTTAATATGTCTAAACTTTCCATCAGAAAATAATCTACCAAACAACTTCTCCATAGTGAGAAGGGGATTTACTTTCATATCTCTCTCAAGTTTTATGATGTAAAACAGTACTCACTGTTACATTTGGATGATTGTACATTTGGATGATTGTAAAGATCCAGTGCATGCGTGAGTTTGCCAGGCTAATAGTGTTATTACTCGAGCTCAATGACAAAGAAAATATTTGTACTCTAATCTCTCTTCTATATTTTCCAACCAGATATTATATATTCAAGACCTGCAATAGCATTTTGGGCACCAGGAACAGTGCAGTTGTATCCTCCATTTACTTTGGGCACCCAGTTTATATTGTTTTAGCTTTTTTCTTTATTTATGATCAAAGTATGGGCTCACTTTGTAGACTTAGGCTGACAATTTACAACCAGCTCATGAATGCCCCTTGTCTTGTGATTTACAATGGGCCTCCTACTTGCTGTCGGTGACCTCCTTCTCCTCCATCCCCATTCACTGCTCATCTCAGACAACCAGTTGAAATTCATTAGCTTAGGTACCTGTTTAAAAAGGCAAGTCAGCACTCACACAATGTCTCCATTAACTCCCATTTCTTGATGCACTGGCATTAA
Organism: Oryctolagus cuniculus; assembly: GCF_964237555.1. Lineage (NCBI taxonomy): Eukaryota > Metazoa > Chordata > Mammalia > Lagomorpha > Leporidae > Oryctolagus > Oryctolagus cuniculus. Next base: position 18,589,502 of record NC_091434.1, on the reverse strand, counting down.
AGGAGTAGAAGAGACTTGGAATGGTTTGGCCTGAGAACTGCTTATAATGTAACTCAACTTGTTTGATAAAACAAAACTAGTTTTGGTAATGAAATTAATTGAAAAAAGCCAGCCTTGCCACCAGAAGAGAAGAACCTTGAGAAGAAAGAGTTTCTAAAGGTCAATACACAGCACGCTGTAATCTTTACCATCTGTGTTCAGGCTGGTAAGAGTCTGAGACTGTCATATGCAGTCTTTTCTCTGAAAATAACAGACAAGTCTTGCCCAACAGGGAGCCTGGATGTCCTTAGCTGGGCAGAAAATGAAAACACTCCGCAGTATAAACTTAGGATGACCCTTCATTTTCCTTCCCCTTGACTTGCATGGGTCCACAGACAGTTTCAGAAAAGTAGTGCCACAGCAAATTGGAATAATTCAGTCACTACTGCAATGTAAAGTTATCTTTACAAGGTGGAACACCAGGGGCTCGATTCAATGAGAACACTCGCCCTTGTCAGAGCCTGTATTCTGGGGAGGCCTGGCTAATAAGTCCTCCATTTTTTCCAAGGGAAAATTTCTTACAGTAGTGAGTGGAAAAATGGACATGGTTTCTCCTTATCTGAAGGTCTGGCAGATTTATTATAAATCCAGAATGCTATGATCATGTCTTTATGAAAGCATTTTTTCTTGGTGGAACAACATTTAGAGGTCTGATGTTCTATAGACGTTTTTAGATTTTTGGCAAATATACTGAATGATAATTCTGTATACTGTTATTTCTTGAATCAGTGGTGTTTTTTTATATAAATGGAAAATGATTGAAAAAGAAGAAACTGTGTATAATATTTACATACATCTCTATGTATGTTTATACATTTACATATACATTTCACGTATGCTTTTATTTATCAGATAATGTGCCATATGTAAAGTTTAAGTGATTTCACTGAAATTGCATGTATTTTGATTAATAAAAGAAAGAATAAAGTACCCCTATCTCCAACAATTATAGCAAAATATATTCAGTACTATTCCTGGAATATAAATTTCCATTTTTCTAAACATCCAATGCTTATGAGATTTCTCTGCTCTAATTCTAACTTTTTCTGTGGTAATACCTCCTTCGATATATTCCCTCCTCTGAAGGACTGATTTTTATTATTTCATTTATACTCACAACATCAAAGAGATTCACATACACACATATGATTGCAAAAACCCGCGACGCTTATGTGCGTCTTAGAATAAAACATCTTGGTTGTGTGCACTGGTACTATTTCAACCAAATAGGAGTGGCAGACTTTTACAAAGTGAGCTAATAGAACTTCATAGATAATGCTGGAGGTTAACTGATCTGTTTTTCTCTTCTGTGATTTCCTTGCTTTATTTTAAAAACATGAAATAGGAGTTTATAGTCTCCGCAGCATTCGTCACTGCTTCTACAGCCTCCCAGGAAAGCAGGATCCATAAAATCGTGGACATAAAAAATAATAACACTTTCCAAATGCTAGTTAATAAAATGCTCCACCTCTTTAGGAGAAAGAGATATTTTATTTGTATTCATTAGGGTGACCTAACCACTCGCTAGTACAGTTTATTATACCTCTCCTGTGTGATGTAATGGCTTGAGCACATGAAAATAAAGCATGCTGATTGTATTGCTTTTCTCTCTCCACATATGTAAAACACAGGTGCCCTTTGTCTCTTCCTTTCCCGTGCTTCCCTTTTGATTTCCGCCTCTTCCTCCAGTCTCCTCCCCTCTCCCCTTTCCTCCTCCTTGCTCTGCTCACCAAGGACTCTTCTGAACAGCAATTCCCGTTTATTTTCTGAAGCAATCTTGCTGGTTACAGCCCCTGTGAGATTACAAGAATGAGTTAGGTTTATATTCCTGTTGTCATTTTGACATCGTGAGTTACTTATTACTCACCTCAACTGGTTTATGTTGACCTAAAGACCTTTTCTTTTTGTAAGAGTGTATTGTTTTATAACTAGTAAGTAAAGAAGAAATAACCGTAACTAATGAAACTGGAAACAAAGAATGAATATCTGATTCCAGGAAAACTGAAGGGGGAAGGAGTGTTGCCGTTAAAATATGATACTGCTCTGAGCCTATTGTGGTGGACATTTTTTGTCACTGTCAATCACTTTGCAATCTACAGGGCAATAAGTCTCCATAATAACTGCCAACTCTAGTCAATATATTTGCATCATTTTACTTTAGAGGCTTATGAAATGCAAATGAAAAGTCTACTAATAATGCTTCTTATTTAATTAGTTCTGCTTGATAGATATTCTTTTTTCTTCAGCAAAATCTTAAAAATAAGAATTCCAATTCCAAGCCTGATGTGGTCATTGGCCCAGTCTTTGTCTTGAAGTCCCATTGCTTTGAATCAGTGGTTAAGAAGACAGGAGTATGACATGAGAAATGATTCTTTTTCTTGAAAGAAGGAGAACTATCCAGAAATCTATCACTCAGTGTACTACTGAAAACCCAGAGGATAATATATTCTCATCAGCTTTTTAAAGCAACTTTAGGGGATGGCATTGTGGCATAGCTGGTTAAACCACCAACTGCATCTCATATAGGAACTGGTTCAACTCCTGGCTGCTCCACTTTTGATCTAGCTCCCGCTTAATGTGCCTGGGAAATCAGCAAAAGACGGATCAAGGGCTTGGACCCCTGCACCCATGTGGGAGATTCAGAAGAAGCTCCAGACTCCTGGCTTCAGCCTGCCCCAGTCCTGGCTGTTGCAGCCATTTAGGGAGTGAACCAGAGGGGGAAGACCTCTCTGTTTTCCCCCACCCCACCATGTAACGCTGCCTTTTGAATAATTATAAAAATCTTTAAAAGATCATTTTTAACAGTGTCTTTTGCAGATGGATGTTGTGTTTCCCTATGAAGTCACAGCCATCCACCGTGAATGTCTTGCTCTGTTACTCTATTGAATCTATGTGTATGTTTATCCAGCACCCCCCATCTTGGAAAAAGGCTGCTCTCTCACTCCATAGAAATTCTGCTTATGCTTGCATATATTATAGGTAATTGACAAAGGTCTGGCTGATCAGAATATCCCATTACCCCATGCAGAGTTATAGAGAGAAGCTGCGCAGCTGGTTGGTTGTAGACCCCAGGATTATTATCTAGGATCTTCTTTGAATTCTAGAAGGAATATCATTCCTTACCAGCTTCCTGTATTTTTTTTCTTTGCACAGAATATGACCTTGTATCAGTATTGTCAAAAAGCTGAGGGAGTTGGATCACACTTCAAGAAATGTGGGTTAAGCCCTGAAGATCATAGACAATCATGAGCAACATACATTACACGTATGTGACTTTAAAAAGCCTTTTTTATAGAACATCCCAACATATTTCATGTCTTTGGACAAATGTAGTGGCATTCTTCCATTTTCCTTTTTCTTTTATAATGCTTTTATAGATACAGATTTCACTTGAAACCAAAAAAAAAAAAAAGACTTTCTAAAAAAATTAAGCTGCTCTTCTAGAACAAACTAGAATTTTTAGTTGTTATTTTTTATTTATTTTTTTTGCTAGACTTCCTCACACTCCAGTACTCTACTTGAGTCTCAAAACCATGCTATACAAACCTGTGTCTTTGCAGGAAAAGGAAAGCATTCAAAAAAATTAAGACATTGAATGACTAAACATGTAATAGGCATCCCTTTAGGCGTAATCATTCCTTGTAATATAAAGCTCCATGTCATCAGTATCATTGAGATTATAATTTTTTTAAAGATTTAATTATTTATTTGAAAGGCAGAGTTACAGAAACAAAGAGGTAGGGGGAGAGAGAGGTCTTCCATACACTGGTTAACTCCCCAAATGGCCGCAACGGCCAGAGCTGGGCTGATCCAAAGCCAGAAACTGGAGCTTCTTTCGGGTCTCCCATGAGGATTCTACTGTTTTCCCAGTTCATAGCAGAGGGCTAGATCAGAAATGGAGCAGCTGGGACTCAAACTGGTGCCCATATGGAATGCCGATACTGCAGGCAGTGGCTTTACCCGCTACGCCACAGCACAGGCCCCAAGATTATCATTTTCATTAATATGATTATATGGAAGTGAGTGGGTAGATGGATAGATGGATAGACATATGGGTGACTGAATGTAGATATGTATTGATGAATGATATAATAGTTGCAATAGATGGTAATGCCACAATGGAGGATAAGATTGATGTGCCAGCGACATTGGAGTCAGTCCCTAAAAAAAAGAAGTTGATTTAAGAGAAAAGTAAAAATAGCAGACATGGAATCAGGAATACCTTTCATCTGCTTCCCCTTTGTTGAGGGATGCATCTGTCACAACCAATTTCCTCCTTGACTTGTATTAAATAGATATTGCTACTGCTGAAAATAAGGGTGGACCCATTTTGGGCATTAAGATACTGCCACCCACATCCATATGTGCTAATTTTTTCCCTGCCAACACATGTCTTTTGAATCTTGTGGGCTTTGTGCTAAAGTAAAAATCAGGCAGGATATTCAAGGAATGTAGAAAAAATATTCAGAAACTCGCGGGCTTGTGACTTCTCACAGGAAGTTTTGGTTTCTGCTTTCAAATAAACCTGTTCAGGTGCTGCTTAGAGGCTTACAGATTAGGAAAAGCAATTCAAAATACAGCAATTGCTTTTGTAATTAAGAGTGTGACTTTCTGTTAGAAAATTCCTAAACTTTTAGCAGAACAGTAGGCAAACTACAGGAAGTATCTCGGCGCTCGAATTATTCAGAGAACACAAGAGTCTAAATAGGTTACTTCAGAGTCAGGGAGGATCACACAAAGCAAAACTGAAACCTCTAGATCACACCTAAACCCTCAGGGTAAGTAGGAACAAAGCACAGACTATATTTTTCTATGGCATCTGGGTGTAAACCTTTTTTCTCTCTTCGCCAGAAACCATATTGTTTATAGGCATGTTTTACTGGAAATCTGCTGCTTCTCACAATGTATCGTGCACAACTATCTTAGTAAAACCACATCTGGAAATGACAAGCACACAGTTGTAAATCTGAAGTCAGTGTGTTGTTGTAATAGCTCGCAGCCACAATATGGCTGTCATGCAGAATGCCAAAGAGAGTTGCAAAGACAGAGGCCAGCTGTAGCTACTGAACTGGATGTTATTTTTCTGAAAGGATAGGACGAGGTTTAATAAGAGGCTTATAATGTCTCCTGTCAAAATACCTAATATACTGGGGTGGCATTGAACTGATTGTCTCTTGGACAAATCAATTATTTCAGAAACCTTGGCAACCAACTTCAATTGACCAAGTGTGATTCATTGTGTGGTATGAAAACGGGTAGAAATCCACTGAATTGTAGCCTTCTAGAGTCAGGCTGGGTCCTAGGGGCCATCTAAATTGAATGTCTTCTGCAATAATGAACCTGCCTTCAGAGAGTCTCAGAATGCCATCTTCCACTATCATCTTGAACATCCCAGCTGTTGTCAGTCCTGGAGGACTGATGTGCTCCCCAGGAAGATTCCAAACAAGCTAAGCCTGAATTTTCCCCAATGTTGTGGTTTGAACGTGTTCTTTCCGAAATGTGGACGTGTGATACAAGGTGGAAATGTTAACGCCGATGTGATACACGAAGAGGTGGGGCCTGTAAGAGGTGATTAGGTCATGAGGGCTCCTCCATCAGGAATGTGATCAGGGCCCTCGTAAACTGCTTCTCCCAACAAGCAGGTATTTTCCCCTTCCATGCCTTCTCTTATGTAAGGACTCATTTTTCTCTTCTGGATGATGCAGCAGCAAAGCACTGTCTTGGGCCCCTCACGAGACACCAACCTGCGGGCACCTAATTTTGGACTTCCAACCCTCGAGAACTGTGAAATACAAACTTCTGTTGTTTTACGTGTGTGTATGTGTGTGTTTGCGCACGTGTGCGTTTAATCTGTTTGAAAGGCAGAGAGACAGAGAGAGAGGGAGGGAGAGAAAGAGATAGGCAAACAAAGAGATCCCCTATCCACTGGTTCATTTCCCAATTCTTGCAATGGCTAGAGTTTGGTTAGGCTGCTGCTGGGGCCCAGGAATTCAGTCCCAGGTTCTGGGTCTCCATGTGGGTGGCAAGTTTAAAATCACTTGAGCTGTCACCCTCCCAGGATACACATTATCAGGAAGCTGAAATCATGAGTAGAGCTGGAACTCAAACCCAGGCACACTGATTTAGGATGTGGGTGTCCCAAGTGGCATCATAAATCACTGTACAAAACACCTGACCAATCAAGGCAAATCCTTATTTTTATTATTCAAATCATGATTAGATACTAGTATAGACACTGTGTGTGTGTGTGTGTGTGTGTGTGGTTTGCCTTTTAAAATGACTTATATGCATGGTAATATCTCTAAGCCTATGTCTATCAACAGGTGCATATACTCTGTTCCTAGCATATTCTTTATACCTTCTTTTCTCTCTCTCAGAGGAATAGTGACAAAAACCACAATGTGACCTAACTACATTTTCCTGTGGCTCCCATTCCACCTTATTCTCATTTCCATGGAGACATCTCTCTCCCATTATTAATGCTTTCTCTTTTATTTTCACCATTTGAATTTCTTTTTTTAAAAAAGTCTTTTCTCCTTGCTTTCAGTCTTGTATAAATCCTTCCTACATGATAGAATTTTCAAATGAATTATATAGGCTAGTGAATCTACCAGAGTTAGGAAAATAAAGTCAGCTTGTCTAACTAGTGCTCTTGTGAAATCTGTGGGGTTTAGGCAACATCTTTGATTCCTCAGAATTCCCAATTTCAAAAAGAAATCCCAGTCATACAAGGCCCTCCATCAGCATCTATCAAGCAAATTAATGGAAACAGGAAGTAAATCAGTTTAAAAAAAAAAGTATAAGGGCAGGCATTGATCTGATAAATAAGACATCAGTTAGAACGCCCGCACACTTTATTGAAATGCCTGCATTTGATGACCGGCTCTTACTCCTGAATCCAGTTTCCTGCTAATTCAGGCCCTGGAAAGCAGTGGTGATGACTCAACTAGTTGGGTTCCTGCACCAGTCATGAGAAACCTGGATTGAGTTCCTGGCTCCTGGCTCCTGGCTCTCTGACCACTGCACACATTTAGGAAGTGACCCAGCAGCTGAGATCTCTGCTCCCACTGAATCTCAAATAAGTAAGATGAACATTTATACACACTAGCTGCCTCCTCTAACTCACATCACAATTTCCTTGCTGTTTCTTTTCTACACACCAGATGCCTCAACAATCGCAATCATCTGCTTTACACCAAGTCATCATTCCAACAGCTTTTTCCTCGTATTCATTTTCCTATTCTTAGTATAAATTTAAACATGTAATCCCAATTGCCAGCATCATGCCCTCAACACACACCCACACACACACACACACACACACACACATCTCTTTTATGGCTCTCATGATGGGAAATCAGCATACGTCTTATCCAGGCTCTGTCTGATTGTATCTTGGTCTCCTTCACTGTCTCTAATTTTTCCAATATAGATTTTCTCCTTGATTACACCTTTCCTAGGTAGCAGACCTGGACTTGTGCCATGTCACATCTTAGTGATATCATAGTATTGCCTTCTGGAGAGGGAGAAAAAAGAGTGAGCAGGAAGAGAGGGAAGGATGGAAAGATTTAGGTAGGAGTTTCTAGTTAGAAATTATCCTTCTAATTGATTCTACAACTTCTTCCTCTCCTCTCTCTACCCTTTGCTTCTCAAAGTGTAACTTCAATACAACCTATGTCAAAATTACTTTAAAATATTGGTAGCCAGGACCTACTAAAATAGACTTCCAGGGATGAGACTTTCAGAATCTACATTCTTTAGAATCAGCCCTTAAGGCATTTGGATCTGGCTAAAAAGCCCATGAGAGTTTCACAGGCATGGAAAGCCAGGACACTGTGGCAAAAAAAAAAAAAAAAAAAAAAAAAAACAAAACAAAAAACAAAAAAAAAAAAAACAAACCACCATGAAAGATCTCTGTGAGTGAGATCCCAGCGGGAAAAACAGGCCATCAAAGAAGGCAGTACCTTTCTCTGAAGGGAGGAGAGAACTTCCACTATGATTATGGCCTTGTCTAAACAAGATCGGAGTTGGTGAACTCAGGAGGCTTCCATAACCTTGACAGCTCATGACAAGAGCCTCGGGTGATTACTGACGTCATATATAAGAGTGTCAATTGTTAAATCAACAACGTGAGTCACTGTGCACCTGTTCTCCATGTAAGACCTCTGTCCTTAATGCGTTGTACTGTGCGAATTAATGGTAAAACTACTACCCAAACAGTACTCTATACTTTGTGTGTCTTTGTGGGTGCAGTCTGTTGAAATCTTTACTTAGTATATACTAAGTAGATCTTCTGTATATAAAGATAATTGAAAATGAATCGTGATGAAGAATGGGATGGGAGAGGGTGTGGGAGATGGGATGGTTGAGGGTGGGAGGGAGGTTTTTTTTGGGGGGGGAGCTGCTATAATCCAAAAGTTGTACTTTGGAAATTTATATTTATTAAATAAAACTTTAAAAACCAGTGATTTCTCATATGATTCTGGTGTCAAGTTAGGTTGCTGGGAGCACCGAACCATATGACACCATATAGAAATGAATAAATTCAAGAAACAATGGGAGAATAAAGGATCAGAAAGTATCCAATCAAAAGTTAGGGCAGCTGTGTCATTCACTGTGGCCTGCAAAATCTACTGCAGCCCTCTCCTCTCCCCATCAAACAAGAGTCCTGTGTTGTGTTTGACTACCTTCTAGGCTGAACACTATTAGCTACCAACTTTTGCCATGCACTAGTACCTCATCCTATATGAGATGACTGTAGCAAGAAGTTCTCTGTGAAGTGGATAACTTTTTTCAACTTTTCAGAAAGTTAATTTGGGTAAGCACAGATCCAACCAAATTATATGATTCCTGAAGTGCTAGTATTTCTAATTAATTCAAAATGCTATGCCTCTATTTTCACATTTATCATCTTACCTTTAACTACTAAATTTTTACATTTTGAATGCAAGTAATTATTTTTGAAGGAAATATAATTGTAAAATTATGTGTCTTAGCAATAAACATACAATTGCTACAAAGAATAACTTAAGGGAGGGGATAATTGTAGATACTTGGTATACAATATGCTTTACTTATAAAGTATTAACCTTTAATCATGGAACTAGTTAATATCCACTAACAAAATTAATGATATTGCTATATAACTATAACTGTAGAATGGAAAGAGCATGATTAATTAACAATCAATGCTGTGCTAATTGATATTTTTTGTTGACATACCTGTTAATTTTTCTCTGTGACTCTTTTGAAAAACATTGGGTCCAGTTCTCTCTCACTCCTTGGTTGCATTTCTTCTTGCATTTTGCAGTGCATTTCTCTGGAGGGATCATGCTGTGGTCTATCCCCTATGCATGAGGAAGGGAAGGGTGAACACTGCCAACAGATATGAGTAAGAAATGCCTTCAAAACCACAACATGGGTAAACCCTACAGTGTACTTATCTGACCCTTAAAATAGATTAACCCATAACATTTTACAACTAATAACCAAGCTCATTAGCCCTGGAGACTTACAGTCCTCTGATTTGCTTTTCTTTTTCTTTTTTCTTTTCCCCCTTCCAAACCAATGCTCTTTGAGTGGCTCCTCAAGGGATAGGTGAGATGATACACTAGGAAATGAAAGTGTGAAGTCTATCAGTGACTGGTAATGCTACAAGCCTGAGATTTCTCATTTGTGGTTCAACTTTGTTTACATTTGAGCTGTTGACACTCTCATTCTGAAACTTCAGAGTCTTGTTTAAGTAGGTGCCCTTTGCCCTCTGTCCTCTTTGGGAAAGTTTTGTTACCATCTCTACTTCTTTTCTCTACTTTCACTAGTTTATTGATGTTTCAGCTTCTAATCTAGTGTTTGGAATATACAGAAAATTTTAATGAGAAAACTGATTCATAACATCATAACAATCATAAAGTCATCACCAGATGTGTCCACTGTTAGCATCTTGAGTACTTCCATTTGGTCCTTTCGCTTTTCTGCCTTTTCAGGGTTGAAACCATACAGTGTATTTCAAATTTTTAAAATATTTCTCTATATTTTATGATACACATTTCATATTTAATAAAAATTAATATTTTGATGATTTCATGATAATCTATAAAATGACAATATCATGCTTTATTGCAATATTTTTCTCAATGGGGAATTTTAGACTTTTTCCAAGGGTATGAATAGCGTATATCTGAAAGTTGAACATGTAGGAAAATACGTGTTTACACGTGTTTAGCTAGTTTATTTTCCTACGACAAAATTGTTGAGAGGCTCAATAAGTGTAAGTACTGGGGCCATCATTGTGGAGTGGCGGGTAAAGCCGCTGCCTACTATGCCACCATCCCATATTGATCCTGTTTGTGTCCTGGCTGCTCCATTTCTGATCCAACACTCTGCTAATAGCCTGGGAGAAGCAGCAGAACATGGCTCAGGTGTTTGGGCCCCTGCCACCCACATGTGAGACCCAGAGGAAGCTCCTGGCTTTTGACTTCAGCCTGGGTCAGTCCCAGCCATTGTAACCATCTGGGGAGTGAACCAAGGGATGGAAGATCTCTCTCTCTCTCCTTCTATAGCTTTATCAAATAAATAAATCTTCCTGTAAAAGTTTAAGTATTTTCATGGTTCCTGATACACATAAAAGATTTTTTAAAATGTTATGGAAAATGAGTATTATGAAAAAACTTTTGCATGGATTTCAAAGTTTTGAACCAAGTAAACTTAGCTTCTAATTCAATTTTCAAACTCAAGTGTGCTTGTATGACTCCTGCCGTTTTCAAGACTTTATGTCTGACATGGCTCCACATTAGTGTGCCCTCATGCAGTCAGTATTTATTTAGGAGAATTGTTAGCTAAAGATAATGGAAAGTAATTGAAGGGAAATTTAAACAGAAGGTGTTTTTTCTTGAACCTTATATTTTGATCAAATATTTTTTCCAAAGATTTATTTGTTTGAATGGCAGAGTGCGGGGGGGGGGGGGGGGGGCGACAAAGTGAGATAGTAGACCTATAGTTTCAGTAACTTCTAAACTATTAATTATGTTATCGTTTTAAAACTGTTCTATGATGAAACAATATTATAGTATGCCACAAATCTATGCATATGTTCTATATTGGCTGAACTACCCAAAGAAGCCAAATTTTTTAAAAGCCTCTGTGTTTGGGAGACTTGTTTTCTTTAAATGTCTGTGAAAGGTAAATTCTTCTATTTAGAACAAAAAAGAGAGAGAAAAAGATCTTTCACCCACTGGTTGGGTTCCCATTAGTCCAAAACCAAGCACCAGGAACTGAGTTTCTAACAGGCGTGGCAGGAATCCAAGCACTTGAACCACCAACTGCTTCCTCCAGATTCATTAGCATGAAGCTGGATTGGAAGCACAGAGCAACCAGGACTCACACTGGCCCTTTGAAATGGGAGTTGAGCATTTTAAGCAGTGGTTTAACCCACTGCACCATAATGCCCATCCCCAAGAAATTATTTTGCATTTGATTAAATTGTATGTGAATTTTTTTTTAATTTGGATTTTCTGACTGAAGAACATGTCAGCTCATTCAATTTTGCATTAGAAACAGTCTCCAGGCCCTCACATCTACTTTCTTTTCTGCTTCTTAAGTGGACACAGACTCTCTTCCTTTGTTCTGATACAAACATTCATGGGGCCTGGACAAAAGATATGCAGTCTTCCTTTTCCTTCCTGCTATTTGTTTCACTTTTATCTGTAACACAAAAGAGATTATCCTGCTATTCTTTAAACCTTTGTGTGCTCTCAAATTCATTCTGTCCTTCAGGTTCCTCTTTTTTTATATTTTCTTTACTTATTTTAACTTATTTGAAAGGCAAAGAGAGAGAGAGAGAAAGAGAGAGAGAGGAGGGAGAGAATCTTCCACCTGGTGCTTCACTCCCCAAGTGTCCACAACACTGCAACACTCACAGTTGGGCCAGGCCAAAGCCAACAGACAGGAACTCAATTCAGGTCTCAGATTGGTGGCAGGGACTTGAGCCATTGCCTGCTGTCTCCCAGGGTGCACATTAGCTAGAAGCTGGAATTGGAAATGGAGTCAAGGCATGAACCCAGGTAGTGTGATTCAGGTTGCAGGTGTCCCAAGCAGCATCTTGACTTGTGTGACAAACACCCGCCCCCCAGATTCTTCTCCAAGTTGCTTAAATTCTCAGATCTCATACTAAGGACACTTCTGGGTGACACTTGTTTCTTCAGGTTACTAGTTTCACCCGAACTGTGGCTGAGAATGACATTCTCAGAGGGGTTCCCACGTCACTGTTCCACAGTCTTGCAGGGGGATGTTTAAGCCACGTTAACGCGTTGCGTGTTGTTCCCCATCTGACACGGTTCCCTGTCTGTTTTCTTTGTGGAGCATGGCTGAGCCCCTCAGCTGAAGTTCCGTCTTGTAAGCAGAGCTGCAAAGCTGAGGCACCACACTACTATTTCCGCGGTGCCCCCCTGGGAAATGGCATCTTAACCCATGGTCCCAAGTTTTCAATTCTGTGCATATTTGAATGACATAATATTTTTCTCAAAGTTGCCATAAGTGATATATTTATTACTCAATTTAAGTCTTTACGAGTGGCCTATAAATTGGATGGTGGGGCCGTGGCTGTTCCAAACCTGCTGGGTTTTGTGTGTCTGACTGGGCATCAGAAGGCAATGAGAGAAGAGTGTAAAACATCAGTCCCTTTATGTTTGCACTAAGGAAAATAACATTTGGCTAATGCAACTGTACCTCAAGCTACGTTTCTTAGGTATGTTTAGAATAGAAGAGCCAGAGCCACTAGTGTTCTGCTGGGCAGCTTCACCAGTCTTCCTTGCAGATGACAAACTGCTGGAATGTAAGGCATTTGGCTTTTTACAAATGCTTTTACTTGAGTTGGAAGCCGTGATCTATGTTTCAGGTCAAAGGCAAGAACACACTTTCCCCTATCTGTTTCCTGTCTCCAAGCGATCAATCATTTGTGTCCCAAGGGAACTGTCCTTCTTGGGCATGTGGCCTGTTTTCCATTGGCTTCTATTATCTTTTGCTAATTAGATTACAGCCAGTATTTACCTTGCTCTGTGGCTTTGAGCCTGTCCCTGCAGTGTTTTTATGTTAGCTTTACAAATGCTGCGCATCAGGCTTTACCCTGGCCTGTTACAGTAAACCAGGCGAAGTGGGGAACTTGACACTCACATATGATTGGTTTTGGGTGGAAAGTGAGAGGGGAAAAGATAAAATTCAATTCATCTTACTTTACATACAGACAGATCTGATTCACCTTTGAAGGTATGTGCTTCAGAGATTTTAAAGATTTTGTCGCCTCGGGACTATTTTAGGTTTTAACATGTAACTTTCACTTTGGATTTCTGTGTTGCTTATACCTAATGAAAATGTGCTCTCTGACATTGAATCATGCCATGTCCCACTGTGGTGCCCAGTTTTCTCGTAAAATACCAGGTTAAATATTGCTTTGAGGTATTTTTAAAGACATGGTTAACATTGAAACCAGTATGATTTGAAAAAGCAGACTATCTGGCCTAAAGAGGGCAGGCTTCATCTTATCAGATTAAGATTCTGGATTCAAGTCCAACATTAATTCCTGCTGACATTTCCAGCTTGCCCTGAAGAGATCGGGCTGTGGATCTCTCCAGTCACATAAGCCAGTTACTTAAAATCTGTCTCCATGTTCGTGTGCATATTCGTGTGTGTGTGTGTGTGTGTGTGTGCCTGTATCCTATGGGTTTCCTTCTCTGGAGAGCCCTGACTAACCCACTCACTCTGCCCCATTCACCTACACTTTTTTAAGTTTCTTCCTAAGATCTTACATTACCAAGAAATATTCTTCTAAATCATTTTATTAATCCAAGCACCATGCTTTAGTTTGTCTTTTGACTTCATAATGATTGATACCTTTATTTCCAGTAAGTAAAAAGTTCATGGTGCTTTCCAATCCAGCTTCCTGTTAATGCACCTGGGAAAGCATTGTAAGACAACCAAATGATTGGGCCCTGCCACCCGTGTGGAAGACTCAGATGGTGTTCTGGGCTCCTGACTTTAGGTTTGACGAGCCCTGGCTGGCAGATGGAAGATATCTCTCTCTTTCTCTTTCTCTCTCTCTCTCTCTCTCTCTCTCTCATACACACACACACACACACAATGCCTTTACAAATAAATCTTTTTATAAAGCTGGCCATGGGGCTTGTCTCTGGGGTGAAGGAGCAATATGGGGAACGCATCACATCTCCAGCGACACTTATGTGAGCTTTCTTTTCAATTCTGACGAAACATCTGTCCAGTGCATCTCTGTTCATAAGGCTTGCATAAGCTTTCCATCGCAGCCCTTCCTGCTGCCCCTCCCCCTCACCATCATCACCACCATTTGACTACTAGTGAGCTCATAAAAGACAGAAAAGACAAGGCTTCATCCAGAGTTAGATAAAAATTTCATCTACAGTCCAGATTTATTTTAGAACTTTTGAAATATTCTGGACCCTCCCAACCAAGACTAATTTCAGGGAATTGGTTATGAATCTATTTTTGAGACTTCTGGCTAAATTGACCATTTCCATCTAATTTCTTCACCCCTATAACTGTTTCAAAATACAGGGTTGAAAGAGCTGAGGTGGCAATAGGTAGGCTACTCAGGGAAGAGTTTAGTAACTCCTTGGTTTCTTCTGAGTATTTCATTATAATTAGTGTGTTAGATAAAAAGCCCAACATAATCTCCATTGTACTGGATAGTAACATGTTCTTCCTGGGTGCAAAGTTACATGATGCTAGAAAAAATGAGAATGTGATACACTTCCTACCTTCACTGAAATTCCATCTTGGTGGAGAAGAGATAGCAGATAGTCTATGAGGATGGTTCCACAGAAGGACTTTCACTGTTAAAACTTGACAAGCCCCAGGCAAGAGGCAGTGAGCTGTTTATCCTTAAGCCTCAGGAAGAAATCGAGGCCAAGAGGGTGGAGTATAGAGGTGAAGCAGAATTTTGATTTGTGATCAAAGGCTTGCTGGAGTAGATGGAACTCCTAAGAATTGAAAGGTGGGGAGAATTTGCCTAGGCAGAGGAAGAAGGCATTCCAATAGAGAAGAAAGCTCAGCAAGTAGGAAGAAATGAAGCCAGCAGGGAGATATGAGTGGAAATAATGGTTGAGGTAAGACCCAGAAGTTTATATTTAATTCTTTTAACATTACGATCCAGTAGATTTTGAACAGGTCAGTCCTGCCATGATCTAAGGGATGTATCAGTTAGCCAACAAAAATGTTGAATAGGTAATGGGATGGACTAGAGTCTGACAGAGCAGCTATTTCACTAATTATAGTTTGAGGATACTAAGGGAATAGCAGAAATATGGTAGTATTATCAAATATGAGGAATGTGTCAAAGCTAGAGCTGGCAGAATACTGTATCTGACTGGGTAAAGTTGACTTGATGATGTGATCAGATCTGGAGACTGGGTCACTATGAAATCACTCTGTGTGTGTGTGTGTGTGTGTGCCTTTCCCTCTCTCCTTGTCACTCTGATTGTCAATTGGGCCTCCAGAACTGATGAAGACTCAAGACAAAATGAAGTTAGAGGTGAAGGGACTCTGCAATTTATCTCAGGAAATAGATTTACAAACAAAGAAGGATTAGACCTACTTGATGTGTCTCTGGGTCTTTTTTACAGAGTTGTAAGTTCTTGCTAAATGTCATTGAATTAATCTTGCAGGAACTTATGTAGGTGTCATGTGTTAAGCATAGTATAAGCCAGTGAATCATTAACTGGCAGGAGCCTCACTACTTCTGTGGCTCACACACCTGTTTCCTAGACTGCTCTATCACTTGAGAGTTAAATGAGCTCCTTGTATTTATGTTTTGTAAAGCACTTTTGGATGCTAGAGGATTAAACACACAATAAGAATGTCTAGATCTCAACAATAAAATCATAGCTTATCCTTGCAATATTAAATACTCTAACATACAGGATTTTAAATATAATCTAAGCAAACAAATCTTAGAGCTATCTTTCTTGTTAACTAAAATGACACAAATTTAAATTAATAACTGATATAGCAATAAAGCTGCTAAAAGATAGGATTCATTGTGCATTAAGCTCTAGATGTTTTATTTAGGCTAGAAGTGATTATGTGATAATAGGATAAAGCTTTGCTAAGTGTATAAAAATTGAAATACTCTGTATATCACAGAGGCATATTACATTTGCAGGGCATTAATTTACCTCATTATGCAATAAAATTTTTCTTTTTAAGTGAAATCTCAAGAAGAAATCAATTTGCTGAATGGAACTCAAGATATGCTAACCTTGGATAAGAATCAGCATTTGGCATAAGTTCTATGTCATCTAAATGGCTTTCTGTGGGCCTTTACAAAGAGGAAAAGATTCAAGAGAAATCCTAATAGAACTTGGCAAAAATTCAAGCATTCTATTATATTCACTCAAGACTTTTTTTTCTTAGTAGAATCATACCTAATCTCTAACACCTACAGGCAATGAATTAATCATCAGTTTGAACACAGGTGCTGCTCTATGTCAAAACAGTTTATCGCTATATTGAGACAATAAATTACAGTGAAAAGATACAATTTAGTAATGACTCTAGAAACAATGATTAAAACAATCAAAATCAATGGTACAAGATATCCAACTTTCTTGTTGGTGACTACCTAAGTATGTACATCTGGTGCCACTGTGATGATCTTTGGGTAGCCATGGAAGAAACCAAAAGTGCAATTAACTGAGTTGTTCATGTCAAAGGCTAAAGACTATGACCATCCCTGACTTCGTTTCCTCCACCTCCCACATCTAATCCATCATTCCATCCCTGGAGCTCAGCTGCCAAACCATATCTCAGCTCCACGTGCTTCTCTCAATCTTTACCAAAATATCAGTCCAAGACATCCTTATCTCTTGCCAGAGATGTGGAAATGCATTCTAAATGGGCTCCCAGCTTTCTCCCTTGCCCTATTAGAGTCTGTTTTCCACAACACAGCCAGCAGAATATTTCCAAACTAAATCATTTTATATCATTCTACTGATGAAGCTCCAGGTGACATTCTGCTGTATTAAAATAAAATCCTTGCAATTTTCTGAATCTGGTCAACTTCTCTGTTCTCAACTCAGACCATTCTTTCTCTTCTCTTTATCATTTATCCATGTTGCCTCTCCTCCTTTTCTTCAAGAATTACAAAGTGGTTTCCAATTTAGGGCCATTATGTTTGCTATTCACTTCTCTGGAACATGTTGCTCCCAAATTTTTGCAAAGCCATTTCCATTTAATTAGGTCTTACCTTCAATGTTTCTTTCTCAGAAACATCTTCTCTGACCAACCTAGTTATTTTCTATCCCATTGTTTTCTTTGTATCATTTACCACAAACAATATCTTGTGCCTTGGTTGGTTTGTGTTCTGTTTCCTGGGACTGGAGGCTCCTCATGGACAGGGGTTGGGTCTGCCTTGTCATCATTGTATTCCCAGAGCCAGAACAGTGCCTGAAACCTAGCAGGTCCTCAATAAATGCTGAATGTATTCATTTACTCCAGAATATAAAAATCGAAAGCTACCGTGCAGACTGGAAAAGGTTTCCTAGCCTTCCCAATAGAAATAGGAAAGGACAAGTATTCAACACACTTGCATTGCCTTAATGAGCCTTCATCAAAGACCACTTTTAAACAAGAAAATTCATTTAGAAATGATTGGTTTGCTAAACCTTTTGAATCATCTCTAGGGGCCTATGATTGACTGATGACATTTCACACACCTTTAGAGAGTTGTTCTTAATGTCACTACATTCTCTCACGTACTGTTGCAGCAGTAGATGTTACTATTTGCCATTTTTATTTTTATTCCATCAAGTCATAAATCTAAAAGAATGTTGCCTTTATGGGTGATAGACACTTTATCAATTCTTGCTGTCAGTATTAAAAATAATGTTTGGACTATTCCTCCAGTAGTATATTTAATTCTCTCAATAAATTAATGACTGGCCTCGGTCTCTGACAGAGTAAATGAAAGCCCCTCTGATCTATACAATAAATGAAATGAGCTCCCATCCGTGCTTGCTTCAGGATGCTAAACAACACAGAAAGTACACCTTCAGACTCACAGATTGCAACTGAGGACGCAACCAGGATTACTTACAGCCACAGTCACTCAATTTGCCTTAAAACATTTAAATAAAGCTCCAGTGAAATTGAAAGTTTGTGTTGAGAAGGTGGCGGATGAAACGTGTGGCCCCAAGAAAGGTCACATGGAGAAATGAAAGAGCAAAGCAGAAAATCAAAGCTGCCCAGTTTAAGACCTCCAGAAGCATTAAGTAAGAGAGAATATATTTTGGAATCAATACACGTATTTCAATTTCTCTTAATTGGGAGACATCCGGAGACATTATTTATCTAGGGTACAGCGAGTGTTTTTTCCTGTCCCTTTATTTTATTCTTGCTTCATCTGGGGCATTCCTCCAAAGATCAGTCTCCTTTCCAGAATGATCCATAAAATGTTTAAATGTCAAGGATCAATGACAGAGAATGTGTGGAAATAGAGGTAGCATACAAGTGCATGTGGGGCATGTCAACTTGACAAGGGTATGGGAGGAAGAGGAAGTTACGGTGTTCAAAAGAAAACTGGAAAGTCATCTGTAATATGACTCCTCCTCTATCATACCCTATTCCTCACAATACATAGAATGTGTTTGTTTCGTCTCCAGAATCTCTGTCCTCAGGAATCCTGCCAGTAACACTGTGCTGTTGATCTCCATGTGATATATTCACCTCCTTACTGCAGTCCACCCTGCCCTCTGCTGCTCCCCACAGAGTGCTCTCTATTCCTACAGGTGCATGAATGACCAGTGACTCAGCATTACTTCTTCAGGGATCTTTGTTTTAGCTATCTATGATCAGACCCTTTGTTGAATATAGTATACATGCTACTTGGTTTTGTTTACAAATGCAGCAGTCATTTTCAAAATATCCATGGTTAGCCAGCATGAATCTGAAATACATTAAAAATATATGCAATGGGGCAGATGGTTGACATGGTTGTTAAGACCCTGCTGGGATGCCTGCATCTCACCTGAGACTCCCTGGGTTCAAGTCAGCTTCACTTTCCATTCCAGCTTCTTGCTAACGTGCACTCTGGGAGACAATAGGTGATGGCTCAATGAATTGGGTTCCTCTGACCCACATGGCAGACTCATATGGAGCTCCTGGTTCCTGGCTTCAGCTTGACCAAGCCCTGGCTATGGTGAAACAGTGAATGGGAGTTCACTCTCTGTCTCCCTGTTTCTCTGCCACTCAAATTAGTAAAGTAAATTTTTAAAAGGGCATGTAAAAATGCCCATTTTTTTTTGCTTTAGATCAAATTTGATCATATTAAGTCTCTGCCTTTATAGAGAAGCAAGGATAGAAAATCAGACATTCCTACTCCTGCCCCCATTGTCTCGCCTCACTCCTGATCAATTCACATGAAGAATTTTGATATGTACATGATGCCTGAAACATAGTCACACTATGATTCCCCAGCAATGACAGTGACTGCCAGTGTTCTCCTCACCAAGACCCAGTGTTGGAAGGATATGCTGCTTATTAGCCATATTTGAGGCCAGGAAATCTTTGTGGAGTTGCAACTGTGTCATTTCCACTCCCTAGGAAACAACATTGGAGCAAGGCAATCTCACCAATGAATTCTTTTTAAATTTTTTTTCTCAAGACTATGTTTCTTTCTTTTTTTTTTAAATATTTTTTTTAATTTTTTTTTTTTACAGGCAGAGTGGACAGTGAGAGAGAGAGACAGAGAGAAAGGTCTTCCTTTGCCGTTGGTTCACCCTCCAATGGCCGCCGCGGCCAGCGCGCTGTGGCCGGCACACCGCGCTGATCCGATGGCAGGAGCCAGGAGCCAGGTGCTTTTTCCTGGTCTCCCATGGGGTGCAGGGCCCAAGCACCTGGGCCATCCTCCACTGCACTCCCTGGCCACAACAGAGAGCTGGCCTGGAAGAGGGGCAACCGGGACTAGAACCCGGTGTGCCGGCGCTGCTAGGCGGAGGATTAGCCTAGTGAGCCGCGGCGCCGGCCAAGACTATGTTTCAAACACCAAAACACTAAGGCCCTAACTAACCACCTGGGTCAACAATACAAATGAATGGTTCTATAGCTTTCAGTCAGGCATTATAGGAATCTGGACCTGGCCATTCATGAGAACTTCCTATTCTGTGGCAAAGGGCTTGCTTCCAGGGCAAGCTGTATGCTCTCCTCCAGGGAACAGAGATCTCACCCAGTCAGCTGCTGGGTTCAGCTGTCCCTCCAGGGAGATGGAGGCTGCTTGGCAGAGGAGTTAGATGAATCTCAGTCAAAGCCCAAGTTGGAGGAGGACAGGCTGCAGAGGACCCGGGAGTCCCTTGTGTTTTGAGCTGTCTGATAGCCTAATTGAGGCTCATATGCTGGTGAACTTACATGATCTACTGCAATTTCTCTGACAATATAAGAGCAGCCCCACTTTAACCATTTGTCTGAACATCATCTCCCCACAGAAAAACCTTGCTGTACTCTCTTGTCTATCCAAAGTCTCAGTATATGTAAATGTTGTGATATACATATGTGTGTGTAGATGATAGATGATAGATACTTATGGGATGTGAACATTTTAAGTGGCAGCTTAACCCAGTGAACCACCATTGCTTTTCTCTGTAGTTATTTTAGAATGAATCACAGTGACTTTCTTAATGGAGGATAAAATTACTTCCTGGAGATATCATGTATCTCATTGAAAATTAGCCATATAGTCTAGCAACCAGTGAACATAGATGGTGAAGTGCCTCAGAAATTCTTCTACCTGTGTTTATGGAGCCCGGGACCATACTTCTCACTTGAAAAGAGGGAACCATGCAATCTATTCAGAAAATGACCTTCTGTGGATCTGGTAAGCATAAATCAGTCTGTAAAACTCTACAGAATTATTTTTTAGTTTGGATTTCAGAACACTTTTGATGGGCCCATAGGACACAGGAGGTTTACCAGAGGCCTCTTAGCTTCTTTCACCATCTTCCGCTTTTCACTTTCTCATAGTACTCTGCCATCTTGCACCCTCCTGTCTGCATGCACTGCTCTCCCTTTGCCTATAGTTTTTTCTTCGCCACAAGTAACAGGGAACCCAGATAAGAGAGTATGGGAGGGAAGACAGTGAGGTTGAAATATTTATTCCACCAGCTCTCTCCTTAAAGACTCACTTTGGGCTGTTCTGCTCCCACCAAACCTGCAGCCTCCCTCAAGCCAGCACCTCCAAACCACTGACTTTTTATTTACTCACTACCTTCCCAAGCTTTCGTCCTGGAGTGCAGGAGCAATCAGTCTATTAAACTATCTATAAATAATCCTGATTTGAGTTGTTGCTTTGCCCATTAATTATCCACACCCTAGGATCCTGCTGGATACCTGAGCGACCTGGGATAAAGTAGGGATGAAGGGTGGTCTGCCTCGGGGTATAGACTTGTTCAAAAAGGATAACATCTGCTGTTGCCCACTGTTGTGGAAATGGGGATCTCCTGGTGTGAACAAGTCTGATGATAGCCCAGATTTTGGGGGGAAAGAGGGGCACATGAGACCGATTCATCTGTTCTCAATTACCTTTTAATTTAATCCCACAAATTTTTATCAAGCAACGATTGTGGTAGATGTGATGAGAAGAATGAAAATAAGACATGCCCCCTGCAAAAATTATGGATCAGAGGATAAGGGTTATTGAATGGGGTGAATGGGAAGCCAAATGCAAACTCAGGTTCTGCATTTGAGACACAGTAGTCATGAGAGCCCTCACCGAGTCATTTGAACAAAGTTTAAAGGAGAAGAGAGGGTTCATGGAGAGAGCTGACTCCCAGGAGCCATTTGCAGTTCTATCAATGTGTGCTTGGTTGTCACAATGACTGGGGGAGGAAGAGATGATGAGAGGAGGAGGCACCATTGCTGGTCTTTAGTCCACAGAATCAAGAATCTCAAGCTCATTCGGCAAACAGGACAACCACAGGCAGTGAAGAACTGAAGAACCATCCAACAAAATACCTAATAGCATTCCTGTTGATAAGTAGCAGCAGAAGCAGCAAGTAGAAAAGCCTTGAGACTGGAATATCTCCCACTTACCCATGCACATTTCTTCTTAACTGAAAGCAAGAAATGCTGGGGCCCTTGTGTCTGCATCTTTCCCACATGCCCTGCTGCACAGTGGCTCAGACACCATTCATGCAGTGTGTCTGCCCTTCCACGATGTAGATGTTTATGCCAGGATTGGAGGGAAAGCAGAATATGAGAGTGCACTTGGTGGCCCATTGCACTTGAAGATGAACTTGCTGATGATGACAGATTCTCCTATGGCAGGAAAGTCCAGTAAGAGAACCAAAGATTCTGCCTACTCTAAGCACATACAAAAATAGCTCTTTGTGGAGAGTTGCTTCTTACAGAAACAAGAAAAAGATAAAGCTCTACAACATGTCATTCTCTGAAGGATCTCACTCACTTTTGCTGGAAACTCTGAAAGAAATTAGCTGACATTTTCCTTAGAAAGTTAGGCACAGATTGATCAATAAATGAACTATAACTATACTTGTGGAGAAATGATACAGTTTGCATTTCACCTCTGTCTTCCCCTCCCCCTCCATATATATATTTATGATTCTTTGACAATTAATTCATCCTGATATAGACTTCAGACATACTCTACAAATTTGTTATCTCTTATTTTAGTATAAGCTTCCAAAATAATAGGATAAACATATTAGTCTTTATTTTGACAAATTCAATTTTTTAAAAAATAAATTTCCTTGTGATTTTAAAGTCTATTAAGATAATCCTCCTGTATGTTTTAGCTATTCAGTTATTCTCCCTCTACCCACTGAAATGTTTCAAGCTTGTTAATAATTCCTTATTTTCACACTTTTAAAGAAAAGCAGTATAGCTAGATCAAGCATCACATTTGTGTGCTACATTTTATTTCATGGGTCAAGATCTTGGAAGAAGACCCAAACTGACCCCTATCTAAAGGTGGGTCTCATTCCCTCACAAGGCCCTTTTGCTTCCCAAACTTGCTGGAACCTAAGCCTAGCAATGGGATCCAGTAAATGCAATTTCCATGGTTTCCCGGGTCAGTGTTCCCTTAGCAAGAGATAACTTGTGGTACCTCAACCTGAAGGCTTGAGTTTGTTGTACATCAGAATGTAGGTTTGCGTTGAAATAGGATGTGGATGGCTTCTCCCATCATTTCCTCACTAGTCACAGATACTTTTGGTCCTCTGGTAATTCCTTGATAAACCGCACTCTGAAAACACCTGCAGGATTGGTTTACCAGATTATCCTGCCCCTAATTTGTTCCTTCCAGCACTGAAGGACATAACAATACATCTTCTGGAACATTGGAGATGGAACAGTTCTGCCTTGGCATTCTCATGGTGAACTGGAACTGAGTTAATGAATAGTTCCTGGAAAGACATATTTAATCTTTGCTCACAGCCCAGGAACAACAATTCCAGATACTTTGGAGCAAACTCTGAGAGGCACCTGTAAATGAGCCAGTGAATGATCTGGGAAATTTTGGACCTGGGAATCAGAATTATGTCTGGATTTTCCCTCTTTACATTGATTATAGCCATGTGGACATGGTCAGAGGAACAAAATCCTTTCAAGAATGTAAACCTAGGCCAGCACCACAGCTCACTAGGCTAATCCTCTGCCTGCGGTGCCGGTACTGCGGGTTCAAGTACCGGTTGGGGCGCCGGTTCTGTCCCAGTTGCTCCTCTTCCAGTCCAGCTCTCTGCTGTGGCCCGGGAAGGCAGTGAAGGATGGTCCAAGTCCTTGGGCCCTGCACCTGCTTGGGAGACCAGGAGGAAGCGCCTGGCTCCTGGCTTCAGATCGTTGCAGCATGCCGGCCATAGCGACTCTTTGGGGGGTGAACCAATGGAAGGAAGACCTTTCTCTCTGTCTCTCTTTCTCTCTCTCTCTCACTGTCTAACTCTGCCTGTCCAAAAAAATAATAATGTAAACCTTATTATGAGATGGAATGAAGAAAATTAATGTCCATTTGGTGGAAAACTTTATTCTTTTTCTTGTAGTCTTTCATTCATCCTTGAGATAAAACCCTCAGTGGTTTGCCTGGAATGATAAAATGTGTAACGTGGAGCAGCTTTTTCCTGGGTGGCTGTATATAATTCAACTTTTTAAATACTTCAAAGTTCTAACATATCACTGATACCTGACACTGCCCTTACCCTAAACATTGGGGAAAACAGTTTGGATGAGTTCAAAAGTTCTTCAATAACACCCATAATCATCTCCCCTTTTGAAGTCCCCATGCAATTAAATCACATATTTATTATGGTGCTCGAGTCATCTTTTCATATGTCAAAATTATTATTATTCCTGGTCTTCTGAATTGATAGTTAAAGCTCATGGGTATTTAGCATCTCTGTGTTTTTGGGGCCCCTTCTGTAGGAGAAAGCCACCATAGAAGGCCATGAACTGTAGATTAAATAAATGAAATAAAAACTAGCTATGTAGCCACTCAATATTGTTACCATTTCAAGTACTGAAGAGAATGGTTGTGACTAATTATTCAAGGTTTTAGACTTGCAGGTAGACTAGCTTGCTTTGTTAGATGTCACCTTTGTTGAGCAAGTCAGTGTTTCAATGAAATATAGTGCAAAATGTTATCATAAACCAGGAGTCTTTTTACTCAGAATGCTCACAAAAATCCATAGACATTATCCATTATCAAAATAAATATGTGCATGACCCCAGATGGAATATGGGTCTCCTTAAAGCAGGTATTATGCTTCTTCTAGACAGAAATTGCATGTATCTATAATGTTTATACATTAGTGCTTTACACGTGATAAGTACTCAACACATGTTGAAGCTATTCCTAGAAATTTCTGATATTTTGGTCTAAATTATATGACTGATTTCTTTACTTTTCTCCCTCTGTCACTGGAATACATTTAGACTTTGGAGCTCAAAGGATGGCTTTTCAAGGAGTAAATGCAAATGCATCACTCAGGTTTAATATACCACCTGCATCAGAGAGACAAAAAGATCAGTGGCTTATGATCTTGATAAAATACTGCTTCTAAAAAAAGATTTATTTATGTATTTATTTGAGAGGCAGAGTTACAGACAGAGAGAAGGAGAAACAGAGGTCTTCCATCCTCTGGTGCAATGATCAGAGCTGGACTGATCCGAACCCAGGAGCCAGGAGCTTTTTTTAGGTCTCCCACATGGGCTCAGGGGCCCAAACACTTGGTCCATCTTCCACTGCTTTCCCAGACCATTAGAAGGGAGCTGGATGGGGAGTGAAGCTGCTGGGACTCAAACTAGTGCCTGTATGGGATGCCAGCACTACAGGCAGAGGCTTAACCTACTACATCACAGCACCAGACCCATAATCTTGCTGCTTCCCCAACCCAAGGGTCTCAGTGGCATGCCATACATAAATTTGCTCATGACACCAAACAGGCCATCTGGCAAAGCCAGAGTTAAGAAAATTAGATTCAGAGTGGAGATCATGCCTTAGGAGAAGATATTACAACCCCAATCATTCTGTCCATATTCTGAGCATGAACTGAGACAAGCTCACCAGACAGCTTGATCTGAAGATATAGGCAAGGACCTGCTATCAGCAGGCTTTGGACACCAAAGGAAATCCTCTTGAGATTGCCTGCCTGGGGGTCTGGCACCCATAATGCCATACACAGACCCTAGGAGGATGGATGCAGGAAATATCTAACGCTAACAGAAGATGATTTGGTATTCAGACTAATGTAAAACCACACTTGAGAAGGTACCCTCAGCCACTAAGATGAAGGTAAAAGAGGAACCTACAGTTTGATGACATCAAATTATAGGGAATTGATTTTTAATAATGTCTTAAGATTGTCTGTGATTTGCTCAAGGATTGGGCTAAGTGACCGATATAAGTCTCAGTGCCTAAGTATAGAGAATGTTCAAGTATAGTTAATGTTTAAGTGTGGGTAACCTCAGCACATTGTATAGGAAAAGCCTGTTCACTCAGACTCTAACCTCTGAGCTTAATTCCTGGTGTCTCATCTCAGCATTGCTCATCCTTTATCAGTTCTTTTTTGAAAGTGTGGTAGCTCATCTACCATTGTGAAATGTTAATGGACTTTTTATTTATTTTTAAATGAGTTTGAAATTTTATATTTAATTGAAATGCAGAAAGACAGTGCAATGGTAATGGGGGTGATGGGGAGGGGATCTTCCATCTATTGTTTAATTCCCCAAATAGCTGAAATAGCTGGGGCTGGCCAGGCTGAAGCAAGGGGCCAGGAACTCAGTGTGAGTCTCCCATGTGTGTGGCAGAGACCCATGTATTGGAGCCAGCACCTGCAGCCTCCCAGGGTATGCATGGAACAGGAAACTGGGATCAGAAATGGAGCTTGGATGTGAAACTAGGCACTGCGATATGGGTTGTGGGCATCTACATCACTCACTCACCCCCCAATTCATGATGAACTCTCAGTAAGCTACTTCTGATTTACTCTGCCTACATAAATCTTTTTTCAGTCATTGGCTTATCAGCTAATTTTTGTATTGGCCACTGAATATAATAGGTCACCCTTGTCACAACTGCAGTCAATTTCCATGACAGATGTAAGAAATTGACACACAAAAATGATATATGACTTGTCGCCAAAAGTCAGGACTAGAACTACACTAAGTAATGCACTGATACTCTCTATTATGCAAGATTGCTTTCTTTCCCATCTATGAAATTATCTTTTGCTTTACCATCTTGAACAAACTCTCATTCTAAACTACATTCTCTCATTTCTTTATTTCTTGATTCTATCTAATGCTATGTGCAGCCAGCTTTAGAATAAGTTTTTCTGCAAAAGAGTAAAAGAAGTAATCACAATATTGTCAGTCTTAATGAAAAAATCATCAAGCAAACCTAATTAAAGAAGGTCAATTAAACACGCACTGAACTACCTGAAGTACGAAGAGTAATTTTCTGTTTAGGAACTCAAGATAAAGCAATTACCTGGTTGATCTGACATGGAGCAAGGACCCAAATTCTCAAAGCACAATTCTGTTTCTGAGATTTTTTTAAGTAATTTACACTGATTTTTACAAAAATTCAATAGCAGGTTTAATTTTCTTTTGTATGTTGCTTTGGAAACCACACAGTTGAGTAAGATTCAGAAATCAGTTTAATATAGATTTCCTCCATTCTGCTGTTATCCTATCAAACCCCATATTTTGGATTGTTCTTGATTTAGAATCAACTGGGAGTATACTTAACAAATGTCCTTCATAATTAAAAATAAATTTCGACAAATACAGAAAACTTTCATTTCCTAATAAAGTGGCTCACAAAATTTGAGGTAAAAGAATCACATGGAGATATTATAAAAATATCAATTCCTGACTCAACAGGCAAAGTCACTGCCTGAGGCAAGTATCCCATATCAGAGTGCCAGTTAGAGTCACAGCTGCTCTGTTTACAGTCCTGCTCCCTGCTAATGTGCCTGGGAAGGCAGAGGAAGATAGCCCAAGAACCTGGGCCTACACCACCCATGTAGGAGACAAGAATAGAGTTCCTGGCTGGCCTGGCCCAGCCCTGGCCGATGCAGCCATTTGAGTCAGCAGATGGAAGATCCTTATCTCTCTAACACCCCTCCTCCCATTGCTCTGTCCTTCATATAAATCAATAAATCTTTTTTGAAAAACACTAGTTCCTAGGCTTTCCAGAAATTCACTTTGTGAAAATTGAGCACAAACATTTTCATATTAATGAGCACACGGTGGTGATTTAAAATGTGTTGCACAGACTGTATCTGGAAATATGCATCCCTTATGAAACTAAGGATACATTAAACACCCTCCAAATTCAAGGAGGGTCTTGCATGCCCCTACCTGTTTTGATGATGATATTTACCCAGGTTCGGTGGTCTCATGTAACAGAGATTACAAGGATCAAAAGACTCTTCTATTCTACCCAGTGTCATGATTTACCTTACAGAATTCCATGAAAGCCAAGCATCTTGAAATCACATCATTTTACGTGTGTTCCTCACTACCCAGACAAATGTCCAGATCCTGCCTATTTGCAATCTAATCTCAAAAATCATGTGCTTCTTGACTTAAGGTTTTTACTGACTTCTTTCCTGTGTCCCTACAGAATTGATCCCTGGGCAAACCATTTCTAGCTGTCTCAGAAAGTTGATTTCTGTTTGCTGTGGAGAGTGGGACAGGCCTATCAGGTGTTTAAAAAATATCATGCTAGTGGCTGCATAACAGAGTGAGCAGGGATAGGAAAGTCCCACAGGGAACAGAGGTTTTCTTCTTGCAAAATCAGAAGACAGATGTAAACAGAACATGAGCAAAGCTTTTCTTGTTCAGCAAACTCTCATTTCAAAACAAGAAAAACATAAAGGGCAGATTTTCAGGTTGAAGTTTTGTGCCTTTTGGACATGCCGCAGAGATACATGAAAAATAAACAACTGATTCATTTTCAGAGCCCAGTGAGAATATAATGAATTGAGAAAATGCTACTCCAAGGAGTGCCACTGGCCTACTGCTCTCTCTTTTGGTAAAAATTCCTGTCCTCTCTCGGCAGTGCCCTGGGTCAACCTTCACAGCCCCCCTCATGAGCAGAGCCAGTCTTGGCTCAGTGCATCGGAAACTCAGGCCTGTAGTCAGCTGTGTATCACCGTGTCAGTGATAACCCCACTTTCTGGGGCATCTCAGTAACTGGTGTTGGTCTATGGTGGTCTGGGACACCCAAAGGCAAGATCTCATGTTTCCAGAGAATTACTGCACTGCAAAAACTCTGCATTTCCAAAATATGCCACAATAGCAAAGAGGCCCCTGCGATCACCCTCTTGTCCAGGAATTTCTTAATTGTCCACTTTTTAAGTAACTGCTACTGTAGAACATTCTTGAGCCTGAAGTGGCCATTTAAGATGAACTCTGTACCAATGTGCCATTGACCAACATAGGCCAGTCACACTTGTGAATGTCCATATGCCATTTTAACTACCCATTACCAAAAACTGCAGACCTATGGCACATCAGAAATGCCTAAATTCAATAATTCATTGCTTCTCAATCTGGGTCATAATATAACTTCAGGATTACCTGGTGGAGCACCAGTGAGATGTGTGTTGCTAAGACTTGAATACAGTTTTAATTTGCTGAAAATGTACTTGAAAAAGTTATGAGGGAAAACCGTACCTTTATGTGAATAACCAAGTACTATGGAGTAGGACACAAAATTTGATACCTTTTTGTGAATACCCAAGTACTATGGAGTAGGACACAAAATTCGATTGGATTTTACATCATAAGCACATAAATCCAGGGGAGTGCTTTTGACACACTAGGTAAGATGCTGCTTAGAATGTTCACATCTGATATTAGAATGATTGGGTTCAAATCCCAGCTCCACTCCCAAGCCCAGCTTCCTGCTGATGCTCATCAGAGGCAGCAGGCGATGACTCAGGCACTGGGGTCCCTACCACCCACATGGGAGACCCAGATTGAGTTTCGTGCTCCTAGCTGTGACCTGGCCCACCCCTGGCTACTGCAGGAATCTGGGGCATGAAACAACAGAGAGATCTCTCTGTCAGTCTCTGTCATTCTGCCACTCTGCCTTGCAAAAACATAAAGGAAATTCACAAAAAAATGTTTTAAAAATAAAAAATCCCCAAGATTCTAAAGGAAATTCTTGCTTGTCCCGGTCGCTGAGGGCCCTTCCTCTTAAATACGGTAGAGAGCATATTCATTCTTGTCTGTTTTTCGAAGTTTGTGTTTGGAAAAATTGAGAAGCACGATGATGATTGTGTTAGTTGGTTTTGCGTAGTTAATGAGAGTAGCACAGACTGGGGACATTATGAAGAAAAGTCAAGCGTGGCACCCAGGGTGACGGGCCGATCTGGGGCTGTGCTTCTTGCTGGCAAAGTCCTGAGGGGATGTGGGACGTTCGTTGCATGGTAATCGTCAGACAACACACAGGAGTGTCTCTTCTGGCCTCTCTCTCTCTTTCTTCTCATGAAGCTACCAGTTTCCAATCCAGCCGGCTGAGAGGATATACTCCTAGCCAGCTCCCAAGGACCCACTTCTCAACACCTCATTGGATGGTTTTCACCTCTTGAACACTTCACGAGGGTTTGCAACTCCAACTTGACTTCTGAGGGGACAAACCATATTGAATCCATAGCACTGAGTTCTTCATGTTGCAGTGAAGAGAGACTGGGCCTGGTTTGTTAAAAGTCAGCAGTAAGCTGGTGCCCAATCTAGTTATTAATTCTCTCCACGGCTCCAACATTGTCTGTTGCTTGTTCAGTCTACCCATTACACCATGAATTCCATCAAAGTCAATTCTTCCGATTCTTTTAAGACTTAAAATGTTAAAAGAAAGAGAGATATCTCAATGAAGACCTAAGATATTGACACAATTTTTTAAATATATGTAGATAATTGGTATGTCACATGGTTTTCTTGAGTATTTATATACCAAAGGGGGTGATAGAATATAATGTGGATTTTGGAGTCAGTATGATTACTTTCTTGAGTGTGTTTGTATGTACTTAAACATGCATATATGTTAATTATAAGTGTGTCTGTGTTTCTGAGTTTTACACCAGAAATGCATTAGAGTGGGAGAAATGTCTTGCAGAAGTGGAGGTTAGGGACTCAAACACTGAATACATATTTCTCTGATCTGTAATTTTTCCCAGTGTGATGGTGGTTGCTATAACCCAAGTGTTGCCCACCTAACATCAGCCTTTTCCTAAGAAGTTGTATGCCTTCTTGAGAGCATCTGTCACTCATGTGAAAATACTACTAAACATCTTTTCACTTGCAGCTGCTTGAAGTAATGGATTATGCCTTTGAACTTGCCAGTAAACTTCATGGTCCTGGTATAAATATCAAACTTGTCAAACTTGCTTTCCAAGGAAGTCCTGTAATGAAAGGCTTGTCTGTTTCGGGGGTAACTTCAATTTGGCCTCAAAGTCAGGTCCTGGGAAAATAAAGGTTGTAGAGAGCATCCTTCCAGCTATCTGGGCCATCTCTGTCCAGCTCAGAGGCTGAGTTCACTGAAGTTTGGATATAGCAACTCTCATGCGGCTTCCACAAAGCTCTGTACTCTCCACAGGATCTCTGTGCCTTCCTTGACTTTTCACTTCATTGTGAGCTTGGATAGCAGATGATCAAAGGGGTCCACATACTCGAGCTACCACAGGAAGAAAGTTGGTGGTGGTGTAATACGATTTCACCAG
Source organism: Oryctolagus cuniculus (assembly GCF_964237555.1). Classification (NCBI taxonomy): domain Eukaryota; kingdom Metazoa; phylum Chordata; class Mammalia; order Lagomorpha; family Leporidae; genus Oryctolagus; species Oryctolagus cuniculus. The sequence goes on along the minus strand of NC_091434.1, from coordinate 18,558,210 downwards.
GGACCTAAGGGATGCTTAATGCTCTCAGGCAAATAGCCCAGCAAGCAACACTCAAACTGCTCGTTATCAGGCTTCAGGTGGCAACTGATGAGGGCTGAGGGCATTTTCTCTGGTTCTGAATGATAAGGGGCAACTCACAGTTCTCTTCTTTCCAGGAAAGGAGAGGGAGAGAGACACAGAGAGAGAAAGACAGAGAGGGGGAGAGAGAGCGAGAAGAGGGAGGGAGAGAGAGCTGACCAAAAACAAAGTATCCACAATCTGATTACAACAAAATGATTTTTCAATGTCACCTTTCAGAGAACCAAACCATTTTTTAAATGAAGACATAGAACAGAAATAATATTATTAAAAGTAAGGAAAATGGCTTCAGAGCCATTGCCTCACTGATCTGCCCTTTGCGAATATTTTTGCCTAAATCATGTTTTCGTAATGAAAAGCTCGCTTCATCCTGACGAGCTGCTCAATACTCCCTAGTAACCACTTGGTGCTGATCATTTGGGCCCCATCCTGTGGGAAAAGCAGGGGTCTTTTGTTTTCTCCTTAGGAAGTTGAGGAATGATTTTCTAATGAGAACCTTCTGGCCTCTGTAGACATGAAACTTTGTGATCTCGAATTTCCAGCACATACCCTAGAGAAAGGCTGTGGGTTTTAATGTGTGCTGTGGTGTGGACAAAAGGAGAAACTCAGCAACAATTGGCAACTATCAGACCAGGTCCTGGGAACAAATGTTTCTACCTGGCCCCACTAATAAAGACACCAGACCTGTTGTTACATTTTCTTTTTTCTCCTCCTTCTTCCTTGGTTAAAACTACTTCTAAATTTGTGGCTAGCTGTATTGTAGTTAAATTTCAACACACTCACTGGCAGCTTTGTACAGGGGTACTATAATGTTTATAAAGCCCATGGTGCTAGTTTGAAAGTGACATGCACAGATATGCATTTTAGAGGAGGCATAAAACGAACAAAATGCATTAACAATGGCAATACCCAGTATTAACCACATTCATATGAGTTTTGTGTTTGTGCCAATAAACCAGTAGTACCAGATGTAAAATTAACCTGTAAAACTTTCCCTGCATTTTACCATCTACTATAACTACTCTCTAATACCAATGTACAAAGATGGTATCTTTAAAAAAAAAGAATTCTAAGAAATGGCGTACAATACATATCACATACAGCATACATATATTCATTAGATACCATATATATTAATATGTATGTATAGTCTGATCACTATATTGCACCATACATGGTTGATATATATGAAATATAACATTAAATCTACATATATAACATGCGTGTATATATATATATAATACATTGTTCTATATAAATAGAAGTGACAATAATTTTGATTTTTGAGGACTTTTTCATTTATTTGTATTTATTTATTTATTTTTAAAGATTGATTTATTTATTTGAAAGAGTTACAGCGAGAGAGGAGAGGCAGAGAGAAAGAGAGAGGTCGGGGGGAGTCTTCCATCCACTGGTTCACTCCCCAATTGGCCGCAACAGCTGGAGCTGCACCAACCCGAAACCAGGAGCCAGGAGCTTCCTCCAAGTCTCCCATGTGGGTGCAGGGGCCCAAGGACTTGGGCCATCTTCTACTGTTTTCCCAGGCCATAGCAGACAGCTGGATCAGAAGTGGAGCAGCTGGGACTCGAACTAGTGCCGATATGGGATGTCGACACTGCAGACAGCAGCTTTACTCACTATGCCACAGTGCTGGCCCCCATTTATTTGTATTTATAACTTACCTCATGTCAGACATCAAAAGGATTTAAAAGCTCTGTGTCCTTGAAAACCAGTCCCCAGTCAGTTCCAATATGATGCTCTTAAACTACTTTGTAGAGACATGTATCATATTTGTCCAGCCTGTCTCCTTGTCTATTCTTAAATTCAAAACAACCTAATTGTCCTTGGGGAACTTCTCTGTGGCTTAAGTTAGTTGCCCTAACTGTCTGGTCTTGAAGAGTAGGCAGGAATAGGCAGAGAGGACAAGCCTGGATACGCAGGTCACTAGGTACCTATTATCTGCAGTTATTTGTTTGGGGGTGGGCATGAGATGTGGTGCAGGATCTCATTAGAACCTTGGTGAAGAGCAGCCACCTTACTTATTGAACTTCAAACAGTGGAGATGGTTCTCTGTGGCCAATGAAGGCCTTCTTCAGAGGAGAGACCCACACGAGAATGAAGCTGGCTCCGAAGAAGGCTAAAGAGTTAAAGAATGGAAAGAAGCTAATGCCCGAGAATCTTATTGGACCAGTTGGCTCCCGGTGTGCCTGAAACCAGGTCTTCCTTGACGTTTCCAGTTAAGCGATTTGATGAATCCCTTTTTTGGCCTATGTTATTTTGAATTAGATTTTCTACCTCTTGCAACTGAAGGTATACTGAACAATATGTCTTTATTTAGTAGGTTCCAGTTAATTTTCTCACAATAATTTGTGAATAAATATTATATGCATATAGCAGATTAAAAGTCTGAGATAAAAGGTGGGAGTTTTCACACAGTGGTGAGGATGTCACTTGGGAGATTCACATCCCATATTGGATTGCCTGGTTGAGCTCTAACTACTATACTTCTGATCCAACTTCCTGCTATTGCACATTCTGGGAAGCAGGAGATGATGCCTCAATTACTGAGGTCATTTTACCTTCAAGAGAGGTCCAGATTGAGTGCCAGGCTCATAGCTTTGGCTTGGCCCAGCCCTGGCTATTGTGAACATATGGAATGTGAAGCAATGAAAATACTACCTCTCCTCATATCTCTCTCCCTCTCTCTCTTTAAAATAAAATGAAAATAAATACAGAGTACTTTTTAAAACGAGTCACCTGCCCAAGGCCACATAATTAGCAAGTTTTAGAAAAATAATGTTATTCTACTTCCTAAACCTAGTTATTCTATATGTGTGTGTGTATATATATATATATATATATATATATATCTTCAGTTTTAATTGTAGGTGTCTTTAAATGTAACTATCCTTGGGAAGGAGAAATAGATTTAAACAACTCATAAATAATTTACATTTCAATTAAATGAAAAAGCTAAGTGTATTTTTAGTTCAAAAATGAACTTCAAATAAAAGGACCCTGTTCGTCTATACTGAAGTGAAACACTTGGAGAAAGTAATTATTAAGAATTGACATTCGTTGAGGACACACATATGAACTGACTTAATTTCCTCCCAAGCCCAATGGGAAAGATATTATTATTATCCCCCCCCCCCCGTATGGAAAGGAAACCCAGCTACACAGAAGGGTAGTGACATCTCCAGAGTTACACGGCTTCTGGGTGTAAGCAGCTCTTCACATCTGTTTTTCAGCTTAATATGTAGAGAAATATAGTAGATGAACTATTCAATCAATCATGTTCCCTGTGCTGAAAAACACTTGTTAATCGGTTTGGCAGAAATACTCCTCTATACCCCTACAATCCTTGAGATAAATGTAACAATAAAATATGTGATCAAATGAAGGATTTAACTTTTGAGACCCAACTAGAAGAAAAACATGCTGTTGTGTGGAAATGCACAAAAAATAATGATTACTACAGCTATCTAGATGGGTAGAAATGATGATTACCATAGCTGTCATCACCAGCAAGTTCATTCATCAGAATCTGGTGTCTTCTAGTCTTTATATTTTAGGAAGGAAAGGGAAAAAATATCCAAGTCCTTTCTTACAGCCTAGCTCCCAAAGTTGTTCGTGGGAGTTGTTGGGTAAATTACAGACACAGTGTTCCAGAACCATGGATACTGAATAGAGTTTCCGATAGTGATTTAACGTGATTCTTAAGAATTTAGACAATTTCTGAAAATATAAGAGACCAAAATGGAGTCTGGAAAGGTGTATTCACAGGTGTTATACCTGCTCCAATTAGCTCCAAACCTTCAGAGGGTTCATCCATCAGGGAAGGGGTAAAGTTCAACTGAAAGACATCCCTTTTTGCAGTGAGCATCTGGGTGTCTTGTTCTCAGCCTATTTTCAATGCTCTATGGCTTTTAGACAGCTATAAAAAGAGCTTTGTCTAAAGCAAGTCTTCACACAGTCCTATATGACCTTACCCTAATTTTACAGGGACATTGGGCCTGTTTTCTTTTGTGGGAAAGGTCTGGCAGAGCATATCTTAAAAGAAGATGAAAAGGAGGCTGAAGAAATGAAGGGAATGCAATGCTTTCAAAGTCCTGCCACAGAGCTACCTCCATGTGCTAAGAATAATATCACATTATAGATGCCTGCTACTTTTGGATCTTTCATGTAAAAATAGTAACTTTGAAGGAGCTTATACAATGGCCATCTTTAAAGCAAAGAGTGAGAGAGAGAGAAATAGAAAGAGAGAGAGAGAGAGAGATGTCTTCCATCTAGGAGTTTATCCCTCATATGGCTGCAACAGCCAGGCTTGGACCAGGCCAAAGGCAGGAACCAGGAGCCAGGAATTCCATCCTGGTCTCCCACATAGGTGGCAGGGACTCAAGTACTTGGGCCATCTTCTGCTGCCATCCCAGGTGCACTATCAGAAATCTGGATCAGAAGTAGAGCAACTGGGACTCAGAGCCAGCACTTCTGCACTGCTGCTGTGACAGGCAGCCGTTTAGGAAAAAAAAAAAAAAAGAGAGAGAGAGAGAGAGAGATTTATTTGTTTTATTTGAAGAGCAGAGTGAAAGAGAGAGAGACAGAGAGAGGGAAAACCTAGCTTCCATATGCTGGTTCACTCTCCAAATAACCACAGCTGGGGCTGGGCCAGGCTGAAGACAGGACCCAAGAACTCCATCCAGATAGATCCAGTTTGTGTCAGGTACTCACGTACTTGAACCATAATCTGATGCTTTCCCAGGAGCATTACCAAGAATGCTGGATTGAAAGCACAGAGTTTCCAGAACTTGAATGGATACTCAGATTTGGGATGCAGATGTCCCAAGCAGCAGCTTGACCATTGCACCACAACACTCTCCCCTATAATAGCCGTATTAGCCAGCTATAGCGTGGTCCTACATATCATGACTCAGTTTTCTGACCATAGCTTCCCCGAACATAACCGAAAAAAAAATTAAAAAAAAAAAAAAAAAAGAAATGGCATAGAATTTCCTCGATATCTCTTCTAATATTTTGGAATAAGAACCTAGAGTTCTGTGCTATTGTTTTTGTCCTAAAAGATTTTTTTTTCAGATATGAGGGATATGTGAGGCTACTTCAGAAAGCTCAGGGATAAATGGAATTAAAATGTAATGCACACCTTTCATGAATGTTTTGAAGATGTCCCGTATTTCAAAGTTCACTATTTCTCCATTTCACTAATGTTAAGAAACAAAATCAGTAAAGCTGTGGATAATTGAAACCAAATAGTGTTTTATAAAACAATTCACTTACATAACCCCTAATATATCTGAACTATTTTATTCTTAAGAATACTTTTCATTTTACTTATCAGGAAAATATTTTACTATGAAAGGTGAATTTCAACTATTATTTGATAACTGAAATTTTAGTGTTGTTTTTATTCCACACTTGACTCCACCCTATCCCACCCATCACTAGAATTACTCACAGATTGTACAACAACAACAAAAAATCCTCTTGTCTTGCAATCTTAGTGTTTGGTAGATACACATTAACATAAATACTGTCTTTCACAAACTATAATATAATATAAACCTCAAATAATGAAAGGAAAATAGCCATCATTCTCCTACGTACAACTGTGTAAGTTTCTGTGTTACCATATTTGATTCTCCTTCCTTTGTGTACATGGTGGAGAATTGAGAGTAATTATGTTCAAGTCAGTGATGCAGAATCCAGTCTCAGGGTTTATATAATGAGCTATCACTGGCTGGCAGTCTAAGTTTGCTCTTCTGTTGCAGAGTATTCTTAGGTGCTGTGGAAGCCTAGCATTTTAAACCATGAGTTAAAGAATTTGTCTAATACCATTAGAAAACAAAGAGCAATAAAACTGCCTTCCATAAATCAAGAATAATTATATTCATTTGAATAATGTGCTGTTAAAATGGTCTTCCATAAAACAAGTCAAAAGTACTCAGAGTTGATTACTGATAGGTATCTCCAATTAATACAAAGCAGGTACTAAAAAGTAATTTATTTTTAAAGATCAATGTGAAACAGTCCTGGAATTCAAAGCAAATAGTATGACAATGTGATAATATACTTGGATTGTCCCTTTGCCACTTATAGAATGTTTCCTATGTTTTTCCTTTTAATATTCCTCATTCATGCTACAATTTGTTGTCAATGAACCATGAATTTCATAACAGTGTTTCTGAGAAAAAATAAGTGACCTAATATTAAATGTAATTCTAGATTACTAAACAAACTGGTAAATATCTATGCCTACAATCTTATTCCCTGTTTTCTTCTGTATTACAAAGTTTGAGTCTAATTGTATTTTCTAATAAAAATATTGACATTTGTTAAATCATTTTGCCTTTTGCTATTAGGTATAATCTCATAAAGTATGCTCCCTCTTAACTCATGTTTGTCATGTTTTCAGCTGTGCTACATTAGCAGAATGATTTCAGGAGTATGGCAAATATTGAGGTATACTTGTATAGTCTGCATTTCTATTTGATAATTTTTTATATATTTAGTTATTTTTAGTATGTTCTTTTTATCTTTTTTTACTATTTATTTTAAAACTTTTTAAGGTGAACACTTTTTATGTATTTCACATATACACATTTAGGAACATGGTGATACTTCTTCCTGCCCATGTTCCCACCCTCCCTTCTTCCTTTTCCATTTCTTCTTTTGAAGTCTCAATTGACAACCTATTTTTATATGTCACAGGTCTCTTAAAAGTCAGCCAGAAGATATTGACAGATGTTCAGCTCCTTTAAGCTTCCAAAATTCAAGAACAGATTATATTAACTTGTCTTAGCTTTGAACATTATATAATATCTTCCAAGAGTTTTGGCAATTCCTACTGTCTTTAATTGAGGGTAACCTGCTGTACATACACAGTGCATTTTCCTTTTGAATCAATGTTGTATCACGAACTGCAAAAGACATTTTATTTGAGAAATTTGTGTCTTTTTATTAAGAATTCTGTATTGAGAATTTTGGCAAGTGGATTCACTATTGCCAAAAATCTAATTGAGAGAAGAAAAGAAGGTCACCTCTATGCACAACTGATCACACAGATGTGCAGCCAAACATCACTGTTTTACAAATCACTCTTTACCTGGTAGGGATAGTAACATGCAAGTTGATACCACTAATGTTAAAATTAAAAACAAACTTGTACCATAGATTCAAGTATTTGTGCTTCCTAAAATTCCCTTAACCATCCATATTTCTTTCACAAAATTCCATGAATTTTTCAAGGCTTTATATCCTCTGGCCTGGAGGGCTACTCTTATAACCTCCTCTAGTACATTTTATTTAATGGTTATTTATGCATCTGTCTTTCGTATTCTAGCAGATTGTAATTGCTGAAGCACGTGTGGAAGACTATGCTTCTCCACTCACACTGTCTGGTTTTTCATGCCAACACATTGCTGCATAGCTCTGAGACCTCCAATCAAAATTCACTCAGACTGCAAAGGTGCAGGACCTACCATTGGAAATGCGGTATTGAACCTGAACTAGTCATATGACAGAGTCATAAAACACAAGGATTAGTGAGTTCTAGCCTTCATCATCCCCTCCTCTGTACATTTCAGGGGAGAGTATCAAGGGAAATTCAGCAACAGCTCTGAGCTATAACCTGCAAAGGGATGAGCACTCAGAAAGCCAAAGCAGCAGAGAACACAGAGCCGGGATAAACTCTAAGTGATGATTCACCCTGTGGCCCCCATTTTGGGAGAACAAAGGACACCCCGAAAGTTGCTCAGGATCACGTGCAAGTCAGGTCGAAGTTGGAAGCAGGTCAAAGCCAATCACTGCCCAGTGCTCCTTGAAGGGTACTCAGTCACCGCTACTCTGAATTCCCCAGTTGTCTCTCTGCCTGCCTGCTTCTCTGGTATGCTCTCAAAAATTCCCTGAGTTAAAAAATCTACAGCGGGCAGAGGTGGGTCAATCCCACCCCACTCTGCTTCTGCTTTACCTCTGTCAGCCTCCCCAGACCTAAGACATTCTGCACTTGATTAAGTAATTCCTTTCAAAAATGCAGAAATTGAGCATGCATTGATTTGTATCTCCTATCTTTCCTGAGGCTGTGAGCCTGTAGGTTAGGCAATGGTTAACAATTGTTCACTGAATGCATGTACAGGTTGTCCCAGTGGAGAGCCATGGATACCCATTTGGGAGGACAGTCATCCCTGCTCCCTTATTATAGCAGGTGTCTGGCTCTTTGTGTACCTTCATTGCCTTTGTCTTTCTCTCACATTCTATTGTCCTTTCTATTTATTTCCTATTGACTGAGCACATACTGTGCATCCTGGAAAGGAGAAATTCATGTTCAGGAGGGTGGGGAAGTTCTCATAATGAAGATGGTATAGGAGAATCAGGAAGAGCAGGTGCTCTGGCCCCAGGGTTCCAAGTTCAAATCCAGATGAGTTTTGTTTCAGTAAAAGATAGCATTTCCTCCTTGTGTGTTCTAAAAACACATCTTTTAACAGGGCCTGTTAAGAGTTAGGCTACTCTAATTTCTTATTATTCCAAATTCCCCTATTATTTAGACAACCCCTAGGTTTGGGAACAGATAGAGACCAGAATTGAGAAGATCACTGGCTGGGATTACAATGCTGAGTAACAGTATAATTATTACATTTGATTAATTTTACCTGGAGGTGAAGACATGATATTTTCTGTTCATAGGTAGAAATGGGAATATGAGGTAGAAATTCAAATGAGTCATAGGTGTATTTTTAAATAGGCATAGTTATCTGAGCATGTGCATTGTGTAAGATTATAGCTGCTACCTGGTTAATAGAGCATAGTGAGACCTTAATTGGATGTGGAGTAGGAGGTCCTTACCCATCACAGAAGGCTTCTCTGAATAAGAATCATCTTCGCTGAAACCATACAAGGGGTTACAGGGTGAGTGATCTGGGTAGAGGAAATCACATTTGTTCAGGCCAAGAAGTGACAAAGTAGTTGGCAGTCCCAAAGTGGGCATACATATCAAGGGTGGAGGCAGGACCTGGAAGGAGGCCTGTTAGGGAGCTAAGGCTGCATTGATACAGAGAGGCCGATCATGAAGGAACTTGTAAAACCATGTTGAAGAACAGAAAATAAGTGAGATAATTATGGGGTAGTCATTCTCAGTTTAAGCAGGAGGCTTATAATGTAACTTTAGCTTGAAATATTTAAGTTTTATTTCTAACATTTCTTTTTTCCCAGTGGACCATTCATACACTTACCCCCGCCCCCCATTAGATAATTGTAGGAAAGAGGCATAAATTAGGAGAAAGCATCCTACTTACTAAAGAGGGAGAGTTCTGTGAATGATTTTCTATGTTAATGAAAACAATACAAACCTGTTTGTTTAAGAAAAAACATCTACCTCTGCTCAACCAGTGATTTCTGCATAAGGACAAGCATCGTTTGACTTTCTGAACTTCCAAGATGGCCATTGCCAAAGGAACTGAGGAAAAGAAAGCTCAAGTCCTCAATAAAATGATATATTGATGGAGAAAGAAAAGGAAGCATTCAACCCGTGTTTCCCAGTGGAGCCTCCTTTTCCAGCCATGCTAGTTCTGCACTCTCTCTTATCCTTCCCCCCAGCATACACATACATATTCTTTTAGACAACGCATCTGCAAAACATTTGGTTACCGAGAGATTCAAACACATTGAGTCAAGTGATTGCCAAACAGCATGATTTTTTGCTCTCATACTCTATCAGAAGACCTTGTGATCATCCTGTGATGATGAAGAGAAACAGAAGGATTTAAAACAAAAAATGAAGCTGTCTCTTAATCCTCAAGCCATTTATTACTCTATTTTTGAAACATGCTGGTAAAAAAAAATGAAAATGAATCCCTTTAGAAAGAGCTAGAATGATTTCTGGCAAATATATAAGGAGGTAGGAATGGATAAACATCTCTGTTCAATTTACATTTCATGTTCTTTTCAAAAGGATATTTCCTTCAAAAGGGAGTAGATCGTTCAAACATGGTCAATTCTCTTACAACTTTATTATCAAACTTGGGTATCTCAAAAAGTGTGGAAACCAGGAGACAGAAGAGGAGGACATTAGAAGCTGTCTGTTCTTTGTAAAAATCTCCTCTCCTTGTCCCCACTCCACAGCACCCCTGAAGTACTAACAGAGGCCCTCGTTGTTTAAGACAAAGATACACAAAAATTGATTGTTATATTTAATACTCATTTTACATGGAGAATGTCAATGATCTTATCTTTATGTTTTTTTCAAAATTTTCTTAATAAAAATTGTCTTTCCTATTTATTTCTGTGTTTATGTATTTGTTGAAGCTTTCAAATTTCCAGTTAACCAAAGTTTCCCCAATGTATTTCTCCATAAAGTCTGGCACTGTTTGACCTTAGATTTCCAGTCATAGTTGTTTTGAGGTGTCTACCACACTCTACATTGCTTTGTATATATTTTCAAGGCTTTCGTGGATGTCCCAATTAACTGCCTTATATACCAAGTATGTCAGAACTGAAGAGCATTAACTAGTTCTCAAATGTTCCTTCTTCTCTTCTCCTTGACCCCCTCAGACACAATGTTTCACTGACAGCTTTGTAATCTACCTCTCCACAGGGAGATGCATAATTGCTTTTTTTCTGAGCCAGGGAGGAAGGACCTGGAACCCTGCTACTTAAAGTTCACATCCCTGTTATACAGTCTTTAACAAATCTGTGAAATCTTAAGACCCTTTAGGAAAGTGCTAACCTATTCCAACTCACTCATTTTACTAATTGTAATCTGAGTTGCCAAAAAGTGAGTTGGTCCACATTATTATTATTTTTTTTTTTGACAGGCAGAGTTAGACAGTGAGAGAGGGACAGAGAGAAACGTCTTCCTTCTGATGTTTCACCCCACAAATGGCCACTATGGCCGGCACGCTGCGCTGATCCGAAGTCAAGAGCCAGGTGCTTCCTTCTGGTCTCCCATGCGGGTGCAGGGCCCAAGCACCTGGGCCATCCTCAACTGCCATCCCGGGCCACAGCAGTGAGCTAGACTGGAAGAGGAGCAACCGGGACAGAATCCGGCGCCCCAACTGGGACTAGAACCCATGGTGTCGGAGCCATAGGTGGAGGATTATCCTAGTGAGCCAAGGCACTGGCCAAGGTCCACATTATTTCACAGTGATACTGACCACAACACTAAGACTTGGAACTAAGAGATTCTTTGGTCAAATCCTGAATGTTGGAAACCATGTGTTTTATTTCTTTTCAGTCATCTCCCTCCTTCAAAACAAGTTGTAAGTCTGACATAGGTAAATATTTATTCATCAATTGATTGTATTGCATGAAATAGAGCTTAACTGAACAAACCGTGGGGTATTTGGGACTTAGAATTTAAGAAAACAACAAAGGTACAGAATGATGGGAACTCTAGCTAGGATGCAAAGTGAGGAAATGAACTTAAAAAACTCTATTAATATTTCTCAGAACAGTACTAGCATTGCATAGGCTCATAATGATTCACTACATTCCAAATAAAATAGGTTCTGAAATAATACATTGCTCATTCACAACTATTTCTTTGAAATACAACTTAATTATTCCATATGAAGTAATGAGAATGCCAATAATGTCGTACATATCCCTATCCAAAAGTAAATACAAAACATTTTTACACCAGGCACACATGCCTTTCGGATTACCTGTGAGTTTTGGATTATTCTCACATTGTTTCTCCTTATTAACACTAATAGTGGAATTAGCTGAAGGGAAACCATCACATGTCATAATGAATTCTTTCCATCTTTTGTAACAAAGACCACACTGGAATATTTACTCATTGAAAAGTAGGAATGATAGAAAACCACAACTACAATTACCAAGAAAAGAACTAGATGTTCTTATTTTGCACATCTAAATTCAAGTGCTTTAAAAAAGAAATCATACAGGTATTTAAAAAGAAAAAAAAATTCCATTGTAAAACACAGTAATATGCATTTTTGCCCCAAACAATTATTTTACCTAAATTTTTCAGGTGTCATAATTGGAAATATTTTGCAATCACTGAGGTACCATTTGGAAACCAATTTGAATTATTACTACTGGGACCATGTGTTTCAGATTTCTAAGAAGCATTCTGATTTCCAGGACACTCCTGATTGCCAGTATCCTGCCCATGTGTCCCATGAATTATCAAAATTTTTGGTAAGGAGAATATTTACTAAGCTCCCAGTTAAGTTGTTTTGATAAGAGACCATCATCCTCGTTGCCCATCTTGGAAGTCCACTCAAGCCAGAGCACAACCCAAAGCTCTGAGGCTTCCCCTGGGCAGGGAGGGGGACATTCTGAACTTTCCAACCCATTGCAGGGGAAATGGGCAGCATCTATTTCAAACTAACAACCTCAGAGACTCAGAATTCCACAGGATGAGACAAGCAGATGCAGTTTCATTTTTCCAAGCAAAGTTTGCCCTTGTCCTCAGGTAAGTTGTTAGGCTTTGGTGTTTCTCTGACCCAAATCCCTGAGATGGTGCTGGAAGCCTACTTTGTCCCTAGGGGAGGCTTATTAGGGCTTCCCTCTTTCTGCTCTCTTACTTAAATTGCATGAAAAGGCTGCAGATTCCAAATCCTATGGCTTGATGAATGGAGTGCAGATGGAAAGCATAAGAGAGGTCAGAGTCCATTGCCATTGGGCTAAGGTTGTCTTATTTTTATACGAGTTCAAGAGATGACTCAGAAAATGTAAAACTATTGTTCATGCAGAACCGATGTTAAACTAACAATACTTCCTTAATAAATAACAGAACTTGTCAGTGGTAAAAGTCTCATCTAGCAGTTCACATGACTTTAAATACTGTTCCCTCACCCACACGTCATAAGCAATATCAGTAATGAAAAACATGGTGGCATCTGTTTTTCTTAATATGTGTGTGTCGAGGGGTGGGGAAGGGGACTTCACTCTCAAATCTGTAGAAATTAATGAGATTGAATTTGCTGTATGTAAATGAATTCTTAAATATATATTATTATTTAAAGGCATTTATTTTTTCAACTTTTATTCAATAAATATAAATTTCCAAAGTATAACTTTTGGATTATAGTGGCTTTTCCCCCCATAACCTCCCTTCCACCCGCAACCATCCCATCTCCCACTCCCTCTCCCATCCCATTCTTCATCAAGATTCATTTTCAATTATCTTTCCATATAGAAGATCAACTTAGTATATACTAAGTAAAGATTTCAACAGACTGCACCCTCACAGACATACAAATGTAAAGTACTCTTTGAGTAGTAGTTTTACCATTAATTTGCATAGTACAACACATTAAAGACAGAGATCCTGCATGGGGAGTAGGTGCATAGTAACTCCCATTGTTGATTTATTTATGCATTTATTCTTTAACTATACCTGACAACAAGGTAGGGAATCAATAGTACTAGAGATCAAGTGCTTACTTGATCTGGAATATTTTCCAGTTACTTTAAAGTTGTGTTGGTCTTGATGTATAAATCATGTAGCAGCAGTGTCATTGGATAGGAGCCAAGTGGATGAATAGTTTCATCTTCTACAAGTTAGACATCCTCAAAGGTGCTCTAACTGCCTTGGAATCCTCAAGCATCATTTTAATAAGCTTCCCCAAGAAGTCTCATGATAAAACAAAATCTTTAGGACCCCGTATACAGGATTTTTGGGAGGCTGTGGTTAGACAGCTGGGACACTGGACAAAATAACAGTCAGTCAATTAATTTTGGCCATTTCCATAATTGCCAGTAATTGTCCAGCTGTACTGATATACAATGATCAACATTAATTTTAAAGATGGAAAGCAGTGGCAGCAAGGATGCCCCTTTTCATTTCATACATGTTGACCTGATGTGGAATACTTCATTCAATGGGCAGCACCTAGTTTCTAATTCTCCAACTGCAGAATGCCACAGTGTCAAATCACTATTCAAACAAAGAAAAATAAAATCCTGTAACAATAAGCCACCTTAATTAGCGCAAGGAATAGTTCGGATGATGGATGGAAAGGATGGTAACATGTCAACGGTCCAACATCGGCAGAATTTAGGTGCTTAAAATTACATCCCAGCAGGGTCTGTGAGTCTTCAACTTGCCTAAAAAGTTGGAAATCTAAGCTGAGAACGTGCTCCAAGGAACAACCCCAACCCTGCGGCACAAGAAGATACCTTTATGTCTTTATCCTTGAACATCAGTCAATTCCAATCCTGGGGGATCATGTTTCCTTTCTGTATTTTGTTTGCTACACTAGCAAATTCTTAGGTGTTAGCCTCCAAAATGTTGAACTGAGACCATTCCCTGGCCACTCAGATTTTAGAATCGTTTGCTTGTTTTGTTCAAAAGGGTAAAAGAGCTTCTTGGCACCCCAGCCACGAGCATTGAAATCTCAGCACATTACCCTCCCATTGAGAAAATCAGTAAGTTCTTCCTAACACTCTTCCTCTTTTTTTTTAAATTTTAAGCATTTTTTATTTAAAAGAAATGGAGATAGAAGAGAGAGAGTTAGAACTCTTATCTGCTGTTTCATTCTCCAACATCTGCAATGGCCAGGACTGGGTAAGGCTGAAACTAGGAGCTAGGACCTCAATCCAGGTCTCCTATGTGGGTTGCAAGGAGCCAACCACTTGATCAACTGCTGCCCAAGGTCTGCATGAACAGGAAGCTGGAATTGGAAGCCAGATCCAAAAATCAAATCCAAGAACTACAATGTGCATATAGGCATTCCAACTGGTGTCTTAACTACTACATTAAGCATGCAATTATCTTTTATTCAATGGCTCTTGGGTCTCTTGACTGGAAAATGAAATTTCTAGTAGATATTTTAAAAATTAGGTGAATGGACGAATAAATGGATGATATCAGGCTGTGATAAAGTACGTTTTCAAGACTATATGTTTTTATCTATGTATTTATATATTCATTTATTTATTTATGATTAATATAAAGAGAACAGATTTCATGTATTCCACAGGTACAGTTCAGAGAAGAGAACCACACATACATCATCCTCCCCTCCCCCCAATCCTGCTGTTTCCCTCCCATCTCTTCATCAGTTTTTGCAAAGACATCATTTTTATCTGCTCTATATTCATGGGCTTATTTCATCACTAATACTAATATTCAACAAGTTAAATGTAGGAAGACCACAGTTTCACAGGAGTAAAAACAAGGGCTAAAAATGATAATCATACCACAAAATATCCATTTCATTCCTATACATTTTTGTATTCTATATTAACTGCCACATATCAGAGAAAGCATATGATATTTGTGGGTTTTTTTGAGACTGGTTTATTTCACTAAGCATAATTTTTTTGAGTCAGTAAATGTCAGAATTATATTCTGGAGAGCTAAAAACAATGCTTAGCTATGTCAAGTAAACATCATTTTAAAATTGCCTTCAGTTTCCAACATTTTTGCTTTTAATATATTTTCTCCCTAACTGAGTCAGGTCTCCCATCAGCATTAGGCTCGGGTTTTAACTTTCACCTGAACTTAGCGCATATTCTAAAAGGATCACTTGAACACCCTATGCTTCAGTTATTTCATTAATAACAAAGGTTAAGCCTGGTTTTCTCCAGATGCTGAGAGATTTGGGGCCAGAAATTACTTAAAGTTGGGCTTATAGAAATTAATTTTGTGTTAAGAGCTCTTGAAACATGGCTGCTTGCCTAGCACGCCTCTCTGCTCTTTATAGTGGAAATTTTCTCCACCATAGAATGGAAACCATGTAATGCCAGATATGCTCAGCAAATTAATGCATAATATTAATCCTCATTATCCGATAAGACTTTCTTACAATTTGCTTTCACGTCAAGTATCTCGTTTTTTATTCGCACAACACCTTAGAACCTACTAATTGGGTAATGCTCTATGATTCTCACTCTCACACAGTTGTCCGGCTTTGATTCTACCAGAGTTTGGTGGTGTTTGCCCCTAGCTGTAAAAATACATACATACATACATACATACATACAAGTTGTCAAGCACGTTCTGCAAGTGAACCTGAACCTGGATGTCAACCCCAGCACCTCCTCTTGGGAGACTTGGGGGAAAGAAGATTCCCTACTGAGTTTAGCTACTGATGCAGCTGTCTGGCCTGGTAATATCAGACTCCCAACCTGGATCAGCTATTTGGTGAAACTGACAGTAGAGCATCATTCCAATACAAGGTGCTGGAGTTTCAAATTCTTTCAAAGACTGATCATATTTCACTTTTAATATTAATATTAATGACTTCTATTATTTGATCCTGGTTATTAGTTTTCTTCATGTGACTCCAGCTGGAGCAATAAAGAAAACATCAAGGAATCTGACTTAGGTGTGCCAGAATGAAGAAGTGCATTTTGGCTGAGTAAAGTCATATTAAGTATTGGGTGTCAACAATTCACTCCATAAAATACAATGTGAAGGAGTTTGTGCATTATATATAATTCAATTATTTAGGCTTTCTGATGTGCTTTATAGTATTCCTATTTTTGCAGATGAAGAAACTGAGACACAGAGAATTCATATTTTTTGACGTAAGTTACACAGCTAATGAGTGATGGATTTGTGTTCAAACTTATTTGTGACTCATTCTAAAGTCAATAATCTTAGTGAATAATTCTATTAAGATATTCAGATTTACAAGTAAGTGTATACACACACACACACACGTGCACACTCCAGAAAGTATGTCTGCATAAAGAAACACTTGATCAAGAAAAAAATGGCAAACAAATGTGCAGATGACAGAGTTCCTGGGGGTATTTATGCTCCACACCAACTCTATAGTTTCTGAACAAAGTGTTAAGGACATAAGCCTTGTCTCCAGTTCTCAGGGAATCATTCTATGGCACACAGACCACTCCGACAAAGACTTCTGGATGGCTGCCAATGTCCACCTTTTGTACCAGTATTGTTTTTAATGCCTTCTACCTCTATGCAGTGGAACACAAATAGAAAGACAAGAACCATTTTTAGTACATTGTGAAAATGTTCACAATTCAGGGATCTTGTGTGATGTTGTGAAGTTTCATGCTTTGAGAGAGTTGAGCAACAGTTTTTATTTGCAATCTGATGATTTCACTAAAGTCAATATTCCCTTTCAAATGAAGACCACTTATTTAGCAAAAAAGGAGGAGTTTCTGTAGTATAATACTTCTGTACAAATAGTATCGTCATGTGATTTGACTGCTTGGCTAACTAGAATAGAAAAATCATATTGCCTTTAAAAGTTTATGCATTGCATCAAAATCCCCCTAGAATATATTTTCAATAGAATGAGTTAGAAGCCATCAATGGACCAGAAACATATCTATCTTCCTGTCTTGTGACACAGCTACCATTTCTTTCTCTTTGAGAAGAAAGACTAGTATCATTTGGAAGTTATTACCACTTAGATGACCAAATCTTGCCCCAAGATGCCTAATATTTACTTTGCCTTTGAAGCATGATAGTTAAAGTTATTTCCCCATCTGCATGGTTTTTTTAAAACGTCTTAAACCCTGTCGAGTTATGACAGAGACCAAGATTCCACAATGTAAATGTACCTCATTAATCAACTGTATAATTTAGGGGAGTAATGAACATTTTGCTAGTTGGCATCTGGTAGTGATTTATAGTAACAGTAACAGGAATTCCTAGTTTACAAAAGTGCACATGTATGATTTGATGATTTGATTTCATTTGATACACACACACACACACACACACACATAATTCCTATGCTGCTTTTCTTGGCCAAAGCAAAGAAAAACAAAATAAAAACAAAGAAATGGTAGGGGCAAGAGAGTTATTATGATAGAGTTAGGCCTTAAGCTGTGTGGCTGCTTGTAGATTTATAAGTAAGTAACCAACTTGGAGCAAACTGCTCTGTGAGCCATGCAATGAATAAAATCTGGTGTGTATGTAGCTTTCAGGCTGACTGAATACCAGATACTAGTGAGAGATATATAAACATAAAATAATTTCTACATAAACTGTGGGTTTCTAAAAGTGTAAGTGCTATGCTTTTGAGTAGTCTAAAAGAAGGTATCCTTTGAAACAGAGTATTACTGAGAGGCATGATTCTACCCACTGTATTTTTGTGTATGTGGTTTTTTTTTTTTTCTTTTCTTCTTTCTTGGGAGACTGATTATGGACTTGGGCCTTGACCAAAAAGTCAACATGTACTTATAAAAATTGTGATATGTGATCCACTGGCTAAAATGAAGTCTATGATTTGCTTCAAGTAGACTTTGCTACTGTGCAATGAAAGATTTAAATGAATGTATAATCACTAGGAATGTGTAGCCTCTAACTAAGTTATTAGTGTACAGGCAGGCTTCTTGGTAATATTACCTTACAAACAACACTGATGCTATGTTAATGATTAAATAGACAGGAAGAAAATCACTCAGCTGGGGGCAGAAAGAAAAATGAGATTATAAAAGATTTTCAAATCATGAGAATTAAGCATTAATGGATGGTTGTTTAAAGAAATACAATATTATTTTCTACAGTGGGCTATGAAATTAGCTATTTATCCCTTTTAACAAATCCCATATGTAATGAACATGTCAGTGTGCAGTCACAATGCTTTTTTTGAAGCAGTTTTCAAGGCTGCTTTGCATAGCCAGACCTCTTCACAGTGCTCTCATTAGAGTCACTTCTGGTTGTTCAAAGTGGTCGTTGACATCTAGGAAAAGGCTACCAAAACCAGGCGGCAAAAGTAGAAATCAGTGGTTGGGTGGTGATGGTGAAGAGATCCCATCCCATATGTGACTCAGAATTTGAGGCTAATGGACAAATTCTCATCCTTATCCTACTTTAGTCAAAGTGGGTAGGACACTTTCTGAGGACTAGTGCTTGGGTAAGCTAATGAATTCTTACTTTATCTGAGTGTATGAGCATTTCCTGTTGCAAATGACAGAATCCCATCTGAAAAGGGATTAAGACAAGGAAGGCAGTGTATCATCTCGCCCAGTGAGAACCCCAGAGATATAGCTGACCTCAAATGCAATAGGATTTGGAAGCCATACATTTTAATCATTCATGTATTTCTTGCCATCATTTTCCTTGGCTTCATCTTCAAGCCCCATCTAGTGACTCTCCATAGCTCCATACTCACTTCTGACACATGTCTTAGGCCCAGCCAGGCAAGCCTGGGCTCCTGTTCTGCATCATGGGCTGGATATCACCAAAACAAAAACCCTAATATTACTAACACGCAGTGGGCCTTCTGACTCTTGTTGTTCTGAACTTAGTCCTGGCACAACACAACCTATAAGCAAAGCCTAATTCATTTCAGGCCACAGGAAAATGCTGTTCCTTATCACCTGGAAAACAATTAGCTGTTACTTCCCAAAGCTGTTAAGGTGAGTTGTGAAGCTGTAGACATGGAAGGTGTACATGGTTTGAAATTCAGGGACTGTTTGAGAAGCAGAAACACTTAGGTAAGAGAAAAGAAAATTTCATTATTCTCTCAAATTCTCTCAGAGAGCAGGAAGGTAATGGCAGTCCTCCTTAAGGGTATCAAGTGACCATTTTCTTGCTTCTGGTTAAATTCCAACCTATAGTTCTAGAAGAAAGGATGAATTAACAGAATATTTAGAATAATGGGCATAATGCCAAAAAATACCTTGTAATATTAAATAATTCAATTATTCTTAAATTTGTAAATTCTTAGGTCCTGATATAACATGAAAGAAGCATGACAAGCATGATACACATTTTTTCACATTAGCAACTGCATGGACATTGAATGAGTAAACAGCTTCATTTTAATGAGAATACTTAATAAGATCTAATCAAGTGTCCAAAAATTAAAGATAGAATGTTATTTAAATATCCTCAATTAAAATTATGCACACATTAATTACAACTTGCCCATTATCCTTTATTTCTGATAGATGTTTTGGATATTTTAGAAAAATACAATTTGGAAACCCTAGTAAATGTCTTTAATTCTCTACATTTATGATTTAATTTAGATTTTGATTAAAATAAACTCAGATATTATATTATTGCCTGCTTTGATAATAGCTACATTTTATCTTAAAATTTTTAGATATTTGAGAGTAAGTTGAAATAATATTTCCTAATTTTCTAGTCATATTAGAATAGGAATATCAAAGAATCTTTTGTATTTCCCCATTGTGAAAGTATACAATTACAAAAGTTAGCTAGAATATACTTTATTCACCCATGTATTGTGTTGATGGACAAATGTATGCTATGTCTTATGTATGTTTCCATTTTTAGCCTTAATCTGGGCTCTGCAACTATTTAGGAAGAATCTGCTCACGCAATGTTAAACACCATGGTCAGCAAGAAGTGACTCCAGAACATGGTGAGGGAAGTTTGGCTCAGACATAAAACCTTCAAATGCAGTTTTATTTATATTAATTGGCCAAAGGAAGTCCATTTTTTGTACATCTATACCTACCAACTATGTGCTGAATATGGTAGAGAGAGAGAATGAATGAGTGAGCCAACAGTTTTAAAAATCAGTAAAGTTTTACGAGCTAAGGAAAATGTGAAACTTTCTAACACATGTTATCCAAAAAAAAAAATAAATAAATTTAACTGAAAAAGTGATGATGTAGACATACAGATATGATTTGTATATATTTATTTTCAATTAAAAGTTTTGTTTTGTTTATATATAGGTGAAAATAAAGATTGAGAACAAAAAACTAAAAATGATATCTTAGTGGTTACACTTACAACTCTCTCAACAGTTTATTGTCTGACCACAATGTTTTCTTTCTTATGTAGATACAGGACTAAGCTAGATGTTTGTAATACTGCACATTTAATCAGATTAAGTATGAAAATCGATAATCATCACCAAGAAATACAACCCTTAAAACATCTGATCTTAAATAGTATGCAAGTGACACAATTTTCAAAGATCCCAAATGAAGTAGAAACTATCTAAGATTTTAATACTATATGACACTTTAAAAAGTGTTATGTAATTTTAAGTGCTCTGACATCCGTTATCCAATTTGATAGCTAATTAGGACAACGTCAGCAACCAAACTGACTTTTTGCCTTTTCAGTTAACAGGTAATATTGTACAAAGAATGGTAATTATGCGTTTCCATAGTTTGCTCTGTGGATTGGTCATTTTTAGCCACTTGAATATTTGTATATTTTATGATCCACATGAATGTATGTGACATGGACGTGCAGCAGTAATTGAAGACATTTCAGTAACAATGCTATGATCTCAGATGTAAGTAACCTATCATATCTTTCTTCAATTAAGAGACAAGTACCAATGCCTAAACAGGCAAGCCAAGTCTGAATTAAATGAAAAATAATTACTAGTGTCTTATTAAACAAAAATTTCATAATTTTATATTACAAGGAGTCATAATTTCCCCTTCCATTTTGGGATTGATCAGAATCATTGAAACAAAATTGATCATTTTGGTCCACGATATCAAAATTTTTGCTGATTTTTTGTATTCTTTGCTCATGTCTAACATTGCTGAGGATTGACGAGCTGTAGGGTGGAAAGAACTTGGAAAAAACATCTTCTGGATGTTGGTGTTGGATAACACAGAGGACTTGGCATCTTCATGGCTATTATTGGTCTTCAAGAGCAATAGGAACCATATTGAGCATCCATGTCTCCCAAACTGCATATTTACTCCCACTAATCACAGGTGAGCATAACTCTTCAACATACTTGATCATACGGACTGTTTCTCCATTAGATGGACATCAGTTTCCACATTTAAAAAAGATGCTTCTTGAAGTGCAAACATCCTTGGTTTAATTCATTCATTTGTTCATTCTCCCAAGAAATGTGTGTTGACAGCACTCCCTTCAGCTGCCCACCATTGCTCAGGTAAGTCACACAGGCTACAGTTAGGACCCCAAGGAGCTGTATTCTGTAGGCATCTTACTCAATAACATTCAACCTTAGGACTTGGGCACAGCACAGGATTTAGGCTGGACCATTTTCGTAATGATCCACTGAAAATAAAACTTACTTGGTGGGATTTCAATCTGCCTAGCTCTCACCGAGACCTTCTAAATCCCATAGTACCTCCCTTTTGATCATATCCAAAAGAGGATTTTGTGGATGCTACTAAATTGCACGATGAGAATATCACTGTTAACCATTTTGTCCTGCTTTGGAGTTGGCCATCTAATTACATGATTTCTAGGTGAAAAGAGAAATTGAAAATGAAAGGTTGGCTTTAAGTTTCAAATGTCTTATTATTTAAAATAAAAGAAAAAACATCAGCTAGGGATTTAATATGCTAAAAACTCAATTAAGATAAACTCTTAAGCCAATTTATATATATTTTTATTAATCTCTTGGCCTGTTATACTTCCTGTTGGCTGAGGAAATAAAATTCCTCCTGAAGCCTTTTATATGTTGAAATAATGACTATAAAGAGAAGTAACAGAATAGGGTGGCTGCCTAATGTGTACTCATCACTCTGCCAGAGCCAGGTGAGGAAATTTGTCAGAAGGTTCTGTAATGGGAAGTACTAACCTGGTTCAATATTAACTCACAAAAGCTTTTATTGGAAAGAAAAGAGGATATGACAAGTATAAGCCCCCAAACCGGTGTTTATAAAGTAGGTGACCTCAGGAGTGCTCAGAATTTCAACTGCTTTCCATACAATCACCACCAACCCTTGCAGTCTGTGTCCTGAGGAACGCAAGGTGGTGGGAGAGTGTGGGCTGGAGGCCAATGACAACACAGACCTGTGGGCCCCTGGCTGAGCACCTGCTTGCCAGGTGGGGCAGACCCTGCTGATGGTCCTGAGGTGGGACTCTATTGATTTTCCTCAGTGGTGCAGGGTTATCCAGCAGCACTGCCAAGACACTTGTAGTGTGTGAAGAGGACTTTCTTCAATCAAGAAAATTTGGGAGCAAAATGCCCCTACTCATTGCTTCAGTTGATCTCACCCTGGAAGAATGTAGCTGGTGAGTCAGACTTCACCAGTTGCCCATTCAACTGCTCTTCCCAAAAGCCTCCAGCCCTAGGTCTTGCCCACAACAGCTGTTCAATACATTGCTGTGGTTATTGTTGTTTTTAAGGGAGGTTGCTCACTATGGAATATCCTAATCAGTTCTAGAGAACTGGCTGGGTACTGATTCACAAAAAGTGGGTGGAATTGGGGAAAATGGGTGGTCTATATTACTTAAACATCTACTTGTATAGCAGTTCTAGGATAATTTCTGAGGACTCAGCCTTTGTTTAGTTAGCATAATCCCTTTGTCCCCTATTCTTATTCCATCCCCAAACACACAAGCAGATGCACACACAGGCACCTCAACCACTATTGCCACCATAAAAAACAAAGCGACGTACTTGGATAGCTGCTCCATCTCGCATCTCAGCTATCCCTTTTAACTGTCCTTGGAGCAGTACATTTTCTTGTACCCACTCAGTCCCCTGGAAGGACTTAGAGGTATCAGGCTTCATAAGTGCCCTCCAGGGTTCCATGACACCACTTCCGCACACTCTCTGTCATGTACTTCTATGGGCCTCAAACATGCAGAATTACACAGAGAAAGAATAAAGCAATGCCCTTAACTTTCAACCAGCATCACACAGTGTCACAGAAAACAAAAGGCTCTTTCTTTAATGTCAGGAGTCATACTAGAGAACTGTTTTCTCACAGGTGTGAACCTCTGACCTATTTAGGCAAGAGATAAGTAAACAGATGAAAGTAAAGTTTACATGACCTTGCCAGACCTGAGGGAGGTCCCCAGAGGGACAAGTCCTCTTTGAGGAGCTAAAATCTGCGTGAGCTCCATGTGGAACAGGAGGTTGGAAGTGGGGAGAAGTGGGATTGCTTGCCTTGAATCAAAGCTGGAGCCCAGCATTCTTTGACTTTGCTCTGATGCTTGGAGTTTGCTTGTGCTCCCCATTCATCCAAGCTTCCATCAGCGGCAGATCAATTTCTAAATGGTTCTGGGAAAGTCACATAATGAAAACTTGTCAGTGAAGAAAAATGGCCAGCGTCAGTTCTGGTGCTGACTTGTGGCCAGTCGCTAGTGGGGGTTTAATGTTCCTTGGGTCTCCCTTAGTGGAATATTATACACACCACATTCCTAGTGCCCAGAGTGGTGGTGTGAATTAGCTTTTTGAAACTGCATCAGTGCCTATAACTTAGGGATTCAGGGCTGTAACCACAGCAAAGAAATCGAATGAGCCAAAAAATGCCATTGGAAGCATTTGTGCAAACTATCAAGATTTTGCAAAAAGAATGAGCAGTCAGTACATTCTAAGTGCCTCCATAAAGAACATTAAATTCAGAATTCAGAAGTATACTTTTAGATTTTTTGGTAAGATACGTAAAACCCAGCACTTGATGACTACATTTAAATCACATTAAAACCTAAACCTAAAACACAATAACGCTTCCTGCAAATCATTTTATGCTGTGAAAAGTGTAGGAGCACTGTAAGAGAAGATATGCAGAAGTTCTGTTTGGTGAATTATACCAGTAGATAAGTAAATTATTTAAAGGTGTAATCCCATTGTATGCAAATAAAGTTATTTCTAACTCCACCTAGGTGAAGGACTTGGAGGAGGTTCTGAGAATTGGGTGGTGCTGTGTTTCCTGTATCTGCTCTCCTCGTTACCCAAGCACATCATAAAATGTAAATCAGTGTTATGTGCCGCCCTGATGGCAGAGCAGAGGCAGAGCTGGGAGATCCATGGTGCTTTTTTTGCTTGAAAAGACACTACAGATGGAGGTCCTTTGCAGAGGGAGAAGAAAGATCAAATGTCTACACATGATGGCAAGTTAGGCAGAACAAATACAAGATCCTCTTTGTGATGGTAGTCATGGAGTCCCTGGTTCCCTAATATTCTTCTGTTATGGGAGAATATAAACACCGGACCAAATGAGATAGACAACATGGTAAAGTTCAGGATTTATTTGGAAACTGAGAGGAATACACAGGAATATGAGGGCTTTATTAAGGGAAAAGTGGGTCAGAAAAGTAAACGCAGAGTTCCATACCAGCCTTTTCCAGGGGGCAGGCCGGAGACTGCCTGCGAGAGAAGAGGGCACACTTGTTGGAGCGCGTGCAGGTGCAGTGGGAGAGCAGGCACCAGAAGCAGCAAATGGTGCTGGGGCTGGCGTGTGTGGGGTGGGGTGGAGGCTTAGCAAGATCCAGCCTCTTATTCACTTCCAAAAGGAGAGTGGTTACATAGTCTGATTGACAGGTGGGAGGATGCAGGTGAGATCACATCGGGAGCAGGGGGTGTGGCCTGCAGCCTGTGAGCTTAATTCTGTCTCCCTGATACTGCTTACGTGATATGAAAGTTCAATGAAATTCTGCTTAAGGAATGTACCCTGTTTATTGCAGTGGGTTCCTCTCTGGCTTTCCAGCTTCCCCTCATGTTCCCCTGTACTCTTTCTACCCAGAAATAGATCAAACACCACCATCCAGCCTACTTACCTCGCCCATGCAATACATGATCTGGTCCCAGCCTTCGACGCTTGCCTGACTCCCTAGGCTTCTGACCTTGGTCACTCAACTAGAGCCCTCCTGAGGCCTTATGACACCACTTAGAGGCATCAAGCTACTTCTCTCTTGCCTTTTCCTCTGCCTGAAATGTTTTTCCTCAACTGTTTTTGCATGGCTTACCTATTTCTTCTAAATCTGTCTAGCTGCTGCTTTCTCAGTGGGAGAGCTTTACTTGGTTTCTCAGAGAAAGAGCATCCTACAACCCCACTTATCTCTCTAGCACCTTATCTGTCTTCTTTTTTCTTTACAGCACTTAATATTACTGAACATTAAATAATACATTGTGTGATCATTCAGTATTGTCTTTGCCACCATTAGGATGTTAACTTCTGAAAGGGAGGCCTCTTCCTTTATTTATTTATTTATTTATTTATTTATTTTTTGACACTCCCTGGCCACAGCAGAGAGCTGGCCTGGAAGAGGGGCAACCGGGACAGAATCCGGCGCCCCGACCGGGACTAGAACCCAGTGTACCGGCGCCGCAAGGCGGAGGATCAGCCTAGTGAGCCGCAGCGCTGCATCTCTTCCTTTATTTTTATTCACTGCTATCCTCTTGTCACCAGGACTAATAAGGGAATAATAATGTTCAATGTAGGGAAACATTTAAGAAGAGTGGAAGGGAAGACTTTGAAAGAAATAGATACAAATGAAAATATTTGCAAGAATAGTCCCTTAAGTTAGTGCCTCCCAAATTCACCAGGTTATAAAAATGATTTCAGTTGCTAAAAGAAGTCTGGGGATGTGTCTCAACTTTAGTTATTCAGGGGCTTCAGAGGGGGGCTACCGCCTTAGCTTGCACAGGTGCCATAATAAGATAGCATGGACTGGGAAACTTCAACAACATTTATTTTTCACAGCTCTGGAGGCCAGAAGACTAACGATGAGGTGTCTGTAGATCTCATTTCTGATGAGGTCCTTCTTCTTGGCTTGCTGATAAACACCTTCTCTACGTGTCCTCACATGCCTCCCTCTGTAAGAGTGTGGAGAGAGCTCTCTGGTCTCCCTTCCTCTGCTGTTAGGACACCAGGCCTGCGGAATTGGGGCCCCACCCTTTTACTCTGATTTATCCTGTACGAACTCCCTAAAGAGGGTTTGAATGTCAGTGTGTGAATTTGGGGGAGACACAATTCAGGCCTTGACACTCCCAGAAACTGAATGTATGGCAACATCTGAAGTTCCCAGTTAATTCTGATGGCTAGGAAAAGCTTGGAAGAGGTACTTAGGAATGAAAACAACTCCCACTGGCTGCATGGCTGAAGGACCTTGTGGGTCTCAGTCCAATAACATGGGAAACATTTCCTAAAAAGGACTTGGACAAGCCGATGTTTCAAGTGTGCTTGAAGAACTGCAGAAGTGGACATTTAACTGAGTGTTTAAGATGCCTGCATCCCCACATTGGAGTGCCTAGCTTTGAATCCTGGCCTCTGGCTCCTAATTCTAGGTTCCCACCGATGCAGTTCCTAAGAGGCAGTGGTGATGGCTCAAGTAATTGACTTACTGCCACCTGGTAGGGAGATATGGAATGAGTGCCCAGCTCCTGGCTTAAAACCCAGAGCAGCTGTCATTGTGGGCAAGAGGGAAGTGAACCAGCATATGGGAGCTTACTTTCTATTTGTTTGTCTGTCTGTCTTTCAACAACAAAATAGTTATCCTGCATTTCATGGGGCAAAAATTTACTTAAAGGAGCCAGAGTTGTGATGTGGCAGGTAAAGCTGCCAGCTAAGATGCTGACATCCCGTGTGAGCGCTGGTTCCAGTCCCAGCAGCTCTACTTTTGAACCAGATCCCTGCTAATGGCCTAAGGAAATTAATGGAAAGTGGTCCAAGTGCTTGGGCCCCTTCCGCCATCATGGGAGACCCGATGCAGCTCCTGGCTCCTGGGTTTGGTCTGGCCCAGCTTGGGCCATTACATTCATCTGGAGAGTGAATTGAAGATGGACAATCTCTCTCTGTGTTTCTTGCTGTCTCTCTGCAATTTGTTCAAATAAATAAATAAATCTTAAAAAACAAACCAAACCTACTTTAAAAAAAGAAAAGAGAAACTATAAAGACATGAAAGAAAAGAAATTCTAACAAACATGTTATTTTTTAAAAGTTATTATATTTATTTTAAGGATTTATTCATTTTTATTTTAAAGCAGAATTAGAGAGAGAGAGAGGGAGAGAAATAGGTCATTCATTTGCTGGTTCACTCCCCAGATGGCCAAAGATGGCCACGACTTCAGGCTAACACCAGAAGACAGTAGCTTCATCCCAGGCCTCCCACATAGGTTTCAGGGGCCTAAACACTTGGGTCATTTTCTGCTGCTTTCTCCAGGCCATTAGCAGAGAGCTGGCTAGGATGTGGAACAGCTGGGATTTGAACTGGCACCCATATGGGATGCTCACGTTGTAGGTGGCAAATTTACCTGCTATGCCACAATGCTGGCCCCCTTAAAAATATATTTTGACTGATATAAAAATTATACATATTTATGAGTTACCTGTGATATCTTGTTACACATATCTTGTCAGGTCAGGGTAAACATCTATCTCCTCAAATATTTATCATTTTTGTGGGAAACATACTCAAAATCCTTGCTCATAGCTTTTTTAATTTTCAAGAAAAACAGGCACTATATTTTAAGTATCTATAGACACTCTGTGCACTAGAATGCCAGAGATTTCTACGATATTCATGGCTGTTGTTCAGTGTCAGGAGAACCAACTAAGCAGTCTGTTTATTAGGTAGGGCGCCCAGATGAGAGCCGGGTGGAAAATGTGTCTAGTGTGCTTTCTCCCCTCGCTGACTTCCTGTGAAATCTGGCCCCCTCAGCCTCTGCGGCAGGACACAGAGCGTGCTGGGAGAAGTCCAAGTGTCAAGGGTGCTGGTCAGGTCCAGGCTGGCTTATGCTCCCATCACTAATTCGATTTACAGGACTCCTTCCGTAGCCTCTGGATATGGACAAGAAAGAGGCTGCATTTTGTGTCTCACTGCTTTTCCTGCTTTACATTTTAACTCTTGAGAGTTGGCGATAGAGAGGATTGAGAAGGAAGACACGTTTCTCCTTGGGTACACACTGTGTTCTCCATCTGTGAGGCCATGGCCTAAACACCGCCGTGGAGGGACACAAGTGAGTTGGCTAAGAACTTCGGGAGTGGCATCTCGGCCCTTCTGTGCTGGAGAGATGTCCTCAACTCTGATCTTTTTTTGAAATCCCTTTCATTTCATTTCTTGCCCCTGTAGATTTGTCCTAAACTACTTGTAATTAGGTTTTCTTTGCCTACATTTCACAGTATCTTAATCACTGTCGGAAAATGCAGGCAAAACAGGTCAAATTTTGAGAATTCAGAATATTTCATAGAGGAATTTTCTCCCTCCCCTCCCCTCCTCTCCCCTCCCCTCCCCTCCTCTCCTCTCCTCACCTCTCCTCTCCTCTTCCCTTTCCATTTCTGCTTCTCTGTCTCCCTCTCTCCTCCTTTTTTTTGCCTGCTCAGCTAGACAAAAAAAAAAAAAAAAGTCAACCAGTAAGTCCTGCCCAAACTGAAGTCCAACCAGGGAATGCAATGCAGCCCTGGCACCAGTACAAATGCTCCTCACCCCCAGAGATGACCTTAAGCAGGGCTTCCTCTCTTGTTCTCATCTGGGTTCATCCTCAGAATTCTCCCCTTCAGTGAACCTCTCTTCCTGCTATCCTGGAATCCCCTCTCTGCTGAGCCTGGCCACAGCTTCCTGGGCCTCAGGGAGGCTTATGGAGGTCCTATTCACCCCCTCCTCTGCTGCTGTACCAGAACACCACAGAGAAAACACAGAGCACCACAAACAGAAATTGCTCTTTTCAGTTCTGGAGGTTGCAAAGTTCTAAGTGCGTAAGTGTGTGTGACAATGGTATCTCCTGAGGGTTTTCTTGCTGTGTCATAAAATGCTGGAAGGGGCTGGCGCCGCGACTCACTAGGCTAATCTTCCACCTGCGGCGCCAGCACCCCAGGTTCTAGTCCCAGTTAGGGCACTGGTTCTGTCCTGGTTGCTCCTCTTCCAGGCCAGCTCTCTGCTGTGGCCCGGGAAGGCAGTGGAGGATGGCCCAAGTGCTTGGGCCCTGCACCCACATGGAAGACCAGGAGGAAGTGCCTGGCTCCTGGTTTGGGATTGGTGTAGTGAGCCGGCCATAGCAGCCATTTAGGGGGTGAACCAACAGAAGGAAGATCTTTCTCTCTGTCTCTCTCACTGCCTAACTCTGCCTGTCAAAAAGAAATTAAAGAAATTAAAAAATAAAATGCTGGAAGGTATAATTTGGTGGAAAAAAAAAAACACATGAGAACAAGAAGGCAGGGGCAAGAGAAAGCCAGGAAAGTCAAACAGGATTTTATAACTGCTCACTCCAGATAACCAACCTACTGCTAAGGAAACAACTTGATCCAGTATGAGAGCAGGACCCTTGTGGACCAAACATCTCTCATTCAAAAGGCAGAGGTACAGAGAGCGGAGGAGAGACACACACACACAGAGAGAGGTATCTTCCATCTGTTGCTTCACTCCCCAAGTGGCTGCAACCACCAGGGCTGTGCCAGGAGATAGGAGCTTCTTCCAGGTCTCCTGACTGACAGGGGCCCAGACATTTGGGTTATCTTCTGCTGCTTTCCCAGTGACACAGCAGGGAGCTGGATCAGAAGAAGAGCAGCCCGGGCTCCAACCAGCACCTATACGGGATGCTGGTATCACAGTCAGTGGCTCAACCCATTAGGCTACAATGCCAGAACCCCCAAATTACTACTGAAGGATCCGTCTACCAATATATTACACTGGCAATTATATTTCCACATGAGTTTTCAAGGGGTAGCATAGGGACTGGAAACACTGTTTACCTTTAATCCTTGGCTATAATTCTGAAACAGTGGGAAAAAGCCGCCATTCATACCCACTTGCAGAAATGTTAATGATTTTACATTTTTGATAAATTTTGCAAGTTTCTGCCAAGGGTGACTCTAAGTGTCCTGTGCCATGGAGATGCTTCTGGAAGCTTCTGTGAGAAAGCTTCAGGACAGGCTTTCGTTCTTTACACAGTAAATGAACCTGATAGAATTTTAAAACTCATTATTACCTCCCTCTAACTTCTTCAAATTTTTTTCCTCATTACTCCATATCCCATGAAATTTTAGTACCACAGATATGCTGTACAACTCTTCATGTAATATTTTCTCACCACGTCTCCTACAAGAACTGATTTACATTCCCTTAGTATTTCCCCCATTGAGGGTTGTGTGTTTAGCCTCATAGTTAAGAAACTCATGTCCCACACTGAAGTATGAGGATTTGATTCCTGGTTCCCCTCCCTAACTGCAGCTAATGCTGCTTCCAGGTGCGAGGGAGCAGGTGATGGTTCAAGGAGGTGGGTTCTTGCCTCCCAGATAGAAGACCTGGATGGAGTTCCTGGCTCAGCCTTGCCATCATGGACATTTGGGACTGAGCCAGTGGATGGAAGATCTCTCTCTCTTTCTATGACTTCATCTCCCTCTCTTTTCCTCTCCCAACCCCCACCTTTCAAATAAATAAGTAAATTTTAATATATATATATATATATATATTTCTCCATGAGGTAAAGTCATGGTATTGAAGCAGAAGATTTCCAAGTACCCTGAAGCGTAATATTGCTTTATAAAACTCAATTTCCATAAATTTGATTCAATGCGACCATTAAAATGATTAAAATAAAAACTTCAGGAACATTCTGCAGCAATGCCATAGATTGCACAGCAGAGTTTTTGGGCTGGCAAATAAATAAATAAATAAAATGATCAGCAACCTGGATCTCTAATACACAGATACTGCCCTCCCTCACCTGGGTGAGCTCTGTCCTGGGTTTTCCTCCTCAACCTCCGCTTTCAGCAGTCTCAAAAATTTCCAATAATGTTAAGGCATTGCCTACAGCAGATGGCCTCTTTATGGACACTGGACTTCATTCAAATTCAACCTTTGAAGACAGTGCCAGCTCTCTGTTTTTCTGGACATGCAAGTGTTATCCTTTGTCAAAGTCCACTTCTCTACTTGCACCTTGTATGTCAGAAAGGAACATAATGTGTGATTTTCTGCTTTTGCCTTAACTGTAAAGGTGAGCATCACATTTCAATTAGAAGTAATAGTCTATAAACCACCACATAAAAATGTGCAATTTTTATTCCCAATGTACGGTCTTATTCTTTCTCATTAGAGAGCCATATTGAACAATGGGGCTTTGCTTGCACACATTAATGAAAGTACCATGCCTTTAAAAAAAAAGCTATAAAAATGGAGCCAAAACAAAAGGCTTGAGAAATTTATATAAAGATTTTGGTTTTTATGTAATTCCCCTGAAATAATGTTACATACAGTGACTTTTAAATCTCTGCCATGGAAATACAGAGGAAAATTGGGAAATAATAAACCATTCCTTTGAGCACACCCCCTTCTTACCTGCCTTCATCCTACCACCTCCCAATCTAATCAGCCAAGAATTCAATTGGAATAATAATTACAAAGGTAGGTATTAGAATCTGGACTTGCACAGAAGAGTTATATTTTCTATAAAAAGAATTTTATTGGAATAAAACCCAGAAATCTGAATAAAGGATAATAATAGAAAATTAAGAACGAGAGAAAAAATGCCAGCAAGTAATCTTCATAATTTTTGTTATATTATATTCAGACACAAATGAAAGAAAGCTCCAATAGCTTATAAAAGGAAACCCCCCAGAGGTAGAGCATTGTTAGTGGATGGCTCAATAATGGTCTCTGGGTCTCCCAATTCTTTCTGTACCTCTGCTTTGCCATTTGTCAGCAGATGCGAGTTCCCTCATGGTGATAAGATAGCTGCAGGAGTTCCTGGGATCCCATCTGGGTCTGGGAAGAATGAAGTCAGATTATTTTTTGAGTTTCATTTAGTCGGGAAAGCCTTTCCTAGAGAGCCCATGGCAGCCTTCACCTCTTTCTGGCTAGAGTTGTACCACACACCCATGCTTGAAGCAATTAGCTAAAGGGTGTGGGACCACCATGAATGGGTCAAAAAATTCCTTACTGGCTACAGGTGAGGCTGACTTCCTAAAGAAACAGAAGAATTAAGCAAAACAGGGTGGAAATCTAATTCACAGTAGTGTTCTATGAGCAAGAGAGAGGAAATGGGGTGGGGAGATGGATTGGATTAGCTGTCAGCAGTGGCTGTTCCATATTTCTAATATTTAACAGAAATAAGCTTCATTTCTCTTTTGAAAGATCTGAGTTATGAGATGTCTTACTTCTCGAGTGATTTTTTTCTGTTTTTATTGAACACTACAAGTATAATGTTGTAGCCCTAATTCACTTACTTGTGGTGTTCAATGTCTATTGTCAGTTTCTTGGAGAGTGCTGAGAAAGAAGTTTCAGTTTACTCCTTATAACCAATTCCCACTGTTGTATTGCAGACCTCAAGTAAATCTCTTTGAACTCAGCTGCTTTTCACTGTGGATCTCTTCACTGGTCATTCTGTTCAATCTTCTTGAAATTCTTCATTCCTTTGGTTTTTATAACCATTCTCCATCTCACTCTTGTTTCCTACTTCATCAGTCTAGGAGTATCCCCTCCCCATCTCTAACCTCTTTGATCAGGTTTCTCTGTCTTGATTTCTGCTCCTTTAGAAATTTCTTCTACCTTCAGTATTATCTCTCTAAAGAATAGCTCAGAAATCACTAGACTCTAATCATCCATTTTATATTTTCTTAGAAAAATTCAAATTCAATCCGACCAAAATTTTTTTAACACATCTTTCTTCCTCAAACTCAATAGTCCACTGAACTTAATAGCATTATCATTCCAGTGGTACTCAGACTCAAAACTTTGTATCACTGTTAACTCATTTTTACATTAGCTCTTGTTTCATTTATTTCCACTGTCTCTCACATCGGCTTCTGAAATGAAACAGTGCAGGTACACTGCTTGACAACAATGCCTGCCACCAAGCAAGAAACCAATCCATGTTTGTTGCTGTTGTTGCTAGTATAATAGCATAGAATGTCACAGCTGGGTGAAAAAATTATCCTACACATTTCTATTCTGTTTAATTTCTTTCCAAACCAATGCTTCCCATCTCTTTGTAACAACACCTGCAATATTTTGTATCCCTCCTTAAGATTTTTAGATTCTCTAATACTTACCTAGTACTAGCATCTTAACCCAGTGTAACCAACAAGGCTTTCTGTGATCTTATAGCCCAAACTATCCTACTGACCTCTCAGTACACCTCTCTTTCCCTATAATTTCTTCTTGCCTTCTTGTTCTTGCCTTTCTAATCCTGAATTCAGGGGTTTCAGTAAATTATGAATTTTTGTGAAAATTAAGCCCTGCAGGTTCTTCCAAGGTCAAATAATCAGTGAAGACAGATAGAGACTGGATTCAAGTCCAGATGCCTTGCTTCCCCACTCAAAGTTCTTTCTCATTCACCAGTCTACCACAGCATGATATTGTTACTGATTTTTATTAAATTCATATCCAACTAGTCCTGCTCTTTTTTTTTTACAGAAATGATTATGAATCCATTGTTCCTGGCATCCTTAATCTTTTAACCCTAAATAGGGAACTTTAAAAGAACTTCAATAGTATTTACAAAACTTTATAACAATAATCTGGACAATTAAGCTCACATTCTTTTCCCTTTTTTAAGATTTATTTATTTATTTGAAAGGCAGAGTTAACACACACACACAAAGGAAGAGAGAGAGAGAGATTGAGAGAGAAAAAGGTCTTCCTTACTCTGGTTCACTCCCCAACTGACTGCAATGGACAGAGGTGGGCCAATCCAAAGCCAGGAGCCAGGAGCTTCTTCTGGGTCTCTCACGAAGTTACAGGGGCCCAAGGACTTGGCCCTCTTCTATTGCTTTCCCAGGCCACAGCAGAGAGCTGGATCAGAAGTGGAGCAGCTGGGTCTCAAACTGGCGCCCATATGCGATGCCAGTACTGCAGGTGGTGGCTTTACCCACTATGCCACAGCGCCGGCCCCCAAGCTCACATTCTTATCTCCATTCTTTGAATTTATACATTTTGGCCAAAAATTCATCATAAACCAAATAATACTTGGCATTCTGTAGTACTCACTAGCTTCCTGATTATCTAAAGCCCACCACAACACAGAATAAGGTATCTTTAAGTCATGAATTGTATAATTTTAGCCTATTTACATTTAAACCAAACCAATGAGTCAAGCCTCACAAAATTTAGAGCAATTATTTTGAACATTGGATCACAGCTGTTTAATATGGCACACTGTTACAGAAGTACTCCCAGACACTTTTACACTGACTCAATTTCATAAGCTAGGTGGGGGCAGGGAAGCAATAACAACCAAGGCTTTATTCTGCAAGCCAGAGTATCCTTATCAATAGTTTTAAGATCATTCATAATGGATGTTTCTAGAGCTTGGTCTCTGACTTTCCCAAATGATCCAAAGATTAATAATCCAGTCCTAGTTATCAGAATCTGAACTCTCATATCAAATTTCTCATTTATGTCACAGTTTTTTCCATGCAGAAACAAAAGGAAGGGGTATCAGTCTACCAGAGAGGACAGGAGGGAGAGAATGAGAGGAAAAAAGAGGTGAGAGAACTGATAGGAAGATTGTGTCTGATCTTTGTTTGAAAAAGTTATATTTTGTGGAACATCTGAATGAACACAGATCTTGTACATGACCCTCTACCAGGTTCTGAAGCCTTTAAACAAGACACATGACATAGACATACCTGGAGTGTAATCAGTATTCTCTGAATTACATGCAAGAGAGAAAAGAAGCAGAGACAAATCAGGAAGATGTGCATGAAGCAACATGTTTATGTTGCTTATCCCTTGGCAATGCCTATACCATAGAATTATTTCTGATCAGTCTCTCACGTTGGTGCATATATACTAATGACAAGTACATGGTTGGGGATAGGACTCAGAGTGGCCTTGATAGTACAGTAAGGAGTGAATTGACACAGGTCAAAGCTGTGCTCAAAAGTATGGATATACTTGCCTTAGAATGATGCCAAGTGCAAAGTTGGTTTGCAGGAAAGAAATCAGGTTTTTTTTTATTCCAAGAAGAGAAGGCAAACTAGTCATACTGACATGCTCTGCTAATTGTATTGCCCTCATCTGCTGATATACTCGGTGGCATGCATATAAGATTTTAGTATCCTTGTTTAAGCCTTCATACATTTATCTGTTTTCATTCTCCCTTCATTTGCTTAAGAATAATTGGCTATTAATGAAAATGAAAATGTCTCCTGAGATTGAACTTGTTTTCAAACAATCTGTAAGCTGACTATAAATTTTTGTAACTATCCCTTCTGTTATTCACATCCCTGACCTATTTTGTTTAAGTGAATCGTTGCCCTGGGGGAATTATCCTCTCTTATTATGACATGAGATCCAATTATCCAATGAGTCAGTATCACCCAGGAGATAACATACAGGTTTTCCCCTTGAATGTTGCTTCAGAAAGTATGAGTTAGGTTGCTCTCTTAAAGAGACCAATAAGATTCTTTTCTAAAGGCAATCAACTATAGTTGATTAATTTCTCATTCAAACCCTCTCTTGATGTGCTGTTTGTTCACTTAGTACAAAGCAGTTATCAATCAAGTATTGATATGATTAAGAGTATTTCAAGTTCCCCAAACTTAATGATAAAACTCCAAATGATAATAATGAATTACTAAAATCAATTGAATTGTATCTTTCATAGTGCTTACAATGCCTAAATAGAGAAGACCAATTAATTTTAGGATAAATTTAACAGAAAAGATCTATTTTAGTCAAGCTACTTAAAATTGCCATTTTTATTTCCATAAAAGTAAATAATTTTGCATCAAGCTAAAAGAAAAAGTGTGTACTCAGCTGCCTCATTTGAGTTGATATATGACCTACTTTGTTTTAACACATCTAACTTTCTTACTAATTTTAGTCCCAAGATAATCTCTACTAATTAAAAATAATATGAGTTGTAAAACTGTATTTGAGCTTGGGGTGGCTCCGTGCATGTGTATAAACAAACTATACTGGAGAAGTAAATGGAAAGACTGGAAGAAGATGGTTGTTTGCATGACAAAGGTCATTAAGAGCAGTAGGTCATTAGGAACCACTTTGCACTTGTTCCCTTCCTTTGGACAGCTTGCTTTATTTCCAGTCTCTTTGAACTTGGAGAGATACTGCTAAGGACCTGTCTCTACAGTCCAGCATGTTGGTATGAGATGTATGCATTTATGATTCGTTTGTGCAATCTGTTCATCATACAGTCCTAGTTTAAGCATTGCCCAGTTCACTACCTCACGATTTACTTCAAAGATTGGTTAACAACATTACTGTGGAGTCCCCATTCAGAGCTATTCATTGATGCCATTTCTGCTGGGAGAAATCTTATCCAATCATCGCTTGGGTTTTTGCATTGCCAGAGGAGGACAATGACAGCCTCAGGAAATGGAGTTCAATGACTAAAAAGAAGTGCGACCCAGCCTCCAGATGGAAGAGGTTTTTAGCAATCTTGCCAAATTACATAATGCATCCAAAATCCAAGATGCACTTACAAATGTTCACATAGATTAGAAGCCATCTAAAAACTGAATAAGTACATTGAACACCAAGTTGGAGAAAAACAGATCCTGAATTTGAGTAGCAATTCTGGTAACAGATAAATTGAGAGAGGTGTTTGACATATGGTAAGTACTCAATAAATGTCTGAATTAAAATAAAGTTAAGAATCAATTGTCCATAGTGAGGAAGAAATAGGTTCAGCTTAGGTTTATGAAGGTAAACTTCACAAAGGAAAGAAGAAAGTCAGTATTGAAATAGATATAGTGGGCCGGCGCTGCGGCTCAATAGGCTA
Organism: Oryctolagus cuniculus; assembly: GCF_964237555.1. Lineage (NCBI taxonomy): Eukaryota > Metazoa > Chordata > Mammalia > Lagomorpha > Leporidae > Oryctolagus > Oryctolagus cuniculus. The sequence goes on along the minus strand of NC_091434.1, from coordinate 18,520,825 downwards.
ATCCTCCACCTGTGGTGCCGGCACACCGGGTTCTAGTCCCGGTTGCTCCTCTTCCAGTCCAGCTCTCTGCTGTGGCCCGGGAGTGCAGTGGAGGATGGCCAAAGTCCTTGGGCCCTGCACCTGTATGGGAGACCAGGAGAAGCACCTGGCTCCTGGCGTTGGATCAGCGCGGTGCGCCAGCCACAGCACGCTGGCTGCAGAGGCCATTGGAGGGTGAACCAATGGTAAAGGAAGACCTTTTTCTCTTTCTCTCTCTCTGTCTCTCACTATCCACTCTGCCTGTCAAAAAAAAAAAAAAAAAAAAGAAAAAAAAAGAAAAAGAAATAGATATAGAGGCCGCAGCAGCCACTGGGGGGTGAACCAACGGAAAAAGGAAGACCTTTCTTTCTGTCTCTCTCTCTCTCAGTGCCCACTCTGCCTGTCAAAATAATAATAAATAAAAATAAATAAATAAATAAATAAAAGACATAGATATGGAATTAACAAGTTGTTAATTATCAGGAAAGTTCCAAAAGTTCATGGAAAAGAAAAATAGAAGTTTAAGAGTATTTGGGTGCAAACATTTTAAAATTTATGTATAATTTTTCATAATATGCATTTGTCATGAACTTTAAAAGTAATTTATTTACTTGTTTGAAAGGCAGAGTTGCAAGAGAGAGAGAGAAGGACAGATAGAACCAGAAATTTTCTATCTGTTGATTCAATACACAAATGGCCACAATGGCCAGTCTGAAGACAGGAGCATGGACCTTCATCTGAGTCTCCTATGTGGGTGTGCAGGGGCCGAAGAACCTGGCCCATCTTTTACTGCTTTCCAAGGCACATCAGCGGGGGAGCTGGATCAGCAGTGGAGCAGCCAAAACTTGAACTAGTACTCATATGGGACGCTGGCATTTTAAGTGGCAGCTTAACCCACTGCGCCACAATGTTGGCCATGCACATTTTAAAGACCCTTCATAACAGTGGCCAGCGCTATGGCATAGTAGGCTAAGCTTCTGCCTGCAGCGCTGGCATATCAAATGGACACTGGTTCATGTCCCAGCTGCTCCACTTCTGATCCAGCTCTCTGCTATGGTCTGCGAAAGCAGTGAAAAATTGCCCCTGCACCCTGCACCCTCGTAAGAGACTCAGAAAAGAAGCTCCTGGCTCCTGGCTTCAGATCAGCTCAGCTGCAGACTTTGTGGCCATTTGGGGAGTGAACCAGTAGATGGAAGCCCTCTCTCTGTCTCTCGTTCTTCTATCTCTCAAATAAATAAAATCTTAAAAATAAGACCCTTCCTACAATAGTGATTTAGAACTCTTCTCCCATTTCCTCTACTGCCTGACTGGGTTCCAGTTGCTAATATTTTAATTTGGTTCAGGTTGTGTGTGTGTGTGTTTCTGCAAGAAGCCTATGTTAAGGTCTGCTATTAAGTGATTGATTTAAGTGGATTCCTCTCTTCTCATTGTGATACAAGGGTTTACTCTGCTCTGGGCATAAACAAGAGGTAAAAAAAATTTTCTATTTATGAGACAAAAAGAATAAAGCTAGAGTTAAATACAAAGAAAGCTTGGTCATTTGTTTCAAACATCTGCTTGTTGCTCTCAGGGGTGGGGAACTTTGTGTAAGGCCCACAAAATCATTTGGTCTACCCCGCCAAGGCAATTGTAGGCTGGACTTGAAATTCAATAAATCTACAGTAGGCTAATGTTTATTTATTTATTTATTTTTTGACAGAGTGGACAGTGAGAGAGAGACAGAGAGAAAGGTCTTCCTTTGCCATTGGTTCACCCTCCAATGGCTGCCGCGGCCGGCGAGCTGCACTGATCCGATGGCAGGAGCCAGGTGCTTCTCCTGGTCTCCCATGGGGTGCAGGGCCCAAGCACTTGGGCCATCCTCCACTGCACTCCCGGGCCACAGCAGAGAGCTGGCCTGGAAGAGGGGCAACTGGGACAGAATCCGGCGCCCCAACCGGGACTAGAAGCCGGTGTGCCGGCGCCACAAGGCAGAGGATTAGCCTAGTGAGCTGTGGCGCCGGCTAGGCTAATGTTTAAGTAAATAATTTTGTATGGCCCTTGAATGATGTTGTAAATATCCAAAGGGCTTTGGCACAAAAAATTTCCCCACCCCTGCTTGAACCACTGAGTGGCATTAGCTCTTCCACTCTGCAATTTTTTTTATCTTTTTTTTTTTTTTTGATGAGCTTCAAGTATGAGAGTCTTCAAAATACATGCAGCTCATGGAACACTGTTATTCAGAATTACTCTAGTATTTCATTTATCATAGATTGATGCTTGTATATATCTTTATGCATATTTACATATATTTTTAGCACCACAAATGTGTGCAAACTTTATTGGATTTGTGTATCTAATGTGTTTTAAAGAGATTATCTTATCTTTATAATAAAACTATGAGACAAGCATTGATATTCTCGCATGACACATGAGGAGGGGACTCACTCTGTTCTGTTCTCAGAGATGTGAAGAACCCACTGGGAGCCTTGTGCTTCTGATGAGTATGGGTTGAAGCCCTGTCTCTCCAAGATGGTTTTTGCATGTAACCACCTCGGCCAGCAATACATTGATTCTTCCACATTAGCACTGGAAGTCAGTGGATCGATAAATTTCCATTGCGTGAATTCATAGATAACTATGTATCTTTAAACAAAAGCACATTAAAAAAAAAAGTTTCCCCTAACATTATATGATTCGAGGCAATCAATAGTTGGGAAATTGGCACTGGGTTGTCTTCATCTCTGTCCCCAATGTAACTTCCAGTTCGCAAAATCCCTGCCCTTGCTTCAGATGGGCTAGAAATTTAAACCTCTTCATCTTCTACAGAAGCCAGCTTTTCTAGAGGCACCTCAAGACAGCTAGGCCTCCTAAAATACGCTGTCCTTTAAAATGCAAGTAGGAACACAGGCAAACAAACCTTGAAGCAGGAGCACAAGGAACATCCTACAAGAAGCACTAACTTATCGAGCTCTTTGGAATACACTGACACTTCTTTTGAAAACCCTCTGAGTGAATGAACAAAGAATGAAATCCTGTCTTTCACAATACAATGGGGCCAACTGAAGACCATCATGCTTACTGAAATAAGCCAGTCGCAAAAGGACAAATACACATTTACTCTTACTTAGTAACTAATATATAGACTATTAAAAATGCCTTGCATATGTGTGAAATTGACATCTTGATATTTATGGTTTATAGCCCTTGTCTATACCCCTGAGGAACAATGGTTTTTCTACATCCTACCTGTTGAGTGGAGGATTCAGCTTGTGATTATAAAATAAATTGGAAGTACCTCATCACAAAAATTAACAAAAATAAGACAGGCAGGAGGAGGATGGAAGAGAGAGTGGGAAGTTTCATTATGTTCTTAAAATGGTATATATGGAATAAGTGACATTTGTTCCCTTTAAATAAATGAAAACACTTTTTTAAAAATATTTTAAAAATCCTAAGTTTAGGTAAGTGGATTATTGGAAAGTACGCTGAGGTATTTTTTTTTTTTTGCATACTGCTTTTTTAAAGCTGATATTCTACTTTCAAAACTTTAAGATATAATAAAGAACAGAATTTGAGAAAAGATACAGAGTTGCTTCCTAGAATCATCTGGCAAATGTCTACAACATTTTAGCCTATTCCAGTGGAAAAATGTGGTACAGCAATATAAAAACAATAGCACTATTAAAGATAAGTAGTCCTGAGCTTCACATTCCTACAATAATGATATTGGCCTTTTGCCTCTGTTATCGCAAATATATTAAATATTCATGCTGATGTTTATTTTCCAAATGTAAAATGGAATTAAGATGACAAATACAGTCTACCATCTGGTGATAATACTGGTTATCTATTATATTTTTTGTTTTGTGGGCTTTTATATGTTTGATTCAAGGTAGCCTGCTGAATAATGCATAAACATCTTTAAAAATGCATTTCAATAGTTGAGGATACAGTGGTTGTCAGGTTCTCATCTTGACCTTAAAAAATAGTGATTTGCTTTTTGTACAGAACAAAACTATGGATAAGACAGTCATTAAACCTAGTCGATTTTGAGTCAAAATATTTTTGTGATTTAGATTCTATATAAAGAAGTTCATTTTCTACGAGGAAATCAGAACAATATTTTCTATGAAGGCTAGGTTCCCTGGAGCATCTTAGCAGAGCATTTTTGTGATTGAAAGTAATCTAAAATAATCTAAAGATCTAAGAAATAGCTCTATTTACAAAACCTAAAATTACTAAATGATGTAAAGCTATGGAAGACAACATATATTTGTTAGAGCTGGGCTTTTTGGAAGGGATCATTTTTATCTCTCTATTTATCATAAACGGTGGTACATGTGTTTATACTTTACCTTGAAGCTAAATAGAAATGAGAGATTTAGCTTCTCTCTGTAGGGCTTTCTATGTTGTAACGGGGCCCAGAAAACTGCTATATTTTAGGTTCCGATTGAGTCTTGGTTATGAATGCTGAGGAAACAGTGTGAACCTACCATGTGGCTTTTCTTGTTTACTGGTAACCTGCCTTTAATTAAACACAGCCATTGAAGACTATTTGATAGAGTAAAATCTCCACAGATTCTCTTTTATTTATTTATTTATTTAAAAGGCAATGGAACATCAGGAGAGAGAGAGAGAGAGTCGAGTGAACGCTAGAAAGAGAGATATCTTCCAGTGACTATTTTACTCCCCAGTTGCTCACACCAGCTGGGACCTTATTTCGTCAATTTCCCCTAACCTCCTATGAGGAATGCCCAGACACATCTGCAAAGTTCATACCAAGCCTATCTCATATATTGTGCAGCTGATATTCCAAGGTACTTTGTAAAAAAAAAAAAGATTTATTTTATATATTTGAAAGAGTTACAGAGAGGTAGAGAGAGAGGTCCTCTTTCCTCTGGTTCACTCCCAGATGGCTGCAATGGCTACAGCTGTGCTGATCCGAAGCCAGGAGTTAGGATCTTCTTCCAGGTTTCCCATGTGGGTACTGGGGCCCAAAGACTTGGGACATTCTCTGCTGCTTTCCCAAGCGCATCAGCAGGGAGCTGGATTGGAAGTGGAGCAGCCGGGACTCGTACTGGTGCCCATATGGAATGCCTGTCCTGCAGGCCGGGGCTTTAACCTGATGTGCCAGAGCGCTGGCCCTCAAAGTACATTTAAATTCTTTTATTGAACCTCGTCCTTATGATAAACTTTGAATAAAGTTAATAGTGTTGCTATATAATGCTATGGGACTTAGCTATTGATAAACAGCAGGTACATGTTCTTGGTCCCAGGCGTTAGAATAATTGATCCTGTCATCATTCCGTTTCTGCCTCCCTTCACTTAAGACCAGGTAGAGCGATCTCATAACAAGCAGCTGTGCTCCACACAGAGGAAAGATGCACTGTTTCCTGCCCTGCTCCCACACCAGAGCACACGCTGGCCCATGTAACGGCACATGAAGAAAATGCCCCTCTTGTGCATATTTATGCAACTGTGGGGTGATGAGACCATGAGCCCTGTCTCCTAAACTCCCAACTGCCTCAGACATGCTTCTGGGGACTTTGGAGACAGCTGATGCTTATCCTATGCAAGCAGAGAAGTGGGTGGTGGGCTCTGCCGTCTGCTACCTCGGGGGTGCTCGAGCAGGTTTGTGAAAAGCAGGTCTCATTGCACGTTCATAATTTTAAGGAGGCCTTGCAGTCACTGAAATCCCAAGGTCAGTGAATCACCAAATCCCTGAGGAATATTAGTCAAACAGCAGCGACCGCAGCAGCAGAACGCCTGCCCGTTTCAGCATTTTGCTGGTTCCGCTGCAGTCACTTGAGCACGCTCTGAAGATTGTCGTCATCTTTGTGTGGACACTCAGACAAGGGGGATTTTAGGGACAGCGCTGGTGCCCAGCTGGTGATTCGAGCTGCTTGGAGGAACAGCAGGCAGCACCGTCCTTACTGGATAGCAAAGAAAGTCTTAGAGCATACTTTTGTCACCAAGGTGAAAGAGATACATTTCATGTTTCGATATATATGTATATATACACACACACACACACACACACACGCAGACACACACACACACATTTTTTTTTTACTGCAGGTGGAGGAGAGGGAAGGGAGAGAAACTGAATAAATTATATGGGCTTAAGTTCCAGGAAACAACTAAAGGAAACTAAAAATAGCAGGCTCCCTAGATAGAGCATAAGAGCTGTCTGCTCAGAGAATTCCAGAGACGACTCCTCCCAGCGAATCTGCCACCGCCCCCTGAGAAGCTGGCTCTTTGCTCCCTTAACGGATCCTTTCTTTCCTATCTCCAGGTGTTTCTCCCAGCAGCAATGTTCCCTGAAGACCAGCGGGCAGCTCTAGACTGGGCGATCCTCTCCTTAAAGCAGCCGAGTTCTTCCTGTGGCTGGCTCCACTGCCCTCTGAGACCAGTTCCTCTCAGCTCTGAACAGCCTCCCAAAGAACGAAAAGCCGTGATTTGGTTTCAGAATGATTCTTGCTGCAAGTCCCAGAAACTTGGTGAATGCCATCTACATTTACAAACTTTCATTCAAATAATCTCATGTATATTAAACAATGACAACAGCAATAGCTTGTATAATACAGGCTAAAGGTGGAATTAATCTATTAAAAATCCACATAACGACTTCCTCATTTTCACCAAGGCATTTGTATTTGAAACCTTATTTTTCTGATTGTCAAACCCAAAATGCTTCAGTCCAGCCTGTCTATTCTGCAAGTTTAGACACTGGTCTCCATTAATATTTCTTCTCTCCTTAGTCATTCATTCGAGGTGCCCTCAGGCTGAATTGTGAAGTCTGTGGTATTTCCTACAGAGCCCCTTGTCATCATCTTTTCATCACTTTTCCTCTACTCTTAAGGCCCTTGCCATTCTGTCCCTCAGGCACCCAGTTTTCTGGAGCTTTCTGGCCATTAAGAAGCCTCTTCAGAGTGAAGACCAGTCATTAGCTTACAGCCGGGCCAGCCTGCCCCGGGAGCACTGGAGGCGGCAGCAGGTGGGACAAGCTTTCGTCAGAAACTTCACACTGCCAGTTACAAGCTGGAAACTGGGCAACTTGGTTCTTTCTTAACCTTGCTTTTCCCATCTGTGAAATGGAATCCCTTATATCTGGAAGTTTCCTCATAGCTCATACCTCATTGTCCAGTGCCATCCTTGACAGGTTTTTTTTTTTAATAGAAAGCTTTTATTTAATAAATAAAAATTTCACAGGTACAATTTTGGATTATAGCAGTTCTTCCCCCCGTAACCACCCTCCCACCCCCAAACCATCCCACCTCCTACTCTCTCTCTCCCATCCCATTCTTCATTATAGCTTCTGATTCCAGCTTCCTGCTAATGTGGGACCCTAGGAAGCAGTTCTGATGACTCAAGCAGGCATTTGGGGAGTAAGCCAACAGATGTGAGTATTCTGTATCTCTTTCTGTCTCTATCTCTTTCCCTCTCTATCATATCTCTCTCTCTCTCTCTCTATCTCTAAAATAAAGCAAAAAATATTAAGCTCATTTAATTGATTTAAAATGAGACTTCTGACACACTGCCTTGATGGATGAGCACACTAAGCCCTTTCCACTCAGCCGCCCCCGTGTCTGGTGCTCTAGCTTACTCTAGGCTTTGCGCAGCCAGATACATGCTAAGAGTCCTTCTCCATGCAGTTGCCAACAACAGACACTGTCCTTTAAATTCCTAAAGCTCTTATCTGTATCACTCAACACTTAATGGCATTTTTCAGTGGGTTATTACTTCTGTTATTCTTTCTTATCAACTGACTTAGAAGTTTCTGTGACTTTTGTTTATCCTTCACAGAAACTGTGGTACATACACACTTAATTGATTCACCTGTATGCATTCCTTCTTTCTCCATTAATAACAATAGAAAATCAGCAAATATTAACATACACAAGTTTTTTTACCCTGTATGTGTGTGGAGAATGCTACATGGTGTTTAACTCCATGGGCTCTAGGTTAGTCTGGGAGATTCAGAACCATGGTCAAGGATATTGCATGGTCATTTTAGGCAACTTTTAAAAATATCCCTAAACATTCTCTTTCTTTATAAAAAGATGTCAATATAGGGGCCGGTGCCATGGCTCACTTGGTTAGTCCTCTGCCTGTGGTGCTGGCATCCCATGTGGGCGCGGGTTTCTAGTCCTGTTTGCTCCTTTTCCAGTCCAGCTCTCAGCTGTGGCCCAGGAGGGCAGTGAAGGATGGCCCAAGTGTTTGGGCTCCTGCACCCACATAGCAGACCAGGAAGAAGCACCTGGCTCCTGGTTTTGGATTGGTGCAGCGCCGGTCGTGGTGGCCATTTGGGGAGTGAACCAACGGAAGGAAGACCTTTCTCTCTCTCTCTTTCTCACTGTCTATGACTCTACCTGTCAAATAAAAAAATGTTAATATATGCCCTATATAAAGCATAGGGAATATAAAACATTGGTGATCTAGTGAGTAATTAGCATGCAATTTTTTAAATTAACTAATAGCCATCATGCTAAATTTTTGTTAGAAATAATACTATTATATATATATATATGTGTGTGTGTGTGTGTGTGTGTTTAAAATTGGGTTGCTATAAAATTGGGTTGATTTGGAAAGTGTTTTGACACAAAATTAATTTGACCAAATATGAAGGAACTACATGAATATTGTATTTGTTTTAGTGCTGAATCAGAAAAGTTATAGTCCAACAATAGATGTGAAGAAGAATACATACATACATATATATATATATACAAACCTATATGTATGCATGCATGTTCCATTAGTACACAACAGAAACAGACCTGAGAGAGAAGAGATCATTTTCTTTTACAAGCCTCTGCGACGGCATACTCCCCACCTGAAGAAATGACCATTTAGTAGAAGGATGGGTCACTGGGGCCAGCACTGGGTGCAGTGGGTGAAGCTGCTGCATGCAATGCCAGCATCCCTTATCAGAATGCTGACTCCAGCTGTGGATGTTCCTCTTCGGATCCAGCTTCCTGCTCATACACCTGGGAAATCAGGGAAGATGGTCCGATATGTGGACCCCTCCCACCCACATGGGATACTAGCATGGAGCTCCTCACTCCTGACTTCAGCCTCACGCACCCCACCATTGCAGCCATTTGGGGAGTGACCCAGAGGGTGGCAGCTCTCTATCTCTCCCTCTCTGTCACTCTGCCTTTCAAATAAATAAAGTAAACCTTCATGAAGAAAGGAATGGGGGTCACTATGATGTTGCATAAAGAACTAAACATGAAGCAAAAAATATTACTAAAGTGCTACCATTTGCTAACCATGTAACTTTAGGGAAACCATATTACTTTTATTAAATCTTTTACCTCCTTTGTGAAATGGAGACACTTAACTCAGGGTTAGTAAATCATAAATGTGAGTGACTTCTGTTTCTGGCTATGACTGATTTGCTTGCAGAAGATGTAGTACTAGGAATAACTATAAAAGGCAGAGAGACTAGACATGAATAAAATCTGCAATGAAGACATTGAAAATACATAGGAAACCAGGATTGGAAGGTTAAGACGCCCCCCCCCACCACCACCAAATGATCATTAAGATAAGCTCAGGTTCTATATAACTTCTTTTCCTCTTAGTACATTTAAAAATTTTGGTATGAGTAAAAATTTGAGAAGTCAGGTAGGAGATGGTTGCTAAGGGGCAGAGGAGCCAGGAGATGTTTTCAAAAAATATCATGGGGCTGTGAAGACAAACACTGGAGTTCAGGCCAAAAAGCAATCAAGAGCTTGACAGACCAAGATCATGGAAAATAAAGAGGCATAGAGAATAAGCCTGACATTCTTTGGTTCTCCCAGTCAAACATTTGCCAGTTCTTCATTGAGTGGTGTCAGAGGTTAAGACGCTAAGTAAAAAGCAGCTGAAAAGGAGAAGAGAGTTTTTGGCAATCTCACAACACTTGAGTAAACGAAAATTGGAATTCAGGACTGCCAAGGGAAAGAGGTCATCGTAAACACTCTGGTCATTTAGCTTGGACCCTCGCTCAGCAAGCTTCACTCTAGGAAATGGAGGGGAAAGAGAAATACAGCAACACAGACTGCAGGCTAGTGTTGGGTCAGATCGTTGCCTGACTGGAAGCAGCATAGGGTGAACCCTGCCATGGGACATCGTATAAACTGCAATTGCTCTAGTGAAGGTCTGGCATTCCACCAAAATGACTGTCTACAAAAATAAGCAGGAATCAGAACGAAAGGACAACAGGAACAGTCACAAGTGAACTGGACACTAGAGTTTTCAGATATAGATCTTAAATGGACTCAATTCACAACTTCAAAAACAAATAACTGAATGGCAAAGTGTAAATTTCAAGATATCTATGCCAATTTCTCAATAAAATATATCCAGGCCTGCAAGGAGATAGAACAATGTGGTTGAAATTAGGAAAAAGGGGGAATATAGAAACAGACACAGATAATGTAAACCTTGGAGTTAAACAGAAAAGAAATAACTACTAGCATTTTTAAGGAAATTGATGGATATATGGACAAAATGGATAAAAAATAAGAATTTCAGCAAAGCGATTCATATAAAAAATTTGATTTTTCATATGAGATTATCTTTGCAGCATGAATTCATACTTCACAAGGCAGAAAAAGTAGGGGTTAATTGCTTTTCTCTAACCACACAACCAGATGAGGCCTTGTTTAAAAAATTACAGCTCAGTTGACCTCTGTTTCTCCCTTGTCCTTGGACTGTAGCCCTAAAACTGGGACTCTGGTCTCCTGGTATGTCCTGAACTCTAATTGTAGTCAACTCAGTAGCAGGGAATTGAGAAACATTCTAAATTGCTTTTGGATGTTTTCACCTTACCATTTTAATTTCCCGTCCTTATAGCTTCAGTGTTTGGCAGAAGTGTGGAGGGAGACACTGGCTTAGGTTGGAGGCCTTGAGAGTCCCCACTCATGTCTTTCTAGCTTCATGGAACTGGAAAACATCTCCGTTGCTATTTTTCAGTGCTTTCTCGGAACAACCTTGGGTTCTTGGCCTATTGCCCACACAGAAAATCTGCAAATCCTTTTAAGAAAAAGCAGCTACAAATGAGAAACTCCTTTCAAATCCCTTCTCTCTGGAATCTTAGCCCTTCTAACTCTTGCTGTTTCAGCAACTCTCTGATTTCTTTAAGCGAATATCTTTTTTAAAATTCTATGTAGGTTTTGAGTTGATCTAACAAGGAATATTTGTCTGCCTCAACCTAATCCTTTCTACTTGATTAGACTAATAATGCCAAGTGTTGACAATAATGTGGAGCAACCGTTATTTTTGTGTATTGCAACTGAATATAAATTGGTGCAACCATGTTGGAAAACTGGCATATATATATATTTATATATATACGTATGTATATATATATATATATATACTCTCTCAAACACACACACACACACACACGTGAACACTTCCAAAAGTTCATGAAAAATGGAATCAAAATATAAATTTGGGAGCAGCCTTTGTGACATAGTGAGTCAAGTCACCACTTCGGACATTTGTATCTCATATCACAGAGCTTGGGACTGAGTCCAGCTTCTAACTCCAATATGGTTTCCTGCTAATGTGCATCCTGGGATATAGGAGATGATATAGCTCAAGTACTTGAACCCCTGCCACCCATGTTGGAGACCCAGCTGGCCTCAGTGGGCATTTTGGGAATGAACCAGCAGATGAAAGTGCGCTCTCTCTCTTCCCAAATCTCTGTTGCTCTGTCTTTCAAATAAATAAAAAAAAAATCTTTTTAAGAGAAATCTATTTTGGTACAAAAGTAACTAAATCTTTGCATATGAGATGTCTCCAAAAAGCTAATGTAAATGTTTATTATGGAAAAAAATGCATGGATTTAAAAAAAATTGCACCAAGTAATTAATTTTTAGTTGAATTTTCCATGAACTTTTTGACATTCATTTCCTTGTATATCTTATTTTTTTTCTTGTGGAGAATAATTCTAATGCAACTAAATACACCACGATCAGCCTCAGGATGTCTAGCAAAACTAGAAACCAAATAACACTTGGAATTTGAGGAAGCATTGCAAATGGTAAGACATGATGCTCATAAAGAAAAAATATGTCCATGATATACATAGGGTACGCTAAGCTATGGGAAATTTATTCCACCTCAACTCAACTACTAATAGTCTGTGTAATTTCAGTGAAAATCCATGGGTTGAAATAAAAACTAATGAAAGGTGAAAACAAAACTATATTGGTCTTCAGATAAATTTGGTAATATCAAGACACTCTGCTAACATCATCACAAATTGCTTTTTATACCTGCAAACTACAAGAGCTGTCAATATGTTCAACATTCCACAGTTTTTATCTCTTCTGCTCAAATGCACAGCTGTATATTTTTGCATTGCTTGTCTGATATGTGTCTCTCAATTTTGTCACTTATGTTTGAAAGTGTCAGATTCTAATTTGGACTGCTGTATCTTCAATCTGATATTTGTAGAGTTTAAGGAATGCGATGGATGCATAGCACAGCTTGTCTCAATGTTTTGACAATAACAAATACTTTTTCCAATGACAAAATGCCCCTGATCTCATTCTGTGGCTAGGAATCAGAATATGGCAGTTATCTTTTCCTGTTAAGTATTGCTTTTCCAAAGTGAGTATTTTGAGAAAGATCTGAGAATCAGACAGACCTTGGCTAAAGTTAAACAATAGCACTGTTTACCCAAAGAAGGAGCTTAAGACTACCAATATATGAACAATTTTCATAAAGAAAATAAAGGATATATGAGACTGGTTTCCTCAAAAAAGTAACTCTTGAGTTTAGAAATGCTAGCATGTTTGGCACAAAGCAGGTTTTTGAACCTTGGTTGGGGGCTATTGTACATCACAAGTTCAATGTTTTTGCAGTCAGACATTGAACTAACTTCTTCACACATCTGGAATATCATTTCTTAGTCCAAATCTGGCTACTGGGATTTCTTTTTGAAAGAATGCCTTCATAGTAGGTGATTTTTTTCCATCTAGAAATTTTAAAATATCCCTTTATTTGTATATAATATCAAGGTGCCAGAAAAGTTTCAAGAATAAAACAAGGAATTTTTATATTCAAATACCCACATTTATCAATTACTTATAACAAATTCTTCCTTTGTTTAATCATGTTCTGTCGTGTACACAATTGCATACACATTCATACATACACACATTGTTTATTTGAAAGTGAATTGAGGATACCATGGCCTTTCACTCTAAATATTTCAGTGAGTGAATATGTACTAAGAACAAGGACATCACTTGAGTAGAGTTATCAAAATTTAACAGTTGTTCAGTACACTAATGCACCATCTTCCATACTGAAAGTGCATCAATTTTCTCAACTTTTTCCTGCTCAGGATCTAATCCAAGTCAATCTCTTGTCTTTCTGTGTGCATATTTCATCACCTTTCTTATCTATTTTGATCTTTTTTTTTAAGAAATGAAAGCCCAATACTTTGCAGAACACATTTAGATTCATTTGGTATTTCTTCATGATTGGATTCAGAGTATAGTTAAAAAACACAGGAATACCATAGAAGGCATGTTGTGTCTTTGGTGTATCATACCTAGAGGAATATAATGCTGGATTTTTGATGACATTAAGCTTGATCATTTGGTTAAGGTAGCTGTCAGGTTTTCTTCCAACTATGATCCATTAGTTTTAGTATCTACGGGAGATTTTTTAATTTCACTACCCCTTGTATGTGGACTAGTTGTATTTCTGCATTAGGAGAGACTTTCATTTTTCCCACTAATTTATTCATTTGTTAATTCACTTAATTACTTTATTGTAGGCTCATGTATTTGAGTTGTAATTACTGGGTTCCTAACCATTAGGGTCATGATTTTTATGCTCAAATTGTCCAAAATTTGGCAGCCCCATCAAGCTAGGTTTGTGTACATGATTGTGTGTATGCATGTGTATGGGTAATTATTAATTCTCATTGTTTTTAACCACTTCCTTATTCCTGTGTCAACAATAAGTTCCAAGTTAATTAATCTTAGTGCTGAAATGTTTCTTGTCTTTTAGAGGCCCTGGATTAAGTCCTCATCTGAGAGGATAGTGGCTCTATTAGAGGAAGTAAGAGCTCTCCTTCTCTCTCCCCAGGTACATGCAGAAAGGCCACATGAAGACTCAGTGAGAAGGCTGCTATCTAAAGCCAAGACAGAGCTCTCACCAGAATCCCACCATCTGAGCACTCTGCTCTTGGACTTTAATCCCCCAGAACTGTGAGGAAATGCATTTCTGCTGTTTAAGGTTTCAGTCCAAGACTTTTCATTATAGCAGTCAAATCTACCCAAAAGGGGTCCCCTAGACTCCTCAACATATTATATCTGCAATGACCCCTTTTGGAAATAAGATCATATTCTGACATACTGGGGATTAAGGTTCAACATATGAATTTGAGGGGGACATGATTAAGCGTGTAAAACTCAGCTTGTAAATTATACAGTTCCAATGTAAATACAGGTAGTTTGGCTCCAGAGTCTTCACTATAAACAGTCTGTTACACAAGGGGACTTAAAAATGTTTGTGGAAAAAAATGGAATTAAAAGATAACATTTAAAATATAAATGTATCTGTTAACATAAACTCCATCAAGTTCAAGACAATTTTGTTTGTTGTTGTTTTTTAAAGATTTATTAAAGGAAGCGTGATAGAGGAAGAGAGATACTGAGAGATCTTCCATCTATTATTTCACCCCACAAATGGCTGCAACAGCGCAGGCTGGACCAGGCTGAAGTCTGGAAGCAGGAACTCAATGTGGTCCCCTCACAGGTGTGGCTGGGCCCAAGGAGGGCCCATCTCACCCACCTTCTCAGGTGCATTAGCAAGAAGTTGGATTGGAAGTGGAGGAGTGGGGACTAGAACTAGCACTCTGAGATGGGTACAAGTGTCACAAGGAACTGTTTAACCTGCTGTGCCACAATGCAGTTCAAGACAATTCTGTGAGTGATGGTACCAATAATTCGGCCCAGCCCTAAACATTTGAGAGTACCAGGAATTAAATCATGTTAATCAAGCCTTTTTAAAATTGCTAACTGAGGAAAAGTAAAGTCCTTTAAAGATTGTTTTTAAGAGTAAGAAACAGAAAAAACTCAGAAGGAGCCAAATAAGAATTGTAAGGTGAATGTCTAATGATTTATTACTGAAACTCTTCCCCAAGTGGCTTTGTTTGATGAGAGGAATAAGCAGAAACATTGTCTAGGATAAAAAGAGTACTTTTGGTGAAGGCTGCTTTCTGTTCGTGCTTTGACTGACTGTCACAAACACTGTCCTCATAATCATAGTCTATCAATTTTTGGTCCTCCAGAAACTCAACAAGCAAAATGCCTTGAGCACTCCAAAAAGCTGTTGTGGCCATTGCTCTTGACCAGTGTGCTTTTACTCTGACTGGCTCACTTCCACCTGTTGGTACACATTGCTTTGGTTGTGCATTGTCCTCACGATCACACTAGTATAGTCATTTCTCATCCCTTGTTACATTTCTTTAAAGAAATGATTCAAGAACTTGATTCTACTTGTTTAAAATTCCCCTTCAAAATACTGCTGATGTCTGTAGGTGATCTGGGTACAGCAGTTTTGATATTCATCACACAGAAACTTTCCTTCACTTTAATTTTTCAGTTGGAATTGTGTAGGCTGAACAAGTTCAGGGGTCTATAGTGCTGTCTTTTCTTTCTGCTGATATCATTAGTCCTTAATTAGAGAATGAGCAAGGTTAATTTTTCCCAGTATATTTATTTGGATGGTGTGTCACTATGGGCTTCATCTTCAACACTGTCTCGTCCTCTTCTTAAAATGATTTACCCATCTGTAAATTTTTAATTTCTTTGGGGCATTGTCCCCATAAACTTTTTTTTTTTTTTTTGGACAGGCAGCGTGGACAGTGAGAGAGAGAGACAGAGAGAAAAGTCTTCCTTTTCTGTTGGTTCACCCCCCCAATGGCCGCACCACGCTGATCCGAAGGCAGGAGCCAGGTTCTCCTGGTCTCCCATGTGGGTGCAGGACACAAGGACATGGGCCATCCTCCACTGCACTTCCAGGCCACAGCAGAGAGCTGGACAGAAAGAGGAGCAACCGGGACAGAATCCGGTGCCCTGAATGGGACCAGAACCTGGTGTGCCGGTGCCATAGGTGGAGGATTAGCCTAGTGAGCCGCAGTGCCGGCCCCCATAAACTTTTTGTAAAGCATTGATGATTTCATCCCTTTTACCCAAGTTTTACCATAACTTTGATGTTTTTTTTTCTTGCTTTAGTTGTAGCAGAATTGTTATTGTTCTTATAGGAAATCTTCTCAAACCGGTATTGTACCTTTCTCAGTGCCTCAATCCAGATCCTATTCAGAGATGCTATCAAGTGTTAGTGCAAGTAAATTTGGTGCAAAAAATGAAATCCATGGATAATTTTTGTACATCGCACATTTCCAGGAACTCTTTGAGGATCCCTTGTATTGCTAAGTGAAATCAGATTTTAATTCAACATCTATTTATTAAGCACATGCTTTATACCTCCTTTTACTCTGTTTCTTGAGCTGTCTCATTTTCCCTAAGGAAAATCAGTTCCTCAGTTCATCTGTTCTCTGTTCATCTTCTCTTTCTGATAAGGTGAAGCCTGTTGTTCTTGTCCCTGACATTTTTCTTCTCATTTTGAACTAAGCAGTGTGTTCATTGATTATTTATCATGTTGCCATCACAAAACTTAAATTATGATCCCCTCATCTCAAATAAGTACTGGCCCATGTAATAGGACCTCTGCTGGTCTGCTTTCATCCTACTGACTTCTAAATATGCCAGTGTCCATCATTATTCCATTTTTTGGTGGCTGGCACATAGTTGAAGCTCAATAAACAATTGCTAATAATTCTTATTTCAAATGAATTGTTAACATGCAGACTTGTCACAGCTCAAGACCCAAAGTGGACTTCAATGGCTTAAAAAGGAGTCAGAAAGCAAATGTACTGCCTAATTAGGATTAACAGATAGCTTATTCTCTCCAGTGAAACTGTCTCTGCACAAATGTATATAAGCTTTTCCTGTTCATAAGTGCATACATGCCAAGAAAATATTGTCTTAATATAATTTGTGGGAAACATCTGCCTTTACAGCCTACATTTTAAGGAAAAGAAGTATAGTGCTTTACTGAGAAATGTATAAATTCCAGCAGAGAATTATGGATTCTGGTGTGGACTTATGGACATGCATTTCAATACAGTTTATATAAATGAAAGCAATGTGCAACTTACTTGAAACTGAATTACAATGTTACAGAAGTTACATTTTCTCCCAAATTTATTGAAACTACATCTGAGTTGCCCTCTTTTCTGCTTTTAAACTTATCTCTTTCCAGTCAATCATCTACATTGCCTCCAAAGACAGCTTCATGAAACACAGAACTGACTTTGTCACTCTGCCACTTCAAAGTGATGGGACCAATTGCCTACAAAACAAAGCACAAACCATGTTTTACTCTCCAATTTATCTTTTTTTCAGCCTTTACCTGACTCAGCCCCAAAGCCTGATACTCTCATCTTCCTGTTCTGTTGAAACTCATGTGGGCCTTCCATGTGTCCCCCTTTCTGGAACCCCTTTACACCTTGGGTCAATGATGGCAATTCATGTAATTTATTCTCCTTTTTCCAGCCTATGCCTATTGATCCCCTCAAAGCCTTGGAAGCATCTCATTCTCTGTGCAGACATCTTTGGCCTTCAGTTCCTGATGTAAGAGAAATAAGCACACTTTCTTCCATGTTCTCTGGTATGCTGTTCATTCATAGCTCCTGTTCACTGTTTTCACAATAGAACATAAACAATTTGGTGACAGATAGCATATCTTATTTTAATTTCTGGCATCTCATGAGGTACAGGCAAAGAAATTCCCATATAACAGGTGCTGAACCAAGCACACATACAAAGGATGGAGGAAGAAAAGAAAACAGTAAGAACCTAGGAAGGAAGAATGGATACATTAAGATCCTCCAAAGAGAGAAGCTGATTTGGACAATCCACTACAAAAATCTATGGGTTTGGTTATAGAACAAGGAGTATGCATTTTCCCTTTCACAGTTATAAGGGTAAATGAAAAGTTTTGTTTTAATATTTCATTTATTTATTTGAGAGCAGAGTTACAGACAGAGAAAGGGAGAGACAGTGAGAAATGTCTTCCTGAAATTGGTTTCCTCCCCAAGTGCCTGCAAAGGCCACAGCTGGGCTGAGTTTCTGCCAGGTCTCCCACACAGGTGCAGGGGCCCAAGTACTTGGGCCATCTTCTACTGCTTTCCCAGGTGCATTTGCAGGGAGCCGGATCAGAAGAGGTGCAGATGGTACTAGAACTGGGACCCATGTGGGATTCCGGCACTGCAAGCAAAGGCTTAGTGTGCTACACCACAGCACTGGCCCTGCAAATGAAAAGTTAAAAAAAAAAAAAAGAACTATGATTCATTGTGAACAAATATTCACTTCACTATAATAAACCAAGGAAAAACATGTTTAAATCTAGGGTGACCAGAAAAGACCAAAAAAACAGGGAGATGGATTTTTCCGAGATCTAGAAATGATTCCAGGATCTTCATGATCCAGTCAGTAACTGTGCTTAACCAAGATTAAACACTTTGCTGGAAAATAGAAATTTTTTGGTGACCAAAAATGTTCCAGTCTCCAAATGTTTGATATGGAGGTAGGTAAAGCATGTCGATGACAGATTAAATTTTCTTACTGCCCATTTATGTGTTTTGACATAATGGGTAATGTTATGAATCTAGAGTTGTACATAAAAGCCCCTGCATTTATTAATCCTCTAGTTTATATAACAAAACATTTACCAGGAAGGAGAGAATAACAACATAGTTAAGTAGAAGGAAACATAAAGATGATTTCCATCGAATAAGATATTTGACATCAGTTCTGATTGGTAGTAGGAGGATTTTTTCAAGTTTCTACTAGACAATATTAATAACAAAATAAGTTTTTAGTTCAAATATATACCTCATCTACCAATATGCTAGTTCAAGGGTAGTCCAGGAAGACCTCTTAAATTGCTTGGGATTGTGTAGTTTTCAGGTTTTTTTTTTTTTATATTACTATTGCAAAAAGAGTTTGAATTAAGAGTCTGGAATACCCTATGGTAAGTTTTATTTTCTAAAGATGATCACTAAACTATCTCCCATTCTACATGCTTTTCACACAGTCTGATTCTGAAAGTCTTTTCAAGGAGATGTGGGCACCATGTTCCTTCCCTCTGCTTCAATACAGCTGACTTTGTAATAATTGTAGAAGTGACTCCATGTGATTTCCAAGTCTAGATCATACAAAACAATACAGCTTCTTCCTGGGATTTTTGGGCCTCTTGCTTTTGTGATCCACCACTGCACAGGGAAAATCAAATAGTCCATGGAGATTCCTGAACAAATCCCCAGTCCGCAGTTAAAAGACCTGACCAAAGACCCAGTTAATAGCCAGAACCAATATGCCTGCCTTGTGAGAGAGCTTATGGGAAATAGATCCATTAGCCTTCTCTGAATGGCTGCAGTTAGTGTCTCATGCAGCAGGACCCTGTCTTATACAACTTGAAGATATAAAATAATAAGCAACTCTTATTCTTTGGAGGTTATTTTTCACATAGCAACTGATAACTGGAGAACTCTCATAGGGAGATGGCACACAGTATTTTGGCCTCTGACTTCATAACATGAGAAAAAATTTACTTCCTTTGTACTGTAGGTAGAATTACGCCTTCCTAAAGGAAGTTTACATCTTATTCTCTAGAACTTCTGAATATGTTGCTTTATAAGGCAAAAGATAAGGGATCTTGCAATTAAGGAAAGGATCGAATTGGAATCCCCTGGCACGTTTCTAACTCTACCATTAGAGGTAAGTCTGATTGAGCATGTGCCGAATTGTACATCTCCTCCCTCTCTTATTCTCACTCTTATATTTAACAGGGATCACTTTTCAGTTAAATTTAAACACCTAAGAATAATTGTGTGTTAATTAAAGAGTTCAACCAATAGTATTAAGTAGAATAAGGAAATACTAAAGGGATAAAGTAGTAAGTTGTTCTTCAACAGTCAGGACAAGGGATGATCAAGTCATTCTTTCTCATAGTGTCCATTTCACTTCAACAGGTTTCCACCCATCAAGGTGGCATGTACCAATGCCATCTCACTAGTCAGAGTCATCGGTTTTAGTTCACAATTGATCATAATGATAGGATTAAGAGTCAAAGAGATCACATAAACAAGAATAGTGTCTGCTAATAATGACAGAAGTAAAAAGGAGAGAATGATTCAACATGAGAAGCGGGATACACAGCAGACTCATAGAATGACTGATGTCCTAAACAGCACTCTGGCTTCAGACATTCAGATCTGGCTAAAAATCCAAGAGAGTATTTCAGGCATGGAAAGCCAAGACACTCTGGCAAAAAAATAAATAAATAAATAACCTAAATGAAAGATCTTTGTGAGTGAGATCCCAGTGGAAAGAACAGGTCTTCAAAGAAGGAGGTACCTTTCTCTGAAGGGAGGAGAGAACTTCCACTTTGACTATGACCTTGTCTAAATAAGATTGGAATCAGTGAACTCAAGAGGCTTCCATAGCCTTGGAAACTCATGACAAGAGCCTCAGGTGATTACTGATGCCATAAATAAGAGTGTCAATTGTTAAATCAATAACAAAAAGAGTCACTGTGCACTTACTCCCCATGTAGGATCTCTGCCCTTAATGTGCTGTACTATGTGAATTAACAGTATAACTAGTACTAAACAGTGCTTTATACTTTGTGTTTCTATGTGGGTGCAAACTGTTGAAATATTTACTTAGTATATACTAAATTATCTTCTTTATAAAGAGAATTGAAAATGAATCTTGATGTGAATGGGATGGGAGAGGGAGTAGGTGATGGAAAGGTTGTGGGTGGGAGGGAGGTTATGAGGTGAAAAAACCACTATAATCCATAAACTGTACTTTGGAAATTTATATTTATTGAATAAAAGTTTAAAAACCAATTTAAAAAAAGGAAAGGATCTTGAGAAAGGGAAACTGGTTTACACAGTCAAGCCTAACATAATTACAAGCATCCTTACAAGTAAAGGAGGGAGTAAAGAGAGTCAGATTCTGGGAGAGATTTGAAGATGCAATGCTGCTGGCTTTCTAGATGGAAGAAAAGGCCATAAACCAAGGAATGCAGATGGTTTTAGAAATGAGAAAAGGCAGCCAGTGCCGTGGCTCACTTGGCTAATCCTCCGCCAGCACGCCGGCACCCCGGATTCTAGTCCTGGTTGGGGCGCCAGGTACTAGTCCCAGTTGCTCCTCTTCCAGGCCAGCTCTCTGCTGTGGCCCGGGAAGGCAGTGGAGGATGGCCCAAGTGCTTGGGCCCTGCACCTGCATGGGAGACCAGGAGGAAGCACCCGGCTCCTGGCTTCAGATTGGCGTAGCACTGGCCATAGCGGCCATTAGGGGAGAGAAGCAACAGAAGGAAGACCTTTCTCTCTGTCTCTCTCTCTCTCACGGTCTATAACTCTACCTGTCAAATAAAAAAAAAAAAATAAAAAAAAATAAATGAGAAAAGGCAAGGAAACTTTTCTTCTACAACTTCCAGAAGAAATACAGCCTTGACTCATACACTGAAATCTATTTCTGATTTCTGACTTCCAAAAGATATAACATGATGAATTTGCACTGTCATAGGCTCTTAAGTTTGTGATAATTTATTCAAGCAGGCAAGGGCTTCAGAGACTAGAATGCCAGTGCTCATGGGGCCATAGTAGAAGGGTGTGCCAGAAAGCATTAGTGACCATTCAGAGCCAATAGGTGGTCCATGACTCATCGGGAAGTGAAACAGCTGCATAACCTGTCTCCAGACGTTTGTCTTCATTGTGCCTTTATTCTGGGTTTGTGACAGCTAAAGGTCTCTTTCTCAGCTGTCCAGTGTTACTCTGCTATATCTAACTGGACAATAGATGAGCCTTATCCTAGAATTCTATTCCAGTTGCCTCTCCCTTAGGGACATCAGTGTTTCCTTTCTCTTCATTAAAGTTTTAATTCTTTATCTCATTTGTGTTTCTAAAGACTCACAAGTTTTCCTGCTGAGGATGCAGTAATTTGTTATTCTTTCAAGATAGTATGCATATAAAAAGCACCTTGAATTCCTGAAGAAACATTTTAAGCACTGTGGCAAGAAACAAATGGGAGAAATAATCTTGATGAGGACAGCCTATTTCTACTACTCAAATCCTACCATTTAGATAGCTTCTTGGTTATTTTAACCGTTAGTGGGAATGTTCATCTTTTCAGCCTTTATGAAGTTCAATTTGGCATTAGCCATAAAAAGTGTAAATGCACAAGTTTCCTAATCCAGCACCTTCCCCCTCAGTGAAACTCATTTTTACAGAGATGTGCAGATTTATTTATAATAGCAACCATGAAAAAAGACTGAAATGTCCATCAATAGGGGTAGATAATTCATGAGATGGTCCACTTATACCATGCAGTCCTATGGATCCATTAGGAAAAGATAAACTAGAGTTCATTTATGCTATAATGGAAACTTGGCCAACAGTGTTCAGGAAAAAAACATAAGCTCTTGTTCAGTTAAGATTACAATTCATTTTGTGTTTAAAAAAAAAAAAGCCATACTTCTATATCCATATATACTTTGATTTGGGGGAAATATTACATGATTAACTCAGAATTCATTTATTATTTATTGAAATAGTATTTATAAGCTGCTGTGAGCTAGACTGAGTATATATAATATGAATGAAAATAGACATAGCTCATGTCTTCATGAAGCCCTCAGTGTAATAAGGGACATAGGTAATGAACATTTCATAGAAAATATAGACTAAATAACATTTAAAAATTGATAGAACATGTGAAAAGTGCACTACTACATGAGACAGAATGAGGAGAAGCTTCTATCCACAGGATAGTGTGTGACTCCATCCAGAAGAGAAAACATTTCAACTGAGAACTGAGAAAGCTGATGGAACTCTGGATTGGAGGATGCGTGTGATAATTAAGTAATTAAGCTCAGCATCTTCATCCATGGGTGAGGAACATGGAAGTTCATGTCACTAGTTTTGTAGAGGTTAGCACACAGGTTTATAGACCCCCCTTCTGGAGCCACAAAAGATGAAGTCATAGGCATCAGAGAAAAGGCTAAGCTTGGTAGGGGAGGGGGAGGGGAAGGGGGAGGGCAAAAAAGGTTGGAGAAGGAGCAGATCACATGGAACAGTGGTTCTTCTTATTTTTTTAAAGATTTGTTTATTTACTTGAAAGAGTTACACACAGAGAGAAGGAGAGGTGCGGGGGGGGGGGGGGGCCTTTCATCTCCGGTTCACTCCCCAGTTGGCCGCAATGGCCAGAGCTGTGCCAATCGGAAGCCAGGAGCCAGGAGATTCTTCCGAGTCTCCTACGCAGGTGCAGGGACCCAAGGACTTGGACCATCTTCTACTACTTTAGCAGGTCAGAGCAGAGAGCAGGATAGGAACTAAAGCAGGCAGGACTGGAACCGGCACCCAAATGGGATGCCAGCACCACAGGTGGTGGCTTTACCTACTAAGCCACAGTGCCGGCCCTGGAACAGTGGCTCTTAAACCTCTCAGTCTCAGAATTATTCAACTCTTTTTTTTTTTTATTTTTTATTTATTTTTTGACAGGCAGAGTGGATAGTGAGAGAGAGAGAGACAGAGAGAAAGGTCTTCCTTTGCCATTGGTTCACCCTCCAATGGCCACCACAGCTGGTGCGCTGTGGCCAGCGCACCCCGCTGATCCGAAGGCAGGAGCCAGGTGCTTCTCCTGGTCTCCCATGGGGTGCAGGGCCCAAGCACTTGGGCTATCCTCCACTGCACTCCCGGGCCACAGCAGAGAGCTGGCCTGGAAGAGGGGCAACAGGGACAGAATCCGGCGCCCCAACCAGGACTAAAACCTGGTGTGCCAGCGCCGCAAGGCGGAGGATTAGCCTAGTGAGCCGTGGCGCCGGCCCAGAATTATTCAACTCTTAAAAATTACTGAAAAAAATTATTGAAGAACCAAAGAAATTTTGAGTGTGAGTTGTATATATTTTTATTTATGATTTATAGTATTTTTAAGGATTTATTTATTTATGTATTGAAAGCAGAGTGACAGAGAGAGATGGAGAGAGAGAGAGAGAAATCCTCCATTTGCTGGTTCACGTGGGCCCCAGAAAGTTTTCTTAATTCAGGAAGGTTTTGGTGGTGCCACTTACAGAGCGGCAGGGGGGTCTACAGGAGGAAGTGAATGTGGAATGTCAAGATTAGTTTGAGAAATGTTACATTTGAATTGTCTATGAAGCGTTCAAATAAATGGGCTTTGCAAGGAATATCATGTAGGAGTCTGGAGCTCAGAAGTGAGGTGGAGCCTGGGTTTATGTACTTGGGAGTCATTTACATATAGATAGAATTCAAAACCAAGGTGATTGATGAGATCCCACAGGAAGATATGTAGAGAAAAGACAAACCTGAGCAAAATTTTGAACAACTCAAACATTCTGAAATATCAAAGCATAATTTCCTGGAGGCAGATTTGGGGACACTAGAATATGAGGATTTGCTATCCTAAACCTTCGGAAAACATCCGATGAGCATGTACCTTTTTTGTATCTTTATTGAGCTAAAATTATTTAAAGTGTACAATTTGATGAATTTTGACAATATGTATATATCAAAGTAGAGTTCATCATGAAACTCATCATCAAAATCAAGAAAACAAGCAAATCAAGCTGTTTCCTTATCATCCCCTCATAATCCCTCCCTTCCTATCCCTTGGGCAGCCACTGATCTGCCAGTATAACATTCTATTTAAAAATATAAATGATTTTATAAAGAAGCCAATATAATCAAAATTATTAGTAGGAAAATAAGATACTGAGCAATGAACTGACTTTCGTAGAGTACACAGCTTTTTGGGATACCTTTTCACTATACAGGGCTATCTCCACTCTAACCTGTTCTCTTGATCCTGTTCCTTTCTTACTTGACTCTTCTTAGATAGTATCTCTTCTGAAAATGTTTGAGAAAGAATTTCTTCTCTGTGAGTTGATATATTAACACATAGAGAGAGCCTTTAGTTCTGACAGCTACTGGAGGTGCCTCACAATAGGTTTATTAGGCTTCAGAAACATACCAAAGATATTTCAATCTTCTTATCCATAAAGCATTCCAGCTTACTGCATAAAATAATTCAACAAACTTTATGCACACCTGAGGTTTTCAAAGCTGCCACTCTTAGAAAAAAAAAGTCTATTTTGTAACAAGGAAAATACTAACAAATAGAACATAACAATGAATTTCCATATTTTTTTTTAATTTTTTTTTTGACAGGCAGAGTGGACAGTGAGAGAGAGAGACAGAGAGAAAGGTCTTCCTTTGCCGTTGGTTCACCCTCCAATGGCCGCCGCGACAGGCGCGCTGCTCTGATCCGATGGCAGGAGACAGGTGCTTCTCCTGGTCTCCCATGGGGTGCAGGGCCCAAGCACTTGGGCCATCCTCCACTGCACTCCCTGGCCACAGCAGAGAGCTGGCCTGGAAGAGGGGCAACAGGGACAGAATCCGGCGCCCTGACTGGGACTAGAACCCGGTGTGCTGGCGCCGCAAGGCGGAGGATTAGCCTAGTGAGCCACAGCGCCGGCCGAATTTCCATATTATTGGAATCATGTTAGTTAGAGTTTGGAATACAAGTAGTTCATTAGAGAAGGGATTTCAAAAAGCACTGGCATAATAGTGCAGAAGTGGGATTGGGACGGGGCAAAAGCCAGCAGACCACGCATTATTAAGTGAGTCATTACTTTGGGTAACTAAGGCTCAGTCTTTCTAGGGAACTGTAGGAGACACGGTAGATTACAGTTCTGAGATATCCCACCTGAAAGGTAAGGAAACAGGAATATTTATCCCCTAATCCCATCAGTCATTACCTGAGTGCTTCTCAAGGGAACAAGAACTTCCTAGAATTTCCCACCTGCCCTCTCCAAATGTGAGGACCACAGGAAGCCTGCAGGCGATTAGTTGTGAGTACTTGGCTTTTGGCATGTGCTGGATTGATATGTGGTAAGGAGATATGCACAGGGCCCTTCCAGTGTCTGCTAAATGAACCATATTATGGTTCATTTTGGAAGAAAATCTCAACTTTCAAAGAATCTTGGGATTCTTGTTCCTTCCTATAATTTCATTAATAATGCTATAAATAAGCTATAATGGTAATCTGTAAACCCTCTGAGAACAGCATTCATATCTCATTTACTATTGTACCCTTCAAAAAGCTGATCATAAAAAATGCTCCACAATATCCAACGGTGATTTTGTAACCAATGGACTGGAGAACTTTGCTGTTAACTGCTTTCCTATCAACTATAGCAGGGTTACTGCTGTGGTAGTAGCACACGTTCTAGGTCCAAACTGCTTAGACTGTAGTATAGCTCCATTTCTTATTATCCCTTATTAATTTTGGGACTTTGGACAAGTTTCTTAACTCTTCTTGAATCTTGCTGCTATGATCCATTACATGAGTATAAAAATAGTTTATGTGCAATCGTGTTACTGTAAGGATTAATGGGATAATTATCACAATGCCTGGCACTTATTAAATGCCCAAGATTTGCTAGCTATTAATATCACTGATAACTTGAGTAATGGCCATTTAGATTGTCCAACATCTAATGTGATCATATTATTGTTGGTAAAATTAAACTTCACACACATGTTGGTTAAATAAAGTGGTTATGATCTCATCAGGCAGACTTGTCAAAAGTAATCACCTTCTAGTAAGAGGTAGACATAACTTCACCCTGATCTTTTTCACTCTTTGATATTGTGTTTTTAGATGTTTAACTTTTTTGAGAGAGTAACCCTGTGTTTTGAGTTAAGTAGATATATCAACATAAATCATTTGAATAAGAGTTTGAAGTAGTCTTTCAAATATTATTTTTCAAATTTAGAGATAATAGATCTTATTATATAACCGAATACTGATTGTTTTCTCTATTGAATTTTATATGTATAATTTCCATTTCTGTTAATGGCTCATTATCAGAAAGGTTAGATTTCTCTTTTATCTTTAGCTTGTCCATTAAATTCTTATGAGTTAAGAAGCATAATGCTGGATGCTTGAGGTCACTCAAGCGATCTTGAATCTTCATGTGTAGAAGTCTTGAAAATATCCTAGATGGAAGGGAATTTAAAAAACATTCACAGCCATTCTCAAGAACATGTTGTCATACTAAGTAATTTGCAGTATGTGGCATCTTTCTTCTTCTTTCATCCCTAATGGAAATGGAAAAACAGAAAACCTTGAGAATGTGCTTGAAAATTATCATTGATTATCTTTATTTTTGTCTAGACCAGATGGTCTGTGGTCTAGTTATCTTCTGAGGGAAACAGCAAAAGAATGTAGAAAAATCACTTAACTAAGAATAAGAAAATCTGAAGTCTGGTCTTTGCTTTGTCTTCAAGCCTTCAATTCACTGATGTTTTAAAAACTGTTAATAATACTTTCATTCAATAATGTAAATGTGGGTCAGATTTAGATACTCCTAAAAAAATCTATGTACAGTCTGTGGATATAGGGTTTGAAACATAGCCACTAATTGTTTAATATAGATAGGGATTTGAGATAATAAGCTACTCTAAGGTGGGCAGGGAAGATCAAGGTAACATTCTACTACATGGAGTCCAAGAGCTGGGGTTTCTATTCAAAATTGGGCATACATTCTAGCAAATAAACATAGCAAGTAGCTACTGAATCCCACCTTATTATGGGTGGCACAGTAGCAATAGAAAAGGAGCTCGGGGTCCCATCATGATTGATAGCTGGGTTTCCAGGGTGAAGAAAGGGTTAAACCATGAACTGTGGAGCACCAAGAATGCACAACCATATTGAGGATGACGGTGGAAAGTGCAGGCTTGGTAATAAGATTGACAAACTGTTTTTGTGGGGTCTCCAGAAAGAAAAAGGGGGGCTTAAAAGCCGGGATGTGTCATATTTTGGGAGTGTGTATTGGTTAACCATTACTGTATAATAAATTATTCACAAAGTTAGCAACTTAAAATGATACATGTTCATTATTTCACAGTTGCAGTAGGTCAGCAATCTAGACACAGGGAAATCCTGACTTAGAATCTCTTCTAAGACTACAGTCCAATTGTGGCTTCAGGGTTGGAATATCATTTGAGATCTCAACAGGGGAAGGAGTCACCTGTTCCAGTTATGAGAAGAACTCAGTTTCTGAACCTTTTTGGACTAAGGACCTTAGTTCCTTGCTAGCCATTGACCTGGGGACCAACCTCAATTCCTTGTCAAGGAGGCCTTTGGACAGGTAGCGCAGAACCTGATGACTCACTCTCAAAGTCAGCAAGGAAGAGCATCTGCTAGCTGAAGGCAAGTAAGAACCTTCAGCAATCTATTAATGGAAGTGAATCCATCACTTTTGCTGAATTCAGTTTGTTAGAAGTGATTGCAGATCAGCCCATACTAAAGGTGGGGGCATGGGAGAGAATTACACATGTCTTAAATGCCAGGAAATGGAAATAGTTCTGAGTTATCTTAGAGTATGACTTCCACAGGGAGCTCATGTTTTGCTGAGTGACTAGTGTGGCAAGGCACAGGGCTAGGAACTGTGATATATAATACTCATTTACCTAGAGGCTCAGCTCTTAAGTTACCTGGACTTCAGAGGCTTGGGGCCAGGAAGGACAATGTAGTAGCTGGAATAAAACTGTCCCCCTTTCTTCACCTCAGCTTTAAGAAGATAGTGTCTGGATGAATATCTCCTGCAGTTTCTTAGTTTCATCTCCTCAGGGATTTCCATAAGTCTATCATTGAAACTGCTCTCAGTTTGCCAGATTCCTTTTTAATTGTAGGACCTGACATTGTACTTGCTTCTAAAGGGTTTGCCTTTTTGTAATGGGGTTGCACAAGGTTACTGTAGTCGACAAAAGGCATCTCAGCACACATGGCCAATTCATTTCTGGAAAACAGGATATAAGCCAAACATTTTGTACCAAATCTTTTTTCCATTAATTATGAAAACTTATCATAAAACAACTCTATCCAAAAATTGTCAAGTAAAATAAAGGTATAGGTTAGGAAGAATGGAATGTGGGGTAGCGGTAAGAGGTGAGATAGAAGCCAACCGACTTTTATGAATACAATTGTGTATTAGGCAAGATTCTAAGAGACATTTGACCTTATGACTGTATTTTGAAATGTGAGCAATTACTTTTTCAAAGGCTCTTTCATACATTTCACATGCATTGCTTGACTTTTAAAAACTCAAGCCCAGTGTGTTTCTTGCACTTTCCCCAAAATTTCAATTACCACCTCACATTATCCAACTCCCCTCTTCATTCCCTTGAGATTAATGTTATGGAAAATATATCACATAGATCTTTTTTTATTTTCATTTATTTATTTTTTGACAGGCAGAATTAGACAGTGAGAGAGAGAGAGAGACAGAGAGAAAGGTCTTCCTTTTTCTGTTGGTTCACTCCACAAATGGCCACCACAGCTGGCGCTGCGCTGATCTGAAGCCAGGAGCCAGGTGCTTCTTCCTGATCTCCCTTGTGGGTGCAGGGCTCAAGGACCTGGGCCATCCTCCACTGCTCTCCCAGGCCACAGCAGAGAGCTGGACTGGAAGAGGAGCAACCGGGACAGAATCTCTCACCCCAACAGGGTATGCCAGCAACGCAGGCAGAGGATTAACTTGGTTAGCCGAGGCGCCGGCCTCACACAGATCTTTGATAGCAATTTAAACTTGTGTGTATTTGAGTTCCCTTAAACATGAGAAAATATTCCCTTTTGAACCTTGTGCTGTCTAGGATTCAAATGTAATCATGAAAACCAGCAAGGAATTTACTCACTGCTATTCACATGTTGACAATGGTGGGAGCTACAATTGAATCTCAGGTGGTGGAGATTATGATTCTTGTCTTTCATGAATCAGTGATGCTTCCAATTGGTGTTAGAACAGCTCTTTTCTACTGGGTCAGCCTCCTGACTGGGTTCAATCACAGTTTCTTGTCTGGCCTTGATCTGGTAGCTCAGTATAGACAGTTTTAGCCCATGTCCTTTTACTGGTCTAAGACCAGTTTTCAAATAAATAAGTGGCTAAATGGTTTCCAGATGCTAAAATAAAAACTATACAGATGCAAATATATTACATTTAATTTCAAGGCTGTTTAAGGTTTTTACTGTGTCTAGAGAAGACAGCTATGAAAAATGTACATCACGTTAGCAGACCATACTTCATCAGTTACTCCATTAACAATAACAATATGGGAAATAAAGGGTGAAATCAAGTACAATAAGGCAATGAAGAAAATCAAGATAAACAACAAATAGATATCACGAAACAATGAATTAATATTGAACTATATCTACCCAAGAGTACTGGTTTGGTCTTTCTGGGAAATCCAATGCTTCTTACCACTGATCTAAAGCATCCAGGATTTTTAGTTGCTTCTTTCATAATGCTGAAGGTTGTGGACTTATATGACCATGTTGTAGTAGTATATTCTCATAACTACAGTACTCACTTTCAAGATGCTGGAGGAGGGGCAAAGTAGTCATGGAATAAGGAACCGTCCTGCCAGTCATATCTAAAACATTAATAATAAACATGATGCAAGGTGAGAACAGATAAGTCATCCCCAAGGTCATATGACTGGGTGTCACAAGCAGACACACAAAAGGGGAAAAGGGACGATGACACCAAACTATCCTCATTACAGCTGGCAATTGACATCCAATCAGAAACTGCTCACCCAGTGCATTTTCAAATACATAAAGCAACAATCAAATTAGGTGGCAATAGAAAAAGTCATCTGAAAGAAATAACAACTCAGGAAATAAATTAAAGTGTGAAGTTTACAAAAATAAGATTGACATTTGTTTTATGGAAGCCATGACCTGAAAATGACATGATCTCAATTATATGTAAGATTTTATACTATTAATTCATGATGTTCCTTATGAAAGGAGAAAGGAGAGCTGTTACTAAACACAGCTATAAAGAACAAAGGAAGGGGACATTTAGAACTACTTCAATTTACTTTTATAGGAGAAAAGACGATCATAAAGAAGAGAAAAATAATCTAGCTTTATGTGAACACATTTGATAGAACTAAGAATGCTGAGTCAACTATCCTTTTACATTAATCCTTATGAAGTCATGTATAATAATAGAAACCCCTTGGTTCCTGTCTCATGAGTATGGTGCAGGAGCGAAAATAACAATAAAGAGAGAAGTACAGGCTTGGTTTGGGGGGTGGGAGAAAATAAGGGTCTGATTCTCTGTGACCTGAAGCACAGAGAATCTCTGAATGACTTGGTCAGTCTGACAGTGTAGAGCAGGTGCCCTTCTGTACAAGCCTATAGAGGAGCCAGATAAAATGTTTCTAAAGCTATTATTTCTTGCCTGTAGGTTTATTTATTTTTTAAAAAGATTTTATTTATTTATTTGAGAGAGAGAGTTATAGACAGTGAGAGGGAGACAGAAAAAAAGGTCTTCCTTGTCGCTCCCCCTCTTCATGGAGGAACGACACTAAACCCTGCCTAGGCTTCATATCCGAGTCACGGCACCATTATGTCGCTCCCCCTCTTCGTGGAGGAACGACACAGGACCCTGCACCGTTCTTTTGTCTGCTCGGCCCTCCCCGGGTTTGCTGCTGGTTCTTCCCGGGTTGGCTACCGACCCTTCCACCTACGTGGAAGGGCGGTTCCCCCTGCCACTTTCCCCACTTCCGCGGGGGAGCGGCACACCGCCGGCCGGCTCTCTCTGGGGCTGCACAGGTGTTCCTTCAGATAGATGTTCCTGGTGCATGTTGTCTCTCTCCCCCTTTATAGTCCTCTTCCGCCAATCCCAACTCTGCTACCCACATGCCGAGTACGCTGCTCTCCTCCAATCAGGAGCAGGTCCTGCTGTTTATTGGTTGAACTGGAGGCAGCTGTGTAGAAGCTGTTTCCTCCTCTCCCAGCGCCATATTGTGGGAGAGCAGATGTATAGAATAAGTCTTAATTCCAGTAACAGTCTAGTCTGAGTTGCTCCCCACACTTCCTTCCATTGGTTCACTCCCAAGATGGCCACAATGGCCAGAGCTGCGCCAATCCGAAGCCAGGAGCCAGGAGCTTCTTCCTGGTTTCCCACATGGGTGCAGAGCCCAAGGACTTGAGCCATCTTCTACTGCTTTCCCAGGCCATAGCAGAGAGCTGGATTGGAAGAGGAGCAGCCAGGACTAGAACTGGCTGCCATATGGGATGCTGGGCCACAGATAGAGGATTAACCTACTGTGGCACCATGCCAGCCCCACCTGTAGGTTTTATACTTTGTGGACAATTAACACATTAACTCTCTCCCATTAGATTCCAGTATCGTTGTCTCTGTATCTGGATGCCCTAGCTCAATCTGGCTTCAGGTAGACTTATTTCCTTGCTTCAATATCTCAGTAACTTCCATTTAGCTTCCAGAAAAACCCACCTTCTCAATAAAGTACAAAGATCAATGAACCCTGCCCCAGTACCTCACACAGATTCCTCATACTGCTGACCCTGACCTCAAACTCAGTCCTCAATTTGTGTAAAAGGAGAGACTGTACACATAAGTTCAAACATACCCAATGTAATAAAAGACCAAATGAAATTCATTCTCTCGATACAACCTGGTACCTGAGGATTCCATTGGTGCATATCTCTTTGTGCTGCACATGCATACCTTCCAGTCAGCATCTTGCCTCTCCAACATTGCTAAGCATCTGCCCGGATTCCAGGAAAGAATCCAGCTGAGGAGATTGAGGGGAGGCCATAAAATTTGGTGTGGAAAGCACTGGGTAAGAGGTTAGAAGACCTGGCTGCACACTTACAGATGACACCAACCAGCTTCATGACCTTGAGTAGGACATTTACTTCCCTGGGTCAGATTTATCACTTGCAAAATCAGTATGTGGGACCCAGTCGCCAAGATACCTTATGAAAAGCAGAGAATACAGTATTTTGCTTATTTTGAGACATCAAAACCAGATATGGTTCTGCCATATCTAAAGGGATGGATGGAAAATCATAGGAACTTAGCCAAAGTTCGAGTGAAAGAACCTTTGCATCATTGCCCATAGTTCTCTCCCTTTGCTTTTGAAAACTAAAGAAAAAAGAAATATCAATGACTACATTTTACATCTGGAAAAAAGAACGTTCCAAGAGATTTTCCATTCATGCATTCAGATTTACTACACTGCAAACCAGTGGAAACCTGCTGCATTTATTTAAACTTCTGTCATCATCATTGTGAATACAGCCAGAGGTCTCCCGTGGGCTTCTAGTTGAAATGCTGAATGGCAACAAAAGTAAACAAAGCAGCATCTTACTTTTTATTCTCCTGGCTGAAATACTGGTATTTAATGACATAAAGAAATACCCAGAAGCTACAGTTGAGTTAAGTATGAGCATAAATAAAATGACAATCCACAAAGCTGGAATGCACATACCCTAAATTCTGAAATCAGATTCCCTTCTCCCAGGGCACCCTTGAAGCTGAAGTTATATTTCTTCTGCCCTTCCAAAATTTACCTTACCAGAGGGCTCTTAAGAAAACACTGAAATTAAGCTGAATAAAAAGAGTGGACTTTGGGTAGAGTCCTCTGCAGCCTCCTCTATGTCTTTGGGTCTGAACTGGACTCTTCCTCCTTGTCCCTCAAGAACATCCCCAGCCTCCCATGTCCTGGAATGAGGTAAGTAACAACAGATCATGACGTCTCAATATTTATAATACTTGTCATGATCACTCTGATTTTGAGGTACATGCCTTATCACTAAAATGATCAGGAAACCGACCAACTCTAATTGTTCTAAGTAGGACAAACTGCCAGTTCGTCACAGTTAGATCCAGAGGTATCCAATATCTGGGCCAGGTGGTGGGAGCTGTGGGTAACTGGGGTCTTCAGGTTGCAAAGGCAATACACATGCAGTGAGTCAGGTGAGACATGAGCTGGACAGGCAACCAAGTGTATAGGTACACAATTGCTGGAAAGAGTTGACCAGATTCAACATCTCTGAGATTTTGAAAGAGGATGCTTCTGACACCTGAAGGAGAACAGAATCATGAAAATGGGCTTCTAACCACAATTGTAGCACTGATTGACTCCACAACCTTAGAAAAAAGATTCTGTCTTTCTGAATCTGTTTCCGCATCTGAAAATACATTTGGTTATTATTCAACATTGAAGTCCCACTTAATGTTTGTCTTAAAAATGTTAATTGGAATTTCCAGGTAAAGGGAAGGGTGAGAAAAGAGGAATATGGAAATCTGAAAACATTCGCAAATTGAAACCCAGCAAACTCTCCAAGTTAACCAGATTTCATGAGATTAAGAGTGATGCCATGGGAACTGTTGATTAACACTGGCTGTGAAAAGTCTATCCTGTCAAACTGGAGCATCAGAACCATCCAGGGCAACAACAGAGACGTGGAAATAGCAGGATTGGGACATGGTTTGTTTCATCACTTGGAGCATGAATAACATTACACTCTTTTCAATACTGAAATGAATTGGTAAGCTTCTATTGGTTAGCTTAGCAGGAACTTTCTCTAGACTTCCATTCTACTCTCCTTGATAGTTTAAGAGTTGGAGGGTGTGGCTCAGTTCAAAGACAATAATCAAGTGTCTAAATGGAAGAAGCATGATGTGGTGTATTTTCTGCTTCTGTCAGTGATGTTGAAACGTCATTGTCTTTTAGAAAAGTGGTCTTTCCAAATTGGATGTTTTCTCTACTCATTGCTGCAGTGATCACACCATTTGATCAACACAGTTCTAAGGAGGATGGAGAGAGTAGAGATTTCTGCTGAAATTACAGCTATCTGTATCTAACTTAATGTTTGGACAGTGAGCTATACAACATCCATTAGGCTGAGTTTTCATGATTCAATACTTTTTATTCATTACACAACAATTCCCTGGGTACCCTAGAAAAGTTCTATCAGAGCAATTCTGGTGTCTACCCAAATTCCTTTTGATCTTGAAATTCTAAATCTAAAAGCCTCTCCTCATCCCTAGAGCAAGTCCATACTCGTTTCCTATATCACAAAGAATGACCTCTCTCTGCGAAGAAAAATCATGCTGTGGACCACTGTATTTTATACAACAGCCTGTAGGCAAATTCTCAATGTGAGAGCCACGTGCACTAAAATTCCATGGAACTACTAATAAAATAAGGATTGCTTTGTTTGCTGAGCCCCATCCTCGACCTAATTACTGGATCTAAAGAAGAGGTCAGGGATCTACATTTTCAACACATTCTCAAATGATTTTTATGCATACCAGCGTGTGAGAACCACTAGCAGAGATGTTGAGGAAAAATAGATGGGGAAGATGCCAGGAGTGAGAGGGTCAATTAAAAAAATTACTGTAATCATGTAGGCAAGTGAGGATACAAGCTGTTACTCTAATAGTGATTGAGGTAAAGAAGCAAGGAGCCTGCTTGAGAATCATATCAGATATGGACTTCACCCACTGTTACCATCCAGATTGAAATCAGACTCGGTTGGTTGAGGAGCACGAATGGAATCACCACTTTTTAGGGATGTTTCTCAGTGCAAATTCTCTCATTTTCCTTGCCTGCTGACTGGGCCTGCTGCTCTTACAACAAGCTGATTTAGGCTTTCACAGAATGGGGGCTTGGAAGCAGAGTTGGTCACACTTTGGTCACGTTTCATCTATGTTGTTTTATTCTATGCAATACCAGAAGCAACTGGAATATACAGAGGGCATGAAGACAGCACAGATGCTAGACCATGAAACATCTGAACTAGTACTGTATTATCATGTTCTGACTGCAGCTGCCTGAAGACTCAGAAATCCTAAGTGCATATTCCTCAAATCTGCATGTTTTTTAAAAAAATGTTCAACCCAAAGACATGATAGTATAGATGAAAAGTCACCAATGATGAGGACATGGAAGAACAAGGAACCCATGGCCACATATTAGGGCAATAGTCCCTACATTGCTTGAAGGAACACTACCTTTCAGGAGGTTAGTAGGTTTGCCTCAACCTCAAATACAATAAAATGAAGTGCTCAGCTGTGTGTAGAAAACATGGGCTTGAACAATGTTACCGAACTTTCTCCACAGCACTCTTCCCTTGAAGCTGTGATAGGACAAAGCTCTTGGAGGCTGTCATGTCGCAAACACATGCTTGGGAATTCTGAGGATCGGATTCTAGTTTGGCCACTTAAAAGGATATTGATCTTTCTTGAGATTCAGTTTCCTGGTATGCAAAATGCAGGTGATAGCCATTCCTGCATCAGATATCACCATGAGAGTTACACAACATTAAGGTCTGAGAGCACTTGTTGGCACTTGGTAAGTGCTCCATGAGGCAGGCTTAAAAAACAGCCAAGAGAGGTAAGCACTGCGCTACAGTGAGTTGGGCTGCTTTTTGGGACACCCACATCCCATGGCAGAGTGCCTGGTTCGAGTCTTGGCTACTCTGCTTCCAATCCAGCTTCCTGTTAATGTGCATCCTTAGAGCCAGCAGGTGGAGGCTCAAGTACTTGGGTCCCTGCCAACCACATGGAAGACCTAGACTGAGTTCCCAGCTTCTGCGTGGCCCAGCCATGAATGTTTCAGCATTTGGGGAGTAAACCAGCAGATCTCATGCTCTATACCTCATTTATCACTCTGTTTTTTCAAATACATAAATAGACATTAAAAACAAAAAATCAAGAGGGAAATAGTATTTTGTAAGCTTCTTTGACATAGGATATTTTGAGAGGTAAGAGTAGAGAATATGTCTTCACAGAAGGGTATTCTAGAGTACAAAGTTTAGGAAATTCTCTACAAGAAGATACTAGTATTAAGGAATAAAATTCAATGATAGAGACTGAGGAGGGATGAAAAATGTTGAAGAAAAATGATTGGGATTTGAACAGGTAATTCCTTGTAGTCCCTCTGGTTCCATTTTTGGAGTCAGTGAGCTCAAGCGGATGAGGTCCAAGAAGGAAATGAGATTTTTGTGCTGTAGTCAATACCATTTCCTGCTTGACTTTACCCTGTTGGAGGAGTTTCCTTGCAGCTAAAGGAGACGTATCTGCATGTTACAGGCTTTCAAGATGATGGGGCAGGTCATCCTTAGTCCCAACTGAGGCATTTGGAGTCTGTAACAGAATCAGTGTTGTTTTTCCTCAGATTTGCCTGGCTTTATCCTGAGTCTTCGGCTGCTTGTTCAAGGATAGCACTGGCAGCCACCACTTCTCAGTTGTCTCTCAATACCACCGGCTCTCTTGGCCTCTTTATTAGTGAGGCACAGCGTCATTGGAATGACTCCCTGCACACCTGGTGAGGCAAAAGCTCAGTAGCTCTAGTTCCTATTTTGGCTTTTAAAAGGCTCTGGATCTTTATACTATTTCTGGACCCAAAGGAACTGCCACACAGAAGGGCATGGAATAATGACTGCCAGGAAGGTCTTAGGAAATAGAAATCAGACATTTAGGGGATTAAAGACAGTAATAAAAAAGGGCTGCTGACCAACAAGAGATAAGAGGAGAAGGATAAGAGAATTCAATTCCCCTGCCTGTTCCTCTGCCATGAAGAAATGCTTCAAGGGACAGTGATCCATATAGTCTACCTGGAAACTGACTGTGTTCTCTTGAAGTTGTGATCACCTCAATCATATGCCACCTTGTATTTGCTCTCCATATTTCCCTGCCACATTTTCTTTCTCCACTCACTCTTCTGTCCCAAGATTCAATGCTAAGTTTTACCACAGGGTCTGTCCCTAGGGAACCCAGGCTAAGTCAGATTCTGTACACAAATACTTCAAAGAGCTCATGGAAAAAATGCAATTAAAAGATCAATATATTTTGTTGCAAAAATGTTTTTGAGATCCATGGTTAGTTTTGTTTCCTAATGTGCATTTTATTGACTTCTTGGAGAGCTCCTCATATCAAAAAGGAGGATTATGGTTTACTTCATCATTTGGACTCAGTTGATTTTTCTTGGAGTTTTGGAAGCTGGTCAAAAGGAGAAAGACACATATAAGTCATTATTCAAATACATTTCTCCTGTAGAAAATTTATCTTTCTATTTTCTAAATCAGAGACTGTGGTTTGAACATGATTCTGAAGAGTCTAAAGTTTTGCTCTGTACTGAGAACATAAAAATATGAATAATGTTTATTCCTCTTGGTATTTCTAGCACTGGGCACAATGCCTTGATTATCGTAAGGACAATAAAGGCCTCATGAATAAATTTTCTTGTAGGTACTTCTTTTAGCAATTTGAGTAATAGGGTCTTTGCATAATAAGAAAACTAAAGCTTCTAGGTCAGTGGCTCACAAACCATGGTCTATGGACCACTGGCCACCCGAAGAGGCTACACTCTATTCATTGCTAGGGAGGGGACTTCACAGATTTCACATAAATACTGACTGTCAAATAATGCTCCCTCTAAGAACTTGACATAAAAAATGCAGGATGCTTGTGAAACATCAGTCTTCTCTCCCTATCAGAAATGCCTTTGCAGGAAAATTAGACTGTCACAAAACAATCTTTTAATGAATGTTCTAATAATCAATTCTTGGGAATCTCTGGATTCTGTAATGTAGGTAGAAGCATGTTGATTTATGTGAGGCTGTGGTTTTCCACCATGTATGCATTTCAGAATCACAAGGGTGAAGGAATGTGAGAAAGGCTTTAAAAAGTAATCCCAGTGTCCCAGCCTCAGAGATTCTAACTTCACTGGTCTGGCTAGAGCCTAAAAGTTAGAATTTTTTTCTGAGGGGCGAGGGTTGGTTTTGACTTAATTTTCCAGAGTGTTTCTACTCTGCACTCAGGTTTGAGATTCCTTATGGAAGTACTGGCTAGGTTATAAATCTATTCCATGACTTGTTTATCTGATATTTCACAGAATATTGGAAGGCAAGTAGCCATTTTCTCTGAAGAAAAGATTAATGTGTGTGGGCTAGAGACTATCTGGAGAATTTAACAGAAAAGTCTGTAGAAAGAGCATGAGAATACTTGTGAATACCCAGGAGACGGGTTGGAAATGACACTTGTAGATGTGAGGCCAAGGATGACGGATGGGAGACAGAAGCAGGAAAAACTGACTCTGCCTACAGTCCTTTTTCACAAAAGGCAGCTGAGGGCATCGTTGTTGATGACAGTGAATCTTGCAAGAAGAGGACTCATGGACACGATAGTAACAATGATGTTGACAGTGGTGGCTGTACTGAGGGAAGTTAACATTAGTGAGTCTACAATATACAGCTATAGCAGGAACTGTGTTCAAATTTAATTTTCACAAAATGTTCTACAAAAAGATATCAAAGAAGAATATGTAATTTCCAGTACATACACGTTCCCACAACTCATCTCTCTCTTCTATTAACAAATCAGTATACTTTTGAAACCAGAGGAAGTTAAGATTTTTATTAAAAATTGACTTTCCAAAGGAACCAAAAACTGGTCCAGTTACAAAAATTCTTTCCAAAACTACAGTTCCTTGATTCTCCAGAAAGCGTGAGTGAGAGAGAGACACACACTCATCTTTTGTGAATCGTTGGTGCTGTTACTCATGAAAGTTCTTAAGAAGAAGCTAAAAGCACCTTTCAGAAGTCAAGGAATCCCTTTGAGTTGCAGATTCCAGGTGTTCTCTAAATGGGGATGTCCAGCTACATCACACATGGAAGATACTGACCCCATAACCCCATTTCTCATGGAGCTAGCGGTCAGCCAGAGCACTTGAACAAGGCTCAAAAAGCCAGATATCAAAGACTAAGGCTAGAACGATTTGATGCTGATACTTTTTATTCCCACAAAGGTCATAGATAACTTCTACCCTTAAGCCCTGTGGATCTGGCACTGTGATAGGTTAAGAAGTTTAGGAGAGCTACTTTAGCCTATGTTTAATTGTTAATTTCTTAAATTTTTTTTTTACATAGTGGTTTAAATGCTCAATTATTTTCCGAGAAATTTGCTTGTGTTAAGAGAGCAATGCCTGAATGTCAATTAGTTTGTCTTTAAATAATACAAACTTTCCAAACAAACCACTTAGGAAACCTTTCTTAATTTTCCCACTTATCACTTTTGAATAATATAAAACAAGCCCATGCTCAGCATCTGCCAAGACAATGTGTAAGGTCTTCCATCATCCACTGGGAATCATTACCTTGTTTTGGTTTGCTTGGGTTCAGACTCCTTGAGATGGCCTTTGAGTTTCAGGTTCATTTACACTGCTGAGTTGGGCCTGGTTTCCATCTGCAACCATAAAATTGCTTTGAATTTTTCCAAACTCAGCCCAGGTTTGCTGAAAACTCATCTAAGGGCTGTCTAGGGTTCACAGAGAGGTTTACAGAGCTATTTGATTATTTAGCTGTTCAGATTCCAATTTTAAAGTTCCAGGTGAGAACTTTACCTGATTGGGGGTTCTTTCATCTGGAGGCTCTTGCTTCCTACTATGTCCAGGTCTAACAGGTATCTTTTTCTTTTAAGAGTTAACATTTCTGATAGGAGAGTACATGTCTCCAAATCTCCGAGTGCCTCTTGATTTTTCCCTAAGTAACTATTAAAGGCATTCCCTTATGATGCCCTTTTATCTATATCCTGTGACCCTCTTTATTCACTATTTGGGTCTCCTCTTTCATTAAAAATTGCTGAGATATGTTTTCCAAATTGACTCTGATATGAATTAAGATCTGGCAAATTCGAATGCACTTAAAAATGTTCCGATTTTAAAAACAGTTAGACTAATTGTGTGGAGCCACACTACTGAAGCCATTGTCTCTGATGGCAATTATGATTCTACACAGTTGCATTTTTTGTGGAATGATTATTTGCATGTATTAGGCTTCACTATCCACAGCTGGGGAAACCACCAAAGCCTAGATTTCAAGTCTATGCTAATCCATCGGAACAAACCACTGATGGGAGTGTAATGAAGTAGAAGAACAGGTGTGTGAGTATGAGTTGATGAGTATAGTTTTATGATTCAAGGTGGTCTGTTGGAAAATGGAAGACATTTTTGAGTTATGCAAGGATGTATGGGGCAGGTTGTACTGTAGTGTTGTCGCAGATATATATTAAAGAAGTAGTTCTAAGATGTTAGAAAACTTAACACCATTAATTTATTTCTTTTTAAACACATCTTGAGGATATTGGCTCATTTCATTTTGACTTCCCCTCACTCCTCCACAAGGCTTTGCTGAATGCAGCTTACTCTCAGATAATTCAGAGTGATTTTTATCTCCAGTTAGGCCACCTCATCATCATTATTATTCTTCATTTGTAATAACGGTTGATACTAATGCTGCTGATCAGACACTGCGCCAGAGCCATGCATATTGTTGAAATGAAAGCTAAAACTAAAATTAAGACTTAAAATTTATTTGAAATGTTATGTCTAGCATTTTAAAATATTATTTTTATCACTCTCTAGTAAACACAATTTTAATGGCACCCAAATCAAGTTTTATTTTGTCACTAAAAACTTCAATATAGGTGTCACTGTTATAAATTTTAAAGCCCAACAGTACAATGACAGGGGGAAAATGAATAAGACAAAAATAGAATTAACAAACTAGTGAGCCAGATGGATACAGTGTGCTTGTATGATGACTGTGCCTCTAAGACAAAACTTGTATACATATACATTTGTAGACGTCTAAATAGTCCATACTGATAAATACTAAATTCAGCTAGGGACACGTTTTGAAAGTATCATGATTTTATTTATTTGTATCTTCTCCATGAAATTTAGAAATCACTTAAACATACTAGCTACAGTGACTCATATACAAAATTCACTCTTATCAAAACAAGCCATACTATATGAAGCCATTGTCTTTGATGGTGTTTTTGATTCTAGAGAGTAGTAGTTTTGTGATCCGATTATTCCCCTGTATTTGGCTTCACAATCCACAGCTGGGGGGACCATCAATGACTAGATACCATGTCTTTGCTAATCCATCAGAACAATCCACTGAAATTCTTCAGACACTTGGAAAATTAAAAGGCGTACTCTAGAATTTTAATCTGGCTAGCTGTCACTGTGGTTTGGGCTCACATGATATTGTCAAAATGCATGTACATTTAAGATCATTTAATCTGTTCTCAGCTTAGCCTTTCTGATGTAGTCTACTCACAGTCTAGTGGCAAAACATCAGAATTTCTACAGGGTTCATTGTGCTTATACTGGGACTCATTTAAATTTTTTTGTTTAAAGTTTTTTATTTATTTGATGAGAAGAGACAAAGAGAGACAGAGACAGAGGGAGAGAATGTTCCCATCCATTGGTTCTCTTCCCAAATGCTCGCAACAGCAAGGGTTGAACTGAGGCTTAAGCCAGGAGCTAGGAACTCAATCCAGGTCTCACACATGGGTGGCAGAAACCCAATTACTTGAGCCATGACCACTGCCTCCAGTGTTCTGTATTAGCAGGAAGTTAGTCAGGAGCCTGAGCAAGAAGGAAAACCAAAGCACTTCGATGTGGGATACAATTGTCTTAACCTAGTGTCTTTTTTTTTTTTTTTTTTTTTTTGACAGACCGAGTGGACAGTGAGGGAGAGAGGCAGAGAGAAAGGTCTTCCCTTTGCCGTTGGTTCACCCTCCAATGGCCGCTGCGACCAGTGCCCTGCGGCCAGCGCACCATGCTGATCCGAAGCTGGGATCCGGTGCTTCTCCTGGTCTCCCATGCGGGTGCAGGGCCCAAGAACCTGGGCCATCCTCCACTGTACTCCCT
This sequence comes from Oryctolagus cuniculus, assembly GCF_964237555.1. Lineage (NCBI taxonomy): Eukaryota > Metazoa > Chordata > Mammalia > Lagomorpha > Leporidae > Oryctolagus > Oryctolagus cuniculus. Next base: position 18,478,101 of record NC_091434.1, on the reverse strand, counting down.
GGCCACAGCAGAGAGCTAAGAGGGGCAACCGGGACAGAATCCGGCATCCCGACCGGGACTAGAACCCGGGGTGCCTGTGCCGCAGGCAGAGTGATTAGCCTATTGAGCCGCGGCGCCAGCCAACCTAGTGTCTTAACTGCTAAATCAAATGCCCACCCAGGGTCTAATTTTTTCCTCCAAACTAATTTAAATGTAAAATTACCTGCATCAAAAGAGATCAGGAGGAAATATCTGAGATTAAAAATGGCAAAGCCACTATCTCTGTCTGAAAACATTTGGATAGCTGCTAAAGCACCTCGCTGGAAAGTATCTAAACAAAAGAGGAAACAACACACAATATTTTGCTATGGTCCCCTAATTCTGTTTTTACTACTTCAGGCAAAAATACAATTATATTTTTAAGAAAGCATATGTAAGATGGAGTTTCTGCACATGCTTGCCTCAAAGAAATACTTCTTGAAGTTCAAAAACAAAAGTAAATAAATGGGTTACCTCTGAAACAAAAGTGTTAATTTACAAATCTTTTTATTGTTTTTGTTTAGACTTTGTTTACAAAAATTTAAAAAAAATCCTCAAGTTTTGCAAACTACACAAATGTAGTTTGTATGTATTCATTAAATCTATCTTCTCTCTCAAGCATGTGTGCACTCGCCCATTATTTGCTCGATGTTGTGAACCAAAGTTTGTGCCCTCCAAAGTGCTATATTGAAATCCTCACTTCCATCACCTCCCAATAGGATATGCATATCAGAATGTGATCCTACTTAGAAATAGGACTCTTAAAGAGGGAATCTAGTTAAAATGAGGTCAGTAGGGTACACCCTAATTCAGTGTGACTTGTGTCCTTATGATAAGAGGAAAAATGGACATGGATGTATAGGGAAGGGAGATGGCTATTCAGTAGCCAGGGAGAGAGGCAAGGGGTAAAGTCTTCCTTTATAGCCCTCCCAGGGAATCTGGGGATGGTGTTGTGGTCCAGTGGGTAAAGCTGCCACCTGTGATGCCCATTGAGCAGCAGTTCAAGTCCTGGGTGCTCCACTTCTGACTCACCTCCTTGCTAATGGACTGAGAAAACAGCATAAAATGGCTGAAGTGCTTGGTCCCCTGCCACCCACATGGGAGACCTGGATGGAGTTCCAGGCTCCTGGCCTCAGCTTGGTCCAAGCTGACCACTTCAGCCACTGGGGAGTGAACCACAGATGAAAGATCTCTATTTTCTCTGTCTCTCCCCCCCCCATCTCTTTGTGCATCTCTAACTCTGCCTTTCAAATAAATAGTTAAATCTTTTCTTAAAAAGGAAAGAACAGCTTTGTTGATTTCTTGACCTCAGGCTCCTAGCCTTCAGTACTTTGAGAAAATGAATTTCTGCTCTTTAATCCAGATTGCATATGGTGCTCTGTTACCACAGCCTTAGGAATAGAATACACTATCAACACAAATACTTTAAACAACAATAGAAGGGGCACTATTCTAAGTTACAAAGAGAACATAAAGAAGACTTCAAGAGAAAGTGAGAGGGGGCTGGCACCGTGGCTCACTGGGTTAATCCTCCATCTGCCATGCCGGCATCCCATATCGGCGCTGGGTTTTAGTCCCAGTTACTCCTCTTCCAGTCTACCTCTCTGCTGTGGCCCGGGAGGGCAGAGGAGGATGGCCCAAGTGTTTGGGCCCCTGCACCCACATGGGAGACCGGGAGGAAGCACCTGGCTCCTGGCTTCGGATTGGCACAGTGCCGGTCATAGTGGCCATTTGGGGAGTGAACTAATGGAAGGAAGGAAGACCTTTCTCTCTGTCTCTGTCTCTCTCACTATTTATGACTCTACCTGTCAAATTAAAAAAAGAGAGAGAGAAAGTGAGATGATGAAGGGGAAAATTAGAGCATGGAGAATGGAAGAGAAGCAATGTTTCTGGAATGGCTATCTATCCCAGTCCTCTTCAAATTGTGTGTAATCTCACACCAGCCGGGAGCACTAGAGGGTTCCCAATAATGGCTGTGGGTGCCCAGTTTTTCCTACTCTTCCCCCCTACAGAAGTATAGAAAACCTGGTTAAAATCTTTCTCTTGTTCTCTTACAAGGAGACAAGATCTAGTATTGGGAGAGTGGTCCTTACACATTCTCACCTTTGTCTGCTTGTGATTTCCCAATGGGAGTGTCTGAACAAGTCTCTGCACATCCCAGGCAACCTTGAGACTTTGCGTGCTCCCTGGATGGACAGAGTGTGTCTCAGAGGTGCTTTCCTGTATCAGCGGTTATGTGATAATGTTTCCCTTTGGCCACAGATCTGTTTCTCTCTTTATTGCTGTTTTTACCCTCAAGGGCCATTTCATCAGAGAAGGTGGACATCATCCTTCCCCATCTGTGTGGTTGAGATCTCCCCTTACAAATCTAGTTCCATGAAGATGCAGCCTGTGCCTATCTTTAGGACCTGTAACCCTCTTAAGCTACCTTATTTAATCTTCTCTCAAGCCATCTGAGAAAGTTATATTCCATCTCTTTTATGTGCAAGATCAAGATCAGATTTTAGGTAAATATCAGAGCTTGGATTTGAACTCAGGACTTAGGATTTGTAAGGATTGAAAGTGAGTGGAGCACTTAAACAAGTGTATGGTTTTGGGGTCCAGCATAGTATTTTACCCTAGGAAGATTTAAATTTAATTTCATAGGACAGTGTGTGTGAGTGTGTTGGCGGGCAGGAGGGGTCAATGTCCATGAAAATTTTTAAAACACAGATATCCTGGACCACTTACTCAGAAATTTAGTTTCAGCTGGTGTGAAGGGAGGCCAGGTTTCAGAGTGTGTAGAATCATCCCCAAACATTCTACTATTCAGCCAGGTTTGAAAACTACTATTATGAACAGTAGCTCCATACTATTGGGGAAGTGAAGAGTAAGAACAGGGCCTATATTCCAGTAGGGTTTCAAGACAAATAAAATCTATTCCAAAGAACAATTAATAATCAGCTGGGGTGGGCACTGAGTACAGTGGCTAAGCTGCCCCGTGGGACACCTGCATTGCATGTCTGAGTGCCTGGGATCAAGTCTCCACTTAGCTTCCAATTCCACCTCCCTGGTAGTGAGAGAGGCGGTGGGTGATGACTTACGTTGTGGAGTCTGTGCCACTTATGTGGGTTACCCACAGTGAATTCCTGGCTCCTAGCTTTGACCTGGTTCAAACCTGGCTCTGGCAGGCATTTGGGGAGTAAACTTGCTGATAGAAAATCTGTTTATCTGTCTGTCTGTCTCTCCCTTTCTCTCTCTCTTTTTCTGCTTTTCAAATAAACATCAATCAAACTTAAAATAACAATAACAATTAGCTAAAGAGGTTATGTTAATTTAATATATGTGAATATACAAAAGGAAAAGGAAAAAAATCAACATAAAATGGCCATTTTGTTCCTTAGAGTTTTAATTTGTAAACACTATCACTAGCTGTTGTTGTGAATTGCTATCACTAATTAACAATGAAATGGACTATTAATTTAAAAAATAATTTGTTGAGATATCAATTGCTCAAATATTGAAAAAAATTAGGAAATTAAAACTCAGATATAGACATCTACAAAGAGCCAAAATATCTCTCTTTGGTCCTGTAAGTTTTGCTTCTTTAGAAACAATTAATAAGCTCAAGCTGAGTCCTTTCCAGTCTGTTTTTAAGGCCCCTTTTCAAGTGTCGGTTCACCCTACTACACAGCTCTTTCTCTTTCCCGGTCCACACCATTGAGAACTAACCATTTTCTTTTCTCTATAGGCTTAAAAATTGAAGTCACGGTTTCACTCTTTTAAAAATTCCAAATTCAAGCTGAATATGAATGTTTGTTACTCTGCCATGTTTAAACATTTCTCGATAGAAAATGCTTTATTGCCACTGATTCAAGGCCATAAACATGCTTTGAATCCAATTCAATATATTTCTTATTTGTTCCCGATTTTCTTTTTTCCTTTTAATTATTATTAGAAGGTATAAATTTCCAATGAAGCTTGGCCCTGACAAGGCTCCATTATTTGCACATGACAAGTTTTATCAAAAACAGTTGGATTTTTCTAAGAAGGCTTTTATGTTCCCTCCATAAAGTATAAATAAATGAAAAGGATTAGACTGAGGAAACGGAGCATAATTCATCACCAATGTGAAACGTAGTCAAGGGGTTGCAGATGGATGAACTGAAAACTTGGTACACTCCTCCAGGCAAGAAAACCATCCTGCTTGTGCCAACAGGACCACTATCTGTGACCCTAGTCAAGCAGCAAGGCCCTTTGCGTGGTTTGTGATGTCTTCTTAATTTATTAGTTTGCTTTTGTTTTTTAGTGCTGGCCGTATAAGACCAAGGCTGATTTGGACTCTTGAAAATCTATCACAGTCTAACATTGACTCTAAACAACTGCTAAGGCTGCTCTTCCCCTGTCCCCTCTAACTCTCTTTCTGCCTCTGCCCAAACACACAGAAAAGTAAAAGAGCACAGAAGCACACAGAGCATGGACCACAGCAAGGCAGTGGCTTTGGCAGCGTAAGCCACCATGTTTACCAGATTTTTGGATTTAAGACCAGCAATTAGTAATCTAAGAAAAAAGACATTTTTGAATGTATAAGGGCACTCTGTTTACCCATACAAAATCAATTATTCTAGTGAGCTTAACCTAAATTGTAATAAAATGACAGTGAGTTATTTAAGTTATATAACTGTCTCTAGTTTTGTCTGTAGGCTTACCATGGAGCCTTACTCTTGGTGACATAGAAATTCATGGCACAATTTCCCCCTAAAATCTGTCTGAACTTTCAGAAATAAGAGACTTTTCATGTCTCATATTCTTCCCCTGAACTTCCATTCCTATCTAATAATAATAGAGTGCTTTATAGCATATAAATCGCATTTCTGTTTAAAAGTGACCTTCCTCATGACCTTTGTGTCTCTGCCTGTCAGCAAATATTCTTCTAGTAATAATAAGCTTTAGCCGGGAATGGGGACTCGAAATTAGACTGATTCCAGGAACCGCCTTTATGAACGCTAGGATATAGCTCACTTTGAGTTAAATAATTTAACAGCTTTCCCCAAACTAAACATGAGCTGGACGTGTCATTTCAAACAGAGAAAACGTTACCAATTGTTTAGAAAAGGAGAGAAAGGAATTATGCCAATATGTTTGCAGTTCGGGAGATCTTCTGAAAATTAAGCTCCCAGTACTTTCACATCATCTTCTGCCAAAGCAGAATTGGTAATTTATTATTTCTGTTTAATTCTAGTCCAGTTCTTAGAAGCCATAAGGGATTAGAACATTTGTCTGCTATCCTTGTAACCTAGAGTTCTTTTGATTACAGAATTCTTCACAATTTGAAACACTACCCCACAAGGATTCATTTTAGTAGAACAGGTTTTATAGTGAACTGGCACATTTTTCCCTGTGTATTAACACTCAATTACAAAGCTTCAGTTGAAACACCGTGAGTGCACAATTTTGTAGTTTTAATATATTTCCAATAAAACGGTCCTGCTTAATGGCTATAACAACCGTATCATTTGTTTAGGGAACAAGAAAAATATAAGACTAAGGCTCTAGAGGTCAGCTCCCAGAAATATTTTAAATGGACTGTCTGATAATAGGTAGAGAGGAATTTTGTTCCCTCTCAAGCAAATAATTTCATTTAAAATCACTGGTGTAAATTTTATATGAATCTTAGTTCCGAATGAATCATAATGGGAAAGCAGCTTTCTTCCATTAGGTCAATTTATTATCCAGACTATTCTGCATTCAAGGTTGACTTTCAACTGTGAGCTAATTGCTTTTACCTAAATACACATTTAGGGAGGCAGAGGAGACCAGCTGTGCAGTGGCCCAAAAAATAAATGGCTTCCGTATTTCTTCAACTCTTTGGACAGCCCTGTCAAGAAAGAAATGAGAGAGAGACACGGGCTGCTTCCAAGATCACAAAATCGCAGATCAGTCCTGTCAAACATGTTGGAGACTATCCACCACAGCATTCCCCAGTGTGCTCCAGGGGACGGAAATGGACCTACTCAAGGAAGGGGAGTCTCAGTTGAGGATATAGGCAGATCCGGCTATACCTTCTCTTAGTGTCCATCTTATGTGCTACCAGGCAAAGGAACTGAGATTTTTTTAGGTGAAGCAGCCCATTTACCTGTTGAATCCCATGTTCCCCACATTTACTTGAACATGAAAACTTTGTTCATCATAAACCCTTACATCTTTTCCTTGAATTAACATGTTCCTAGGAAGGATGTTCTGTGAGACACCGACTTGAAACTCATTTTTTTAAAAGAATAATGGATAAAAGATCAGTGAAATAAAGCACCGGCCCCCAATATCTTAGAAGAAGCAACCCTAGAATTCCAGCCTCTTCCACACATTTTTGCTGAATGCTTTTTTATTTAATACCTTTACACAGGTGCACTCATTTCTGGTGATTGGCCCATATCCTTGTTTTGATTCATTGGGATTTCTTCATAAGAGACGGTTTATCTGGGTCCCCATGGGCTACAGGCCACATGAAGGATCATGGTGTTTTTCAAAACATGGACCTTTCAATAACACCCTATCCAGTCACACACAAAGACACATGGCTATTCTCACTGGTAAGATGAGTACAATAGAAGATGAAAGACCCAACTCACATGTGTCGACCCTGCCTTTAATAAATAATATCCTAACATCTGGTTCATTGGCTCAGTTCCTCTGAGTATCTTCAAGTGGATGGACCCAGCAACTCATTTTCTTTCCTTGGAGTTTAAAAACTTTTCGGAAGCCCAAACTGTAGATAAGATTCTTTCTTCTTCTCTTCCACACATCTGTGTAAAACTTTGATTCCTCTCAAATAAAAGTGAATGAGCTCACAAGTCAATCTCATTGCTCAAAGCATTGTAGAGTACTGAGATCTGGAGACGCTAACTACTCTGGTATGGGGTTGGTCTGTAAGCCAAAGTTCAAAAGGAACCACTGATGGATCAGAAGAACCCTTAATGGTAAACAGAGGGAAGCTGCCAGCAATTGCCAGACAGTGACAGCCACCAATGTCCTGACTACTCTATTAGCAACTTTCATCTCAGCTGAGCCCTTTGAATGCCCAGAATGGGCCAAGTGGGAGATAGCCAGGCTCTGGAATCTTTAGGGTTGAATTTAAAAGGAGGATGAATTGGCAGGTGGCAGCTGAGTTATTCCCTGTTACTCTCTTGTTTGTGTTAGCTGCAAGCTGTTTTTCTCTGTCTGTCTGAGAGACAAACCGCAGGCCCCAGGCATATCAAGAACAGTGACGTAGACTCATAAAAAACTCTTCAGAAAAAAGGGAAATGGTGCTTCTTTTCCTTATGGAAGTGATTGTTGATCAAATCATCTTGTTTAAAGACCAAGGAAAAACAACACAGATGCAAAAACATCTCTGGATCCTTAATCATTGGGGATGCTGCTTCTTTTCAATGCCAACCCTAAATTTCTGCAGTATAGCATAATTTCCCTCTAAGTCAAATTCTAGTGTGGTGCCGCTAAACATTTACTGTGCACACAAATCACAGGAGGATCTTGCTAAAATAGAGATCCTGATTCAAGAGGCCTGGACTATGCTCTGAGATGCAGCATTTTCTAACCATTATGATTTATTTTTAATTTAACTTATTTATTTATATAAGAGGCAGATACACAAACAGAGAGAACTTCCATCTAATAGTTCACTCCCCAGATGTCTTCAATATCATGACTGGGCACATGCCAAACCCAGGAAATAGCAACTCAGTCCAAGTATCCTACTTGTATAGCAGGATTCCAGTCACTTGCTCTAAAACTTTTGCCTCATAGGGACTGCAGGAAGCTAGAATCAGGAGCTAGAAACTGGAATTGAACCTGGGTACTCCAAATTGGGATAAAGTATCTATCTAAGTAACGTCTTAACTGTTAGGCCATAGACCCACATTGGGGTGGTACTTCCAGTCCACAAACACCTTTCAAGCATCAATACTCTGGTATAAGCATGGTTGAGGTGCTAAAACTGTTATGGTTATATGTTCACAAGCCAATCACTGGGCAATAGAGTGAATTCTCAAATAGTTGTTTTGAGTTGGTATTGAAAGCAGGAATGGTCAATCTTTTCTCTAAAGTAGGAAGAATCTTACAGAGGATAACTGAATGAAATGAGAACACTTTCAATTCCATTATTTCCTTTCATTGATCATCATAGCTTATGAGCTTTACAATTTTCCACTGAAAACAAATGGTTAAAAGAACACCTTTGCAGGGAGATTTGAAGTGTCACTTATTTGAACCTTCACTATCTCCTAAAAACCAATGCAGGTAGTATACTCCAGAGACAACTCAGAAATCTTTTTTGTCAACCTCACATTTGGCAGAGAGGGCCAAATAGTAATGGGGGAAGAAGGTCAACATTCTAAGTGCATTTTGTGTACTTTTAAAATTGGATTCATTTTTATTCACTTTGAGCACTATAGAGGTTAAACTCCGCATTTGAAAAACACAGTTTAATCATGATTACTCTTTCCAGCCAGGTGTCCTCTCCTTGTTTTTCAAGCTACTCAATTTCCTCATTTTGAGCAACTCTCCACAGTTAGCAGCAAACAAACAATGCATTTGACTGATTAAGTCACTAGTGTAGCCAGATGTTTTGAACTTGTATCATAAAGAATAGGAATGGAGTGGAAAGCCTCAAAACTTCCAAGTATTAGTGATAAGTATGGCCTTACTCATTGGCAAGATGTAACATAGATCTGAAGCATCCTCCATGTGTCCCAGTATGATGGATAGGATCCATATACAACGTAATTTTCAAGACTCCCTTTCACTCTATTCTGATCACTCCAGGTGAGATCAATCCGTTCTTCCTACCATTCTAGCATTTATAAGTTGAGTTAGTGTCCTATTTTCCTTCTTTCTCTATAGACTGCAAGTTGCTCAAGGTCAGGAAATCCATCCTGTTCACCTGGTGACTTCTAAGAGAACTTAGGGTAGAATCTTACTTTTACAAACATGCCCAGGAAATGCATGTTGGATGGAAGCTTATTCCACAAATTGTTTGAAAAACATCTCTTTTGATTTTTTAAGAGAAAAATGACAAGATAAATCTAAAACCATATTCTTTACATAAAATTCATTTCTTCTGTATTTTGGGAAGATCTTAGGGAGTTAACCTCTGCCTAGGATGGATGACACAAATGATTGAAAAGTCATCCCAGAGAGAGAGTATTACAGTGGAAAGAATAGTAGCAGGGATAAAATTTAGTTTCATTGGAGGCCTTGTCTATTATAAAATGAGGCCACTGGAACTGGAGAAACTTAACCTGACAATGATTTAGTTGCATATAATTAAAAGGACTTGAGGACATTCTTCTTCAGAATTATAGATATATATAATATATATTATTATATTATTATGTTATTGAAAAAAAAAACATGACTTCATTTCCCTTGTTTTCCTTCAGTACTGACCAAATACAGGATTCTCACTATAATCAATGTGAGTACTATTGAAAATACATTATTTGTTCAAATATAAAAATCTCACACTGAGAGGCAGGTATTTGGACTATCAGTTAAGTTGCCAGTCTGGATGTTCACATCCTGTGCAGAAATTTCTGTGTTCGAGCTCCAGATCCACTATTGATTCCATCTTCTTCCTAACAGGAGGCAGTGACACTGGCTCAAGTAGTTGGATCTTTGCTGCCCTTATGGGAGACCTGGATTGAGTTCTGGGCTCCCAGCCTCAGCTTTGGCCTGGCTTACCCCTGACCCTTGGAGGCATAAATAAACAAACAAACAAATAAATAAATAAATAAACAAACAGATCTGGCCTCTGTAAATCTCTCTCTTCCTCCCTCCCTTCTCCTCTAATAAATAAAGTAAAATATTGCATGTTGAACACTGTTTTCCAACACAACACAGTAGGTGACATTAATCATTTGAAATGATTTTGAACGTCAATGTTTGTGCAAATCCTTGCTTCCTCCTCTCTGGTCTGCTCTGCTATCCACACACCCTCCCATCTACCCCTCCTCCTTTCTTCCATCACTTCCTTCCCCCTTGTTCTCAAGTGGAGATACTCTTCGTTTATCTTCTATTTGCTTTAGGAAAGACACCAAGAAGGCAATTTTGGATTAGTTTACAATGGAACCATCTTAGGAGTTCCTTAGTAGAAACATAAATTTTAATGACTTTTAAAAGAGATTTAGGTAAAGATTATCATTAATACCATGAGTGGTACCAAATGCTATTAATTAAGTTTCTTATCTTGAGCACTTAACAATATAATGTACTTTTTTTTTTTGGTTTGAGTTTATAAAACACTGCTGAAAAATGGTTTCAGCATTGTATTTTTTGTTGGTGGATTCATTGCAGTTTAGCAAAACATACATACACAGGCAGTAGCCAACAGTTCAAATAATGTGCCCCACATTTGTTTATGTTGGATATAAACTCTTTATTCTTCATTTGTTTGGGGATTATAGTTTATATTTGCTCAATATCAGGTTTTATTTACTTCCTCCCTTAATTCTATTAATGATTTAATAAATGATTAATCTGCTATATAAATAAAACTTCTTTAATTCACTACCAAAAGGAAACACTTGCTTAATATAATTTTAAGTTAATCTTTTGAAATTAGAACACGGATTCTATTGACAAAATTTATTTCTTAGATATGCTTGACAAAATTTATTGGTAAAGTAAAACCTCAGTGCTTTAAACCCTTACCTTCTAAGAGCATAAAACAAATTATAAAATCCATAAGCCTAAATTCTTGAGGTGTTAAAACAGGTTTATGTCCTAAGAATTGATTTTATTTTTGCACTGGGTCATTAATGTAGCTTAGCTTTACCTACCGAGATAGTTCCTCGGTGTAAACTGATTAATGACATCATCAGTAACTTGGTTTCATTTAATCTTTTCAATATGTTGGTTTTTATAGGCTAAAGGTTGTATTTAAAAGTTGTTAGTATCAGAATCTACTGATGCTCTTTTTCTGGCAAACATTGTGGTAAATTTCTCTTTATGTTGGGGTAAACTTGTGTTCCTCTTTTTCCACGTCCATTTCCCTCTCATTCTAGGAAGGATAAATCCCTGTAATTGATACAGCTTTATCATATTAGGACTTATGAAATGCACCTTATGCATAAACTCATCAAAGTTCTTGGAGAAGCTGTAAACATTTGCTCTGATTCTTGAGTAAAAACCAGTAAGTGGTATGGTTCACAAGCAATCTCAGATGAAAACCACTGCACTTTTGTTGTTTCTCCATTTTAATAGTTATAAAAAGCTATATTCATATCAGAATTGAATGAAAGCTTGTTAAAAATCCTTCAATGTATATTGCCATCCAAGTTGTGTTGAATAACTTACTTAAGTCACTGCATATTTATTGCACCACTGAAAACCTGGCATTTGTAAATATTTCTTATTTTTATGGGGTGATTATAGGGTGCTACGCCTTACACAAAATTCTCTTACAAGATTTTTCTATTCATTGGCTAGTACGTAAAGTGTTTGGCATTCTTATTTTTTTTTCAAAATTCAAAAGATCAAAATAAAACTTAAAAAAGTAACACAAAGACATTTCCAAACTAATAATATAATCAAAATGCAAGTTATTGTGCCCTTTTAATACCAAAGTTGACTATATTTGTTGGTCTCTCTCAATTGAAAGAGAAAATTTACCGGTTTGAACTTACTCTAGTTAAAATTTGTTCATAATGCATTGTCTACTCTTGACTGCAAAATGTTGGCAGGGATTTCAATAACCACAAATATTATCTAAGTCTTGACTTTATCTCAAAAACAAAGTTCCTAAGAGCATAGCCTTCAAACTGGGTGGGCAGCCCTGGACAATCAGCTTTACCAATGTTGCCAGCAATGTAAGATCTCCTACCATATGGGGCAAGCACAGATCAGGACAATATTTATCTGCAACATGCAACTTTTCTTTTAAAAAATACATTCAGTGTATTTCTTTTGAAAAACATCCTTTTCATTCACAGCTAACATCATGGCACTTTCTAATTACGGATTCACTTTGCGTTTGTTCAACACACATTCATTGTGCATTTGCCATATATTTAGGCTCAGTGTGAAGAAAGTGACCAACCAGGATTTGAAGAATCAAGTGAGGGCTAAATAAAAAACACAAACAGGAAGCAAACGCCTTCAGCCAGAAACAACTGTGCTGAAATGGAATTTTTCCATACTTCGACATTGAAACTCCTCATAGGAGCCTTCAGCTCACCCTTAACACCCCTTTCAGGAAGTGGCACATTTTTCAAACCTTTGCATGATTGGAAGGAAGAAGCAGCTGCGGATGCTGACTCAGCACATCAGTCAGGGTTCCCCACTCCTGGCCGTGGAAAAGAGTGCCATGGAGGAAGCGGGGGTGAAGGTGTGGGGTGGCCCAGTCACCACAGGGGAAGGTGACACCAGGACCTGGTGGGGGCCCCGAGGTGAAAGGGAGGCACAGAGGCTCCTGGGATTTGTAGGCACCTGACAACATCTTTGGCTTTTTGTTTTTTAAGAATTATTTGTCTATTTTGGAAGTCAGAATTACAGACATGGGAAGAGACAAACAGATCTTCCATCCACAGGTTCACTTTCCAAATGGCTGCAAGGCCAAAGCCAGGAGGCAGGAGCTTCATCTGGGTCTCCCACATGGGTGCAGGGGCCCAAGCACTTGTACAGTTTTCTGTCACTTTTCCAGACCATTAGAAGGGAGTTGGAGGACCTGGCTTTGTGGCATAGCAGGTAAATCCACTACTTGCACTGCCCGCATCCTGTATGGGTGCCGGCTGGAGAGCAGTGCAAAATGGCCAAGAGCTTAGGCCCCTGAACCCACGTGGGAGACCTGAATGAAACTTGTGCCTCCTGACTTCAGTCTGGCCCAGTCCTGATCGTTTTGGCCATTTGGGGAGTGAACCAGCAGAAGGAAGGTCAATTCTCTGTGTGTGTGTGTGTGTGTGTGTGTGTGTCTGTCTGTCTCTGTCTGCCTCTGCCTCTGCCTCTGTAACTCTGCCTTCCAAATAAAGGAAGAAAGCAGGTTGGTTAGTTGTGGTCTGAAGGAAGGGGCGATGGACATGACTGCTTAGTGGGTACAGGGTGTCTTCCTGAGGCAATACAATTTCTGATGCTAAATAGCAGTGGTGGTTGCACAACATTATGAATGCACTTAATGACAATTGTACATATTAAAATGGTGGGGCTGCTGTTACGGCACAGTGGCTAAGCTGCTACTTGCAACACCAGCATCCCGTATCAGAGCATTTTTACTTTGCTTCTGACTCAGCTTCCTGCTAATGTGCCAGGGCAAAGCAGCAGCAAATGGCCCCAGGACCTGGCTGCTGCCATCCACGAGAGATATCGGGATGGAGCTTCCAGCTCCTGGCTTCAGCCGGGTCCAACCCTTGCTGTTGTCATTTGAGTAGTCAACCAGGGGATGGAAGATCTCTCTCTTCCTTTCCCTCACTTCCTCTCTCTGTCTCTGTCACACTGCCTTCCAACTAAATAATGTTTTTTTTAAAAAATCGCTAAAATGGTAATTTTTATACTGTATGTATTTTACCACAATTAACAATTTTCTGTAGAACAATTGGGGAGAGGACAGAGAGTAGTTACTTCTCTGTCTCAGATGTAAAAGACAATTGTATGTAGTGTTTTCCTAGAAAATTGAAAATGAGGATCATTTACTTTAAATGGGACTAGTAAATTCCACTGATAAATCGTCAATTAAACCCAATAACAATTGTAGCGACTTCGTTAGAGATATCTTGAAATTTGTGTGCTCTTTTACAAATAAGTTCATCCACACATTTCAAACATGTTAGTTTATAGAAGTAGCTAATATTCATAGCATGTATCTTTTCTATTGAAGAGAAGTCATTTCACTGGAGTTTCCTAATAATCCTTGCAATTCAGGGGCCGGCACAGTAAAATAGCAGGAAAAGCTACAGCCTGCACTGCCAGCATCCCTGTGGGCACAGGTTCGAGTCCTGGTTTCTCCACTTGCAATCCAGCTCCATGCTAATGTGCCTTGGAAAGCAGCAGAAGGTGGCCCAAGTACTTGGGGCCCCTGCATTCATGTGGGAGACCCCGAGGAAGCTCCAGGTTCCTGGCTTTGGATCAACCCAGCTCCAGCCGTTACGGCCATTTGGGCAGTGAACCAGAGGATGAGAGTCCTCTCTGTCTCTGCCTCTGCCTTTCTGTAACTCTGCCTTTCAAATAAATAAATAAATCTTTATAAAAAATCCAGTAGCTGGTTCCATTGTGGAACTAGAGAGCTTAAAATTATTTGAGTACTAAGTTCCAATTTACATGAACTCAATTGTGGTTTACAGCAACTAAATAAAAGTACCAAAGAATAAGACGTTTTATGGCTCACATGAGGAAATAATTCCAAACCACTGTTTTCTCTAACAAGAAATTCCTTCAGTATATTTTGGAAACAATTCTATAAATGTCAGTATGTTTTATGCTAATTCTTCATATACAATGCATTAATTTTATAGGGATTTAAATCACTAGGTTTTATTATTCCTTTTAGATTGCATGTTTATTTGAGAAGGAACATGACTCTTTGACTTATCTTCATACAATGTTTTAATTGTCCAGTGGTGTGGGATTTTTTAATAATGGTTCCCTCGATATCGAGTTTGCTAAGAACTTTTGCATAGGTGCCAAAACTTGGACTCCCACCTGATTATCTATCTGATTATGTATACCTTCTTTAGATTAATAGTGTCTTCTTGATGAGAAAATGGTATTAAATGGCTTTAAGTGGAACTTCCAGGTCTAACTTTCTATTATTGATATGCAACTTTGCATTTTAGAAATGCTTACGCACACACACACACACACACACACAATTTCCTTGACTCCTTGCAACGCTCACATGGCAGAGCAAGTATCTTCCCTGTTCCGTAGAAGAAGAAACTAACAATTAAACAGATATTATTACTTTTTCAAGATTAAGCTAGGATTTGAGACTGGTTCTCATTTTAATACTATCACATCATCAAACCTAAAGCTATATTTTGATCAAATGGATAAACTTTCTCTACCTGTCCAGGGCAGCGAAGCCTATCATATCCTCAAACTTCCTTATAAGCTTTGGACTCTGGACTAAGGGATTTGTTGCATCTAATCCATTGTATTCAGTTGAAGGAGAATAATAAGTGTGGGTTTAGTTTCTCCACTTGTCTCTTACAGATGAGTGAAAACTGACTTCAGTGAATTATCAAAGCTACAATTTTCTAATAGTATTTATTTATTCATGATTTATCATTCATTAATAAATGCAAAAAATGACTGCTTAGATTTTAGTGTGTTATTTAAACGTTATATCAGTCTCCTTTTTAAAAAAGCTTACATACTGTTTTCACTTAGAAATATGTTGTGAATACTTTCCTTTGACCCTACATATTCTACTGACATATGTTTTGTGATCACATACATTTTGTGATGTTAGTTATTTTTTAAAATGTACTATTTGAGTCAATTTCCTTTTGCTGAGCTTTTCAGTGGTTTTCTTTTTTTATTTCTTTCAGAGAAGCAAATTCTGTTTGTAAATGCTTTTTATTTTTTCTATAACTTCCCTAGGCTCTAATCCTGCAAAGGAAAGTACAGGTAAGAGTTTGTACATTTTAAGATTTTTGAAAAATTCACCAATCCATTGTCCAGAAATGCTATGAAGATTTATACTCCAAAAACACTGCCTAAGATTTTTCTACTGCCCAACCTCTTGATAATATTTCCAAAGATATAATATTTCCAAGCTTGATATTTGAATTTGGTACATTTTATTGGCATAATTTGAGTGATGATGATTCCTCTGTTTATATGTTTCTTAGTTTTGTTCATATTACTAGTTTTGTTTGTATTCTTATTAGTTTTGTTTGTCTTCTGAGCATAATTTATTTACCATTTTCTATGTGAATAGATTTTTTTGTTTAGAAAGGTCTTCTCTACCCCAACATTATATAAAGTCAGCTTTATTTCTATGACTTTATTTTGATAGACATATATCAAATTTAAATACACCTGGAATACATGGTTTCATATTACTTAAGTAATTCTCATTTTTTCCCTTCTTTTAAAATATATTTATAGCTTGAAATGCCAGAATCATTTGCTTAAAAATAATTTTCTCATGATCTTAAAATGTCATCATTTTCATATTTTAAATGATTTTGTTTCCATCATTTTATTTTGGTCAATATTTCTTGTTTCCCATTAACCACATTTTCTCTGTTAATCATTCAGTAAGTTTGGATCTATCTATACACTGTGTAATTCATTACTGCTTTATAATATTTTATTACATAATGGTAAAAGTCCTCCCACATTATTTTACTTCTTCAGTTATTTTCTTGGAAATTTCTGTTTATTTTTTCTAATGAAATTCAAACCATTTTTTCAAATTTTAAGAAAACTCCTTTGGGATATGGATCAAAACAATCCTAAAATTAAAAACTGATTTGAGAAAAGGATCTTTAACTTTATGTTTAATTTGGATGTCGTTAAGAATGGGATGGAACACTGCTCCATCATATTTTCAGAGTGCTCATTGTTGGAACAAAGGAGAGCTCTGCATTCATGTGTGCACATTTCCTAACAGGATGTCTCACTGAGCTCTGTCGGTGTAACTCAGAGACTTGGCTGAAACTGGCTCTTCTCTGTATGACTGCTTTGCAAACCTGACCAGACTTCTAATTCCTGGTCTAACAAGTGTCAGTAGGGCTCAACTTGATCATCTTCTGTATTATCAAACTTATTTTATTCTTGTTTATCATTCACTTATTCATCCAGCAAATAAGTATTGGCCTCTTTCTATTCTCCCAGGACTATTCCTGACAGGAAAAAAAAAAAAAAACCAAAAAAAAAAACAGAAACACAAGCAAAGAAGAAAGGGCAGAAACCCGGGAAAAAGCAGAGTTGCCCAGCGTCTTGGAATGGTTTCTGACTTCCATCAGTGGTTCTCTGATGCAGTTTCTGTAGCTCTCAAATTTGGTCCTAATGCATCAGAGTTAGTTAAGGCGTTTGTTAAGCTCCCCTGTCTAGGCAAGAGCTCCCTGATTTGGTTACCCCTCCAGACTATTCTGAAGCACACCCCAGCTTGAGAGCTAGTGTCTCAGTGACCTCCAGAATGAAGGATACAAGTTCCATGTATCATATTAAGGACGATAATTAATAATACTATTTACTGAGCACTATTATAAATGTATTACAGGAAAATGAATAATTGAATTCCCTCTGTGAGTTTATGTGACAGTTACTATCATCTCCCTTGTTTTACAGGTGAGGGCTGGACACTCAGCCAGGTGAAGTACTGCAATGGGACATTTGCTGGGAAAATACTAGAGGCAGAGTGGGACTCTAAGGCACCCCAGTCCCCTGAACCTCTCCACTACATTTCATTACCTCAACCCTTCTCCACTTAATTTTTTATGCCAATGCAATATTTAAAATTTTAAATACACTTATTTTTGCAAGACACTTTATATCATTAGTATAAATGGAAAACATGATTTGCCCAGAAGAGTAGTTGTAAATGTAAATTCAACCCACATGAAGCAGTATTTTAATTTCTATTTATTTATTTAAGAAGTAGAGAGGCACACACACAAACACACACACACAGAAATACCAATCTGCAGGTTCACTCCCTAAAAGTTTGCAATGGCTGATTCGGGAGCCAGGGGTCTGAAAGGCAATCCAGGTCTTCCACCTAGGGAGCTGCCTCCCGCATTAGCAGAAAACCAGAGTCTGGAGCCAGAGGCACGTATTAAGTATAGACACTCCAGTAGCAGAATACATAAGGTTGGTTTTACTGATGCCTGAGCTCCAAGTCCAAAGTCTCCTTTTTTTTAAGATTTATTATTAATTTTTTATTTGAAAGACAGAGTGAAATTTCAACACTTAAGAATAACTGTGTATTAATTACAGAATTAAACCAGTCATATTAAGTAGAACAGAAATGTGATCCCTGTTAAACATAAGAGTAGGAATAAGAGAGGGAAGAGATATATAATTTGGGACATGCTCAAGCTGACTTGCCCCAAATGGTAGAGTTAGAAACATACCAGGGGACTCCAATTTAATCCCATCAAGGTGGCATGTACCAATGCCATCTCACTATTCCAAGTGATCAATTTCAGTTCACAATTGATCATAATGAAAGGACTAAGAGTCAAAGAGAGCACATAAACAAGTCTAGTACCTGCTAACACTAACCGATTGAATAAATAAAGGGGAGAGTGATCCAACATGGGAAGTGAGATACTCAGCAGACTCATAGAATGGCAGATGTCCTAAATAGTACTCTGGCCTCAGAATCAGCCCTAAAGGCATTCAGATCTGGCTGAAAAGCCCATGAGAGTATTTCAGGCATGGAAAGCCAAGACACTCTGGCAAAAGATCTCTGTGAGTGAGATCTCAGTGGAAAGAACAGGTCTTCAAAGAAGGAGGTACCTTTCTCTGAAGGGAGGAGAGAACCTCCACTTTGACTATGACCTTGTCTAAACAAGATAAGAATCGGAGAACTCAGAGGGCTTCCATAGCCTTGGAAACTCATGACTGGAGCATAGGGAGATTACTGATGCCATAGACAGGAGTGTCAATTGGTAAAGTCAACAACAGGAGTCACTGTGCACTTACTCCTCATGTAGGATCTCTGTCCTTAATGTGCTGTGCATTGAGATTTAATGCTATAACGAGTACTCAAACAATATATTTCACTTTGTGTTTCTATGGGGTGCAAACTGTTGAAATCTTTACTTAATGCATACTAAACTGATCTTCTGTAAAAAAAAAAAAAAAGGAAATATCAATTCCCAAGTTGACTCTCACTGGGATTAAACATGACAATAGGTCTGATCTGATTTCATCATCATTTAAAAAAAATCATCTATTATTTTTCACTTTATGTTTCTGTGTGGGAGCAAACTGTTGAAATCCTTACTTAATGTATACTAAGCTGATCTTCCGTATATTAAGATAATCGAAAATGAATCTTGATGTGAATGGAAGGGGAGAGGGAGTGGGAAAGGGGAGGGTTGTGGGTGGGAGGGATGGTATGGGGGGAAGCCATTGTAATCCATAAATCGTACTTTGGAAATTTATATTCATTAAATAAAAGTTAAAAAAAATGATTGAATTATAAAAAAAAAGAAAGAGTGATAGAGAGAGAGGAATAGAGAGAAAAACAAAGAAATCTTCCATCCACGGTTTTTCTCCCCAAATGGCCATAATTGCAAGGGTTGGGCCAGGCCAGCCCAGGCCACAGCGAGGAGCCTAGGACAATATCTGAGTTCCCTACATGGGAGTTAGGGACCCAAGTACTCGGGCTGTCCTCCACTGCCTCCCCAGGCATATTAATAGAGCGGCGGGTCAGAAGTGGATGGGATGTCTTTTCTCAAGCAGCGGCTCAACCTGCTGGCCACAACACTGGCTTCTTTATCAAGAGATGAAGATATGTTTTTTAAAAGTTTCAGGAACATATTAGCCTTAATCCTAGACATTTTTCTTGATTTAATTGAAAGGCTTAAGGTATACCTCAAAGAAAATAAACAAAACCTTTTATTGTTCAGGGAAATTTAACCATGATTCTATACCACATGGAATTAAATTTATCTGTGATATATGAATTCTACTTTGGGTAACAGTGGATTAGCGAACTAAGTATAAAGGGTAGAAACAAATAGAAAATGTGGTAACATTTGTCAAACATTGAGTCAAGAAAGATTTTACAAACATTAAAGCAATGAAATAAATTGGAAAATATTCAATTTTTAAGAGTAAAAATTTAACCAGTTTTGTGAAATCAAGTGGGTAAGGAAAGTGAAAATAAGTAGGCAATAAAAGTCAAAAGATGTTTGAAAAATATATAACAAACAAAATATTGAGATATTCAAATGGAATGTATTCATACACATAATTTTAAAAGTAAAAGTAAATGGAAAAATGAGCCAATCAACAATGCTTCTTCTCTGGATTATAGCTTATTTACTCTTCTTTTGATACATTTCTATATTTTCTAGCTTAACAACTGTTAGCATGCATTGTTTATATACTCTGAAAAAACCTAATAAACATAATTTTAAAATGTAGAAGAAATATGAATGAATTTGCAAATAGAGACTCACAGACACAAGAATTTATCAGAAAAGGTGTTCATATGTAATAAAATTAATTCATCCATAGTAATGGGAAAAACATGAATCACATATTAAATCTATTTGAGTTTAGTTATAAACTTCTTTAATAAAATTTTCTCTACATAAAAAACAAGGCAAATTCAAAGAGAAGAATTGATGTCTCCCTGTCTCTCCCTCTCTCTCACACATACACACACACACACACACACTACTAATGAAGAACATTATTCATTAAAGCAGTCTAATAGAAATAAAGACGTAGCATTGAAAGCTGGCAAGTCGCAAGTATGTTTGGTATTTGAGCCTCCTAAACATTGCTGATTGGCTAAACACCCTGGTTGGTCAACCAACAAAATCACCTTTCTTTGCAGATGAGGATACAGGCCCAGCCATTCCATGCACTAGAGTTGTTTCTCAAACTGGCTGTGAACTTGGAATCAGCTCCTATAGGTGCTCTGAGAAAGCACTCCAGGTTCCATCAATTACTGCAGTATCTCGGGGTGGGGTCCCATTGATGTGCCTTAAAAATGCCTCAGATAATTTGTACAACCAGGAGAGGCAGAAGCGCAAAATTTCAATATGTGATTTTCTGACTCAGACTTCTGTGCTAATTTTCCTTTTCCTTTTCCCAGGAACTACATTATTCAATTATAGAAACCTCAAAGCACATTGGTTTGCTTCTGGTAGGTACCTGAGATCTGTCATCTGTAAGA
Source organism: Oryctolagus cuniculus (assembly GCF_964237555.1). Lineage (NCBI taxonomy): Eukaryota > Metazoa > Chordata > Mammalia > Lagomorpha > Leporidae > Oryctolagus > Oryctolagus cuniculus. Next base: position 18,457,247 of record NC_091434.1, on the reverse strand, counting down.
TAGTTTACCATATTTTAAAGTTATATGGATTTGAGAACCTAGGTTTTCTTGTTGCCACACATTTCTCAAGAAAATATCTAGAGGTGAATGCTGTGGTGCAGTGGATTAAACTGCTGGTTGAGTATCCCCCAGCTGATATCAGGATGCCGTGTCAAATCCCATTGCTCTGCACTTCCAACTTGCCTTTTTGCACAGATTATGGTCAACAGTACTTTGGTTTTTGCCACCCATGTGGGAGAACTGGATGGAGTTCCTGGCTCCTGGCTTAGGCCTGGGCTAGTCCTGGCTATTGTGGTCTTTTGAGGACTGAAACAGCAGATGAAATCTCTCTCTTTTTCTCTCTCTCTTTCTTCCTCTCTCTCCCTCCCTCCTTCCCTCCCTCCTTTCAAATCAAATAAATAAATCTTTAAAAAAAAATTATTTATCCATAGGAAATAAAGGAGAAATTCAGTATCTGTACTTATGCAAGTTACAAAAAGTGATCAAGAATTTAAGAATGCTTATTTGTAGATTTTTTTGTTTTGGAAAAATCAAAAATGTTAACAAATGGGAATCAAAAGACATGAAAGTTGCATTGCTTGTCAAAATATGCTTAAATACGTGACTTTAAAATATTTTGTGCATTTCACATTCAATTTGAAGATTGCTATTATTTTAGAGCAGAAAAATCTGATGTGATTATTTACTATATTGCCTTAGGGTTAAGTGTTCACAAGTTTCAATAGATATGTGTTAATTTTTAATAACTATATTAATAATAATTTAATGATAATGTTTAATAATTAATATATTAAATTATACATTCAAGCAACTTTCTCTTTATATTTATTGCACAAGTAATATTCACATTATTTTAATGTATGTCTTGCCTGGCTGAATTCATGAAGCCTATTTCTGAGTCATTTGGAAGCTTTTTGCAGGGGAGTTGATATTTTCTAGTGGTGCTTCATTTCCTTAAATGTTCTGTGGCCCTAGTTAATTAGTCTCTCAGGGCAGAGACCACAGAATTTATTATGGATGCATGGAAGACTTTCATTTCATCAGCAAAATATGAAAGATATAACCAACATCTTGTTTATGTTGTTAAAATGCTTAATATGGGCAGGAAGTTGAAATGGAATTCTATACACGTTGGAAAAAAAATATGAGTTTTATATAGCAAGAGTAGAGTGAAAAAATCTCAGTTTACAGTTTTAAAAATATACAATTTCCATTTTACTAAATAAATTTTTCTTCTCTTTTCATGTCTTCTCTAGTAAAATGATGGCTTCACATCAAAATTGCATAATGAGTTACTGTAATATTGAAAAATAGAGAAAAGATTCCTGTTATAAAGTGGCAATTTTGCTCAATAAAAAATACCTGGGTTCTGAGATTTACATAATCAAAATTCAAATCTTGGATCAGGTGTTTGGTAGGTGATTGAATTTTAATCAAATTTCTTAAGGACTCTAGACTTCAGTTTCTTAGTGGCCAAATGGAAATAAAATACCTAACTTTGTATTTTTGTTTAAAATTTTTGTTTACAAGGTCAGGACTAAGAATCATGGGTTTTTTTCTTTGATATAAAAAACCTATAGAATTTAAATTGAATATAATTTTAGTCACATATCACGTTGTATCATATGTTATTTATTTCCAATTTTTCCAAAACACACTAAGAGCATATTTTAAAATATTGACCAAATAAAGCAATGAATATATTAGTTACATATTTATTAAAGAGTTTCCTTTGTACAGTATTACAAAGGACAGTATAAATAATTCATAAGGTACAGTCAAAATCTGTGCTTATAAGGGAGCTATAATGTGAATTCTGATTTCACAAGCAGAGCTTTTTTTGCATATATAGTTTAGAATCTTAGCTTTTAGCTAGCGGGTGCCCCTTATCCAATTAACTGTGAGTAAACTCCAGGAAACATGAGTGAGTTGTGACTTCCAGGGAACAACCATTTTAGATAGGAGCTATGCTATTGTAACAGATGACAACACTAACCCAATTTCTCTCCCTGACCCCTGAACACATGTGTTGGGCCATGAAACCTTTCAGTTCTTAGTCACCAAGATTGAAGCACATGCTACCATTTTTCACTGGGGTAAGCCACATGACTTGTTCGGGCCAACGGAATGTTCACATAAAAGATGTAAGCAGAACTTAAAATATGCTTAAATTCAGGCCTACTCATTGTACCTCAGACATTGGCATGGAAACATCCCAGGACTAGTGAGCTGGAAAAACATGGATGGAGCAGAACAGCTCCAGTTGTCCCAATAACCAGCTAACATCTGAACGTGTGAACAGCACAGCCAGGCTTCAGTGTTTCCCAAATACTTAAACACAAATTGATTATTATTTGCTTCTGATGTCTTGGGGTTATTTGTTTTGCGTTATATGTAGCAATATATAGTTGTTATAACTATCTTTAGAAATTACTTGAATATATATATATATTTATCAAGGTGATATTGTACAAATCAAAGAAAACTATTGTATTCATGCTGGATTTTTTTTACCAATGCTCATAAAATAAACAGAATAATTTCAGATTTTGATTAATAGCTGTTTCAACAGAGGTATAGAAGAGTGAATGTTGGAGTGAGTATCCAATCAATAAGCAAGATTAATTATCTATACCTGGAAACTGAACATGTTCCTCCCAGTGCCAAAATAATCTTGTGGTGTTAGAACGAATCTTAATGTAAGAGCAAAATAAATATTTTTTATAGGATTAAGTCACATACAGTTAATCTCACAGACATAAAGGTCTTGAATGGATACTGATGCCAAAGACATTTTTCTCTCATGGTTTTTGTGGCTTTAGGAATCCTTTTCTAAAAATAGTAAGAAATTAATCCATAAATGTCCATGTTTTCTCATTACCTCAAATCCTTTCATTACCCACAAATTCCAAGTCCTGACCACTTGCTTGAGCTCTGAATATACTCAACTGATGGCTAGGCACTTTCAACCGGGGGTCTGTCAGACATCCCAAACTCAACATGACCTAAGAAAAATCCATTAGTTTCATTGAAAACTGTCCCTTGGTTTTCCTGTCTCTAAACGGCTTCACCCATCATCAAGCTACAACTTGGGAGTCATCCTTCATTCTTCCTTTTTCCCCAGTCTCTTTCCTCCAAACCTTGTATTAACTAGAGTGTTTCATATACATCCATAAATAGTACACATTACAATGTTCTTGGCCTGCAGGAGCCATGTTATTCTTGTGGATAAAACCATACTGATCGGGGCCGGCACTGTGGGTTAACGCCCTGGCCTGAAGTGCTGGTATCCCATATGGGCACTGGTTCGAGATCAGCTGCTCTAATTCCGATCCAGCTCTCTGCTGTGGCCTGGGAAAGCAGTGGAGGATGGCCCCTGAAGCCGCGTGGGAGACCCTGAGGAAGCTCCTGGCTCCTGGCTTCAGATTGGTGCAGCTCCGGCCGTTGCGGCCAGTTGGGGAGTGAACCACTGGATGGAAGACCTCTCTCTCTCTCTTTCTGACTCTGCATTCTCTTTGTAATTCTGTCTTGCAAATAAATAAATAAATAATTCTTTAAAAAATATTCATAGTCATTTGAAAAAAACATACCGATCACCAGAAAATGAAAGCAAATGATTTTGCATAGTAATCTGGTTGGGGTTTCAGCATACACTCAAATAGAAAACTGGAAAGCTCTTTTTGAACAATAATGCCCAAGCCACTGTTTGCTTTAGTGTTCCTGCATCCATGGACGGTTTTGAGGACAGCATTTCCCACAAGCCCGCTGAAGAAGGATTCCCATCTTCAATCAATCACTTCAAAACTCGTGTCCCTCAACGCAAGTGTTGAGAGGAAGAAATGGAATTTAATCGTTAAGACACACAAATAATTACTTGACATGGATGTCTTAAAGAAATTCTTAATGCCTAAATGCCCCATGCTTTTCAGTGGCCTGGTGCCTGAACTTAAACAGAACTTCAATAAAAGTCATACAGAAAAAATAAATGGAATGGAATTTAAGGAGCCCAGCAATTACATTAGCAATGTTTATCTAAGGGGGAAAAAAACTAAACATCAATTTTCAAATCCTTTTTTATTATAAAATATAAAGGGACTGAAAGTTTATCTCTAGATTGCACTGCTCAAATGAAATGCATATGTGTTTGTATTAGTCAGGTTTCTACAGAGAAACAGATCATATACACACACATATACATGTATATATAAAAGGAGAATTATTACAGCAATTAGCTCACGTGGTTATGGAGGCCAAAAAGTTCCAGGATCTACCTTCTGCAAACTAGAGAATCAGGAAAACCAGTGGTGTAATTCAGTCTCCGTCCAAATAGCTGAGGGTCAGGGAGACCTAGAATGTTGAGTTCCCTCTAGGACCTGTTGTTTAATAACCATGAGTCCTGATGTCCAAGGGCAGAAGAAAGTGGATACTTCATCTCTAGCAGAGTAAATTCAATTTAACATCCTCCACATCTGCCCTTAGTAGATCCCACAAGGCCCACTCACGTTGGGGAGCCCTGTCTGCTTTACTAAGTTCACCAATTCAAATGCTAATCTCTTAGGGAACTGTCCGCACAGACACACCCAGAATCACATTTTATCCTCTATTAGGGCATCCCTTAGCCCATGTAAGGGCATCCCTTAGCCCATGTAATTTTACATGGCATGTAAAATTAATAATCACAGTGTTGAATATGCATCTCCCTCCCCCAGATCAAGAAACTATCATGTGGTTTACTCAACTCTGCTCTTGTGAAATTTTCTGAGTGCACAGTTGGCAACTCTGAAGAACCCAGGAAGTTGAGCATAGGAGGGTCTTGATAGTGACATACCTTCTTCCAAACAAGAGACTTTGTGAACATTGGAACAACTTCAACAGGCAACAAATGGATGGAGCCAAGATCTGCTAAACTGGTTCTTCCTGTGATTGTTATGTGTAACAAGCACATAAATAGAAACACCCTGATTTGATTCCAGTAGGTTGTTGTGGGTGTGTTGTGTGTCCCCATGTCTATGGAGGGTGTGTATATGTTAGAGGTAGGAGTTTCATCATCTGTAAAAATATTTTTTTAAAATGTAATAAATACTTGATATCGTTTTTAGGAGAACTGAGCAAATTGATACATCTAAATCACTGAGAAAATTAGGGATAGCAGTAATAATAGTACTTAGTTATGTGTTTGTTAAGTGGATTAAATGGAATAATGGCTGGAAAGCTTTCGTCTAAGACCTGTCTTGTAATAATTCTAGCCATAGTTGAAAGATATTGATGCTTTCTCTCTATTGCTAGGGAGTGCAGCCTCTAATTCCATTCCTGCTGTGGTTACTAAGCCCCTGATCTGCTCCTGCCCTAGGTTTCTATAAGGAGAACTAATTAATCCACAGCATAACTACGGATTCCCCAGTGCTCATGGCAGTCAACCTGTCTTGGTAAGGCTGTCTGACCAGCAGTGTCACTTTAGAAAAAATAAAGATTTGTTTTATTTATTTGAAAGGCATATTTCTAGATAGAGGGAAAGAAGGAGAGAGAGAGCGAGAGCGAGGGCGAGAGCTAGAGAGAGAGAGAGAGAGATCTTCCATCCGCTGATTCACTCCCAAAATGGCAGCAGTGGCCAGGACTGAGCCAGTCTGAAGTTTGAAGCCAGGAGCCAGGAGCTTCCTCCACATCTCCCACATGGGTACCGGGACCCACTGACTTGGGCCATCTTCTGCTGCTTTTCCAGGTAGATTAACAGGGAGCTGAATTGGAAGTAGAGAAACCAGGACTCGAACCCCCACCCACATGAGATGCTGGCACTGCATGCAGTAGTTTTACCCACTACACCACAGTGCCAGCCCCAGAACTGCAGTGTTACTGTGCCACGTGGCCAAATGCTAATAAGTTAGCTAGATAGCTATGTGCAGCTGTAACAGTAGGTAGAAGCAAACAGTCCCCAGTACCTCAAGAAGGTTGGAGGGGACTCTAGTGTCCGACATGACCAGGACACCAGCCAGAGTCCTGAGACACTTTGGATTCCATAAGTAGGGAGGTGGAGCTCAGAGCACAACGGGGAGAGACCCAGTCTGAAGCCCTGGGCAGAGCATTTTGTAAAATTAAGGAACGACTCTTGTTGAGGTCCCTCTGGGAAATACTGTTTCTGAATAGTCTGACTAGAAAGGAAACGGTGGCATTTTTAAAGAAGGAAAATAAACTTGCTCTGTTACTAAAACCCAAATACTAGAACAAATACTAGAACTTAGGGTCCTTTTAAAGTCATTTCAAAGCTACAAAAAGAAACACAATAAAAGTTGAATACGGGTTTATGTTATATAGCCATCCACACAGGCAAATTGACTGACTGGTAAATAAAGTGTATGAAATTCTTCTAACGTAGGTCATAGACAGGATAAATGCAGAAAATTCCCTGCATTAGGCAACTAAGTCTTTCATATTAAGTGAAGCATCAAGGACATTGAACATGGTTTTTACAACGAAATAGACTTCTGCAAATGGAAAAGCTGGCATGTGTGTTGCATTGAATTCTGAGGGGAGACATGCATTTTATGACACCTTTTAAGTAACAACAACACTTTCTCCTCTGATCTCCAACTGTCCCACGAACACACTGGCAACTTTGGTTTTAGAAAACAGGCATCAGAGGTAACAAAGACAAGTGAGAGGAAAACAACAGCCAGCCATATAAAGAAATCTTTTAAATGTGATATTTTAAAAAAACACCTGGATAAAGTCCAAAATCCCATAAAAAGTAGTCCTTTGAGGAAAAAATATATTTTATATATTGGTACACACACACATACATACACACACACACCCCAAATATAGATATTATACTGACATTGAAAAAGAGTAAAAAAATAAGGTATAAGTGTTTTTAGATTTTAAGATTAAAACACAATAGAGTTTGCTATCATAACAGAATAGACTATGTAGTCTGTAATTACATTTTAAAATAGTGATAGATGGTGACATCTTTCTGATCTTCCAAATTTAGAAATTTTCATTTTTTTTAACAAATAAGTGGGGAGTATTGCCAAATAGGGAGAATGGGAGTTTTTAAACAAGAATCATACATCAAACGGAATGACTAAAATCCTGGACATTTACAGAGAATTATGATTGTTCTAACTCAGTGACAGACATATAAGTTAAAAATCCCCATGGAGGGAGCCCTGTGAGGTATTTTACTGTTGGAGAAAGTAAGGTCTGCTATGTCAAGATGATGCAATTCTTCCTGCCAAGGGAAACGGACCTCAAATCTGGGATCTTGAGGAGGAGTTGTGGCAGGCTGGAGTGAATGATGCAATGGTGGGAATGGGGGCAGTGAGTGGGGCAGAGTGGGGTAGTGAAAGGGGCATGTTGCACACCCATTACGAGTCTGAACTTCAGGCTGGTGTTTGGTGCAACAGTTAAGATGAGGCTTAGCATACCCACATGTTGTGTCAGAGGACTGAGGCTCAAGTTATGGCTCTGATCTGGATCCCAGCTTCCTGCTAATGCAGATCCCAGGAGGTAGAAGGTGGTGGTTCAATTATTTGGGTTCCTGCCACCCACATGGGAGATTCAGATTGAGTTCCTGGCTCCTGGCTTTGGCCTGGCCCAAGCTCATCCATTGTGGGCATTTAGGAAGTAAACCACCAAATGAGAGCTCTCCTATCTCTCTCTCTCTCTCTCTCTCTCTCTCTCGCTCTTGCTCTCGCTCTTGCTCTCTCTCTCTCAAATAAAATATATAAATGAATAATAATTTCTAGAGAAAGGTGTTTAACCTTGAGTTTCCAAGTCAACACATGGGTCCTAATTTTGGTTTATACCTTTAAACAGCAGGGGGCTTTGGCAGATTTAACTAATCTTGAACAACCTTCCCTCCCTCATTCTTAACAGGGACTAACAGGGCCTATCAGATTTCTTTTATGAGGATTAAATGAGATAATACATGTGAAGTAGCAAAGACAGCCCACAGGATAGCTGAAGCCTTTATAAAGAGGAGCCACTATTTGCACGACTGCTTTGGCATTTTAGAGTTGAAACCATTTTGTGTGATTTTCTTTTATTTATGGACCCTAACAATGCCCTAAGATATCTTTACAGTAAAATATCAAGGAGATTACTGTCATCATAAATCGCAACTATTAAGTTCACTTTAAGTATATTTAAATATAGCAGAGTGCTTAAGAACTTGAGATATAGTTAGCTACAGGCAGAACTCATCAGCTGGTTCTGAAAAACAACCAAGTGACCTTTAATAACTTTTGAATATCCTCAAGTCTCCATTTCTTCATCTGTAAAATGGGGTGGTAATTACTGCTCCTTGTCTGCAGCATAACTGAGTGGAATAAATGCCTGTAAGGTGCTTGTCATGGTGACTGATACATACCATGTCCTCAAAGATATCAGGTATTAATATTAATAAAAATAATTACATTTATTAGAGAACTAAAAGGGTTTCTTAATTTAAAACAAAAACATTTTATGGTTTTATTATCGGTCTTATATAAAATATGTTAAGCAATGGGATGAAAATTAACATCAGCAAAAATGAGAAAACAATTCTATTTTATTACTTGGAACCAACAAAAGTAAGGTTAAATTTTACAAAAAGACTTATTCTTACCATCTGGTGAATACAGATAATAATTTTTATATGAAAAGAATTTCTAACTCATATTTATTTAATTTTTGCATGCTTGGGACTGGAATGCCTTACATATGCATAGTTGGACATATTTTTTCATATAATCAATTATGTATTAAATATTAGGGTCATCGACCAGTGATTTATAGGAGAAAGCTAGTCCCTGCTCACCTGAGGGGTGAAATAAACAAATCAAAAAATGCATGTTACTCTGTATCGAGTCCTGATGAATTCAGTGAAGTTCATAGTTCCATGAGTGCATTTGGCAGCCAATTCCAATTCAGACAGAAGGAGGATTACGTGGGTGTTAGGTGAGAAACTGGCATCTACACTGGGACCTGATGGGTGAGCAGACATTAGCAGAAGAATGAACACTGAAACAGAAGTAATGGCTAGCTTGAAGCTCCTGGCAAGGGAAGATGAACACTGGGCTCTTCCAGGAAACAAAAGATCAGCCTGGCTGTGGCATTGTGCACATCAGGAAAACATGGTGGGGTGAAGCCACCAAGGTAAAGATGATGCAAAAAGCTTAGCGGTGGCCTGGCCATGAGAAAGAGCATAGGTTTAATCCTAAGGGGAGGGGAAAGGCAATGGATGCATTTATAGTGGGAAGAAACGGGAAGGGTTTTGCCACTAAGAAATAGTTTTTAATATTATATAGAAAAAGGTTGGAGAAGAATCAGACCAGAGATAAGGAGATTCACCCAAAAAGTTGTCTATGTAAGAAACAAGTGTTTTGGGTACTGGTGGTAGGTACGGAAAGAAACTGATCAAGAAATATTTGGAAAACAGGACCCATAGGAACTGGTTGTTGATAAGGTTTGGGACAAGATAGTGATTGAAGGGTGTCACAGATAAATAAGATGATGAAAATGTCCTTGTGGGCAACTGGATAGTTGATGGTCCTGTTTATTAACATGGGAGACTCAGAAGAGTGGGTGTGTGAAGGGGAAAATGGCAAATGCGGCAGTGGTGGTGGAATTGGGATAATAATAAGAAAATGGTAGAAAACAAAATGGTAAAGACAACAATGAAATAGAAGATTCAGAAAAGATGAAGATGGACCATTAATTACTGAATTCACCAAGAACTTTAAATAGTGATGGAGTGTCTCAATTGGAGGTGGTTTAGGTCTTCTAAAGAGAGAATACTTGGGGCCAGCGCCATGGCTCACTTAGTTAATCCTCCGCCTGCAGCGCCGGCATCCCATATGGGCGCCTGGTTCTGGTCCCAGTTGCTCCTCTTCCAGTCCAGCTCTCTGCTGTGGCCCAGGAAGGCAGTGGAGGATGGCCCAGGTGCTTGGGTCCTGTGCCTGCATGGGAGACCAGGAGGAAGCACCTGGCTCCTGGCTTCGTATCGGCATAGCTCTGGTTGTAGCAGCCATTTTGGGGGTGAACCATTGGAAGGAAGACCTTTCTCTCTGTCTCTCTTTCTCTCTCTCTCTCTCTCACTCTTTAACTCTGCCTGTCAAATAAAAAAAGAGAGAGAGAGAGAAAGAATACTTGCCTAAGAGATGACAAAAAGCTCCAGAGTGGTCTCTTTTTCAAAGGTTTATTTATTTATTTAAAAGGCAGAGCTACAGAGAGGCAGAGGCAGTGAGAGAGAGAAAGAGAGAGAGAGAGGTCTTCCATCCACTGGTTCACTCTCCAGATGATTGCAATGGCTGGAGCTGAGCTGATCTGGAGCCAGAATCCAGGAGGTTCTGCCAGGTCTCCCACACAGGTGCAGGGGCCCAAGAATTTAAGCCATCTTCTACTGCTTTCCCAGGCCAGAGCAGAGAGCTGGATCAGAACTGAAGCAGGCAGGACTTGAGCCGGCACCCAAATGGGCTGCCAGCACTGCAGGCGGTGGCTTTACCCACCACACCACAACTCCGACCACCAGAATTGTCTTTAAAACTGTTGGGGAACAAAGGCTACCACTAAACAAAAAAAGTAAAACTGCTCATATGTAGAATTCTCATAGTCTGTCAGATATGAGGTAGTGTATTTTTCACATATTATCTGAAGCTATCCCCATGAGGTGTCATAAGCTAGATCTGTTTTACAGACAACGAAATGGAGGCTGAGAAAGGACTAGTCACCCAGTAAGTAACTGGTAAATCCAGGTGTATGTATACCAGTATTTACTCCTTTATTATGCTGTCTCAATTTGCAGCATGTATCCTAAGCGGTTCTAGAGGTAAATATGCCATTATCTGCATTAACAATCATGATGCCAATTAACTGACATTTTGTTTGTCTAGAAAACATTCCTCATCTTTTGTTGAAGGCATCCTCATTTCTACTTGAGTAAGTTCCTCTCCACCAAGAGGCTGTAACACAGTTGGACGGTTAACCGAGTTGTCCTGTCCTATGACAGGCAGGTAGGAGGTCCAGTGGTCCATTAGGACCAAGAGAAAATCTCTTCCTGTAACTAGAACAAGTAGCAGAGCGATGCAAAGTTGAATAACAGTGGGAGCCCACCAGGGCTGGGAGCAGTTCTTGTGCCTTCACATATGTTCTTTAAGCTTCATTACGATCCCGTTAGACTGTCTGCTTTTGTTGCTTTAGCTTAGTTTTGAAAAACCTAGCTTCTGCTATAGTAAACAAACAAAAAAAATCCCTTATTACAACACTATACTCATTCCATGACGAAGACATGGGGGTGTGTGTGGAAGGTGTCACCTTGTCCCTGCAGCTTTGTCTAGAGCAGGTTCTGTTCTGGAACACTTAGGCAAAAAGAAAAAGAGGGACCAGTTGGAAACGCCTATGAACACGTTAGCAAGTAATGAAGTTCTACCTGAGAGGCTGGTGGACAGTGGCTAACTTCACTCCAATAAAAGGAAATTCATTAGGCTGAATTTGAGCAGAGAGTTTAGAAACGGTGTGGTAAACAGAGAATTGATGGTTGATCGGTAGGACATTGCTTTTGAAGTATAGGGTGGTATGAAGTTTATCTGCCAGAGGTATACTTTTACTGGGTACAGACAAAACAGGCACTTAAGTGTATCCGTGACTGGTGATTACTAATTTGTCTTGGGATCAGACTCAATGCTTCACAATAAAATATTTTCATTTGTTTATATTTATAATAACCCATTGGTATAAATATTGACAATATTTTCCACTCCAAGAAGGTATAGCTCTTCAAATATTTCAAACACTTTTGTTATAAATTATTTTCAAGTTAAGAAATGAAACAGCAGATTCCTCTGAATTAATACTCAATATTAACAGAAGGGCCATTCCTGCAATTCCTACCTTTTGAGACAAGTGATCACTGAACATTGTTCTGAGTTTATAGATGATCACTGCCATTTCTCCCTTCCGCTTTACTCCTTGAATCTTCAATGGTACTTGTGACATCCTGCAAGAGTGCCTGTAAGATAGATTTTACCTACTTTAATTTTACTAAAGTATTTCAGCAAGTGGGAAATACAGTGTTTTGCACCTATGTGAGGGCTAATATATTCACAAGAGCCTGAGAATGCACACATAAAATAAAAACAAAATTAAATTTGACCTTTGGTCTGGTTCTGCGCACATTTGCAAGCTTGGTAGCAAAAGTAGAAGCTGCACGTGGCTATTGACATCCCTACACCCCTGGGAAATGCACCAGCATGGAGGACCTAATGGGAACAAACTCCAGTGGCTCATACCCACTCCTAATACGGCACTATTTCCAATGGAAGTAGCCACTACCTGGTGTAAGGTAAAGAACTCTGCTGTGGTTTTCCTTCAAATTGAAGGCAACAACGTGTGTTCTCTGTACTGTGGGAAGTCGGGCCTCCTGCTCATGGCCCATGTGTATGGGGTTGGTCTTGTCTTTACCCCTTTAGAGTCCACATGCAGCTGGTCTCCAAGAATGGTGGGAGGACTACTGTACTCCTCAGTTTTGTGCTAGTCTGAATTCTTGTTGTAGAATGTTTCCTTGGAATCATGAAATCAATGCAGGGTGCTGGCTTGCCTAGAGAAACTGCTTGGAGCTGGATACTATAAAATGATGTAATAGGGAGAACACCACAGGTCTTTCAGAAAAGTTAACAGAAAAACCTATGAGAGAACCATGGGTCAGGCTAAGTGTATTGGTCCCTGAGGAGGGATGTCAGCTTTTACAAATGCAAATAGAGGGTATCCTTGAAATTCTTGGAACAGACCTGCACTAAAATATGTTTTCATTGTTTTAAATTCAAATTTAACTGGCATCTTGTATTTTGTTTTATCCCTGGGACAAGTACTATAATAGAATAGAGTGATTCTGTGGAAGCCAGATTGAAGTCAACTAATTCAGAAAGGAGCAAGGCCCATGGGGGCAAAAAGTCCTCTTCAACTGGTATGGAGAATGGCTGAGACAGATATCACTCCAAGAAATGTGTCCCATGAACACCACATCAAGATTACGACTCTACTTTTTTGTTGTTGTTGTTAGTAATATTATGCTGGTTCCCGTTGACCACCATCAGCCTCCATGCTGCAGACAGAGTTGTCTAGGTTTACCTGAGGGATACTATTCCATTGAACACAGGGCATACCTTCCTATCCCTTCACACTTGAGATATTATTCCATGTGATCCCAAACTCACTCTTTGTTCAATGCTGCCTAGTAGCCCCTAGAATAAGTCACAGGTATGGCACTCTGGGGAGGGAGAAAAGGAGACTGGAGTAGTTGTATTGATCTCATCCAAACCTGCCTTGCGAGGAAGGATGGGAGGGAGTGAGAACATATTTCTGCTCTCCTCTGGCTGGGTTAGGCGTATTTAGGGAACATCTACACTGTGGCAGGCATTGTGTTTGGAGCTAAAGCTTTAACAGAACATGGTTTCTGCACTACAAGTGGAGTAAATAATCAGTTTATAGATAGACCTCCAAAGAAATGTCTGCTCCATCTCCATAAAGAAGGAAATAAACAGGAAAGGCAACTAGACCAAGACTAAGGATTGAAGGATGTACAAGACTGAACTGCTTCATTAAGATACATTAGCTGAAAAACTCTTGGAAAACTTTTGTTTTTTTCATTAAACAATGTATGTCCACTGACCAGTACCTGGAAGATATTGAAAAGCTATAATCATGTTTGAAACCAAAATATATATATATATATATATATATATTTATATTCCAAAATATAGAAAAAACTTCAGAAATAATTATTCAGTGTTCTACTAAATATCTAAAAATGTTGAAAGTTGTCAGTTATGAAATTCAGTGCACGTAATTACATGAGAAATTTAAATAAGAAGAGCTAAATAATTTCTCTTTTTATGTGCTGCAAACAGTCAAAGCTAAAATCCTTTCAAATGTTTACCATAGAAATTATATTTAACCTGGAATTGAAGTGTGTTAAGAAAAAAGGTAACTTTATTTTTTTGTGGGTTTTAGCACTTCATATATTTCATGTTGATGACCCAGGTCTTTAGTGATACCTCCCCCTCTGATTTCTTAAATATGGGAATTAAGTCATATTTTCTAGTTTGTATGTTCAGTATGCATGGAGTATATGTTATTCTTTGTTGTTGTTAAGTTACTCATTGATAGATAATTTCTATTTTATGTTTTAGATTTAAAAATATGTTTTACAAGGATTTATAGTTGTCATCAAAAATACCCTGACTCTGAAGGGTCTTTAAAATATTTTGTGGGCCAGAGCCACGGCTCAATAGGCTAATCCTCCACCTGAGGTGCTGGCACCCCGGGTTCTAGTCCTGGTCGGGGTGCTGATTCTGTCCCGGTTGCTCCTCTTCCAGTCCAGCTCTCTGCTGTGGCCCGGGAGTGCAGTGGAGGATGGCCCAAGTGCTTGGGCCCTGCACCCGCATGGGAGACCAGGAGAAGCACCTGGCTCATGGCTTCGGATAGGCACGGTACACTGGACGCAGCGCGCACGGCCACTGGGGGATGAACCAATGGCAAAGGACGACCTTTCTCGCTGTCTCTCTCTCTCACTGTCCACTCTGCCTGTCAAAAAAAAAATATTTTGTGGTACAAACTCCTTATTTTACAATGGAAAAATTGAGCCCCCATCACTAAGTTGACTAAGGTCACTCTGAATAAATAACATGCGTGAGCCTCTATGTTAAATTTTCTTGTTCCACCTCTAAGGCTCATTTCACCACTGTACACTAACTTTACATGAAAACACTTTATCTTCTTTTGCAAATTGAAAATATTGATGTTACATGGAAAAAAGTTGGTTCATCTTATTAAGGTATACCAGCAATATTACTTGTATACTTAATTCTTCTGCCCTCACACACAATTAACTGCCCAACTAACCTGAATAAAAATTATCCTAGAGTGAAAATAATCAGTTTATTTGAAAATTCTTCTCAATTTTTCTGTTTTGGGTCATGCCAAGTAAATTTGGATATGAACCACATCAGTTTGCAATTATTGAAACTATTAAAGAAGATATTAGAATAAAAAATTATTTTGGGGGGTGCCTTTGATACAGTATGTTAAATTTGATTATATCAATCATGATCCTAATAGGGTTTTATCATTGGCTTCTAAAGTTTCTTACACAGGAATCTATTTGCCCATGAATCTCTATGGGCTTAAAACTAGAGTACTTAGAAGCTCAAATAAAGGTTAAGATTAGCATGATAATAGCTTTTTTCTCTTTGTAAGGATACCTTAATGTAGATAAAATGAGAGCATATTAAAACCAGAATTATAATTATACAGCAGAGTTTTTTAGCTCCAGGAAGACCAGTTTCTACATAGAGTTCTTAAAATATTAAAAATATTACATATGAATTTCTTATTGAAAATATGTTCTACATCTTTTTAAAAGTCTGACAGTAGGACATTTCCTTCCAGATTTAAACACTATTGTATTTGCTTTTATCTGTATTCTTTTTACCTTTTCAGTGACTCAGCCTTTGTGTTTATTTGTATTATTTCAATTAGAAATATCACATGGCCGTTCATAGAAAATATGTATTTTTAGTTTTAGAAAGCCACGATTTAATCTTGCTGTTTTCAGTATATAAGAACCAATATATAAAACTGAATTTTAGAAAAATCTCTATTTCCTATCCTAGTGACATTTCAAATTCAAAGTAGTTTAAGAACATTATTAGATGAGGCCTTTGGTATAATATTTGACAGATGGAGATGGATAAGGGGAAGCCAGTTTTGGAATTCTTCCACTAACTCATCATGAAAGAAATGTCATCCCTTTATGCTTAATTTTACCTCCTTTCCTGCAAATTTGTCTCTTGTTTGGATTAGATTGTTATATTCCTTCATTAATCCTTATTCTAGCCTTCATTGCCCTAGTATGAGGGTTTGTTTATTATTTAGAGTGTTCAGGAAATTTCTCTTGGGCTCACTAGTCTGCCTGCATCAGAACAAGCATGTGTATGCAGAGAATAAACTCTAGTTTTTTAGTAAATTCAGCAGATTCTCTTACTAACTGAAAATGTTTGAAGATTAGCAAGCATTTCAAAACTTAGTAAAATTATTTGTTCTTGACCTATATGTTGAGGAGAAATGACAACCAGTTTTCTCTCCAAACATCTACTGATTAGTGATAGATTTCCAGTCTTAACACATGGAACCAAAATCATATTCTTTTGCCTTCTCAGAAGTGAATGATTATTTCTAAGTAAATCAGCTAGGCCAGATCTCAAATTCGTTTTTAATCCTCTTTTCACTCTTTCCCTTGTTCTAGGCTGTTTTATAGAAATAAGCTATAGAGTAAATGTTTTAGAACAAATGCATTTCCTTTGACACATTCTCCTTTGAAAACACAAATTCTCCCATACCACGCATTGCAAAGACAGAAAATGTCATGGTATAGGGTGGGCTGAGAAGCTTCTAAGTGCTGCTTTACATAGTTCTATAAGCTTCCAGAATTTTGCCTGGAGCATAAAATGTAGACTGGGGCTAATCAGATAGGATTCTGTGTGTGTGTGAGCATGTGTGTACATGTGTGTGGGGGGGTGTGGGTCAAACATCGCTTTACTCAAGCGATTATTGATGTCCCAATCAGAGTCTCTGTATTAATCTATAAACAATAGGTATATTAATTAAATTAAGATTGTAATTGCTCTGCTTTCTCTCTGGCTGCTAAAGGGAGAATTTTGTTTTAATTCTAATCATCTCTTTACTGGCTTCATCCTTGTAGAATGTTCTAGAATTGATAAGTAAAAAATTGTGGAAGAGACCTCACGAGATGGTAAAGATGTCAGGAATTTTCTGAAAGCAACCCAATGACAGGAAATGAATCAGAATAGGATTGGTGTGTGGGAAGAATGGATTAGGGAAGAACAATAAAACTCTTCAGGAATCGCTCTGAGGTCTAAATATAAAAGTCTTGAGTTATTTTGAAAGTATTTTATTGCATAGATAAGTTCTTTGAATCAAGACACACTTCTAAGATTGTTTGAAAGAAAATTATATTATTTAAACTTTCTGATTAACAAGTAAAACTTGCACATTTTTATGGAGTGCAGTGCAATATTTTAACACATATACAGAGCATAAATCAATCATCCCAAGCAGGTAACCATTCCATTTCCTTATCTTTTCTTTTTGTTTGGAGCCGACTAGCTCCTGTCTTCCAGTTCTTTATACAGAATATATATGTGTATATGTATATGTATATATATCACACACTGTCGTGAACTCTCATTGCCCCCCTCCACTGAGGGCCGCTAAACTTGCTACTTATGATTATGTTTTGGTTCCCATTATCCAATCTCCCACTACCCATTCCCTCCTAAGCCTTCACAGCCTCTCATAATCACTATTTTAAATTCAGGAGTTTTTTTCAACTCCCATATATGAAAAACAACTTTTGAGACTTAAACTGCGATGTTTACAATGTTACAAGTGTTCTAGAAGGCATTATTGTTTTTTTAACTTTTATTTAGTAAATATAAATTTCCAAAGTACAGTTTATGGATTACAGTGGCTTTCCCCCCCAATAACTTCCCTCCGACTCTCAACCCTCCCATCTCCTGCTCGCTTTCCCATTCCATTCACATCAAGATTCATTTTCAATTCTCTTTATATACAGAAGATCAATTTAGTATATATTAAGTAAAGATTTCATCAGTTTACCCCCACACAGAACACAAAGTACAAAATACTGTTTGAGCACTAGTCATATCATTAATTCACATTGAACTACACATTAAGGACAGAGATCCTACATGAGGAGTAAGTGCACAGTGACTCCTGTTGTTGACTTAACAAATTGACACTCTTGTTTAAGGCATCAGCAATCTCCCCAGGCTCTAGTCATGAGTTACCAAGGCCATGGAAGCCCCCTGAGCTCACTTTGCTCTTATTTCAACAAGGCCATAGTCAAAGTGTAAGTTCTCTCCTCCCTTCAGAGAAAGGTACCTCCTTCTTTGATGGACTGTTCTTTCTACTGGGATCTCATTCACAGAGATCTTTCATTTAGGTGGTTTTTTTTTTTTTTTTTTTTTTTTTTTTTGCCAGAATGTCTTGGCTTTCCATGCCTAAAATATTCTCATAGGCTCTTCAGCCAGATCCATGTGCCTTAAGGGCTGATTCTGAGGCCAGAGTGCTGTTTAGGACATCTGCCATTCTATGAGTCTGCTGTGTATCCCGCTTCCCATGTTGGATCGTTCTCTCCCTTTTTGATTATATCAGTTAGTATTAGCAGACACTAGTCTTGTTTATGAGGTCCCTTTGACTCTTAGACTTATCATTATGATCTATTGTGAACTGAAATTGATCACTTGGACTAGTGAGATGGCATTGGTACATGCAATCTTGATGGGATTGTATTGGAATCCCCTGGCACCTTTCTAGCTCCACCATTTGGGGCAAGTCAGCTTGAGCATGTCCCAAATTGTACATCCCCTCCTTCTCTTATTCCCACTCATATTTAACAGAGATCACTTTTCAGTTAAGGGCATTATTGTTTAATAACTAAGTATGACACGGGGACAGGCGCCGTGGCTCACTTGGTTAATCCTCCGCCTGTGGTGCCGGCATCCCATATGGGCACTGGGTTCTAGTCCTGGTTGTTCCTCTTCCAGTCCAGCTCTCTGCTGTAGCCTGGGAGGGCAATGGAGAATGGCCCAGTTGCTTATACCCCTGCACCTGCATGGGAGACGAGGAGGAAGCGCCTGCCTCCTGGCTTTGGATCGGCACAGCGCTGGCTGTGGCAACCATTTGGGGGGTGAACCAAGGGAAGGAAGACCTTTCTCTCTCTCTCTCTGTAACTCTACCTGTCATATAAATAAATAAATAAAAATCTTAAAAAGTAAGTATGTCACTAGAATCTCAATCGTAAAATTAATAAAGCCATTTTAAAAAAGATTTATTTGTTATGTAAGTGTTACAGAGAGCAAGGGAGAGCCAAAGAGAAAGAAAAATATCTTTCATCTGCTGATTCACTCCCAAAGTGGCCACAACGGCCAGCACAGGGCCAGGCCAAAGCCAGGAAACATGAGATTCTTCAGGGTCTCCTACATGGGTGCAGGGGTTCAAATACTTGGGTCATTTTCTGCTGCTTTTCTCATGCCTTAACAGGGGGTTGGATTAGAAGCAGAGCAGCTGGGACACAAACCAGTGCCCATATGGGATACATGCATTAAAGGTTGTGACTTTACATGCTGTGCCACAGAACCAGCTCCAGGAAAACTGTTTGAGGGTTTCCAAAGCTCACAATAACACCCATTCTTTTATTCTGTGAACTGCTGCTATGTACCCACCCACAAAGATGGCCATGCCCAGTCCATGAGGAGCTAAGCCATGAATGACTTTCTCAGATCACTCTCCATATTTTCCATCTCTCTTGTTTCTGCTTTTCCTTGTACCATCTTCCCTTTCCATAATTCAGCTCTGCAACTCTGCATATCCAATCACTCTCTCTCTGCCAAACAGCTTTTACTGTTCCATTTACGTACAGCTTTCTCATAGCTCCTAAGCATATATACCTTTAGTTCCAGACATCAGCAAAAATTAACCACTTACTTTCAGTTCCGATTCCAAATTCCTAGTACAGAGAATCTGGCCATGTCAGCTCCATCCAAGTGTGCACACCCAGCATCAGCTTCTGCCAAGCGGAAGGGGTTGAAGGAGTACCTCCTCATTTGTGAGGCTCCAAAGAAACACAGGGGAGTGCACTCCTCAGTTCTGTAAGCACACTGTTTCTAAAATTTTATGATTCTCTGCTCTTTCCACACACAGATTGAGAATGTCCTATGCTTCCACAATCCTCCAATTTGCCACATCATTAAGAATTACACATAGCCCATTACCCCACAAGCAAACAAATGCACACTCTGTAATGGGGAGAATCTGGGCACTGAACCATGCATTCCCCGAGCGCTGCAGGGAACGCTGCTGACACAGATTACCAGACATTATTCACTCCAGGCTCCTGACTCTGAACGTCGGAATTCTCTATGGGCCACGAGGTTCAGCTCTGTCCGTCCTTCCCCTCGAGTGACCTGAGTGTTCTTTGCCTGTCTCCAGGCATTTCATCAGTTATGATATCAATAAGACATAGATAATTTCTTAACAACCTATGAATATTAATTAATAACCCCTCCCAGAGAATGACTAATGGATGTCAATGCCACAGAGGTAATTAAGAAGTATTTTCCAAAACAATGAGGCGTCACTTTATATGCACAAGAAATTTCTCAGTGATTCTTATTTAGTCAATGACTGTTAAGGACTGAATTCCCCTTCCGCCAAGTTCGTATGTTGAAGCGCCAACCCCCAGTGTGACTGCATTCACTACAGGAACAAGAAGGTTAAATGAGGTCATGGGGTAGAGTGCCAATCCCACAGGACTGCCTCCTTGTTAGAATAGGAAAAGGTGCCGTGGATAGGGATGCACAAAGGCCAGCGGAGGACACAGACAAGGCCACCAGCTGACACTCAAGAGCACCTTGCTCTTGAACTTGCAGCTCCTCTGGCTACAGTACTTTGTTAAGGCACCCAGAGCAGACTGATACTGTCCCCCTGATGACATGTGCTTGAAAACCAAAAGCCATAGACACTCTTCTATGGCCCTAGCCTGCCCCAGAAGTGGTAATCAATTTTACTCCCAAGCTCTATTTCTCCTGTGGCATTAACATCTGAGTTCTGCTTAATTGATCTGAACATCTCTGTGCTGATCTGAACTGGTCACCAAGACAAGCAAAACTGCCAAATCGACCCCGCCACTGTCTGCTGTTTTTCAGGTGTCTAGACATAGTCATAAATACCTGGATGACTGCCCACTATAAATTTTTAATGAGAGATTTTGAAATTATCAAAGGAGAGAAGCAATTGCAATTTATGGTCTGGAGTTATTCAATAAGTAGGGCCCCACCTGAAAAGCCAGCTCCAGGATTCTGTCAGCTCCCTCACATCATCAGCTTTCTGGGTATGCAAGGGCAGAGCCCCCGTCCCATTTTGACTTCCTCAACTGCTTCCAGAAAATCCCACAATACCTTCTTCTGATTCTCAGTTTACGGGATAAGAATTTTCAAAATTACCCGAAAGGTACCACCTCTAAACAAAATGACAGTGTTTGGGGGTTATCTGTTGACTCTATTAAAATGATTTTAAACAGAGTGAATCAATGACCCCTTTGAAAATATGAGATAGGGACAGATCTCTCCCCAGAGAATATCTACAGACTGCAAAGAATTTTAGGGATGTACAGGTATGCTGAAGCCTACTTAAAGACCTGTGAATGCCTGATTAATACCCTTACAAGAGTACCTGTGTCTCAGCTACCTTTGCTTGTGTGGATCTAGGGTTTCTAAGCTCTTTCTTTACATAAATTCAGATATTCAGAGAACATATATCTGGACTACATTTTACTAAAGTATGCTCACTAAAATAGGCTGAATTACTGAGTGTTCATGAATGAAAAAAAGCATGTTTACACGTATGTGCAAAACATGTATGGGCATATGTGTACTCTCATGTTTCCTTTTTTCCAAACTGTGAACTGCTAGTAGAAGGTATTGTTCTTGATGTTAGCTGATGTGTCTTGTTCATAAAAATACTAGTGGTGAAATCTTCTTCCACCAAGTTTTGCCCCCTCAGCTTCCTTTCATAGGCAACAAAAAATTTGCAATTCAATATGTTCACCTTTGTTCTTGGCTCCCAGAAATCTTAAATTTTATTATACTTCTTGAATTTTCGGTTTTGTTTCATTATTTTAACTACTTTCACCCATGGAAAATGTTACTTTGGAATGGATAGTGGGTACATGATACCATAGAAAACGTTAACAAGCCATCAAAAAACTACCCCCAGCAGCAAGACGAATGACAGACTTTAGCAGAAGAAAAGATACGATAACTCTCAATAGTGAGTCAGTGGACTGGCTGACATCCTCTTCTCAGTACAGTGGTGACACTAGATGTTTAACTATAAATGGATATCTTGGAGATCCTTTTAATCTTCCAACTAAAGGTACTAAAAGAACACAATTGGATGCCAAAGACCCACTCAGATGTACATTATGGGGGAGCGAGTTACAATTGGAGCACAATAAAGCTCCAACACTCAAGAAATGGTCCAGTCATAATTTAGGGAACAAGTAGTGATTATAAAGCAGTGTAAAAATATTATCTTGGAATTACATGCAGTACACAAGTTTTGTAGGCAATATTTTTGGTAGCAGAGTTGATACATAAACCCTATTTGCAACTCTCAATTGTACAATTAGTCCTTCATTTTGTCATGAAGTCTGTTTTCCTAAAATTTTTGCTCTTCCATTTTAGTGTTATTGTTCAAGAAGAATTTCAACTTTATAACCTAGAAGAAGAAATATAAATGGCCAATAAAAATATTAGTAGTATTCATTTTCTTTGTTTTTTTTTTTTTCTTCAAGATTATTTATTTGAAAGACAGTCACAGAGAGAGGTAGAGACAGAAGGAGAAAGTGAGGTCTTCCATCTGCTAACCCAGTCCTCAGATGACCCCAACAGCCAGAACTGAGACTATCCAAAGCCAGGAGCCAGGAGCTTCTTCTGGGTCTCTCATGTGGGTGTGTTCTCCTCTGCTTTCCCAGGCACATTAACAGGGAGTTGGATTGGAAGTGGGGCAGCTGGGACTCAAACTAGCATACATACAGGATGCCAGGGCTGCAGGCCAGGACTTTTACCTGCTGTGCCACAGCGCAACATCCACCCCATCCCATAGGTCTCATTTTCACAAAACATAAAAGAATTTCAAATAAAATCTCAATATAATTTTTGACAAAATGAACATGATTGACCATAAGTTAAATTGTTGTTAGGGGAAACACCATCATATGCTGTCAGTGCCAATGGGGATCAAATTGTCAATATATTTCCAAAGCCTTAGCGATGTGCATAACTTTTGATTTCATTCTAAAAATTTACTTTAAAGTATTTAATTGGGGGCTGGCATCCCATATGGGTGCCGGTTTGAGTCCCAGCTGCTCCACTTCTGATCCAGGTCTCTGCTATGGCCTGGGAAAGCAGTAGAAGATGACCCAAGTCTTTGGACCCCTGCACCCATGTGGGAAGACTCAGAGGAAGCTCCTGGCTCCCAGCTTTGGATCGGCCTAGCTCCGGCCATTGAGTGAACCAGCAGATGAAAGACTCTCTCTCTCTCTCTCTCTTTTTCTCTCTCTGTAACTCTGACTTTCAAATAAATAAATAAATCTTTTTAAAAAAGTGATTAATTTTAAAGATTTAGAGAAAAATAAGAAATAAAGACAGGAGTATGGAAATGAGTGCAGGAGGGAAGGAATGGTGAGGAATATCATTATGCTTTCAAAAGTGTTTATTTGAAATCTTTCCCATAACATAAATAAAATAGTTAAAATAGTTATATATGTGATACATACATATGCAAATCCATATATACACATATATGTGTGATCTGTATTGCTTGAATGAATATTATTGAACAAACTATAGTAAGTAAAATGCAATGACCATTGAAATTGGTGTAGTAGAACATGTTTATTATCACACAGAAACTTGAATGAGATTACTGTCCATAAATAAAATGGGATTTTTTTAACTTTTATTTAATAAATATAAATTTCCAAAGTACAGTTTATGGATTACAATGGCTTTCCCCCCATAACTTCCTCCCACTTGCAACCCTCCCATCTCCCGCTCTCTCTCCCATTCCATTCACATCAAAATTCATTTTCAATTCTCTTTATATGCAGAAGATAAATTTAGTATAAATTAAGTAAAGATTTCAACAGTTTGCACCCACACAGAAACACAAAGTGTAAAATACTGTTTGAATACTAGTTATAGCGTTAATTCACATTGAACAACACATTAAGGACAGAGAGCCTACATGAGGAGTAAGTGCACAGTGACTCCTGTTGTTGACTTAGCAAATTGACATTCTTGTTTATAGCATCAGTAATCAAGCTAGGCTCTTGTCATGAGTTGCCAAGGCTATGGAAGCCTTTTGAGTGCGCCAACTCCGATCTTATTTAAATGAGGTCATAGTTGAAGTTCTCTCCTCCCTTCAGAGAAAGGTACCTCCTTCTTTGATGGCTCATTCTTTCCACTGGTATCTCACTTGCAGAGATCTTTCATTTAGTTGTTGTTTTTCTTTCTTTTTTTTTTTTTTTTTTTTTTTTTTTTTTTTGCCAGAATGTCTTGGCTTTCCATGCCAAAAATATTCTCATGGGCTCTTCAGCCAGATCCGAATGCCTTAAGGGCTGATTCCGAGGCCAGAGTGCTGTTTAGGACATCTGCCATTCTATGAGTCTGCTGTGTATCCTGCTTCCCATGTTGGATCATTCTCTCCTTCTTAATTATATCAGATAGTATTAGCAGACACTAGCCTTATCTATGTGATCTCTTTGATTCTTAGACCTATAATTATGATCAATTGTGACCTGAAATTGATCACTTGGACTAGTGAGATGGCATTGGTAGATGCCACAAAACAGAATGTCTACTAAAATCATGTACATGTTGTGCCTGGGTGTGATTGATAGGTACATGCAATTGCATAAAGAGCGTGGACACAAAGTCTGAAGAATATACACAGAAACATCCTCTAGCCCAGTGTTCCCCAACATGAGCCTTCAGGCCCCATCGCACAACAGTCCGTAAAAGATTCCAAGGTCTAAATCCCACGCACTAAATCAGAACACAGGAAGAGAGAGGCAAGAATCACATATTAACAAGTCCCTTAGGTGATGATTATGCTGTAGCGAGATGCACTGTACAACCAAAAAGAAATAATATTAATGTAAATTTCCAGTAAGAGAAAATGCTTCTAGATAAAGGACTACACCTGAAGAAGCTCTGAGTGGCCAAAGTGGAGCAATTAGAGCAAACAATAACTAGATTTTAACCCTCTGAATAAAACAGGAATATTCATATATCCACATCGATAAATTAAAGACTAGAATAATTTTTATCTTACCTAAGTATAGATGAAAAAGAGAAAGGAATAGAAAAGTCATCATTAGAGAAGTAATTCGGTATTTGTTGTAGCTAAGATCAACTGATAGATGCTAAAATTGATGAATAAAAGGTCAATAATAAAGGATATTTGTATAGTCTCAAAGAATCTCACCTAATATATTTATTCATTACCAAAAAAAGAGTAAAACTTTTTTTTTTAAAGATTTTACTTGAGAGGTAGAGAGGTAGAGTTACAGACTGAGAGGGAGGGACAGAGAGAAAGGTCTTCTTCCGTTGGTTCACCCCCCAAATGGCCGCTACAGCCAGAGCTGTGCCAGTCCGAAGCCAGCAGCTAGGTACTTCTTCCCAGCCTCCCATGCAGGTGCAGGGGCCCAAGCACTTGGGCCATCTCCTACTGCTCTCCCAGGCCACAGCAGAGAGCTGGACTGGAAGAGGAGCAGCCGGGACTAGAACCGGCACCCATATGGGATGCCAGTGACACAGGCGGAGCACTACTGTGCTATGCGACTGTCCTCAAAGGAATATAACTTTATTAAGAAATGTGGCAGATGCTACTATTTTTAAAAGATTTTATTTATTCATTTGAAAGGCAGGGTTGCAGAGAGTGAGAGAGAGAGTGAGATGGAGAGAGAAAGAAAGAGTCTTCCATCCACTGGTTCACTCCCCAAATGGCCGCAACGATCAGAGCTGAGCCAATCCAAAGCCAGGAGCCAGGAGCATCTTCCAGGTATCCCAAGTGGGTACAGGGGCCCAAGGAATTGGACCATCTTCCACTGCTTTTCCAGGCCATAGCAGAGAGACAGATCGCAGAAGTGGAACAGCCAGCACTTGAACCCACGCCCATATGGGATGCAGAGACTGCAAGCAACAGCTTTACCTGCTACGCCACAGCGCAGGCTCTGGCAGAGGCTACTTTAAGCAGTAATCACTATAAAGGTTACCAGGTAAAAGAAATACCAACCTTATGAACTCCTTCGTATTATACAGTGAAGATACAACATCACCCCTGTATCATTCTCGCCAAAAACCTGTACCCACATTATAACACGAGAACATATTAGACAAAGCAAAATTGAAGGCCAAAGAATGGTCAGCACTCTTCCCAAGTGCCAAGGTCCTGAAAAACAAAGAAAAACTCAGGAACCATTACAGACCAAAGGAGAATAAGGAAAAATAACACAAAGGCAGAGAAGATCCTAGCAGAGAGAAAAAAAAAATAGTGAAAAAATTGGTGAAGTTCAAATAAGTTTCATTAAGAGTAACAATCAAAGTTAATTCCCTGATTTGGATCACTGTGCAACGGTTATGCAAACTTTTTACATTGATAGTAACTGAGTGAGGGATGCGAAGGAACTTCATGATACTCATTGCAACATTTCTATTTGAATACATTTTTAAAAAGTAATCCCTTAGTTCAGGATTTTTCAGTTG
Source organism: Oryctolagus cuniculus (assembly GCF_964237555.1). Classification (NCBI taxonomy): domain Eukaryota; kingdom Metazoa; phylum Chordata; class Mammalia; order Lagomorpha; family Leporidae; genus Oryctolagus; species Oryctolagus cuniculus. The sequence goes on along the minus strand of NC_091434.1, from coordinate 18,430,839 downwards.
TTAGTAACATATTCATTAATTATAAAGGCAATCATGAAACCACCAAATACTGACTCTCCTCCTCCTAGTGCCAGATTTATAAGGGAATTCCCTCTAAATCAGGCTGATGATGCAAACTTGAGAAAACCCCAGTTGGTAGCCAAAGTCTTGCTTAACCATTGAGGAGAGGAGTAAACCAGAGGATGGAAATGAAGATCCTTTGTCATTTTCCCCATCATCTCCACCCGGCTGGAAAATTCAAGATCTCTCTGAGTCAGAAAGCTGTACAGCCATTGTCTTCATAGGGAGTGGTTTTCGAGGAAGCAGGAGTTTAGTGGTTTGGGCAGATGCCTCTGTGGTTCTCTGCTATCTGCCCAAAACACAGTGAGGCACTGGTATACCGAAGGCTCCAGAGACCATTGCAGTGCTTGGTGTCTGTGACTCTACAGCCATGACCACTCCTGTAAGTGATGCTCAACTCATCCAACTTCCAAGACAGAGACTTCAGATCAGGGATCAGCCACGATGGGAGGCATTTCCCTGACGTATGCAGCAAAGTCTGGGGAGGGGACTTCAGCAGTGAATCTCCCTGAAGGAAACTCAAACAGGGGAGAGAAAACTTGGCAAAGCCACTATTGGCCTGTAACCACATGTGACACGTCCCTGAGGGCTTTTGGAAGTTCTGAGAAAGATCTGAATAATGCTAATGCTGCTGAATGTCAAATGCTGGTGCCAGTCACAGAATGTGGCTTTTTTCCTGTGATCCTGGCATACAATAAAGACCAATTAATGTAAGCCATTATTTTTATTGTACTGCCATTTGTGTACTCTGGCTGCTCCAATCTGGTCAACCATTTGTTAAGCCAGATTTAAGTGAATCACAACTTCTCAGGTGCCGTGTGAGTGGGGGCAGCAGTAAGGCGAGATGAACAGGCGTATATGGTTAAGGTGTTGATTCTGGGTCTGAATTCACTGGAAGCAGCCACAGCTCTTCTGAATCCCCTTATTCTATCAATGCAGGAATGTGCTGTAATCAATAAGACTGTTTTTAACCTCAAAGTTCTATGATGCCACAGTTTTCAAATTCTTTCATTCCACTAATTCTTGAACATGGTAACAGGCTCTTGTTGTTCTGCCCATTATCATTGGCATGTGGAAAGAACTGATTAGAATTGTGAAGCCCCAAACCTTACCCTAGACCTGCTGAATCAGACATTGCTACTGATGTCTCGTGCTTGCTTAAGTTGGAAAGGCAGAGCTGTATGCTCGTCGCACAATTGCAGGGAGGAAAACTAATGTCCCAAAAAGAGATGGGACTTTCTTGAAGTCTAGTAAAACAGGAGCAGAACCAGAATCTAGCTCTACTTATAACCCTGTATCTTAACAACAACAACAGCTGGTAAGTTGAATAGTCCTTCTCACATGCCAGGCACTAGGCAGAATACTGAGTGCAGATGTTACATTTGATACAAAACCACTGTTAGGGAACTATCACTTGGTTTCCCTATTCAGAAGAATAAATGGAGGTTTATGGAAGTTAAATCATTCCTCAGAGGCCAGCTACAGAGTGCCCACTGTGGACCCTGAACTTGAGCTCAGAGTCTGGAACCATGTTGAACCATGTTGAACCATTCATAGCACAGATGCTCCTCCACTCCATCTTAATTTGGCAACATGGTAAACTGAAAACATTGTAAGTTGGAAATGTGTTTGGTACAGCTAAACTACTATTCGTTGTAGCTTGGCAGCACAGTGCACTATAGAGTATCAGTTGTTAACCCTGATGATTAAGAGGTTAGCTGCAAGGTGCCCAGCCTTGGAAAGAGCACTGTGAATGTACTGTGAGTCCAGGCAAGACCAAGATTCAAAAATTGTGTTCCACTGAGTGCACACAGCTTTTCGCACCGTTGTGAAGTTGTGTCGAATCAGCAGTAAGTTGAGGACCATCTGCAGTGGCTACAGCTTATGTTTTCTTCTCCCCCTCCATTCAGCTCCCCCTCCCTCTCCTCTTCTTCTCCTCCTCCCTCACCAATGTTGAATCTTACACTGACTATACATACTCCAACAGACACACAAAACTGGAAGGCAAGAACAGGCCGTCTTGGAACATGAATTTTCCTAGAAGACAGAAGGGAAATTTATTTTCTATTAAAATGGACATAGGTATAATTTACATAGCATTTTAAGATAAAACACACAACTTTAAATGGCGTATAGCAAAAGGGGACTGTTTCATCTATGAGACAAGCAGGATTAAGTATCCAATCTCCCCTGCATTTGGCAATCTTACACAGAAAAAGTTTGAGGAAGTGGCACCAGGTCACCCCAGGCTGTCTCCAGTAACACCAACATGTTATTTTTATAATCAAGCAAGGACACTTATTGAAACTTAGAATGTATTTAGGAAGTTGCTGCCCTTTCATATTTAATTTGCTAGAAGAAATTATCACACTGCTTGACATACAGAGCAGGGGTTGAATAAACATCAACTGTCTCTTTCATTGAAAGTACTCGTCTCTTAGTTCACGTTTAAAAAAAAAGATTTATTTTATTTATTTGAAAGAGTTACACAGAGAGATAGAGACAGAGAGAGAGGTCTTTCATCCGCTGGTTCACTCCCCAGATAGCCTCAACAGCTGGAGATGAGCCAATCCGAAGCCAGGAGCCAGGAGCCTCCTCCAGGTCTCCCACTCAGGTGCAGGGGCCCAAGGACTTGGGACATCTTTTACTGCTTTCCCAGGGCATAGCAGAGTGCTGGATCAGAAGTGGAGCAGCCAGGTCTTGAACCGGCGCCCATATAGGATGCTGGTGTTTCAGGCCAGGGCATTAACCCACTGCGCCACAGTGCCGGCACCCATCTATTATCTTAATGTCTGACCTCAGATACTCATGACTGTGGACTAACAACATCAACATCAACGAATTTTATTATACTAAATGCAGAATATGACATTACTTTCTTCCTCCTGAATCAAAATCTGCTTTTTAAAGCAAATCTCAAAGGTTTGTATGCACATCAAAATTTGAGAAGCATTGCTCATGTCCTGTGTTTCTTCCTGAAGTTAATGCTCTAGCCTAGGTCACTGGTCCTCAAGGTATGGACCTGTCCCAGGAACATCAACATCACCTAGGAACATATTATAGTAGCAAAAGCTTGGTCTCCACCCCTGACCTAGTAAATCAGAAACTCTGGAGGCGGGGCCAGAAATCTGTGCCCTAATGATACCTCCAGGTGATTTTTATACTTTGCTTCACATTCAGAATCACCTAAAATCCTAATGCCCAGGCCGGTGCCACAGCTCACTAGGCTAATCCTCTGCCTGAGGTGCCAATACTCCAGGTTCTAGTCCAGGTTGGGGCACTGGTTCTGTTATGGTTGCTCCCCTTCCAGTCCCGCTCTCTGCTGTGGCCTGGGAGTGCAATGGAGGATGGTCCAAGTGCTTGGGCCCTGTACCCACATGGGAGACCAGAAGGAAGTACCTGGCTCCTGGCTTCAGATCGGCACATTTGCGCCAGCCATAGCGGCCATTTGGGGGGTGAACCAATGGAAGGAAGACCTTTCTCTCTATCTCTCTCTCTCTCACTGTCTAACTCTTCCTGTCAAACAAAACAAAACAAAACAAAACAACCTAATGTCCAGGCTTTGCCCCATACAAATTAAAAAATATCCCCAAACCAATGGTTCCCACCTCTGAGTCCAGTGGAGAACATTCAGGAATCTTAAAAAAAAAAAAAAAATGCACCAATGTTTGAGCCCTACTCCTCTGAGCTTTTGATTTAAATTTTCTGGCTGGTATTTTAAAAATCTCTCCAGTAGTATTTTACTTTTACCTGCCAGTGCATTGTTTTGAAGATCTCAAACTATTCTATTCTCTGACACTTCCCCCTATATTTCCAGGTCACTTTTTCTAGTACTCACCAGTTCCACAGTTTGGCACCACTGGAGCCTGTGAGCCATCAACATCTATCACATGTTCCTACTGTTTAGTGATTTTCCCCCTCCCATGACTCCTTGAATAAATTCCAGACACCATTAACCATTATTATAAACATTCATTCGCATTCACAATTGATTCACTTGCCCATCTTCACCTTTTTGTCTGTACCTAGAAAAATCCCAGTTCTGTTTAAGTCCAGCTCTTCTACATTCTATAATTACACTGAAACATCTGAATTTCACTGGTGGAAAGTGGCAGCAAATCTCAAGTGGACCCTTAGCATTGCCAGGCAGCCCCGTGATCCACCCTGGCCGATTCATTCCCAGGTTTCCCAGGTGGCCAGTTGATGCTTTTTCTCTTTCCTGAAGCTTAAGACATCCCCCTTCACTCTGCACTCGGAACGGATGACCTGGCTTCTCATTTTCCTGAGAAAAATAGAAGAAATCTGAAGAGAGCATTTGTCTCTGCTTACCACCAACCTTCCTTCTGGCATTCATATGGGCTCTTACAGTCTGCCTCCCTCCTGTTATAGTGGGCGAATCATGCAGACTTCTCTAAGGGCAGGATTTCCATTTGTTCTCTGCATCTCTTATCCTCTCATTCAAGCACTTTGCTTTTGTAATTTTCTCCATTCTCTATTGAAACATTGATTTTTCCTTCACTACTGGATCATTATAATCAGCACACAAACATGCTGTAGTATTTTTATCTAAATATCTTCCTTCATTTCACATTCTTTTTCAGCTCCTGCATCATTTCTTGGCTCTGCTATAAAACAAAACTTGAATGTATTGTAATACTGGCTTTCTTCATTGCCTTATCTTTCAAAATCACTCAGCTGGGGCTTTGTCCAACACATTTCCTGATCTCTACTCCCCTGCAACTTTGCTTGCCAAGGTCACCAGCGACCCTCGGTTGCCAGACCCAGTGGCCAATTTTCGCTCTGTCTTTCTTGATTTCTGAACAGCATTTAGCAAGGCTGACCTTTCTCTCATTGAAATATTTTCTTTTCTTGGCCTCTGGAAAACTAAAACCTCTTGTTTCATTGTTAAGTTTTCTCTCCTCTTTTTCAGTTTTCTTTTTTGAATTCTGGTATATTTCAACCTTTCAATTTTGGAGGGTCCTCAAGCAGTCTCTTTGGCTACTCTTTAATAGATGTTTCAGTAAATGCCCTGGAGTTACATACCATCTACAAATTTGTTGATGGTCCTATTTGTATAGCCCCATCCTCTTTTCTGAACTCTGAGTTCCATGTCTAATCATCTCTTTGTCTCATGGTTACTTTAAATATACATTAGCAGTATTATAACCTCTAATATTACATTAAAATGTGTATAAATGCTGATTGCTTATTTCCCCAAAATGGACTGTAATTTCCTCCTTTGAAAAGATTTACTTATTTATTTGAAAGGGGAGGATATATATATATATATATATATAGAGAGAGAGAGAGAGAGAGAGAGAGAGGGAGAGAGATTTTCCATCTGATTGTTCACTCCCCAAATGGCTACAACAACTGGGGCTGGCACAAGCTGAAGCCAGGAACTCCATCCTGGTCTCCCCAGGATGTCAGGGGCCCATTATATTTCATTGTGTATCTATATCACCTTTTCTTTAGCCAGATCATGTAGAATGATGATCACTAGAGATTAGGGAAGCAAAATGGTGGGAGTATGAGGAAAGAAGAATGTTTGATAAGGGATTTCAAAACACAGATAAAGCAATAGGTTCCAGTGATCCACAATACAGTGGGGGATAGTATAATACATAATAGTGTACAATTTATAAAGAACTGGAAGAGAAGAGCTGGTTCCAAATACAGGTAAGTCATTCTTGCATGGTAGGATAAGCCACAGCCTGCAATGTCAGTATCCTATAGGGATGCCTGTTCGAGTCCCAACTGCTACACTTCCAATCCAGCTCCCCACTAATAGCCTGTTAAACCTGCAGAAGATAGTCCAAGTTCTTGGTCCCAAGTACCCATGTGGGAGACTTGTCTCCTGGCTTTAGCCTGGCCCAGCCTTGGCCACTGTGACATTTAGGGAGTAAACCAGTGGATGGAAGATAACACTCTCCATCTCTCCCTCTCCCTCTAACACTGCCTTTCAAATAAATAAAATAAATATTTTTTAAAAAAGATAAGGAAATGGATATGCGAATTGCTTGATTTGATCTGTTTTGCTGTTTACATGTGTTGAGATATTGTGCAACAACCCTTAAAAAGGTAGAAATGTTACATGTTCATCAAATTCTAAAAATTTTAAAGTAGTAATAAATTTTAAATAAAAAGATAATAATGTAAAATAATGTAAGTATGCAGAAGCAAGGAGGGGTAGATATGGAAAATGATCTGTGAAACTTAAAATGTTGGTCTGCTTAATACAGTTTTGGAAAAAGTCCTGTAATTAAGCAAGATCCCTCCTGCCCTTATTTTCAAGCATATGTGTCTCCTTTTCAACTTTCTGTGTCATCTCTCCTCTCTCTGAGAAAAGTCCTTGTGCAAGCTGGAACCCGTGTTGTAAAAGCCATTGACCTAACACTGATACTGTTAAGCAGTTTCTGTTAATGGACTTAATGTGCATGGAGAAGAATGGCAAGGATCCCTGTGTGACCAGCTTGATCCCTGTGTTTCAGAACAGGCTATTGTAGACAATCAATACGAGGACTGAGATGTATTAAGGTAAATAACAAAGCATGTTTGGATTCTCTCTCAATGTGTCAGCAGAATATATAACTGCTGAGCTTTACTGAAAATGGGAAGTTATCTGAGACATTTGACTATCACACAGGCTAAAATGCAGAAAAATGGTTCAAAGAATAAATTATTTTATGCTGTCTTCCTGTTTTGTTCCAAAATGGTGACATGTAAAAAATAAACCTCTTGTGTCTGGCATAATCTTTTAAATATAAAGGGAATTTTTAAAATTAATTTTATTAAGAATAATTGGACAGGAAATACAAGGGATTAGTTTTCTCAAAACTAAGCCATGTGACAACTAATAAATTGTGCTGTCATCTCTCTCCAGCCTATAATCCCTCATATGTCAGGAATGGTCTCACAATTGAACAGGTGTTTTAATAATAGACTGAAATTTACTTAAAAATATTGCCCTGAAATGTCTTTTGAGGGGCTTAAAGGTAAGACCCACATTGTAAGAACATCAACCTGGAGAGCAGCTGATCCGGCAGAGGCCTGTCTTTGGACATGGGCAGAGCAGGTGACAACTGCTATGGGGGCTGCTCCCAGGAGTGCTGGCAAAGCTCTCCCAGCCACAAGCTCTCTTCCACCTGGTTTGATAAAGCTTCAAATCAAACAACTGGAGATGTTCTTTACCTTAATATGTTCAAAGTATGTCCAAGACAGATGGAATAGGTTATTGTGATTCCTTGTGTATGTTTATGTGTCTGCTGTGGGTGGTGTGTGTGTTTGTGTATGTGCGTGTGTACGGTGTGCATCTGTCCCTTCCCCAGGAGGAATTTTTGATTTTAGCTGATCAGAAACTTAGAAGATTGACAGCCTCTCTGTGTGTCTGTGTACATGTATATTTGTGTGTGGTATGCATGTCTGTACATGTTTAGGCGTATGTGTATCAGCGTATCACCTGCAGGAGCATGAGGAAGTTGGGACAAATGGGTATCCAAAGAACTGGTTGCCCTTTAGAAGCCAGAAGAGAGCCATACAGGGCAGAGTAAGCTGTACTGTGACAGGCTCTGGGGCCAGGCTCTCTGGAACCTAGAACTAATGAGCTTCATGACTTGAGTGCTAAATGATGGTGGGCAGGGTCTTTTAACTTCTCCGTTCCACAACTTTCTTTTCTTATATTTTATTTCAGATAATTTTAAGTTTACAAAATAAAAATTGTGATCTAAAATGATGGAAAAATTTGCAAAACAACAACAAATAAAGCTTGCATTTGTTTTTTTCTTAGATTAAAACAAATAAATATAAAGCAATTAGTACAGTGTTCAGGACCTCTAAGTACTCCATAATTGTTTTGTTGACTTTGCTGTTTCTATTGTTATTATTACCACCAAATAATACGAAATTTGTACTGATTATCAAACTTGCCCTGATATGCCTAATTCTATTCTTATCATACTCCATAGGCTGCCTGGACTTTAGAAATAATTTCTCAGCTTTTACATTCAACTTATAAACTAGATATAAGCTCTACTCCATACAGTGTAACAGGGCTAAACACTGTGGATGAATCAAACATGAAGAAAAGATTATCTGACATCAATGTATGCTTCAGTAAGGTATACAAGGCAGCCCAAAATGCAAAGCAAACCAAAACAAAGCAACATTTGATAAATATTACAGAAGAGATGTGAACAAAGGGCTATAGACCCTGCAGTCAAGTTAGGGCAAGGGAGAGTATCAGCGGAGGAAGTGAGTAAATGGAAAAGACATGTCAGAGATGGAGTCACCAGCCTGTGCACAGGAGGACAGAAAGCAACTTCTGTGTTTTGAGCTCAAAACTCTGAAAGGTTAACAATGAACACAATAATAATAATAATATTAAAGCAAGAAAAGTTTTGGGGAGGAATAAAAGTGATACTTGCCCCTCCTGTGGGCCGTGAGTCAAACACTTACACTGACCTTTTTAATGGAACTTCTATCATGGCTGAGTTTTCCCCAGTAAAACCATTCAAGTGTAGATCATCTTAGTTTTAATCTACTTTAGTTCCAACATTCACTGGTTGTTTTGGCACTGTGTTTTGTTTTTTTCTTCTATTCATATAATATGAAGATACTTCAAGAAGTTTGTAGACAAAAGAAACCAAAAGACAATTTTACTACTGTGCAATATATATATATATATATATATATATAACCTATGTATAGATTTTTCATCATAGGCTTTTCTCATAAGTTTTTGTATATTCCCTCATATGCATGGGTTTCAAAAATTTTGCACCAAAATAAACATCTTTTGATTCTATTTTCAAAAACTTTTTGAAGTATTTTCATGCTAAGTGCATTTCCTCACTGTTGAGAGGCAACTCTGCTCTATAATGAAACAGCAAATCCTTCTGTCATTCTTCTTAGCTCAACTCAAGGTCAGCATGTCTCTAGCAAACCTAAAGTAACAAGAAAGGTATTTTAAAGCCAGTCAAATAATACTCACCATAGACCATCCCTGCTATTTAGTAACAGATGTTTGTGTCGCCATGATATATTGGGGAAATAGTCACACTCAGTGGCCCTTGTACTTCTACTTGTCACCGTGTTGTGTGCTATTGTTAGCATTTTGGCTGAGAATACAAAACACATTGCAGAAATACCAGCTGGCTCCTGTGTTGGACACTCAAGCTAATTTTTCTTCAAAGACTGTGCTCCTTTGTTCATCTGGACTAATCATTTTTGTGTTTATCAAAGCAAAAGGGGAGGGTGCCTAAAAATAGAAGACACTGTGATCTTCTGCACAGCCTTTTGGGGCATGACTAAGAAAAATCAGGGACTCAGTAGTTTTTCAGGCCCTGTGTTCCAGCATCAGATGATGTTGGTACTAAAGAGGCTTCCTCCACACAATTTGTGGATGGAAAACGCAATGGCTTGGTGAACTAACCAGTAGAATCTATTCACTTAGTTAAATGGAGCATCAATATTAGAATCTAGGTTCCTTGCACTCTGGGAATCTTAGTTTGAAAAGAAAGCAAAACCTGCTGAGAAGAAGAAATCATGCAGGCTAGGGAGAAAGAACACAGGAGCTCAGTATAAGGAAAGGACTTCGCTGAGGCACAACCATTGCTAGGTCCTGAACCTGACAGTGACCCTGGACCAGTGGGGGCCTGGGGACACCTCACCAGGAGCTGGGTCAGTGAACTCCCCCACAGTCCCCTGGAGAAGCAGCAGGTTCATCTGTACATGAAGCAGAAATGTAGGCTAAGAAAACTGGCTGAGAGGTTTAATAGTGCAGTCTTCCTAGTGTCTTTGCCACACTCCATGTCCTTGCTAAACCTGCTTTTCTGAATGCAGACTGCCGAAGGCAGCTGGTCACTCTTTGCAGTTCCAACTGTACTTTTCAACATTGAAGTAGCAAATTGGACGTTCTTGGAGTGTCTGTTAAGGGCCTTGACCACCTCTGAATTAAATGGGTGTGAGAGAAGTCGAGTCAGGGTGCTCTGTCCTCCTTCTTTAGATTAATGCAAGAGCACACACCTGCCTGTGCAGAGTTGGCCCTTATCCTTATTCTCCCACCTCACTGTCACTCCTTCTCCTCCCTTCCCTTTAACTGTCTGAATTCGTTCTCCTGTCTTAGCATCTAGAGATTCACCTTTCCCTCTGAAGGGAGAGTTTTTACAAAACCAGGGAACGAATGGGAACAAGGAGGCCAAATTGTCTAAGTGTGAGCTTCATCTACAGCCCAATTTTCCCCCCAAGGCCCTCATCATTAACCGTCAATGATCATGAGCAAATAAAACCTGTTTGTAAATGTATTGTTAATCTTCAGGGCATACAGAGCAACTCACTAGAATGTAGCTGCTGTCAGAGTATCTGTACAGACTGAAAAGATGTAACCGTTTAGGTATTTACGGGATTGGTTACAACCATGATCTCTTTTTATTCTGGAATTGAGGAAGACAGAAGCCACTTTTTCTTTCAGATTAATGTCTCCTAATTCCCAGTCTACTTCAATGTAGTACACTGTAGATTTCCAGGGATAAATAATTTCTAAAGGCATTAACCTATCTTAGTATCTCTTCCTGTGATAAAAATGAAACAGGTTGTATCTTGACAAGGATGGTCTTTTATTTTAAGGCATAACCAAGTAATTGACTTGGATAAGGATTTTTGTTCTGTATAACTGAAAAGCCTGACTGGCTGTTTAATTCATCATAAAAAATGAAATTGATTTATTCTTTCATAGTGGGATCAAATTTCCTATTTATATCTGTGATTATTCTAGTTGGTCCACATATTTACTTTCAAGGATAATTGAAAACGCAAAGATCAAGTTTGCAGAACTGGTGAGCCTTGCTAATTATAGAATTGGACGATAGATTTGACTCTATCCAAAGTGTTGAAATTTTAAGCACTTCCCTTTTTTTCTTATATATTTCTTAAGTTGAAAGTCAGTGTTATTTTTGAGCTTCTATACTGCCTACCAGAGCTGTACACACACTTCAGTACCATCCTCCCTTAGGGAATCAAGAAGGCCACACAGAAGATAGCCTCTCTTCCCACAGAAAGTGAAGTTCATTCCCTGAACTTGAATCTGGTTTGGGCTTGAGGATTTCCTGACCCATAGAGTGAAGCACTTTTCAGTGTTCTGTCTGGAAATAGTTTAATCCAGATTCATGTGTTCATGAGCTACTACTATTTCTCCTATGTAGCCGCATGCAACATTTTCACTAATTATTACACCTTTACATAGCTTGGGTCCTGTTTTCTTCAGCTTCCAAAATCAACTTTCTACTTTCCTTCATATCTTTAGCAATAGTTTTCTTGAGACTCTTCCAACTTGCACCCGCTGGGGTCCCAAGTAAGTGCGATATACCTTTTTTTTTTTTTTTTTTTTTTTTTGGCAAGGCAGCACTATATCTCCAGTACCCATCTATTTCAATCATTTATTACTAGGGTACAAACTACTCTCAAAATTTAGTAGTTTAGAACAGCAACCTTTGTTTTATTGCCCACAAATTTGTGGGGTGGCTAGATTCATCTGCGTAGTTCTTCTGTTCCTTGCAATCTCACAATGGAGCTTGACTTGGCTGGAAACTCCAAGAAGGCCTCCATCAGAGTCCAGAAGCAAGTTATTCTGACAGTCAGTCTAGGACTTAGCTGGAACTGCGGACACCACCATGTGGTCTCTCCATTTCATTTAACATCCTTAGATACTCCTTGGGAAGTATTCCCAAGAGTAAGTATTGCAAAAGGGGGGAGGGATAGTCTGCCACTACTGAAGGTAGATTCAGAGCTTGCACATCATCCCTTCAGCCACATTCCGTGCAGGTTAAGTCCTAAGCAGTCGGGGCCAGCACTGTGGTGCAGTGGGCTAAAGCCCCCGCCTGCAGTGCCTGCATCCCATTTGGGTGCCGATTTGAGTCTTGGCTGCTCCACTTCTGATTCATCTCCCTGTTAATATGCCTGGGAAAGCAACAGAGGATGGCCCAAGTCTTTGGGCCCCTGCATCCATGTGGGGGACCTGGAAAAACTCCTGACTCCTGGCTTCAGCTCAGCTCATCTCTGGCTGTTGCAGTCATTTGGAGAGTGAACCAGCAGATGGAACAGATGGAAGATCTCCCTCTCTCTCTCTCTCTCTCTCTCTCTCTACCTCCCTCTGTAATTCTCTATTTCAAAAAATAAAATAAATCTTTTTTTAAAAGAAGCAATCACAGTTCCATGGGAAGAGACTAAATTCTACTTATTTGTGGAGAATTTGTGACCCTCTTGAATCTACTTCATCCTTCCGATATTATTTTCCTGTGAGTGGGTTATCTAGTTTGCCAAGCCCTCTCTTTCTCCTCTGCTTTCTTTATTGCTCTCCCTTTCAACATAACTAGTCCAGACACTGTTTGCCATGCTGTGCTGTTACATCATCTAGAAAAGTCATGAGCTGTTCATTTTCTAAATATAGCATTCCAGAAAGTATACGTGTAGGGGATAGGTAAAACAAAACTGTAGCAATAGCTGCTAAAACTATGGAATGGGTATATGGGAGTTCCCTACCCATGTTTCTCTACTATTACACATATAAAATTTCCAAGGTAAACACTAAGAGAGGAGATAAATACTAGGCATCATGGTGTTCTCTTGTGGCAGCAAGAGACACGCTCAACTGATTAATATCTCTTAAAGCAAGTTTGAAAAATCTTTGAATACACATAATCTAGAGAGTCACATGGAACCTAATTAAATGCAAGGATTTACTTAGTTTTGTAGAATATAGGAGGAGGACACATAGTCCAATTATGTAATTGCTGTGCTCCCGGAAGGCAGAGCTGTGCAATTATGGATGGAAATATTTGCAGGAAGAGAAATGCACTTGATGCGAACTTCATTATAAGGACTGAACTGTGAACCCTTACATATGTAGAGACTTAGAAGGCCCTTGATAGTGTGTGGTATCTGTATAACATGCTGGGGAATACATCCTGGGACAGTGCAAACCCCACAATAGCATCATCATTATCCACAGTCACTGCAGCAAGAAGTGACCAGGCTAAGGCTGACCAGTCAAGAACTCTATCTGTGTTGAATGCAGCTGTGGAATAAACAGGGCACAGAACAAACACATGGACCCATCCTCAAACCAGTGACGAGAGCACAGTGTTGGTTGGTGATCCCAGACTTCCCTGCTTCAGTGTCTACTTGACATTCATAGGATGTTTAACTCAAAAAGCCTGCAAAGTCACCAGAAGTACTAATTGACAAGAGTCACAACCGTATTGAGAGCTGTTGACCATACAGCCAAAAAGTTTGTATCTTTCAGTATCTTGTTACATCATGAAGTCTCCATTGCTCTTGCATATTTTTTCTATTTTGACTTTACTATCCCAGTTGAAAGTTGTTGGCAAACTGAGGCCTAAAGAATTAAAGTTTTCTTTTAAGGATTTGTTTATTGTCCCTTTTCTCTGTTGGAATACACACACCATGGAGTAGACTTTTGGCCTAGTAGCTCAGACACTGTCTAGGATGCCCACATTACACATCAGAATATCTCAGGTCAATTCTGGGCCCCCACTCCTGACTTACTTCAACTTTCTACTAATGCAAATCCTTGGAGGAAGCAGTGATATCTGAAGTAATTGGGTTCCAGTCACTCCTGTGGCAGACCTGGATCAAGTTTCAGGCTTCTAGCAGTGGCCTCTGACAGAGACCATTGTAGGCATTTGAGGCAGGAACCAACAGGTGGGAGCATTCTCCCTACCCCCAGCTCCCTGACTCTCAAAGAAAGTAAAAACCAATAAAGCAAAAAGAATGTGTACTCCATGAAGTCTGGACCAGTGTCTATCTTGTTCTCAATAATTCCTCTGATACCTACAAGAATACATGACGTGTTCACTTAGTGATTATAACCCATTTGAATAATGTAAAATATAGGTTCCCAGGCTGAATGGATAAAATCCATATTTACTCCCCATCTTGGTTTCCAAAGTTAATGGTAGATATTGTTACATATTAATGTTAGCCGTTGCAAAACACACCGGACGCTGGAGTAAGGGAAAGGGTTTATTGGGGAACACCCTACAGACCGGAGTGAAGGGGCAGCGAAGGAAAAAGAAAGAGAGAATATAAGAGAGAAACAGAGAGGAGAGGAGCTAGCAAGGAGAGAAGAGAGAGCAGAGAAGAGGAGCTAGCAAGGAGAGAAGAGAGAGCAGAGAAGAGAAGAGAGGAGAGCAGAGCCAAGAGAGAAGAACCAAGAGCCAAGAGAGCACGTGTTCAGGAACAGGCCCTTTTAAAACTTCACCTGAGGGCGGGTAGGGAAGCAGGAGCAGCGAATCCCATTAGGATGGGAGTGGAGCCTGGCTCAGGTAGCTGGGCCATGCAGCCATCTGGCTAAAACTGCACCAGTTTCCTAACAGATGTCATCTTACACAATGTTACTTCAACAGGGATCATTTCTGAAGGATATATTTCACCTTACAAATAATCAAATGGAGTGTAATCAGCACTATGGTTTTTAATCTTTTGTGACATGATTCAAGAAAGTAGAATTTTATTTTAATAGAACTCTACTGAAAAGCATTTTGACCTCAGGTTCAGTAAAGCTTTCATATCAGCTCGTATCTAGTATGTAACTAAAATTTGCCATGAAACATACACAGATTTACGTTTACTTGTAAGCACGCACACACAGTTAACATTCCTCTATCCTTCATTTTTGAAGTGGTTAAATAATCAATTTAGGACTAAAGCAAATACAGTTTGAAGAATTATCAAAAGCATAAAGCATGGTATTGTCTTTTAAAAATATTACAACAATAAGCTTTTTCCATCTGCTGGTTTACTTCCCCAGTGGCTACAACAGCCAAATCTGGGCCAGCTCAAAGCCAGGAGCCAGGAAATCTGACCTGATCTCCCATCTTACACTGCCCTCCCAGGTACATTAACAAGAAGCTGGATCAGAGGTTGAGCAGCTGGGTCTCTAACCGGATCTCTGATAAGGGTTACCAGTGTCTCAAGGAGTGGCTTAACTTGCTGCACCACAATGCTGGCACTTAGCAATAAATTTTTATATGGCATAGTCATTGGCAATATTTTGATCTACCCATAGCTGTTAATGTTAACTACTGGTAATATTTTTATAGCACTTCATAGTTTGAAAAGTAATTTCACATGATCATTGCCCTTTTGTTCTTCACTGTAACTCCACACTCAATGTATTGTTTCCGTTCCAATAAAACCATACCTAAGGTATTATTGTTGTTGTTCTTTATATGAAAAAAACTGAGAATTGAGTATCTTGATGGACTTGCCATTAACCATTAAGCTATCAAAGACCTCACATGTTTAAATGTCAGAAGTTTGAGAGTGTCTTATTACCTACAAAGCTTTATAAAAAATCACCAATTTATAGGTACCATTAGATTCTCCATATATCAAAAGAGTCAAAGATAATTCTAACCTTCTAAGGGGTCACTGCCAACTATAACCAAATTCCTCTTGGACAAAACAGGGTTAAACAGCTTACTGCCCACACTACAGAACAAAGCCTTCCTATGACCAAGTTTTCTTCTTTCTGAACAAGTTTTTAATCATTTCACCCCTCTAGAATTCACATCTGTTCATGACATAATGCTGTGGGTCAGCCTGGGTTCTGTCAAAATGAATCCTGTATTACCAAATCCCAAATTACAGTATGTTTTACTAACCAGTTTTATAGACTAGACATTTCACTCAGGCAGAAAGGAATTCCCACTGCACTTGAGGGGTAGCAGAGACTCAAGAGCAGGCTACTGGTTCTACTTGGCTCTGTTCTGCCCACTGCTTCCAGGCAATTTAAAGACAAAGGAGTAGGATAACGGTGGTGGGAGATGAAACGATGACACTGGCCTTTTCTGCTTCAGTTTACTCTTCTTTGTGGACGCCATGATTTGTTACTGTGTTGCAGCAAAAATATTCAAATCTAAAAATAAAGCTTCTCAAGGACAGAAACCCAAAGTCCAGACAGAGAAAGACAGCAAGAACGCACTCCCTGCTACCCAATGGAAAAATGGAAGTCACAGTTCTGGGTTTGCTTTATAAAGTTTCTTTGTTCGTAAAATTCTGCAGAATTAATATACATGTTTTATGCAATTTAACTTATTCTTTGTCTTTGACTCAAGTTAGCAAAAATCACATCAGTATATACTATTTTATTTATTAGTGACCCCCTCAGCTTAGTCACCATTCTGGGAAAAAATAGTAAATGAGTTAAGTGAAGCAGAAGAAACTTAGGAAGAGTTGCAAGACTGTAATACTACACCAAATGCCAGTGCATGATCAAAGGCCTTTTAAAAACATGTTTATTCATGAATTTTAGAAATTGCCCATTGCCATTTTTACTGAACACGTTTATATTTTTGTGCATTAAGGGTCCCAGAATTATGGTCTCAGATCTATACCTGCTATAAATTTGCTTGCTGGTTCATTCACTTCTCAGCACTGCGTGTCTAAGATGCGTCAGACACTACTCTAGATGCAGAAGGTAAAGCCGAGAGCTGATGGAATGCCTTCCAATGGCTGCTTTTGTTGTAGAGGAGACGGATCGTAAGTAAAGAAAGAAATGTGTGATGTAATTTTAGTAGAAATAAGATCTATGGAGAAAAACAAAGCAGGGTGAGAGTGTATTTGAAAAGTAGGGCAGAGTACTGTTTTGGATGTGATCAGAAAAGGCTATCTGAGCTGGTACCATAGGAGCTAAATGTACAGACTTGGTTTATTTGTCAGAGAACCCCATAGAACTTTAAGAATGGGCCCATGAATATACAAAATGTATGGATGATGACACCCAGACTCAGAGGCTGGAGTTTTAATCACTGTGACCCCCCTACCTATGTGTCCTGGGAGAATGGATCCATAAAAGAAGGAACCTCAAAGCTGAAAAAACTCAGAGCAAATGCAGCAGTGAGGGTATAATTGGTGAGTTGGCCACAGGGTACTCACACTCCCAAGGACTCACTTTAGTACTTGGGAGTTGTTCTTCAGAGAAATACCTACAGCATCCATTGTCTCTCAATTTTTTTTTTTCTTTCACATTCATGACCAGTAAAAGAAAGCAATACTCTTGTGGCGAAAGGACTTTCGTTTCACTTGATTTGTTTACACGAAGCCACTATCTTGCAAGGTCAGAAGCATCAAAAAATATCACCAGAGTGAAATGGTTGTGGGAACATGTTTGGCCTCTCTGATACCCTGTCTCCCTCTCAAATAAATGGGATCTTTTCATTTCTGTGGAAAATCTGTTCACCTTGAGTCAGGTGGAGTTAAACTCATTCTTTGTCATAGCATTTTTTTTTACTCCATCAAAACATACATCTCTCTCAAAAAAAAGTGATCTGTGAGTGATAGAAATGTGATAGACACCAGATCCATTGGAATCCTTAGTAGAATGCCTCAATTGCAGTAATTAGAATACTGTTTTTATTTCTGAAACTAAAAAAAGTAGAAACGGGTGAATGTGCAACTATCACCATTCATGGCAACCTTTGTAGAGAAAGTATGGAAGAGGAGAGAAAGAGGCATTTGTGAGACCCTGGATCCAGCTGTATCTGTAGATCTACCTGCCCTCCTGAAAGCCAAGGAAAAAATCAACAAATTCCTGGGGAGATTTGAGTTAGGCAACTACCATGAGCCACTGAAAAACATCAGATAGTGAGAATCAGGGACTCATAGGGAAATAAGAGAAATAGCAAGAGATATACCAGGGTGTGAACTGTTGGCAAAAGCTAACAAAGTGGCCACACAGCAGAACACAGGAAGTGCTATAAAGAAGAAAGTGGTCACATGTTAGAGGATCATGAATGTCATAAAGGGGAAGGAGAGAAATGAAAGTGGCGTTCCGCGATTCTGCTGTGGGTCTGCCTCCAAGAGTTGCTGCTGCTTCACCCTTTCTGCTAGATCGCACCTCTCAGGCTGCTGCCCCTCAGACTAGTAGAGTTTATTATGGTTGCTGAAAAGCACTTTGTCAGACTCTTACCATTTTTTACAGCAAACCAGGAACAGGTCCTAGGGTCTGATTTTCATTCACCACACATTTAATGAGTGCCACTTTTGTGCCAGGACTATGTAGAGTAGGTACTTGAAGGGCAGAGTAATCATTGGCTTTTTTGCTTAAGTTGGGCAAAATGACCACCAGGATATCAAACTCCTTGGCCCTCCCTGAAAGCTTAGACAATAAAAACATGAAATGCTTCCTGAAGAAAGCATATGAAGGCAATGAGGAAATTTACTACTTTGGGCTGTCTTGCATAAGCATTAATACAGCATCCACACTATGTAAGGGTTCATTCTCACTGTTGTGTTGGATCATCCATGGGCTTGGACAATTGCAAAATGCTGTGAATTCAACATCATATAATACAGAGTAGCTTGAGCACCCTAAAGCTTTTCTCTGTAGTGTGTGTTGTGGAGTATTGAGCACAGGTTGGAGTCAGTAGGTGTTTATCTCTCTTGATCTCAATGTTTCTTCACCTCAATTCCCATCCATTGGCAATGTTGCCTCCCTGAAATGGGGGGGGGCATTTTTTTAAAGAATTTTTATTAGGCTAACGCCACAGCTCATTAGGTTAATCCTCCACCTGTGGGGCCGGTACACCGGGTTCTAGTCCCGGTTGGGGCACCGGATTCTGTCCGGTTGCCCCCTTCCAGTCCAGCTCTGCTGTGGCCCAGGAGTGCAGTGGAGGATGGCCCAGGTCCTTGGGCCCTGCACCCACATGAGAGACCAGGAGGAAGCACCTGCCTCCTGGCTTCCGATTGGTGCAGTGCGCCGGCCACAACGAGTTGTCCGTAGCGGCCACTTGGGGGGTGAACCAACGGAAAAAGGAAGACCTTTGTCTTTGTCTCTCTCTCTCACTGTCTAACTCGGCCTGTCAAAAAATTTTTTTTTATTTATTGGAAAGTTGGAGATACACAGAGAGAGGAGAGGTAGAGGCAGAGAGAGAGAGGTCTTCCATCCGCTGGTTCACCCCCCAGTTGGCCACAAGGGCTGGAGCTGTGCCAATCTGAAGCCAGGAGTCAGGAGCTGCTTCTATTGCTTTCCCAGGTCAAAACAGAGAGCTGGATTGGAAGTGGAGCAGCTGGAACTTGAACAGGTGCCCATATTGGATGCTGGCACTGCAGGCAGCAGCTTTATCAGCTATGCCACAGCACCAGCCTCAAAGCAGAGCATTCTTATGAATCCACTCCTAACTGTCCCCATGGCTCTTTCCTCAATAGAAAATTGTCCTCGTCCTTAAATGGTCTATATTGAAAGACGTGCTCAAGCCAAGAATGGTAGTAATAATAGTCATAATAATAATAATAGTAATAATAACAATAATAAGTGTGTTTTACATAATGGCACAAAAATGCCTCAATGAGCAATAGCTCAAATTGTAGGAGCACCCTTTAAACTGCCCTCACATACTTCCCTTCCCTTTGCCTCTAGATTTGTTATCAGAATTACCACTTTGCAATGAGTATGTGGGGATTTGATACAGAAAGTGAACCTGGCAAAGGTTTATAAAACAAAAGGCAAAGGAAAAGATGTGGGACAGAATGGAAAAAATGTAGGAATTCCACCATCAGGGAGGAAGCCGTGATAATCCTGAAGGAAACATCTGGTATTAAAAGGTGAATTCTCTGAGATAAGTTTGCAGGTTGAACTGGCATAGGATTCCTACAAAAGATGCGTAAGCAACCCAGCCTCGTCTGGATTGACTTCTATGACTCTTGTGCTCCTTCTCTCTTCCCCTACGAGTCTTGCATTTTTCACAATGTGCTCATACCCCAACACTCAGTAGAAATCGTTTTGTCACTTTCATTGCAACCAGGAATGTGTCCCCTGGGATAGCTCCAGACATGTGACTTGCCACCTCAGAGCACAGAGGAGGGCTATCTCTTCTCTACACTCTGCAAAATGTGAAAGAAGGAGAAGGTCTAAATGTCACTGAGTCCTCTCACAAGAGGACAAAGAGCAGAGCTTCTCAGAATTTCCTGCAGGGCACCCACACAGTTAATCTCAACGCATTCAAATTAACAGACTGTGTTGACTGAAGGGTGCATTTCTCTCTGTTTTGGATAAAAACTAATTTGAATGTGGTGGTACCAGGCTGTGAGCGCATTCCTACAATGAAGTAAACAAATGTTATTGCCTTCACTTAGAGAGTCTTGCCCAATTAGGTTGATTATAGTGATCACAGAGATGTATCCTGAATGCACAAGAAAGTTAGTAATGCTCAGATTTGTTATGTAATATTTATAGACTCTGTGGTGAAACTTCAGATGGATTAAAATATACAATCTTGTATTTCCATGGACGAGGGGAATGTGATCCACATGTTTGCTAAAAGTCAGAGGCAGAGCCAACAAATTCCCTGACATTTACATTGATAAGACCTTCTCTGAGAAATGGTAAACTCTGCAGTAAACTGCTGTTTTAAACAGCAGAGAAGCAGCTTGTCTCCATCACCTGCAAGTTTAACCTCAAATCACCATTTAATCTTTGCTTGACTTTAGAAACCTTCTACCATTTTTCTCTCAAGTGGACTGACTTATGAAAGCATAGACTGTATGAAAATGACATATGTTACATCATATTTGATCTGGCTATTTTATTATCATACCCCAAGTGTGGCTGATAAGCTGAATACTTAGATATTGCCATGGTTAAATATGGACTGCTATAGGATGTGTCAAGGTCATTTTAAAAGGAAACACTTTTTCAAACAGCAATTTATTGTAGCAATAGGATCTGTTCATATCTCAACTGAGTTGAAGAACAAATATGGCTTTAAAAAAGAGCAATGGTATACATGGTAAAGTTTTCGGCAAAGCATTTGACTTCCCTGGGCTCCAGTTTTCTCATGGAAAATGATGGAGTTGTTCTATGTGATCTCATAGGGTTTTCAGCCTTAAACCATCTGTGATATTTGATTGTTAACACATTGGAGCTGTGGGTGGTAGCCAGGCTGGCAGGGCCAAGCCCAGGAAGGCCAAGCAGTAACAAACATTTGGTTCAGTGTCACAGTCATTTGTAGTTATTTAAAATCAAGAATAAGAGGTCATCAAGAATTGGGATATAGTCAAGACTGGAGGATCTGTAATTGGAGAGAATAAAGATTGTGTGTGTGTGTGTGTGTGTACATGTGGAGAAAATAGTTGCATTAAAATAGTTATTGCAAGCTTTTCAATACGTATATCTTAGTAGAGATGGTTCATTGTTTAGGAAAATACCTCAATGAGCTGTTTTGGGTGTTAAGAACTGAACTTAGTTGTAGAACAGAACAAAATCAAGATGACTTCTCTCCCAATCCAATGCCCATTCCTCTACACATGTGAAAATGTGAGAAAGGAACCAATATCAAGCAAGACTTCCATAGTATTTGGCTCAGAATCGAGCCTTCTTTTGTTGATGGCTGCTCTAATTGATTTGTTTTGTGTGTGTGTGTGTGTGTGTGTGTGTGTGTGTCTATGCATTCCTAACCTTAGACTGCATCTCAAACAGATTGCATGATTTTGATCTTGGTACCAATAGAGTCTCTTCATTCATTCAATCATCATCTACAAACTGCCAAGCACTAGGAATATAATGATGAGCAGTTATTGACTGTGTACATGAAATATTCAGTCTTACACGCTGGTTCTCAAATTTGGAGTACACACAAAATCATTGGAGAACTTGATAAAAATGTCCATCTCTGGAGACAGTCCACAGAGATTTTAAGTGGGGTGCATGGGGACCAAACATTTATATATTTTAAGTAGGCTTTCTGGGTTGCTCTGCTGCAGGTAGTATGAAAATTTCATTTTAGAAAGTGACCTGGTATGTGTGTATTCCCTTCTCCCTGACTAAAATCTCCAGCTTCCCTGGAGCCAATGGTTGTTACTCCTTTCCAAGGCTTACCCTCTTCCCTGCTGGCCTTTATTTGCCAGGGTTGTTGCCTGCTCTGCCTTTTGACTTGTGTCCACTCTTTGAGTTACCAGTGACTGCCTTGAGCACTTCCACAAAATAACACAAGGAGTAAATAATGTGCGAGTTTGACTACCCATGGAAGTGGAATGGTCTATGGAATTTCTTTTGGGATATGAGCAGCTAAACCTGTGACTCATCAAATGCAGTGAGGAAATGGAAATTGGGTGGCAATGTAATTAATTTGATCAGTGTGGGCACTTTACCTGTTCAGGCAGGTCCTAACATATTTCAGAGAACATTTTAGATTTGAACAGACCGTCATAAAAGTAAAAAAACTACGTGTGCTTGCTGTCAGTTTGTAGAGGCAACTTGCAAGGAAAGACACAAAAAGTATTTATTCCGGAGCCCCTAGTTCACAACTACTCATCATATAAGAAACAAAGAGAGATTTAAGAAAAAGCTATTATGCCTAGATGTTTCCTGGTAATGAAAGATGTTTTTAAAAATACTCAGCTCAGGGTCTGCACTGTGGCTTAGCAGCTAAAACCGCCCCTTACAGTGCCGGCATCCCATATGGCCACCATTTCGAATCCCCGCTGCTCCACTTCTGATCCAGCTCTCTGCTATGGCCTGGGAAAGCAGTGGAAGATGGCCCAAGTCCTTGGGCCCTTGCACCCATGTGGAAAACCGGGAAGAAGCCCCAGGCTCCTGGCTTCGGATAGGCGCAGCTCTGGCTGTTTTGGCCAATTGGGGAGTGAACCAGCAGATGGAAGATCTTTCTCTCTCTCTCTCTCTGCCTCTCCTTCTCTCTCTGTGTAACTCTGACTTTCAAATAAATAAATAAATCTTTAAAAAAATAGTCAGCTAACCAAGCAAGGGCAAAAACAGACTAATTAAGTTAATCAGATTGATGCCTAGTCTTGAATTAAATAATGACTCATTTAACAACACGTCCACAAGCCTGCACTGAGCACCTTTGCACAGGGATCACATGTGCATGTACCTAGGTACACTATTCCCTGGGTAGGAAAGCACAGCTGGAAAATAAATTGGAAAAAAAATCTGATCTCTGGATATTTTGTTTGATTCATTCTTTTCCATAATTGCAAAATGCACATGGGAGTGAAATTTATGATCCCCATGCAACAGAAAAGCATAATCTTAAGTTAGGGAAATGATGGGACCAACTGCTGGTTTCTCAAATGTAGTTAGGATGTGTATTTAAAGAGGACCCTATCAGGCCTTTATTCTATAAAATAGCTAGACAAATAAATCTGAGGCATCCGAAGGTAATGGCATCTTGAGAGATAATGGATATTCAATCTGGGAGATAGGAAGGAGATAAAACCTTGGCTAGCATATGTTAAAAAAGAAACTCAGACTGCCTGTTAAACTGCTGGATAGACTAGTCCCTATAAATTTTCAAAAGAGTGTCCTGGGTTTCATCCAGGAGTCTATTACAAATGAGATCCACACTGCTAAAACTCTCTGCAGTCCTTCAGAAATTTTAGGGCAAGTTAATGTAACATACACCTCATGCCTGGGGTAAGTCACCAGTAGTTCTTGGCAGAAAGAAAACGTTAGTGCTCTTAAAACAAACTCATGAAAAGAAGAAAAATGTCTGCAAGATTTTAATTCAAGCATGAGGTATATTCCTATAATCCACCGTCAGGTATTTTCCACATGTTAAAAGGAAAATTAAGTATATTTCTTATTTCTAATTTCGCTTACTTGCTTCCAGGCAAGTTGTTATATTACCTGTTGTATTTGCTGAGAGCACCCGTCATCAGTGCACAGGATGTAGGTGTTCACTGTTGTGCACTACATGACGTTTAGGTTCATACCATTACCCTTTGGACAACATTCTGCATCTGTAGACAGAGAGGTGTTTTGACAAATTTTCCCTCAATTTTGTTGGTGATGAAGGCATGGAAAGGCGGTGCAAATATGGTCTCTTCCACTTTGCAGTTACATAAAATAAGTGCACAGACTCTTCCCTATTTCCTGTGTTCATGTCCCTTGTGTCTTCTATCTTGTATCTGACTTGGCCTTGCCTTTCATTAAAGGATGGAATACAGCACCTCATCCCTTGATTCTGGGCTGGACTTGTGCATTCTTTTGTTCCAAAATAATGCACTTAAAATAACAGTGATTGAGAGATTGAAATGGCAATTTGAAGTGAACGTCTCATGGGACGAAGCCATGCTCTTTCCCTGTCTTTGTCTTGTTCTCCTGACTATTAGATTAAGCCATGGCTAATTGGTTAGAGGATGGGAGACCAAATCAAGACAATCTCAAGTGCCCTAACCAATGCCTTCTGGGGCAAGTCTGCAGGCAGCTGACTTCTAAAGATGTCAGAGAGCCCAGCTAAGATCAACAGAGACTCTCACTGATCTGTGGCTTATCATAAACACATGACTATTCCTAGGTGCATTCAAAAGAACCACCTAACTGATTTGTAGACTCATAAGACATAATAAATGGTAATCATTTTAAGCCATGAACTTCTAGCCATCTTGTTAGGTAACTCATTCACGTGGTTAGATATATTAAAATCAGAAAGTAAATGGAAATAATAAAGATATGATTTTGTATCCTCAATAGGCAAAACTATATTGTTTTCAAACTGCCCATTATATTTAGTGAGGGCCATTGTTTTTTTTCTTTTATTTTGGATATGAGAAGTATCCATGGAAAAGATGACAGTAACATTGAGAAATTAACAAGTTGAAAATCCTAAAGAAATATGGAGGGACTTATGTAGATGGGAAAAACCTTTGCATATCTGATGATACTTTTTAAAAGGACTTTCAAAGCTGCAGTATACATCCAAACCATGCATCTCATTATGGTATACATTTCATTAGGCTATAGGCTTCATTAGACACTTGAATCAAGAATCTCATTACACACTCCAGACACACATCTCATTATGCCATGCATCTCATTAAGTTTCCAGCCAGGAACAGATGTAAAATAGACAAATTTCAGCAAGGCTTTGATTTCAGTCCACATGGCATTCTCATCAACAACCGAGCAAGAGTGGACCAACAATTGGGCGATTTTTGAATGACACTTGACAAAGACAAACTAGCACTATTAAATAACGAAGAGGAAAAAATAGCTTGGTGTCACATTCCACTTGGCTGTCCACTCTAGGAATGTGTTCTGTCAGTCAGGAGTCATCTATCAGTGAAAAGCTGGAGATGAGGTAGAAGAGGGCATGTGTCTATGACACTGCAATCATCTGTCAGGAGGCAGACACTCAACAAAGGGTAACATCAATGTCACCTTGCGTTTGGCTTCAGCAATTGTCTCTGTTCTATGTCTATAGCTGTAATCTGATGTTTGGCACTTTCATGAATAGGTTCCTCCATGACGTCTCTGCTTAAGTAGTACTTTGGCTACAAGTGATAAAAACTCAGCTCAAACTTATTTAAGATTAGGATGTACTGAGGAGCCCAGAGCTGTGGCTGATTTCAAGTCCAACTCTACCAACAGGCTGAAATATTACTAGGATATATGTCTCCCTATCTTAGGATTTTGTTTTGCTCTGGGTTGATTTCCTTCTTAGACACATGTTCCTCATGAGGTAGTTTCAGGAAGCTCTAAACCTTCATCATTCTAAAAGCTATCAATTTTAGCATAAGAAGGTGCCTTCTAGAAAGAGATAACCAAATCCTAGTGGATGACTCTTATTGGTCAATGAAGGTCAAATGACTATTCAGAAACCAACTTCCTGTGTAAGGTGGGTGAAATAATATGAGTCCCAGCCCTGGAATATATGTCCTGCCCAAGATGAAGGTGAGGATTGAAAATAGAAGAAGGAAATGCTAGGTAGAGAATAATGCCCACTCTGCTTGCTCCATCATGCAAATACTCAAGTCTGGAAAGGATATGCAAAAAAGGTGCACTCTAAAATCTTTGTCATCATGAAAATATTTCTCACTAACATTTAAATAAGGGATGTCTCTTAAGCAATCTAAAGGCTAGATAAAAACCCTGGAGTAGTTTCTTATGATGCCACAAAATGGAAACTGTTGTTATTCTGAGCAATTTGGACTGCCATGAGTAAGCCACATATAGATAGCATGATTTCCACATATAGTCAATTTTTCTGTTTTGAATGGCTAAAAGATTTCTTCTAACTACTAGTTTATGCATGAATGTCTCTTGAAAGGGTTAAATTGAGAAACACAAAAATATTTTTTGAAAAACAATAGGAAATATCGTTTGTTTAATTCCACACTCAAGTGCAAATCATATGTGGATTGCCTTCTTGAGAGTAGTTTTTGGACAGGAAAAACTAATCGTGGTTCGCAAGAATACCAGATATTTAGTAAGGGTTGGAGATCAGGTAAGAAAATACGGAATAAAAGGAAGCTGGAGGGGAGTGGATAAGGTCAGACAGTACTGAAGGCTGAATTCTTCAACTTCATGGTTTGCCTAGGGCTCTCCCCCGGTAGAATTCTACAAGTCTGAATAAATAAAAATGCTCTCTAATCTGAAAGGATAGTGGTTTTGTCAGATAGGACTATGAAGTGATGTCCATCCAGAGCCAGTTATGAAAGAATATTTTTGCTGGACTTTTTAAAGACTGTATGACTCTGAAAAGAGTGGATATCAAAACAGTCTTGACCTTATCGAGTCCTTGCGAAGCTCCTGGCCTGTAAAAACACTACACTTTAAGCATTCCCTCTACATTCCTTTGAGATGAAGTGCTATATCACTGATTGCCCAAAGTAGACAAAGCAGTTTCCTTTGTTAGCTTAGCAGACATTTTTCTAGAAGATCATTTAGCTGGAAGATGTTGGAGTGGAAGAAGGGTTGCAGTGACCGCAATGGGTCAAATTCTAACTTCATGTTGTAATTGACTCCCACTGATACCATGTTTCAGTGAAACTAAAAGAAATCACTGTTTGATTTCTAGTTTTGTTTTGTTTTTTTTTTTTTTTTTTTTTTACCCTGGGAGCATCCTGGAATGAAAGAATTTGACACATTCATGTTAATGAAATTAGCAAACTGCTCTCATCAAGTCGTATTTATTAATTTAAAAAAAAGCACAATACTAATTAAGCACAAAGGATAAGATTTTAAAAATTATTCTTTTTTCCTTTTCCTTGGATGTAATTGTCTTTTGTTCTTTTAAGTAATGTACTTGGGTTCTCATCATACTACTCCAGAATCCAAAAATCAAGTAGTTATATAT
Organism: Oryctolagus cuniculus; assembly: GCF_964237555.1. Lineage (NCBI taxonomy): Eukaryota > Metazoa > Chordata > Mammalia > Lagomorpha > Leporidae > Oryctolagus > Oryctolagus cuniculus. The sequence continues at coordinate 18,403,669 of NC_091434.1, read as the reverse complement.
TTAGCTTCCCAGCTCTTTCTTGGCTATTAAAAATTCCCTCATTCTTTGGTATACTCTTCACTCACAGGTGATTAAAATAGAGAGTTTGTGTATAGTTAAACAGAAGTGTATGTGCCCCTAACAGACTTTAGATTCATAATCAGAATCAGAAGCAGGATGTCTTCCTCTCTTTGTCTCTTGTTCTCTCTTTGCCTTTTAAGCAAATTTTTGATGTCACAGATTGGGCTGTAATTTCAAGGTTAAAGGAAAAAGTTAATTTGTTTGCCTGCAGTATTTGACCCACAAATAACTCTGAGTACAAGGATGTGGGATCCAAAATATATATACATCCCATATTCCTCCTTCTTTCCAACACTCTGAACCATACAGTAGGTGAGCTTTGGAACAGGCATTAATGACATTAACCAGGCAGCCCAGAATCCCATCTCCAGATAATGCTTAAAAGATGATTCTTCTTAAAAAGTCCCTGCCATTTTCTTTATGGCAGCAAAAGAATGTAGGTGAAAAGCTAGAGAAGACACAGTCAATTTCAGGACAATGGCGAAAGCAAGGATCTTGTCTGATTGTGCATCTCACACTTTAAGCTTGGACTTAATGGTACATTTGGCTCAGAAAAGATCTGATCCTTTATGAGGAAATAGATCCTGTCTGGGTTTGGGGTCCTGTTCCTATTCAATGTCTTTTCTCTTCACAACAGTCCCTGCTTTCATTTTGTTGCAAAACTCTTGAATCTTGGATTTCATTTTACATAAACTATAAATAATATTTAGATATACAAAGCTGAAAGGATTTGCTCACTTGGCTAAGGTGGTAGCATATGTAGGCTAAAAAAAAAAAATGCATTGTGACCTTTGGGTGAACAGAAAAACTTAAAATGCTATTGTTAAAATGTGGCATGGGGAAAGCATGATTTAAATGTAAATCTTTTATCTCCAAAGCCATAAAAGACTATGCCTTGGAGGTATGAGAAAATGCAAGCTGTAATGTGAAGCATATAAAAAAAATTAAAACATTTAATGCAGCACCAAATCTGCTTTTCTGAACTGCATTTTGCCCATAAAATACTTAGTATATATAGTATTTTACTTATATTTAAAATGAGTTGTTCTTTAACCATTTCATCTCCCTGTTCCTTGGCCTTAGATTTGAAAAGACATCAGTGCTCCCTGGGGAACTCCCACTTTTCTCCTTTTTCAACTCCCAAGCTCCAGACATACTCATCAGTCTGTCTTTTGAATGTCCCCATGGGCAAATCTGCCCCCTGCAAACTCTCCAGCTTGGCTCCCACCTTCCTAAGCTGCAGAGATAGCCAGGAAAGAGAATGTCAGTGCCGAAGGTCATATCTCCATTTCCACATTCCTTAACTTCCTTATGGCTTTGAGGGAGAAGAAATAAAATCCTGTAATTATTTGGACCAAGTCATAGATAGGACTGGGCCTGTGACAGGTTTTGTATATGGACCACAGATTGGACACAGTTGGATCCGACGATCTTGCCCAGATTTCACTCACCGTTTTCCATATGGCTTTATTGGTGCAGATACACCTTTTCCAAGACCAAATACACTCTTCCCTTTAGGAGTAGCCTGTCGTTTCTTCATTTTTTCACCACCCACTGGCTCTTCCACTCCAGGCACCTGTTTATTCTCTCATACCATGTGCAGCAAAGAACTGTCTTGTGCAGCCCTCAGTAGGGTATTGGTTTCACTTGCAGCCAAGTTCCTGGGAGCTATTTGAATTACGAACCATGTCTTTGTGTCCCCAACATTGGCACATAATAAATAATTGATCAGTGTGTTCAGAGCATGAACGAGTGCATTTCATGTACTTCTGAATTCTACACTTATTTCTTAAATTCTTCACATAAAGTAAGGAAGAACTTTGAAAACATTTCTGTTTCCTCTTGCTGGAATTCTCTCCTGTCCTTTCAACTACCTTCTTCCAACTTCTCCTCCTTTAGAAGTGACCCCCTTCTGCAAATTCTCACAGCATCAATGTGTTCCTTCTTGACTCTGCTATAACTGATTAAATCATGATGTGTAGAATTTCATATTTATCAGTCTCTCATCTAGACCATAAACCCATGAGAACAAAGATCATATCATATTTTTTCTTATTTCTCACTGTTTTCATAACACCAAGACAATGTTTAACATATAAAAGGCATAAAATTATTTTTGTTAGATAAAAGATGAAGACTCAATCAATGGTTTCTGAAGTGCACGAGTGTATGTTTGTTTTCCTAGTTTGCCTAAAATATCTTTAGTTACAACTTTGAAATCTTTAAATTTAGCTCCCAAATCCCCACCACTGGCTCTGAATGTCTTTTTCTGTTCAATGTTTTTGTGCATCAATTTTTAACTCTTTATTTGATTGCTAAACCATGGCATTCACACATATAAATTCAGAACAACTTTAGTACACTTCCCTCTTATATTCTTTTTTTTTTTTTTTTTTTTGACAGGCAGAGTGGACAGTGAGAGAGAGAGACAGAGAGAAAGGTCTTCCTTTGCCATTGGTTCACCCTCCATTGGCTGCTGCAGCCGGCGCACTGCGGCTGGCGCAACGTGCTGATCCAACGGCAGGAGCCAGGTGCTTCTCTTGGTCTCCCATGGGGTGCAGGGCCCAAGCACTTGGGCCATCCTCCACTGCACTCCCTGGCCACAGCAGAGAGCTGGTCTGGAAGAGGGGCAACCGGGACAGAATCCGGCGCCCCAACCGGGACTAGAACCCTGTGTGCCGGCGCCGCAAGGCGGAGGATTAGCCTAGTGAGCCGTGGTGCCGGCCTCCCTCTTATATTCTTATCCACCCACAAAACTTTCTCTACATTCTCTCCTCATGAAAATTAAATGTAGTCCAGATTTTCCTTATCCCCAAGCATATACAATAACACACATTACAATTGTCTATCACTTCATATTTTAAGACCATTACCCTTGTGAAGTGAGCACAGCCAATTCATTCTGCAGTTAAGGAATCTGAAGTTTGCTGAAATATTTACAGAGAATGGAATTAAAAGATGAGTTTCTTTGGTACGAACAATTTTGAAATTCATTGATAGTTTCTTCATAATATGCACTTCTATGAACTCATTAAAGACTACTTATATGCATGGATTTACAATTTTTTGCACCAAAATAAACTTGTCTTTTATTTTAAATAGTTTTGATTACTTCTCATTTATTTGTAAAAGCAGAGACAGGGAGACAGATAAGGAAAGAAAGATCTTTGATTTGTTGATTCATTCCCCAAATGCCCACACAGCCAGGGCTGAGCCAGACCAAAGTCAGGAACCTGGAATTTAGTCTGAGTCTCCTTCTCAAGTGACAGGAATCCAAGTGCTTGAACCATCATCCACTGCCTCCCAAGATGCGCCTGGGCAGAGAGCAGGATCAGAAGCAGAGGAGCCAAGACTCAAATCAGACACTCCAATATGGGATGCCGGTGTCTCAAGTGTTATTTTAACCTCTGCTCCAAATGTCAAACCCAACTTGTATTTTAATTCCTCTTCTCCATGAACATTTTGAAATACCTTTCTATGTAGCTGATTGGTCACCAATGCATTCTGTGCTGTACACAGGACTCCTAAGTCCAACATCATGATTGTCTGAGAGCTGCCATTTTCAGCTGCTTGTTTCAGAAACCATAAAATGTGTCTGCGATGAGTATTTGTGCCCTCCAAAATGCATGTTGAAGTTTAATTGCCATTGTAACAATATTGAGAATTTGGACTCTTAAGAGATTTATGCTCCACCTCTTGGGTTAAATTGCTGTTGTTATAAGGTGGAAAATTTGTTTCCTCTCTTGCCCTTCTGCATTCCATCATGGGGAAATTTTCCAAGGAGGCCCTTGCCAGATGTCACCTGTACAATGTTGGATGTCCCAGCCCCCAGAAATGTAAGCCAATAAATGTATGTCCATTATAAATGAACTAGTCTGAGATATTCTGCTACAACAGCACAAAGACTAACAATGTCGAGCTATCCAATAAGCCTTCTTTCAGTGATCCAGCTTAAGACAATGGAAACTTGAAAAGCCTTCACATATAAAATTGTTCTTCTTCATGCTGGACCCTAGGCTACAAAAGAAGTGTGAATTGTGAATTGATAATGATATTGCAGTCAATATTAAATTTCCAAGTTTTGACAGGTATGTTATTGCTACTTAAGAGAAAGTTCTCATTTTTAAGAAATGTATGTTGAAGGGTTAATGCATAAAGGAACAATTTATTTTCAAATAGTTCATAAAAATGTCTGCTCATTTGTGTCTCTCTGTGTGTGTGTGAAGAGAGGGAAAGAAAGAGATAGAGAGAGAAAATAATAAAGCAAATGGATCAAAATGTAAACGATCAGGGAATCAAGGTAAAAGTTATACAGGGATTCCTTGTAATTTATTTTTAATTTTTTCTCTAACTTTTAAATTGAATCAAAATAAAAAGTAGCAAGCATGTTCTTCACTGTGTTACTTATAAAAGTGAGAAAAAGGGGAAACCTTGTAAGACCTGTTAAAAATAGCAGAAAGGCAAATTAATACTCAGCAGACTCATAGAATGGCAGATGTCCTAAATAGCACTCTGGCCTCAGAATCAGCCCTAAAGGCATTCGGATCTGGCTGAAAAGCCCATGAGAGTATTTCAGGCATGGAAAGCCAAGACACTCTGGCAAAAGATCTCTGTGAGTGAGATCCCAGTGGAAAGAACAGGTCATCAAAGAAGGAGGTACCTTTCTCTGAAGGGAGGAGAGAACCTCCACTGTGACTATGACCTTGTCTAAACAAGATAAGAGTCGGAGAACTCAGAGGGCTTCCATAGCCTTGGAAACTCATGACTGGAGCATAGGGAGATTACTGATGCCATAGACAGGAGTGTCAATTGGTAAAGTGAACAACAGGAGTCACTGTGCACTTACTCCTCATGTAGGATCTCTATCCTTAATGTGCTGTACATTGAGATTTAATGCTATAACGAGTACTCAAACAATATATTTCACTTTGTGTTTCTATGGGGGTGCAAACTGTTGAAATCCTTACTTAATGCATACTAAACTGATCCTCTGTAAAAAAAAAAAAAAAGAAATTATCAACTCCCAACTTGACTCTCACTGGGATTAAACATGACAATAGGTCTGCTCTGATTTCATCATCATTTAAAAAAAAATCATCTATTATTTTTCACTTTATGTTTCTGTGTGGGAGCAAACTGTTGAAATCCATACTTAATGTATACTAAGCTGATCTTCTGTATATTAAGATAATCGAAAATGAATCTTGATGTGAATGGAAGGGGAGAGGGAGTGGGAAAGGGGAGGGTTGTGGGTGGGAGGGACGGTATGGGGGGAAGCCATTGTAATCCATAAGTTGTACTTTGGAAATTTATATTCATTAAATAAAAGTTAAAAAAATAGCAGAAAGGCAAATTAAATTACAATTCACACACGATGGAAAATAAAGAAGCCATTAAATTGTTTTCAAAAAATTGTGCTGAGAAAGTGGGAAGATGCTTAATTTATCACATAGTGAAACAAGTTGAATAAAAATTGCAAACGTGATGTTAGCATGCAAAAACAATAGAAATTATCAACTATTGATGCAATTATGGGTAATTTTAAAAAATTATATGGTGTTATTTTCTATATATTTAAAATACTCATGGGTTGGTTTCTAAATTTTAATTTCTAGTCTTTATTTCCCCTTTCAATTGTTCTCCTTGCTCTGTGAAGCCCTGCACTAGAAGAGCAAGATTGGGGTCAAATGAAAACCTTTGTCAGTATGTACCAGGCTGCTTTCTGGTTGCTTACTCTAACCCATGCCCTCTGTGCACATTGCAAATGTCCAGCATGGGGGATGGACACTTCTGATATCATTGTGGGCGACTCAGAGTCTCATGCAACAAAGTGCTTCTCAATAAAGGATTTGCTTTCCATTTCGGCCTTGCTAGCAGACGGAGCAATGTCTTGAAGTCCAGGAAAGCCTGAGTTTGAAAACTAACACCTAATTAATCACATGACCTTGAGGGAATTCTCAACTTCTCTGGACTGTACTTTCCTCCCCCTGAACACTGGAATGTTAGCATAACCTTGCAATATACCTGTCAATATTAAATGGGATAATGCATGTATGTGTAGTGCCCAGTTCTCTTGTTGCTACTGAGACCATCTCTGGATGTTTTCCCTCTCGAAATGCTGACAAGGATGCACTTTCCATTGCTTGTAATCCCTGAGGAAGAAATTGAAGTTCAAAGACCCGCACAAGCATCCTATGCTTTGACCCTTACTTTCTGGCCATTAAGAGAACAAAAGGAGGGAGAAGCAGAATGTCATACCCTGAATGCCCTTGAGGTTCCAACACATCATGTTCTTTCTTGAAATTCAAAATCACTCACTCCCCTCTAAAGGAAAAAGATTGTCCCCAGGGCTTTCTGAAAGGTCAGGCAATAAGAAAAATTCCACAGAAGCCAACACAATTTCTCTCTCTCTTCTTTCTCATGACACTCGCAGAAGTGCTCCATTCTGAAAATCTCTTCTTTTGCATTTCAAGTTTTCATGTCACACACCTGTTTTCTTCAAAGGATTACTCCTGAGTCCACCAACTTTCCCTGCCAAAGCCTACTGACTAAATAGCAGAGCGGCGCACACACTAGCAGGCAGCAGTTTAAGACCCCTACCTTCCCGGGCAGCACTGCCCTGCCCCCCGGGAAAGGGTAAGGATTTGAGGGCCCAGAATGTAAAAAATTACAAGCCCTTTGACTTGTCCTCACATCTCTTGGCAGAAGAACAAAAGTAACTCGTGATGGTTCTTAAACAAGAACTAGTGCAACCATTCAGCTCTTCGGGAGGGGAATGTTCAGGCTCCCAGGGGAAGGTGAGGTGCCTTCTGCATTATCATTGCCATCTCCTGGAAAGAAGATGGTTGTTATAAGCTTCCCATGAGCTAGAGCGTCCCAGTGCAAGCTCACCCCAAGTCAGGTCTGGAAATTAAATTCTGTAATGGAAGCTGGGGTGGCCTGAGAGGAAGCGCCACAGGACAGGACACTAGTAAGAGTGCATTCCCTGAGAACAGAACCAGGACCCTCCAGCCTCTCAAGAAAATAGCTCCTTTTCTGGTATCCCAGGTTGACCCCACAATTTCCTGGTTCCTGTCTCCATGCAGAGGTCAGTTGGCAGTCTGTAAATCTCTCATGAATATTAGCTAACAATATGCTGTTAATAATGTGCTTTGCATCTCCCCAAGGGCATTTGCATCTAAGAATAAATAAGCGCTCACATTCCAAGAAAACACAGTTGTAATGATGAAATAATCAGCACTGAGTTTAAGATTTAATGTTTCGTTCATTCATTTCTCAAGTTTTATTTTGGGTACACACATAAGCTCCAAATCTCAGACAATCTAACAACATAGTGAGAAAAATTCTATGGTCCACTCGGAATAACCTCTCTTCAGTGGCTGTATATGGAGAGTTACCCAGAGTACAGAGGAAAGACACCTGTGACATGTGAAATCAGGAATGCCTAAGTTATTCGGGAATATTGCCACTTGACGAGAACTGTCAGTTTCACATCTGCTCTGAGACTGAGATGTCCATTTCACATGTGGCTGTACTGAAGTACCACGTACTGAAGTACCACGTACTGAAGTACCACGGCAGTTCTCTGGGTTGGCCTAGGAGAAACCACCAGTGATGGTGAAACTACTATTGACACAAACACAACTACTCAGTCAAGGCTCATTCTCTTGTACTGTTTGGGTGTTCAGCCTATCCCTTTCCAGACTTGACCAAGTGTGTGTATACTAATGATAGCTTTCAGTCTTAGCAACAGGTCCAATCAGCTTGATTTAAGTGACTTGAAAGTTTCAGGAAAAATCTAAATGAAATCACCATAATGTGAACTAGGCAGTCTCCTTCTTCTAAGAAAAAAGAATGGGCCAGCGCTGCGGCTCACTTGGCTAATCCTCTGCCTGCAGCGCTGGCACACCAGGTTCTAGTCCCGGTTGGGGTGCCGGATTCTGTTCCAGTTGCTCCTTTTCCAGTCCAGCTCTCTGCTGTGGCCCGGGAAGGCAGTGGAGGATGGCCCAAGTGCTTGGGCCCCTGCACCCGCATGGGAGACCAGGAAGAAGCACCTGGCTCCTGACTTCGGATCAGCGCAGCACACAGGCTGCAGCGCGCGGGCCACAGAGCGCTGGCCTTAGTGGCCATTTGGGGGGTAAACCAATGGAAAAAGGAAGACCTTTCTCTCTGTCTCTCTTTCTCTCACTGTCTAACTCTGCCTGTCAAAAAAAAAAAAAAAAAAAAAAAAAAAAAAAAAAAAAAGGATGGAATTGGCAGTAAGAAAGAACACTGGACGGTTAAACTTTCCAACCCAACCCTGATTCAGGAGAACACCAAAGACTAACTTCCTTGAGAATAAATAATCTGTAAGTCTTGCACATAAATATAAATGGGAAAATAAAAGTAATCATTTACATTATTTCCTTTTTAAAGAAAAAAATTAATTCTTAAGATGTTAGGTGAAGAGGAGTCTGATTAGACAGAAACCTGCGGAGCAAAATCTTGGCAATACCGTCATTCTTTAAAGCAAGGGTCTGTTCATATATTCGTTTAACAAGTGCTTGTAGCTACTCTGGACATGCAAAGTCAGAGGACATCAGGGAATAAATATATCAGTGCCATAAGGGTCTTGCTTTCAAACAGCTTGAGTCCTGATTCCAGAGACAGCCAAGAAGAAAGGCAATTCGGCTTTAGTGTTGTTAAGTCCTGTCAAGGAACTCACCGGTTCATCTACTCCTGAACTGGATACATGGAACAAATGTTTGGTGCCCAGGCACAGAGGTGAGTCTAACATTGTGGTTGCCACCCACACAGCCCAGTAAAGAGATGGCACAAGGGCTTCCAATGACACAGCCGGCTGTGGCTGGATAATTCACACAACCACTCCTACAGGGAGAGCAGAACGGGCAGGGAGACTGAATCCAGCAGATGAAAACTGACCTCATTAATTTATACCCCGTTCTGAAGAAAATGGGGATGATTCACATTTACCTTGAACTAAAATTTACCTTATCCATTGTTGCAAGACATTTTTGAAAGGATTTCAAGGAAGATAATACTGTGTCAACAAGATTGCTGTGAGGTTGTTTTTAAAGTATAAATTCTTTTCCTGGTTTTGTTGAACTAGTAGAGTATCCATTTACGTTTCAAAATATCCTGGGGTGATTACCAATGAGTATTATTTATTCATTAAAGTGTTCCTGGCAGTTCAGTGATCTTAAAATTATAAAACTTCAATTTTTAACATAAAAAGCTAACACTTTGGTAATTTAGACTGGCTTCTTTTCAATATACGGATTTACTCTACCAGCTTTAACTGATTTGCTCACGATATTAGCAAGCAATTTAGGAATTGTGTAATCAAAATCTAAATGGGTCTTAATAGCCCCAAAGAATTAATACGTCTGCTACAATATGAGCAATTTATTCCCTTCACACCAGTAGATTCTGGTTCACTGATTATTAAATTCTGGATTATTTGTAGGAAAAACATAGGAACAACGTCGTCTTTTAGATTTGCCTTTTTTTGGTTTGATTTTGTTTATTATCATTGGGTCTCTTCCATCGATAGTAAGCCACTCATTCCTCAAAGATTGGGCGCAGCTCTGAGCCAGACACTGCTACTCATTGAGGGTTCCTGGGTGACAAGGGTCCAGCTCCTGTTTTAGAAGGTTTCACCATCTGGCGAGGAGTGCTGAGCTACAAACAAAACCCTGTGAAGTGATGCAGTAAGTCCCACAACGGTGTTGTAGCAACATGGAGCAGCAAGAACCCAGTGGTGCAGAGGGGATCTAGGGCCAGTCTCTGAGCAGACTTTTTTAGGGTGAATTTTGGACGCCTGATGAAAAACCTACAGCAGATAAAAGGCATTTTCAGGCAGAAAGAATGGAGACATGACACAGTGCTGGGTGTGTGAGAGAAAGTGGGACTATTCGAGACTAAAGAAGAAGAGTACGCATGGGGTGAGGCCCCCCACAGGAATTCAAGTCCCTAGTATGTATCTTGAAGCCAGCTGTTAAAGCAGCTACACACAAGATTCACGTAAACCTCCAATTTCTCAAGACTTGGAATGTTGTTTGCTTCTGTCCTTTCGTTGCAGAAGGTGTTGACATCTTGATCGAATGACAGGACACTGATAGATGAAGGAAAACTCAAACGTGACGCCCGATGTTTTTCATGACAGCTTACCATAAAAGAAAATTGCAGTCAGCACATCTCCTTTAATTTATTTTTCAGTCCCTCACAAGAACACCCAGATAAGATTGAGAAAAAGGCCGTGAAAATCCAACCCCAATGATTTTCATCACAAAAACAAGCACATATAATTTGAAATATGAGAAAATGAAATGCAAAATATATCTGATGTTGTACTTGTGTGTGCATCTACATATATGTGTGCACATATGTGTGTTTACTTTCTTTTATATTTAACCATTTAATCAGAAATATGATTCTTTTAGATATCATATCCAAACTTAAAGTAAGGTATTAGCCACAAATATGCAAGGAAAAACAGTTTCAATGCTTGATTTGAATATCAAGAGCAAAGACCAGAAGACGCAGAGTAAAACATTGTTGTCATAAATCAGAGTGGAGAAGAATTCAGAATGATTCAAAAACTGCTTTCTGGCCTCCTGCTGAGGGATTTTAGATCTGCTCTGGGAGAGGAAAGGAAGAAGAGAAAAAACACAGAGGAGCACCTATTGTGGGATTCCTGGGATGGAATTTCCTCCTCCGAGGCTATGTACCCATTACAGAATGTGAAAAGATCCAGACATATTGTAGGAAATTGTATAACAGAAATTTAGCCAGAGAGAGAGAGAGAGAGAGGGAGGGAGGGAGGGAGGGTGGGAGAGAGAGAGGAGAGGAGAGGAGAGGAGAGGAGAGGAGAAGAGAGGAGAGGAGAGGAGAAGAGAGGAGAGGAGAGGAGAAGAGAGGAGAGGAGAGGAGAGGAGAGAGAGGAGAGGAGAGAGAAAGGAGAGGAGACAGAGGGGAGAGAGGAGAGAGGAGAGAGAGAGAGGAGAGAGAAAGGAGAGGAGAGAGAGGGGAGAGAGGAGAGAGAGGGACAGAGGCCCCTTCTTAGAAAAACCACACAATTCTTAGAAAATTCCAGCCTTCTCCTGAACGAGGGGAAAATGTGATAGGAAAGATCTAACTGAAGAGATCCCAATTTTCTTCATCCCAAAAACATCAGCGTAAAGCTTCTTGTGGTCCTGAGAAGGATGCAGAAGAATCTAGGAGGCTCAGGCTCTTGATGAGGCCAGAAGTCAGCCAAGGCAGGAGAGACACAGTAAGAGCTGAGGACACACAGTAGGGGAGGATGATACAAGACTGCTCAGCTCTGAGAGAGACAGCGTAGCAGGGTGGGAGAGGTCCATGGGCCAGTGCATGCATTCCCTGAATCCAGAAACAGCATGACTAAGGATTCGGAATACTGAATCCACTTAGTGGCTACCCCCAAAGCAAGTGACGTTTAAAAAACAAGTGTCTGAGTTAGCACTTGCAGAAATGGGATCAGGAGCTGAGTTGACCTGAGTGTACCACTGTACAAAAATATTTCCATATCACGTAAGTTCCATCTTCAAGAGGGCAAGCAGGGCACCTAAACTGTCTTTTCTAAACCTAGTGGAGCATCAGGAGTCTGACTGATAGCAGTACAATCGATGAGAATAGCTTGCATCGGCTGTTGCTCAATCATGAAACAACGGGAAATTCAGCCCATGCTGGAATTACATCGATAAGCTTGAGTTCATGGAGCTGTGTTTATTTATTTGAAAGGCAGAGTTACAGAGAGAGAGGGGAGACAGAATGAGAGCTCTTCCATCATATGGTTCACTTCCCAAATGGCCACAGCCACTGGGGCTGGGCCAGGCAGAAGACAGGAGCTTCTTCCAGGTCTCCATGTGGGTGCAAGGACCCAAGAACTTGGGCCATCTTCCACTGGTTTCCCAGGCACATCAGCAGGGTGCTCGATCAAAGTGGAGCAGCAGAGACTTGAATGGGCCCTATATGAAATGCCATCACTGCAGGCTGTGATATAACCCATGGTGCCACAGCACCAGTCCTAAACAGGACATCTTTAACAGCCCCAAGACCTGGAGTCACTGTCCCCTCAACACTGCCTCATCTCAATGATACTGGTGGAGAGAGCCTGCCCTAGAAAGCTCTATATCTAGGGTGAGAAATGAAATTGGGAGATTTCAGCCTCTTAGGGAAATTTGGTACCCTTCCAATCCTGTCTTCCTTTTCCAGTGAAGAGACTTGGGGTCAAGAGGAAATGCCCACCTGAATCTGTGTTCTTCAAGGGATCCAGAAGAAACAAGGTTCCTTTGCCCCACACACCCCCTCTGAGGAGACCTCTAGAGATCTGATTTCCTAATGGGTACATCTGTGATCGCTCTGTTTATGAGAACGGACAGACACTCCTGAGAATAGTGTGGAGGAGACCCATCTTCTCTCAAAGTAGGAGCAAAAAGTGCAGTGTTCCTGGAGGTCCTTCCAAACCATGCTTTGGATAACAAGCCCAGCTATCAACAAACACCCTTTTGTGTGACACAAACAAACCTGCTGCCCACTACTCAATGTACCACACAAAAAATTCAATCTCCCTCCCTGAGGATCTTCTGTGTAAATATATTTCCCAGGGGGTGGGGTGTGTGGGGGGGTAGTCAGAAAAAAAGAAGAAAAAAAAAGTAAGATCACCCTCACCTGAAAGCAATCAGGCCAATTGGTCAACTATAGAAAAAAACTAAATTTTTTTTTTTCAATGCAGTCATTGTGTGTAGCTGGAGAAAACAAAATTGATCTCTCCAAGTCAGGACCTAGAAACAAGTGTGTAATTAGTAATTACACACTTAGGGGTTTATGCTCCCCCAGATACAGTTGCCAGCTCCCTCCAAAATTAATCTGAGCTGCATTCAAGTGTGGAGGGGAGAATGGGCTCTGAGGCTGCAACTGCAGAAGTAATGAAATTCCATTATAAGCCCGTGTTGCCTCATAATAATAGTACAGTATTGGAGCTCAAGTTTGTTAAGCAGCAGAGACTCAATACAACTATTCATGGGGAAGCTTTCCACCCAAAAGACCCCAGTGTGTATTGAATATTTCAGTATTTTCTTAGAGATGATTAGTTTTTAATTACTTTAAGTGGAAGGAGAAACCCCCTTTCATGATTATCCAGGTAAGAAGAGGAGGTGGGAGTTGGGGAGAAACAGGATTGTATCAAATCTTTAATTTTGCCTTTTACTTCTCAACCACACTGAATCAAATATTTCTTAATGGAGGAAATAATGAAATAATACACCAGAAAGTGTATGAGGTGACACCGTGGCATGCTATTATTTATAGCAGAAAGGGGACGGGTAGAAAAATGTAAAAAAAAGAGAACATGCTGTACTTTTTTCTCATGGAAACCTGAATTGCCCCTCACTGCACTTGAACACATTTTAAAGTAATTATTTCCATCTTGTAGATTAATAGTCATCAGAGAGAAATTGGAAAATATAAGAAAAAATTCACTCAAACTCTACCACCCAGAGAGTATCAAGGTTAATATTTTCTCTTTTCCAATGCTATTTTCATATATACTTTGAGTTTTATAAAATTATAGAGTTTGGCTTTATATTCTTTAAATTTAATATCCATTTTATTATATTTTATTAAATAATCTGTGAAAACATTGTTTTAATCAATCTGATCACTGAAAGAATTATTTTAACTGATTTAAGCAGCTGGCTGCTTTGGATTGTGTTTCCTGTTCTCTTCTGTGTGTTCAGGAGGCTGAAGTCTACACTCTGCTAATTCTAGTACTTGACTCGCGTGTATCAAATGCCCAAGTGTATTTCTGTGAGATTCCTTAGCAGATCTTGACTATAAGTTCTTCTTTTTTCTTTTTAAATTATTGCTTATTTATTTTTACTTTGTATGTCAGGCAGAGAGACAGAAACAGAGACAGACAGAGGCAGCTCCATCTTCATTCATTCTCCAAATGCTGGCAACATCTGGGGCTGGGCCAGGTTGAAACCTAGAGCCCAGAACTCAATGCAGGTCTTCATATTGGTGACTGGGACCCAAGTGTTTGAGCCATCACCTACTATCTCACGAAGTGTGCTTAGCAAGCTGGAATAGGAAGTGGAGCTCAAATACGTATGCACACACTCCAGTACAGGATGAAAGCATCCCAAGCAGTATCTTAACCACTGATCTGAATATCTACCCTCTCTTCCTTTATAGCAGTGCAAGCCCATGGTTAGAAACTCAGAAAAGAAACACAGTGGAAAGTCAGGTTCACAGTTACCTTCTCCAGAAACAACTCCACACCGGATTCTTCTATGTTTTGATAAAAATAATTTTTAAGATGTATTTATTTATTTGAAAGTCAGAGTTACACAGAGAGAGGAGAGGCAGAGAGAGAGAGAGAGAGAGAGAGAAAGAGAGAGGTCTTCCATCTGATGATTCACTTGGGGCTTCGCCAGTCCGAAACCAGGAGCCAGTTTCTTCTGGGTCTGCTATGCAGATGCAGGGGTCCAAGGACTTGGGTCATCTTCCACTGCTTTCCCAGGCCATGGCAGAGAGCTGGATTGGAAGTGAAGCAGCCAGGTCTCCAACCGGCGCCCACATGGGATGCCAGCACCGCAGGCCAGGGCGTTGACCTGTTGCGCCCCTGCCAGAAAGAATTTGGCAAGAAGCTTTATTTCACAGATTTTTGTACATTTTTATCACTGGTTCCCCAGCTCATTTCTTGTGATCAACAGTACGAAGAATGAGGATCTGATGGATACAGAATTCGATAGTGGTGAACCACCAACACCATCATTTCCATATACCACACTTACAACTTAAACAATTTCCTCTGGGTAGCCATGGTGTGCCATGCCACCACCCATCCCAGCACTGAGAATGGCCCAGGGATGGGCACACGAGCCAGGTGGGCAATTAATGGCCTTCCTGATATTTATACCGTAATGGGAAGACAAAGCAGGCTCCCTGCAACACCGCAGATGAGCAGTGGCTGGTCACCAGGGATAAACCGAGGTCAATTCAAAGGAAGCAGAAGAAATAAATAGAACACAGAACATTCCAGAGCATTATATGAACTCTAAATCATGCGTATTGTCAAGAGACTGAAATCAACAAGGCCACTTTCCTTTTGAAAAGCTAGTTTGAGCCATGGTTTTGTCACTTGCAACAGAAAGGATCTTGGCTTCTATAGTAAGACATGACCTTTTTATGTGTAACAACTTGCCAGCAGCAAACAGGAGAGCCCAGACATAACTCCTAGTCAGAGATGGAGGGAAAATACAGCTAGAAGGAAGTTTAAGAAGTTACCCCTGTGAAACAATACCTAAGTGCTTAGTGATGTGAGCTATTGAACCAAAATGCAATGCAAACACCATACTGTGCACCAAGTTTTTGCAGATGTTTGTGGACCTGGAAGAGTGGAAAGCTCTAGCAAAAATCCTACCTGGACCAATCCATGTCTGCCTTGCTTTTTTCACTAGAGTTTTGTTTTCTTTTCACTTTAATGTACCTGAATTAGGAAGAGAAGATAGAGCAGTGCCGGCGCCGCAGCTCAATAGGCTAATCCTCCACCTGCGGCACTGGTACCCCGGGTTCTAGTCCCAGTCGGGGCGCCGGATTCTGTCCCGGTTGCCCCTCTTCCAGGCCAGCTCTCTGCTGTGGCCAGGGAGTGCAGTGGAGGATGGCCCAAGTGCTTGGGCCCTGCACCCCATGGGAGACCAGGAGAAGCACCTGGCTCCTGGCTTTGGATCAGCGGGGTGCGCTGGCCACAGCGCACCTGCCTCAGCGGCCACTGGGGGGTGAACCAACAGAAAAGGAAGACCTTTCTCTCCATCTCTCTCACTGTCCACTCTGCCTGTCAAAAAAATAAAGATAGAGCAGCTGCTTAACAAGACTGATGTCCAGAAGCACAGGTAGGGTATCCATCTCTTGGAATCAAGGTGTTTCTCCTTGAAATCTGAGTTCGGAGGACCCAGGACTACTCATTCATCTGTGAGATGTACAGAGCTTGTTACTGCACTTTGCTAGGGTAGATTAGGTCAGAAGATAAACCTAGCTGAACAAAGATTTAACATATACAAGCACGCTCATGCCCTCAACTGCACACACCCCCACACACATAACCTCATATACGCATGCACACACATGCTCACACTTTCACATTTACATTACTCCTGCCTTGATAAGTCAATGAACTACCATTGTGATAACAGGCGCTCACTGTGGGAGAGGAAGAAGGAATTGGAACCCACCCACAAGTTTCCAGTGTTTCATTTGCTACAGAGTTTACACTATTAAAGGAAAATGAAAAACCTGGCTAGCACTTTCACATTCCCTGAAAATCATTATTTGTAATAAATTCCCAGGTTATTTGGACTCACTAAAACTCACAGGCCCTAATCTACTCTATTTAGCCAAGCTATTGAGTGAGATCTCAAAAGGCCCCCACCCTCCTGCACCTCTGCTTTCTATCTTCTTGATATGAATTGTGGGAGCAAAGTAAACAGAGAGCTCTGTTAGAGTTTCCTTTTTTACAAATGAGCCATAAAATTGTCCATTAATCAGCGCTGGCTCCCAGGGCCAGTTTGCATTGTAGAGGTTTCCTTTTCCTCTTCTCATCCTCATTTTGTTGAAGAGATTACTCAAAAGCAAAGAAAAAGTCACACAGCAAAAAAGCTGCGAAGAACAAGCTTAGAAAAGCCAGCATTTTTTTGTTGTTTTTGTTTTTTTTTTTTTTTTTTCTTGTAAGCAGTCTTGGGCCTGAGCCAAATTTTCATCCTTCAGCACAATTCAAAAATTTAAAATCTATTCTGTTCATTTCAGATATCCTTTAAAATATAAAATATTCATTCTCCTTTCCTAGAGGGTATGGTGGTCCCATCTATTCAAACAAGAATTACATGTAAGCTCTTTAGTGCTGTGAAAAGATTCCCTTAGGATCTCCGGGACAAGACTCCGTGAGCACAGGGATAATGAAACACTGGAGGAATTCGCTCTGTGGTTGGCATTTCAGGGACTCCCTCACTTCATTCCTACACAAAGTGTCAGTGCTGACAGTTCCTGCCTGCATCTTGAGGGTATTTCCTTTAAAAGGCAGAGGAGGAAATGCATATCAAGATTTTGAGCTGTTGCAGCAGAGGCAGGGGCCAGACTGCCCAGGTTTCAGGCTGCAGCCTTCTATCTGGGCAGCCGTTTGCAGGCTGTTCCCCACGCCTGCACTCCATTGCCTGTTCCTCAAGCACCATTTCCCTGCTGGGGCAGGACTCCCACACACAAGTACAGATACTGCACGAGCATCATCAATAGGCAGGCTATCTATCATCGGGCTATCTATTATCTATCCATCTATATCTACCCCTGTCATTCGTTTTAAGTGTAATAATAGAAAACACCGTGCAAAGATTGACATTAACAGTTCAGGAATGAGAGAGATTTCTTTGTTTCATTTGGGGTTGCTGTTCCTTATAGAATCCCCACTTCCCCTCCCTCTTGTCCTCCCTTATATTTTGTTCTGTATTTACACTAAGTGTAAAACTTCCATAAGCTCTCTTAAGGGATTTCTTTATTTTTCTTTACCTTTTTTTAAAAGCTAAACTGTTTATGTAACCCTGGGGGACTTAGGGGGATACAGGATAGCTAGCAAAGATTTTTATTTCTAAAGGAGAGTCACCCTGAGGTTAACTTAGAAGCCAAACACTTTTAAAAGTTTGTCTCACAAAAGTAGAAGCCGAATTCTGTGGTGTGGGGTCCCCTGTGTGAAATATAGCTATTTCTCCTAGTGAGAACCTATTGTTGATCTGCACGATGGCACCTAAACTCTTTAAATAAGCTGGGTATGACCAACCAAGGC
Organism: Oryctolagus cuniculus; assembly: GCF_964237555.1. Classification (NCBI taxonomy): domain Eukaryota; kingdom Metazoa; phylum Chordata; class Mammalia; order Lagomorpha; family Leporidae; genus Oryctolagus; species Oryctolagus cuniculus. The sequence goes on along the minus strand of NC_091434.1, from coordinate 18,385,758 downwards.
TTCCTCTTCCCTGGCCATTAACATTGCTTAGTAGATTAAATACATCGGCCTGAACTGATTAATTGCTCCATGCATCTTCTTCTGAGAAAGTGGATGGACTTTATCTTCATTCTTTTATTTCATGAGAACTCTTCCAATAACACTACACTTATGGACATAAAATTCCGGAATGTCTGGGCTTATATTTGCAGTGACTCACTCACACCTAGTGAACCCTTTCTCTCAACCAGGGACCACAGAAGTGTGAGTTCCTTGAATCATTGATTTTGTTAGCACAAACATGTTGGATTTTGCTAACATACCTTAAGACTTTATTAGCCTACCTTACTTTATACGTCCTACAGGCTTTGGCGGTTTTACACATTTAATTGAAACACATTGGCTTCCATAAAAAAAGAACTTGCTTAAATCAAAAAGGAATTTCTCATAATCTCTCTAATATTAACACTTGGATGTTTGACAGTACCTGCCGCATCCCACGGTGTTTCATTTACACTGCTCAGATCTGAGGTCTTGTCAGACGAAGTATCTGTTTCAGTCAAGCTGTGTAAATTTCTTGGCGTTCGTGCCTATGGGGAAGAAGGTCAGGCTGGGTGGGGGGTGGGGAGTGGTGCAGAATGTTGTGTCCAGACTGGAAGCCAAAAGAGACCCTCATTATGCATATTTTCGCAGGTGCCTGTGTCACCCAGGAAAACCATCCTGGAACTGGAGTGAATGAGAGGCTGGTTCCCGTGTCAGGGGGCTTTCTCTGGAACTGAGCCTGCCACGTCTGCTCCAGCCATCTGTCCAGGCCCACTGACTCATGTGGCTTCCTCAGCAACTTAACCCTCACTTACCGCGGGGCCAGCCAACTACTGCTGAGATCCTCTGCAAGGCAAATCACATTATCCTTCTTTGAATCAAACGATGCGTTTTAGGACTAGCATATGCAAACCCTGGCCTCATTTTCTGGCATGATATTGAAAACCAAAAGCGATTCCTGCTAGGACAAGGTGGCCTACTAGGAGGAGGTGAAAATCTCAGATAATCCGCATTCCCTGTGCAGCCATTCTACTAATGCTTACCTTGTTGACCTCCACAAGATACACCAGGTTGTCCTTAAAGAATGCGGCAGGGTTGCAAACCTGCTCACACGTGACTAGCGTGGCCTTCCTTTCTCTGTAGGAATACTTGTCTTTGTCGCAAACACATTCACATATTTGTGGAGAATTTGAGAATACTGCCCCAGGTAGAGCGCAAGTGAGCAATTTAAACTGTGCCCTTAGGGACTACGTAAATGTTCTGTTTTTCAAGTTTCTTTTCGTTCTCACTTCTTGCAAAGGTGGTGTCTGTAGATTCTGGAAAGGACGCTGTTCATGAACTCACGGAGCAGGGACTTTTGATGTGAGTTGGCTGAGAAACGTTTGATCTGCTCCTCTAAGAGAAGGCTCAGAACAGCATCTGCCAGCTGCCCTGGATGACCAGGTTCGCCTTCCACCCCAGCTAACGCTGAGATCGGGAAAACGGGGCTGTTAGTCCCACACAGCGCTGCACCAGGTAGTCTGCTGTGTGGCTCTCAGTCATTTCTCATCGCCCCTGTCGGCTGCAAGCCAACCTCACCACCCCAGTCACCTCCTGGGCAAGGTCACTGTCAGTCTCCAGAGTGTGGAGGAACCTCCACAGGCTCTCATTATTTTGCTGAAGCCAGAGTACACCCAGAACACAATGCCCTCCCTCCTTTTGTACGACTATGTGGATTCTGAAGAGGCTGCAACAGGACAGGGCAACAGCAAGGACAGATCATGGTTTTGAATCTTATACAGTTTTGAGGGCTTTCACTAAAAATAAAAAGGGGTGAGGGAGATGTATGTATTCTAAATATACAATTAGGCACAAAGGTTAATATTCATTACGGTGGAAAAGAAATGTAAAATTGATTATACATTTTGAAAAGCTGAAAATGACCACAAACATTATAAAAAAAAAGAAAAAGAAAAACACCCTAACATTTTTGTTACATTGCTATCTAACTCATATTTATAACATTTTCCCCCATGATTTTGAATGTGTAATTTTTGATTGCTTCATTTTATTGCAGTGATTTTATATTATTTTCTATAGAAAGGACGGAAATAGTATTTAATTTTGATCTACTATAGTTGATCAAAATTTATTTTTGGTATTGATATTGAAAAGGTTAAATTCATCTTTCAAGATTTTTTATTGGGAATAAGTTTGTAGAACTTTTTTTAAAGACTTTTTTTTATTTGAAAAGCAGAGTTACAGAGAGAGGGAGAGAGAGAGAGAGAGAATCTTCCATCCACTGGTTCATTCCCCAATTGGCTGCAATGGCTGTAGTTGCCCTCTTCCAAATCCAGGAGCCAGGAGCTTCTTCTGGTCACCCACATGGGTGTAGAGACCCAAGGACTTTCCTCTGCTGCTTTCCCAGGCACATTAGCAGGGAGCTAGATGAAAGTGGAGCAGCTAGGACTTGAATCGGCGCTAATATGGGATGCCAGCAGTGCAGGCTTGGGCTCTAACCCACTGAGCCACAGTGCCAGCCCCGAGGTTGTAGGATTCCTAAGAAATTTACTTCATGAATGATATCTAAAATCAATGACATTTCAAATTATCTTGATCAATGGCTAATGTTAAATGCTATTTAATTGATAACCCTAATTAATCATGTTATTGATTTCCATGGAGTAGTAGCATATCTGAGTTTTTAGTTATTATTATGAACATCAGTATTTTGTATTGCTTTAGCAAAAAATGTAAATCTTTCTCCACTGTGTTTATATGGTTCATTTCTCTTCATTAATTAAATTATCAAACCATCCAACAGCCTATTCATTATTTCAGTGACAAATTTGTCTCTTCATCTTACATGACTGAAAAAGTACATTACAGTTTTATTCTTTGTTATGCAATGACTTGTATCAAATTCATAGAAATATATGAAAGTGATCTCATTGTATAGATCATATGTAATTCTACAAGTAAATGCTTTCTTTATTACTGAGCAAATTCCTGGCAGAAAAGGACTTTCCTTTGTGAATAGATATCAACCGAAGTTGAATTCTCTAGTAGAATTCTGCATAAATGGTAACAGGAAATTTTTGAAAAGATTTGTTTATTTATTTGAAAGGCAGAATTGTAGAGGGAGACAGAGGAAGAGAAGGAGAGAAAGTTTGAGAGATCTGAGAGATCTCCCATGTGCTGGTTCACTCTCCACATGCCCATAATAGCTATGGCTGGGTTAGACTGAAGCCAGGAACCAGGATCTCCATCTAGGTTTCTCACATGAGTAGCAAGAAACCAAGCCCTTGGATCATCACCTATTGCAGGCCCTGCTCTCCCCCCATCCCCATGCATGAGCAGGAAGCTGAATGAGAAGTGGAGGTACTGGCACTTGAATCAGCTGTACTATATCAGATCATCTCAAAGAGCAGCTAAGACCACTGTGCCACAACACTCACCCCAGAAAACAATTTTTACAGCTTAACCAACAGTCCTGTATCCTTTAACCACACTGCAGCTCCTTTATTGCTTCTACTGAGAATCAGAATATGAGAATTTCCTGGCTCTATGCCATGGTATAATAATAGCAGTTGGGTATGGATAACCCTAACTATTATAACACAGACCACTTGCAAAAGCTTAACTACCTAAGAAGTAAGTATGAACTATGAAATACCTTCCTCTAAACCCACATAAACTGTTCCCCCAAATCAAATTCCCCTTATCCAGATACCACCACTGCACTGTCATGCTTCATTGACAACTAATAGGCAATTGTTATAATATACCTTGCTTTTGTGAACACATTACTGGGGTTTCTTCTAAGGTCTGAGGTTCAAGATGCGTTAATTTCACTAAAAATTCAGCTCTAGGTGGATCTTTACAAACAGGAATGTTCTAGTGGTCCGGCGGCATTAGGAGTAGTTCAGTCAGGGCATAGGCAATAAAAGAGGTACATTATCTGTACAGAAGTTAAGAAGCATAATAAGAATAAAAGAACCCTATTTTTTTTATTATCATGAGCCATCAGTACCATTGATTAAAATACTCCTGTAATCTAAAAATATTTGGTTGGTCCAGGTTCAAAGCAACTGCTGCAGTAACTACTGAGTTTCAGTAATATACCTGTAAAGTTCAAATTAGCAAATTTTTACATATCTTTAGAGAAATATTATATTTTTATACACTGAACCTTATATAGACAACCACCATTTATTTAGTTAACCCCTCAGTTAGAGGCTACTATACATATTCTCGCTAGATACTTGAACTTAAATTTTTTTAAAGATTTATTTATTTATTTGAAGGGCAGAATTGCAGAGAAGCAGAGACAGAGGCAAAGGCAGAGGCAGAGAGAGAGAAGTCTTCCATCCGCTGGTTCATCCCTCAGATGGCCACAAAGGTCGGAGCTGTGCCGATCTGAAGCCAGGAGCCAGGAGCTTATTCTGGGTCTCCCATGCAGGTGCAGGGGCCCAAGTACTTGGGCCATCTTCTACCGCTATCCCAGGCCAAAGCAGAGAGCTGGATCGGAAGTGGAGCAGCTGGGACTCAAACCGGCACCCATATGGGATGCTGGCACTACAGGCAATGACTTTACCTGTTACGCCACAGCGCCAGCCCCAGCACTTAAAGTTTTAATGAACATCTCAAACTCAACATATTAAAATCTGATCACTACATCTTTACCCCAGAATTTGCTGCGTATGCAGTTGCTCCCTCCTTCCAATGACTTGGCCAAAACCCTTGGAGACATTTGTGTCTTCTCTTTCATATCCCATATCCAATCAGCACATTCTAGTGGCTCTGTCTGCTAAACTATAACCAGAATTCAACCTCCTCTGACTCCACCACCACCATTCAGATGCAGCCTCGTCATCTCACCTGTACCACTGCCCATCCATTGTAGCTTCCTCCCTGTCCCTCCTCTGGACAACCCAGAGTCAGTAGCCAGAGTGAGCTTGTAAAAGCATATGCTAGAACACATCTCATTTCTGTCGAATACCTTCCAATGGCCCCCATTTCTCTCAAAACAAAAGCAAGCATGCTTTTACTATTTTTAAAAAAGAATTTTTTATTGGTTTTAAATAAATATAACAGCAGAAGCAAATGCACAAAATATAAACCAGGGGTGACATTTGGCCTGGGTGTTAAGCTGCCACTTAGGGCACCAGCATCCCATATCTTCATGCTTGACTTCAATACGCAGCTCAGGTAGATTAACTGTCACTTGAGACTCCCACAGAGTACCTGTTTTAGTCCCTCCTCTGCTTCTGACCTATCTTCCTGCAATTGCACACCTTGGAAGACATTAGATGATGACCCAAGGACTTGGATTCCTGCCATCCATGTGGGATACCTGGATGGAGTTACTGACTCCTAGTTTCAACCCTGGCTCTTGGAGTGATCAAAAAGGTGGAAGATCTCTCTCTCTCTCTCTCTCTCTCTGCCACTTTGCCTTACAGATAAATTTAAAAAATTGTAGAACTTTCATTTCAAAATTGCAACTTAAATAACCATGCAATAAGTTCATATGAAAGTAATCATGAAGATTATGGCAACGTGTAATAAAAATATAAAATTTCCAAATTTTTCTTATCAAAGAGCATTTACAAATTTTTTTGTCATTTAAGTTCCAAAGTCTGAATGATCTCATGTACTTTAGAAGACTGCTTTTAATTATTCTTAACCATTGAAAAATACTTGTATACAGAGAGAGCCACATGATTTTTGCTTCTGTGAGCAAATTGAGACAACCAACTTGATCTGCTAGAATTCCTGCTAAAACCAGAGGAGCTAGATTATGAATTGGAGTAAACTGAACACCATAATATTACAAGGGTTCCTTAAAATTTTGACAATTATTCAAAGACTTGCATTTCTACTTTTACAGAAATCTTTAAATCTGGGAGTAGCTATGAAGTATCTTTAACAGACTTTTCAAGGACAAAGTAAAATTGATCATTGTTACTGCACTTGAATTTCTGTATCATTCTGGAATGCACTCAGCTAGTTGTGAGGTACAGAAAACCTGCCAAGCATAGCTGGGCAGAACCTCACAGGCCTGTACGCACATGTACTCACTCAGTCCTCACCGTATCTCCAGAAGGATTCAGGACCAGTATGAGTGAGAAAAGGCGGGACATCACGATGAAGATAAGCAACGAGTAAGTGGGAGATCTTAGACTGAAACCCAATTATTGCACTCACAATCTTCCTTCTTGACCTGTCCTATACTGTCTAGAAAAGCAAGGGCCTCCTCGCTCTACCCCATTAAACATTCTCTGGGATTTATGTTTTTTAAATGATTCCTGTACACCAGGAATTTGTAGGAAGTATCAGAAACCCAGAAGTCAGTGGTGTGTGTGTGTGTGTGTGTGTGTGTGTTGTTTAAAATGGGAGCCAGTTGGGAGCTCTGCTCAGATGGTACTTTCTCCACCTTTCTGTCTGCAATAAGGTTGAAATAGCTTCCTCCTTGCAGGAAAGAACCTGCAAATGAAACCAAGAGACATAGTTGCTCTCCTTCGTGAGCTGTTTGAAGGGCATACAAGTTCTGGTCCATCCATTACTATATAAATAATTAAACACTCTGAGCCTGCAGCTGAGGTTGGGCCCTCCTTGGAGGCACTTAGCTGTGTGCATTGCTGAGTATATCCTTGGTCAGTCATTAGCTCCTCCTAGTGGCTCTTTTGGCCATCAGTCAGGAGGCAGCTGAGGTGTTGCTGTCTTTGATGGACAGAAAGCCTGAGTGATGAGCAGTCTGGAGTTTCTTCTGAAGTGATAAGACCTGTCTTCACCCCTCAAGTCACAAGCCTTGACATTCAGATAGCTGTTCCATTCTGAGCACAAAGCCGGATTCAGACAACAATCTACTTTATACATAAGGAGAGCAGAGCACAGTACTGTCTGTACAGGGGGCACATTTGCTAGGTGGTCAGTTGGCCCTGCATATATAGTTCTGTTTATATGTGGAGCCCAATCACAACTCTTCTCTGCTAAAGATGAGGAAAGACGGGGATAATACATAGAAGACGAATAATACAGTGAGCACTGAAGTCTGACTTTCACTATGTTTTACTGTTGTGTGTGAAAGACGACAAATATGCCATATTACAGTGGAAAAGCTTCAAAGAAAGGAGCTGAGGTGTCAACAGGGTTCCAAGTGTACAACAGGATCATTAATCAGCTTGAAAGAACATTTCCTTGGGCAAACCCAAAGTGGAATAACATGGCATAGATAATCCAGGATAGTAGGGTATAGGCAATGCCAAATAGTATTGAGAAAAAAACAATTAGGGAAACCTATATTCTTTTATAGTGCAAATACAATTAAATAGGAAGGCATTCTAGCTGCCCATGTTGCTACTTGCAATCACATAGTCTAATATGGGATCCATAATTTACTCTGCATTGAGTAAATACACTGTTGATGTTCTTACTGTTGCCAATAGACACTAAAATTCTGCCTCTTTTCTTTCACTGGAAGCATGACAAAGTTGAAATGGAATGGCTATGCCAAATGTTCGATGCATTAACCCATCCAGCATTTCTTAGAACACAAGAACACATATGTGTGTATATGCATGTGTGCAAACACAAAGATATACACACATACATACATACACGCTACCCTGGGGGCAGCTTTGAAGTTTTGCAAATGATTTGGGTCTGGCTTATAAAATAGGAAACCTGAGAAAATCAGTAGCTATCCTATAAGATCTTCAGTTAGGAGAGTGGCTATCTAGAAAAAAACCTACAGACTCTGGAGTCACAAATAAATCTAGGTTGGTATCGTCCCTCTACCCTTGAAAGCAAATTTAACAACATCTATAAGCTCCAGTATAAAAGAGTGCCACTAACAACTAATTCACAGATCTTCCTATGAGAGTGGGATTATTCCATTCATATTAATTGCCCAATTGTGCCTGGTTCCCAGCAAGCACTTCCAAATGCTGCCTTCATCTTCTTGGAAAGACCTTGTTCTGATGAATTTCCAGCAGGCTATGTAAAAGTGGACCTGAGAATTTTGAGATCCCTGGAAGATTCTTTCCTTCTGACAGTACAGTTCCTGGAGTGGAACCTACTGGTTAGAATGTTCTTCCCTCCTTCCTTGGGGTGTCAGGTCCCTGGGCTTTACCTATCAGTGTCCTCCCAGAGTGAGTCTGCTTAATCTCTGTTTAGCCTGTCTCCCTCGCTCAGCCTGTGTTTTCTCCAAACCTGAGTCTCATTACTAGGGTCCAACTGTATGTCCTTACTTACTCATCGAATTGTTCAGCAAATTTTCACCATGCAGCGATTGATCCTATGCTGGGATACAAAGGTGATTAAGACAGGCTTGGTTCTCCCTTAATGGAGAAAAAAATTCTTGTACAGTAAACAGGTAGGAAAGAATGAAGCAGGGCCAATGAGACTTTTGGAAAGGAAACCGTTGGTTAGAGGGTACACTGTCAGATCCTCTTTTCTGGATTTCTCGGGATGCTCACAATCCTGAACTCCTTCCCTGGGGTTTAATGATATATGGTTTCTTTTTTTATTTATCTACTCATGTATTTGTCTTACATTTTCTCCCCTAGGTCAAGAGGGCTATTTAATAATATAGATTCCCTTTCTCTTAACTGGAAGAACATTTAGAGAGGGAGAGCTGCCTGGCTTTCTCGCTCCTTGGAGTCCTGTTCCACTTTTAGATCTATCCTTTGTTGATCTAATCGATGCTCTCCTGGAAAATAAAAACATGGGCCAAAGGCAAGGGCTGTCCCAGTTCCAGGCTCACGGCAGGAAGCCCATAGCTCACAACCTTCTCCTGACTATGTAAATGCAGTCACAAGATGGCCAGCTGTGTCCTCCTCTCACACCCTTCGGCCGGCTCTGCGGGGTACCAGACACGTCCTCAGGCTGCAGCACCTCCCCTGAGATGGGCAGCCCTCCTCCAAGGTCAGCCTGGGCCACAGAGCCTTCAGCTGCTGGTAGCTGCTGTTTTCAGCAGGGGGCTGCAGCCAGCTTTCCCTCCTGTGGAGCAGACTGAGTTTCCTTCCAATTGACGTTCTGGAAAGCACCCCAAGTTCTTTTTGGCACATTTTCCACCTTCCTCTTCGCCTCCCACTCACCTCTGTTCCCACCCCGCAAGAATCTGTGATGATTGACTAACGTCACCCTGCTTGTGTACTGGGAAATCAATCAAAAGACACCTTCCCACACAGAGCAGCTCTCTTCTCCGCACCAGGCTGCTGCCGCTGACATTTCCTGCATGCCCAGACGGAGCCTGCTGGGAAGCCTGCAGCCTCCTCCCAACCTTCTGGGCACTCGGGGCTCTGACAGCCACCGCTCCTCCGAGCCCTGACACTGCCACATGGACACTGGCCCGGGTGCTTCTCCTTCACACCCATCTGCTGAGCCCAAGCTTCCCCGGCTGGCTCTTCCTCTCCCTGTTTGAATGGGTTCCCGGTCAGAGAGGGCTCCCTGGAGTCTTCACTTCCAGCAGCTCGCCCCTTGCAGCCTTCCGGCAAAAGGATGTTGGATCAGCAAGGCGATCCTTGGTTCACAAAAAGAAATTCAGCCCAATGCAGCCACTACTGAACCACTCAGACAGCCTTCTGTGCACACTGTGCCTGCCGGCCTTGGCACTGTCCTTATCTGATGTCTCAGACTATCTTTCCTCTTTTCTGTGAGTATGATGGGCCCAGAACCTGAGGGTATGGATGCCTGTATTTCAATTGAACTTTGCTGGCGCTTTTTTTTTTTTTAAGTCAGATTCTTCCTCTACTCTCTGGGAAAAAAGAAAAAGAAAAGAATTCCTCTCTCTGTCTCTTTTCCCTTGCAGACACGCTGATGTTCCCTTCTCACTTTTCTGGTTCTAAGGTTCATGTGGCTGTAAACTGAGAGCCAGGCTGCCTGGCCCTGCGATCTCAACTGACTCCCGACTGCTGACTAATTAGGAAATACAGGAGCCACCATGAAGTACATTCACAAACCATCCTTGTCTAAGGAGCAAGAAATAACACCTGTTCACAAGTCAGGGTATACCCAAACAGTTTCCTTCTCTGAATCATAAACACAAATAATCACACTCACACACACACACACACACGCACGCACACAATTCTGATCAGCATCACTTGACTTCTCTTATAACCTTCTGACTTGATGTTTATGAATCTTAAAGATAGCATTACTCTTTGATCCAGAAATTCCCTCTCTAGAATGGACAAGCATGTCAAAATATATGCGTTAGAGTTTTCACTATGACCATCATCATGATAGTCTGAAACTAGAGATAATTTAGATTCTCAACAACAAAGAATGAGCTAAACATCATGAGATAAGCATGCAATTTAAAACTATCACAATATTAAAAATGGTGATGCAAATATATGTGTATATATATAAAATTTATTAATAGACAAACACGGGCATCAAACACTGTGAAAAAGAAGACCAGAAACTAGTACATACAAACTACATGCAATAAATTGTGCATCTCTATCATCTTTTGAAAGAACAGCCAAAATATTAATAATTTTTAATTCTATGTGTGTTTTATAATATATACTTTCAGTTTGTCCAATTATGCCAATACTTTTACAATAAATACTTATGATGTGGTAGAAGTTAATAGAGAAAACGTATTAGGAATCATTTTTCCAATTATTGTTTTTCTACAAAAGAACAATTCATGACTAACCATGACAGTGCATTTAACTATTTCCTTATCTCAACTCTCTTATAGTGTGTGTGGCAGTGGGGGTGTGATAGGGTGAAATGTGGCTTAGAAATGCCTTCCACAAGAAATATCCAACTAGTAAGGGGCCAGCCTGGACCAGAACCCAGGTCCTCTGTTTCAAAGGTCTAGATCCCACGCTGCTCTATGGTTGTCCTAAATCCTGGAACCTCTGTGGTAAATGATGGGTGCAGTCTATGTATCACATACACACAAATGCATACTATACATAACACACAAATACACACTATATGTAACATATATACACTCTATGTAACATACATACATGCTTTCCATAACATCTTTATATACACTATTTCACAGTATTGCTTTTTAAAGGATAGTTGAGGTTGACATATAAAATGATCAGTGATAATTCTCCAGGTTCACACTGTCTCCTCTTTGAATCAGAAAGCATTTCCTATGCTGATTTCTTCTCAGTTTTCTGTCTGAAAGTTGTTCTCAAACTGTGGTCCACACTGGGCAGGCAGCATCAGCATCACATGGAAACCGATGTCGGGCATTTCCTTAGCACTGCAGAATCAGAATTTCTGGTCCTTTCGTTCATACAGGTCCTCATAGGATGTGATGACTACAAAAATCACATCTACAAGGAGAGAATGCACAGCCAGGACAATACCAGAGCCAGTAAAAAAACTGCATTGTCTGTTTCTCATTCCTTTCCTTCCTCCACCTCCCTTCTTCCAAATTAAATGAGAAAATGACTAAGAATGTGGATTGGCACAGGTTTAAATCTAAATTGCATCACAAGTTAGCTGCATGATCATTAGGATCATTTGTGTCCATTTCCTTCTCTAAAATGGGGTGGAGAGGATGTTACTTAGCCCTGGCACTACAAGGTACTCAGATTTGAGTGTCTGGCTATGGTAAGCATATATGGGTGTGTATTACCCTCCCACTCCCACTCCAACCTCTGTGCAGCCTTTGGGGTCTGGCCCATGAGGAGCACTGTATATTCTGAGTGTCTTCACTCACACCTGTAGACCCTGTATTTGGTCTCCCATGTTTTCTAGGTTGGTAAGAATTTTCTTATACTTCTTTTCTTTTCTTTCTTTCTTTCTTTTTTTTTTTTTTTTTTTTTTTTTTTGACAGGCAGAGTGGACAGTGAGAGAGAGAGACAGAGAGAAAGGTCTTCCTTTGCCATTGGTTCACCCTCCAATGGCCGCCGCGGCCGGCGCAGTGCAGCCGGCGCACCGCGCTGATCCGATGGCAGGAGCCAGGTACTTATCCTGGTCTCCCATGGGGTGCAGGGCCCAAGCACTTGGGCCATCCTCCACTGCACTCCCTGGCCACAACAGAGAGCTGGCCTGGAAGAGGGGCAACCGGGACAGAATCCAGTGCCCCGACCGGGACTAGAACCCGGTGTGCCGGCACCGCAAGGCAGAGGATTAGCCTAGTGAGCCGCGGCGCCGGCCTTATACTTATTTTCTATATAATTATGAGTAGTTCTAGTGGGTTGAATTGTGTCCCCAAATACTATTTTTTAAGTCCTAACCTCCAATATCTATGAATGTGACCTTATTGTGGGTACCACCTTTACAGGGGCAATTAAGTTACAATAAAGTCATACTGGATTACGGTATGCCCTAATCCAACAACTCGTGTCATTTTAGAACAAGGGAATTTTAGATGCAGACACACAAAGGAAGGAGGTCATGAAAAGCTCAGTCAAAGACTGGGGTTAAGTGACACTTTGTGAACAAACACCAGAATTTAGGAGGATCCAACGAAGGATCCCCCTCTTTAAGTCATCAGGTGTAGCACAGTCCTGCCAACATCTTGACTCTTGATGTCTGGTCTCCAGACCTGCAGATAACGCATTTCTGTAAGTTGTTACAGCAGCTCTGGGAAACAAATGCGTTAATGGTTTGATGTAGAAGCCTGTGGCTCACACATGTGAATATTGCCACTTATCTGGAAGACATGCCATCAGCATCTCTAGTAACACAGAGAAAAGTTTAGAGCCCTAAACTTGGGAGTCAAAATCCGTGGGACCAAATGCAACTCTAAGAACAATTAGTCATGCAAATTTGTATAGTTTCCTAATCTTCTTACACATAAGACTGCTAGATCAAGCACAGAACATCCTAGTGAGTATGAAGTTCAGAGGAACAATAAGCCATTTTGGTATAAATGTGTCTCATGCGAGTATGTCCCAGAGGACACATGTATACTAAAATATAAGCATTCACTTTTGTGAGAAATTCAACATTAATGGAAAGTTCCACATTTTGATTTGCTCAATCTGAGAAGCCTACTCAGGTGAAATACTATTACTATCTAATTTGCCTTCCTATTGGCACTAATTAAAGGGAAAATTATATAAAAGGAATCTGTATGTGAAAATACCTGTTACTTTCTAAGTGCTCGATACATGCAGAGAGAATGATAAATGTGCAGAGGTGTTCTTGAAAGACTCAAGTACAGAACTTAAACCACTTCACAGAGGAACTCTCAAGTCGTCCCTGAGACACTAATGCTCAATTTTCATGAGCATGATTTACCTGGTTTAATTAGAAGAACAGGTTGGAGGTAACTAGATGTAAGAGCGTGGCTAACAGCAGGGTGAATATTATATTCACCCCAATATATATACCCCAATACATGTATATATACACACATTATAATATGCTTAAATTGCATAAAATATGAATTATGTAAACAACAGTAAATGATAAAGAACAATTATAAAAAGTATAAAAAGTAGGCACAAATACTGTGAAAAAGCCAGTATAGGGTCAGTTGCTATAGGGGAAGAGAAACCTTATGCATCAAGAATGCCCTGGCATATCATGGCTTCATTAATCATAGTATGGTGATTGATGACAATAATTACAATTCTGTGTCATTGGATAAAGGTTAGCTTGTATTTATTTTATTGTCTTTGTGACATAGATATGTATAGCATTTCAGAAATAACATCTCTCCAAACTGAAAATCTCAAAAGGCTTAGGCATTCAAAGAGCAATTTCAGTCATCTAGAAATTTCACCCCTGAGCAGAAGAAATGCTGGCATATTTTATGAGTGGTCATTTGGAAAGGTACGACCTTAGTCCAAACATCTGAAATAATGGTGAGAATTTCCAGGATTTGGGACCCTTGAAGAACCCCTCAGGTGATGACTCAGCTGATGACTAAAGGATAGTTGCTTGTTTTGCTTTCATGGGTAACTAAGTTTAAATCAAAATTATTGAGTAGCTCGCTAACAAATGATTAGTGAAAAAAACGTGACATAGGAGAAAATCTAGAATAAGGGTGTACCAGAGTCATCCCCATTTCTGTGTCAGAATTCAGTTCCAAATCCTATACTCATTTAATGAATCTAATATTTGATGACTCCTTCAATAGTTACTATTGAAGAGAAGCGAAATAGAAAATCTGTTCTCTCCACCCAAGCACTTAATCAAACAAAAAATGTGTACCCATAAGGCCATGTAGAATTACAGAATTAGCCCCACAACAGTGGAATTTTTTAAAAAGATTTATTTATTTCATAGGAAAAATTTCAAAGGAAAAATAAAAAAAAAATAGGGTCTTAACTCCAGCCTAGGATGATCATGTTCAGACTTCGACAGGTTTGCGCTCAGTCATTAATTTTCCACACATCGGTGAGTTCAGAATGAAAAGATTTATTTATTAATCTGAAAGAGTTACAGTGAGGGGAGGGGGAGAGAGAGAGAGAGAGATCTTCCATCCTTTGGTTTTCTCCCCAGATGGCTGCAACAGTGAGTGCTGGGCCAGGCCAGTCAGGAGCCAAGAGCTTCATCTGGGTCGCCCACATTGGTGGCAGGGGCCCAAACACTTGAGCCGTCCTTCATTGCTTTTCCCAGGCCATTAGCAGAGAGCTGAATAATAAGTGCAGCTGCAAGCATGCAAACTGGTGCCTATATGGGATGCCCGTGTCACAGGTGGCAGCTCTACCCCTTTACCCTTTATGCAGCAATGATGACCCCAATAATGGAATGTTATATTTTGAGCTTGCACTTCCCAAACTCATTTAATGGTGGAAACCTTTCATTTTCCTTAATTTAAGGAATCCCTCCCAATATTCAATGGAAGACATTTTGGAAAACAATGGTCCACAGGATACCCACCAGCACTGCTAATCACTGCCAAGTTTTTAGTGTCGTCTCTTGTCTCTGCTACACCAAGGTCCTAAACTTGACCTGTGTTGAAATATGTAATTGCTATAAAGATTTCCAAAACAACAGATCTCCAAAGTGGGCGGGACACAACCCAAGGAGTAGAGGAGAATTTATTGAGGTAATGAAAAAAAAAAAAAAAAAAGGACTTTCTGTTTGTGTTCCTAGTTATTTAATCTAAAGATAAAATACATCATATAACTAATATACAGATGAACACTAGCCCATGTGTATAATTTATGAATGATATGTGCATAAAGAGGGTCAATGCCCCAGTGTTTTTCCTGAAGAGGATGTGCAAAGGAAAGTAGGACCACAGCTGGAAAGGGCTGCAGGGGTCCTTTCCCGATCTAAAGCCTCTCGCTCATTCTCCACTGTTCCCAAATCTTGATAGAGCCAGTGAATGTCACCTCCGTGCTCACTAGTTTTCATTTATGTTCAAGTGTATTCCAGTAGACTCCAAGTTCCTTTAAAGCTGTTTGTATGCTCCTGAGTTATTGCGGTAGGTATTCAGTAAGTGGACAAGTGAATGCATAAATACCCAAGTGCGGACAGTTTAGTCTGAATCACACACAAAGGCAACCTGAAACAGCAAATCACCTTTCTGCCAACCTGCATTCCTTCTGCCAAATTCCTATTTTCTCTAGCCAAATATTCTTTACCTCACATTTGTCCAGCCTTTTTTTAAAAAAGGATAACCAGGCAATTCTTTTATATCCATTTCTGTCTGGTCTCAAAGCTTAGATGAGGATGCACAAGATAGTCACAGCTAGAAATTATAAGCTATGGGAACATGTAAAAATTGTAATTATTTATTGAGGAAAAGGTAATTAACTGACAGATGCCGCACCCTAATTATAACACTCTGTCAATTACTTGGCCTCATTTACAAAGATCTCCAACATCTCTAGGTCATTTTGCTGCTCAAATTAGTATGTGCAAGGATTGTTTTTTCCACTCCCTCATTAGACTAATGTGCTTCTCCTCCTGGAAGTGCAGCAGCGATAGTAGAGTCTGATTCCAGTGCATCACACCTCTCCAGGCACTTTCCCAAGCTAGCTTGAGATACCTCTCAATAGTATCCACCCCTGTATAGATCTGGGTTGTTCCATGTATACTTTAACTGTATTGAGCTTAAAAGTATTAACTAAAGATCATATCCAATCATGCAAAATAAAGACTGACAAGAAAGATCAGCAAGAGAGATTCATATTGGAGAAAAGACTGGCCATCAGCAAGACCTATTGAGCATTACAAAAAAAATAGTAAAGTGTCACCCATGTGGGTCTTCCGGAATAGTACTAAAATGACCTGGACTGTGTATCTCTAAATTTGCCTGTGCGGAAAAGTAAATGAGTTAATGTCCTTTCAATGTGCTCCGTGTTGGGAACACTAGCTATGCATGAAGACTACCAAGGACATAGAAGAGGCCTGGTGGTGATTTATACATTTGTTTGCATTTTATATTGTGCTATGAAGTACAAGAAGAGGGCTAGTTCTGTCTTGAATTATGACTTAGGAGAGGCATTGAGTTGTGGGTTGGTGAAATCACACCTAGAATACCACAGTCAAGTTGGGGCATCACAGCCTCAGAGAAAAGGCAGTAGATAAATTGGAGGGAGTTCAGAGACAAGCAATGAGAATGATAAAGGCATTGGAAGACATGACTTACGTGGCAAGATTGATGCACAGACTGTGCATCCAGGAGTATCACCAGCCAGACTGATGATTAAAGTGATAACATGATAATACTTGAAAAGCATAAACAACCAAGGAGCAGAAAGATGACTGGGGTTCAAGGTGCTCATAACTTACAGAGATGAATAATTAAGGCTTTCAAGGGCAGGAAAGGAAAGAATAGTGTAAGTATCAGGAAACTGTGTTCCCAAAGAGCCTCATTAAACAGACATCGAAAACAAACCAATATTCTGCAATTTTTCTTGGATTATGTTGCATGGTAGGGAAAGGAGGAAAGAACAGAGGCCCCAAGGAAAGTGGGTAAACCCACAATCACTTGCCTACTCAGATCCATAGATTATTTGAAGGGAACCTGTCCCGCGAGGCAGAGCTAACCAGGATTGCTTCTTATAACTGTGATGTTGATGCCAAATCGCCCATAAACCACCAGGAATCGAGCACATAAAAACAGCTGACATTTTTATATAACCCTTTCTTACGGGTATATAAAATAGTCGACATAAACATTTGAGGAAGTATAAGGGACTGAAGTGTCATAATTCATAATTCTTTTTAAGGTTGCTTGTTCCACACAAATATGTTTGAATCTGTACTCCTAAGGTTCATCTTCTAAAAATAAATGCCTGGAATTAGACAATCTGTAAGTTCTTTTATAATTAGAAAAGATTACAAGATATTGTTTCTAAATCACTCATCTATTAATAAGTAATAATGCTTAAAAATATATCTTCTGTATATTCTTACAACGCAGTGATCCACAAGCTTTTTGTATAAAGGTCTGAAGAGTAAATATTTTAGACCATGCATGCCATCTGGTCTCTATGACAACTGTTTAAGTAGGCCATTGTAGCAGAAAATCAGCTGGAGACTATCCATTAAAAAGTGGGTGGGGTTGTGTCCCAATAAAACTTTATTTATGGACATAAATGTGAATATCATATAATTTTCATAGATTATAAAAATCTCCTCTTTTTTTGATAATGTCTCCAAACATTTAAAATGCAAAATATGTTTTTGGCTTAAGAATGCTACAGAAACAAGCTTGAGTCTGGTTAGATAAAATGTATGAGTTGAGTTTCCATTTTATTTCCAGTTGCATTATTTATTATAGGACCAAACAACTTTTTAAAAATTATTTATTGATTGAGTTTAAAGGCAGAGTTACAGAGAGAGGGGAGACAGAGAGAGAGAGAGAGAGAGAGAGAGAGAGAGAGAAGGAGAGCAACAAATGGCCGCAATGGCCAGGGTTGGATCAGGCCAATTCCAGGAGCTTCTTCTGGGTCTCCCATGTGGGTGGAAGGGATCCAAATACTTGGACCATTTTCTGCTGCTTTCCCAGGCCATTAGCAGGGAGCTGGATTGGAAGTAGAGCAGCTGGGACATGAACCGGCACCCATATGGGAGGCTGGTGTTGCAGGTAGTGGCTTTACCAGTTACACCACAACACCATAACACCACAACACCACATCCAGGACTAAATAATTTTTGACTCCAAATTAGAAACATCAAAGTGTCTGAATAAAAGGAAATTAAGGATGAAAAGTCCTTCGGTCACTGGAGGACAGATAACAATTTATGAAAATCAATAATGATGACATTATAGTGACAAGAAAAATATGTCAGTGTTGTATGGAATCATCTGTAAATTGCCATCTACTTTCAGTTCATCCAAATAATCAGGTCAGTTTCCCAAAAATAAAGAGCATGAGAATAACAGGAAAACGTTCTCTGTCTATTTTATGCCTTTTTTCAGTTTTCTTTTACAGAAAAATATTCCTCCCATTCCACAGAACAGAAATAGGAAATTAAACATTTCTACGCCATCTAGACCTTTTTATTTTTTGATGTTTCAGTCCTGAAGGCGTCGTTTCTACAAGTTGGACAATCAACGATGGGTATGGGGTGTTTCCTTTTACTTCTCAGTACCAGGATATTACTGCCATACAAAAATTAACATAAGTGATAGCAGAACCATATTTAGAAATAATTAGGAATTCAACTTGCCTTATAATTGTTCAAACATAGGTACATGTGCTCTGATTTATTTCCTATAAATTATGGTGTCCATCAAAGTGACCAGTTTGAGCACTGTGAAAATAAGCCACAATCTCTAAGGGACATCTAGAGATGAATCAGTCTTATTGATGAAGCTACTGCCTTTTTTTTAAAGATTTATTTATTTATTTGAAAGGCAGAATTACAGAGAGGCAAAAGCAGTGGTAGAGAGAGATGGTGAGAAGTCTTTCACCCATTGGTTTACTCTCCAAATAGCCACAATGGAGCTGGGCTGATCTGAAGCCAGGAGTCTAGAGAGTCCTCCAGGTTTCCCATGTGGGTACAGGGGCCCAAGGACTTGGGCCATTTTCTGCTGCTTTCTCAGGCACATTAGCAGGGAGCAGCCAGGACTCAAATTGGTGCCCACATGGGATGTTGGCACCTGCAAGCTGCATCTTTACTGGCTATACCACAGTGCTGGCCCTGAAGCTATTGTCTTAAAACTGATGCTTCCAGCTCAGATGGTAGCTTGTCATTATGGTGGCCTCAATGCTTATCTTATTTTGTCTACTAGAAAAAGGAACAGTTTTGGTTTCCAGTGCTGTCAATTCACTTGAGGCAAAAAGACACACATGCGCATTTTTGCAACTAAATAGAAATTATTCTCTATTTCAGTGTTACACAGTTTAGTAAAAATAAGTTGGAACCTCATAAGTGCAACTTTCACTCAGATTTATAGTGACACTTTTATATTTTTCAATGTCTTTTAATAGCACTGCAGCATCAAAGCTGGCAATGTTTAATAAAGTCAATAAATAATGGTATTATATTTTGAATGTTTATGTCACAAAAAGGTAACAAATTCACCACTTGTAGGAGAAAATATTCCAAGTACATGCGTAAAAGAAAAAAATAGAAGAAATTCACCTATGTTTTAATGGTTATAAAGACAGTTGAGTTACCACCACTTTCTAAATCACATGCAGCAATAAAAATATATGATGAAACAACATTGTCTATGCAAAGTGGATTGCAGATTTTGATCAGTGCCACTTGCTTAACTGCATATCCCACATCACTACGGAGAACAGAGTGGTCAAATGAGAAAATACTGTCAACTCTACAGAAAATACATACTAATTTTGATAAATTTATACAAGTTATAGAGCGAAATTTGATTAGATCCCAAATTGCTAGGAAAATGGAAAATACACAAATGATAAAACACACTGCTATTTAAAAACAAATGGAATCGGTGGACTCCAAGTGCAATGCATTGAAACAGTGACCCAACAAGAAAGTGTATAAGAAATGAGGCATCAAGAAAGGAAGAAGGAAATAAAATTGAACCATATAAATCTTAGCATTTCTTGCTCCAGTTCTACAAAATCGGGCCAGTCCCTGTAAAGACTATTTTAAAAATGAAGCTTAGTCTAATGTTCCAAATTATGAACTCAGGAGGCGGAACTCCAACCCAAATTCTGCTACCCACTAGCTATGTGCCTTGCACAAAACCGTTAACCTTTCTGTGCCTCAGTTTCTTCACTTGAAACCAGGAATAGTATCCAACCTCATAAAAGTGTAATGAAGACTCACCAAGCAAATATTTGCAAAACACATAGAACAGTGCCTGATCAACGATAACAGTTAAGTGTTTAATAATGAAATAAAAGTTTGTGTGTCTTTACCCTTTTATATCTCTTTCCTGTTTGTAGCCTGGTACCCTGGATGATTCTCTGTGAATCTCTCCAAAGGTGGCTCCCACCACATATCCATGTCTCATTTAATAACTCTTTCCTTTTTCCCTTAGTGGATCTTTTTCCCTACTTCTCATTCCTTCAGTTTGCTAAATCTGATAAGCTATAATAATAGCTATCAGTGTGCACCCTGTCCTGGATACAATGCCAGGTTTTCCATCTATCACCTCATTTAATGTAATTTACACTTGTGAGGTAAGGACTCTTCACCCTCTTATGACTGAGGAAAGTGATGCTCAGAGGGGCAGATAGACTGCCCAGGATCACAGCACCAGCCAGTGGCCAACCAAGGCTGCCCTCTCTCTCTGCTCTGCCACAGTGCACAGCCTCCACTGCAGATCAAATCAGGGGCCAATGCGGAAATGCTCACAGATCTGGTAACATTTCCGCATTTCACAAAGGCGTCTGTAGACAACACCTAAGTGCTGAATCTCATTCCTAACAAACTCAGAGAGAGGTGTTTCAGGGAACTCCTGCTCAGATCATGTCCTCTCTGGTTCTCCTGTTACTTCCTCTGAAAAGCTTATGGATTTTGATAAGAGCTAGGATGGATTTGTCATTTGACAGGAACCAAGAAGTGTGCTTTTGCTTCTTTTTTTAAATCTCCTGCAACTTCCAATCAAATAAATATTTTGATTTTATTGCACAACATGGACCTATATACCAAGCAGAAGTGTGTGGATGTGTGGGAAGGGGGCTTCCAAGAAAGAAAATTATAAAGGTCTGAAAGAAATGGGGAGTGTTCTCATTCCTCTCTCCTTCCATCTATCCCATTCCATTAAAATAAATATTTTTAAAATGACCTTCTATACTGTTTCCTCCCCAAGCAATCATCTTATCTATCTATCTATCCATCTATCTATCCATCCATCCATCCATCCATCTTGATTTATCTGCATCTATTGATAATCTATGTATTATCTGACAACCTGTGTTCTAATTCACAGTTAGCTATGTGTTTCTTCACGGATCTTCTTAATAACTGTTCAGCCTCATCAGGTGGAAATACAGCCATTACATATTTATGGAACATTCTGCATTTTTTGATCACCCTTCACAAGGAGAAAAAGTGAATGTGCTGCCAAGGTAGGGAAGTAGTGAACAGTTGGGAAGAAGAGTGACTCGAGTTGGCCAAGAAGGGTGAGTGAGTATGTTTAGGAAGTCGAGTGAGTGACTGAGTCGTCCACACACTTCACTTGTGACCATTTTTCTATTCTTTGAATTTTCAGATTTTGAAGTGTTCATTCTCTAAGTCTTCTCAGTGTCAGCATAGACCATAAAATCCTACAGCTCCCAAATTCAGTTTCAATTTGGAAACAACTTCTTAGGCATGAGCTTTGTGACAGGAAGAATCAAAAAATGAAATGAGAGAATCATGTGTTGCTTTCTGCCTCCCTGACATAGCAGCCACCCTGCCAAGGCCGCCCAGCATAAGTCACCATGCACTTATGCACCCAGTAGACCCCTTTCTATTTTCAATGTTGCCAGTCATCCATTTGCTTACAATTCACCATAGAAGGCTTAAGTTAAAATGAACTCCTTAGCTAGTTTTAAGATTTATGGCTGAGTCTTGGTTTCAGATGTCAACTACATTATGAAAACTACCAAAAAATAATTAAGCTAGTGTTTAACACTATCTTCATATTGAGTTGGATAGGTACATTATCAGACCCATAATATAGCTGTTTTAGAATGAATCTAAAGCAGAAAATAAATAGACAGGTAACTAAAAGCAAAGCCTTCACTTAAAATCTCCAGCAGATCAGTCTTAAAAATCCAAACATGGTTTTAATTTAGGAAGAAAACTTGCCTGCACCAGAAGGAAGTTGCATGTCTGCAGGGTACAGCATCTCATGGAATCATTGTGTGCTTTCCGGTGAAGAGTATTGTCAACTGCACTTTATTGGTAGGCAAGGAAATGCTGGAGGATGACACACATCCGAGAGGCCCACAGTGCCTGCTCCTGACTCTGCTCTTGCTCCACTTCATGCTCACAGGCTTATTTTAGAGATTCCCTGAACACACTAGACTCTTTATTTGTTGGCAAATGTGTATTGATTTAAAAAGCAGAGTGACAGTGAGACACACATAGAGATATCTTCTATCTGCTGGTTCATTCCCCAAATGCCTACAACAGCTGGAGCTGAGCCAGGTCAAAACGAGGGACCTCATACTCTACCCTGTCTCCTCTATCAGTGGCAGGAGCCCAAGCACCTGAACTGTCATCTGCTGCCTCCCAGGCACTTGAACAAGAATCTGGAACCAGAGGCAGGACTCAATCCCATGCACTCTGACAAAGTGGGGTACAGGTGTCCCAAGCCATGGCTTAACTCACTGTTCCATAGCAGCTGCCACTCAGCTGTTTCCGACTTGGGGACTTTCCCTCCATCCTCTCTTAGGAGACTCTTTCCCTCCCCCTTCTACTTCATATCTCAGTGTAGACCTCTGGAGGCCTCCCATGGCCACTCTGTTTGGAAACAGAGCTCCCTTTTTATTTGTTGTCAGCATGCTGTTTGCTTCCTTCACAGCAGTTGACTGCAGAGAGTATGTTTTTGTTTAGCTGCTTTTTGCTTTCCTCTCTCACTCACTCACTGGAATGAAAACTCCAAAGAGAGCAGATTTCTTGATCTTTTTGACAAACCTTGTTGCATACCCAGCATCTGGCATGGCACTTGATACATTAAAGGCCCTCAGTAAGTACTTATTTTTTTAAGAATAAAGGAAGGGATAAAGAGCAGGAACAGTGAGAAGATCAGCTGGGAAAAGGAACTGAGTCCAACTTCTGTGTGACTGTGGGATGTTGGCTTTTGCACAGCTTTGTGTACAAGGTGGGGAGACCAGCTGGGCTCACTTGGAGCAGATAGGAAACTGCCATGAGCCGTGAGGGATGTGTGATGCTCCCACCAGCAGTATAAACCACCGACAGGAGTTGAGGGTCCCAGGACTCACTGCCAGAGCTGTGGCCTCTCCACCCACTGATCCTTTGGTCTCCCTGAGGGGGAGTTAAGTCTTCATCTATATGCATTTATCCTTGAGAAGTCTTCTTTACTTCTTTCATTGCTTTTCTTCATAGCCTAGTTTTTAAAGTATTTGTGTTTCTTCCTCATCTAATTCTAAATGATGTTAAATTTAATATAATTTTAGTCTAAAATGTTTTGTTACTTCTTGATATTCTAATTGGTATTTTTCTAATTAAAATATTTTTAACTTTTATTTTCCTGATTAAGATACTTGTTTCTATTAGTTCAGGTTGCCATAGCAAAATACCATAGACTAGATGCCTTAAACAACGACAATTTATTTCTCACCATCCTGGAAATTTAAAGTCTAAAATTCAGGGAGCGGCATCCTTGGGTTCTAATGGGTGCCATCTTGCTGGCTTTGCAATAACCACCTTCTCACTATATCCACATAGAGTGGGGAGAGACACAAAGAACACGCATCGTACAAGGGCACAGATCTTATTTTGAAACCTCTTCCTCACATCCTCAACTAAACCCAAAGTTATCTCCCAGGTCCAGATACCACCATGGGAGGCTTTAGAGCTTCAACATGTAAATTTGAGGGTGTGAGACTCACAATTCAGTCTATAGCATTGTTTTAAACATTTGTGTTTTTTTTCTTTTTTATTCTTTTAACCTCTCTTTTCACTTCTTAGTATTTACTCATTACTACAGAATCCTATTTAAAACTTCACATTATAATTGTTTTCTTTTTCTAGAGGATGTTATTTTCGCCATTTCAGTTTCACAGTTTATTTTATAGCTGTTAAAATTTTATTTTGTATTATATCATTTTATGATTTAAAATTTTTTCTTCTGTTATATAATCATACCCTTCCCTGTGTTTTATTACTTTGACTCTCTGTTGATTAAGGTTTTGAGCCTTTTATAGATCTGAAGATCATTCTGAGCTTGAGAAATGAGGACCAGTTGCTTTTTACCTCCAGCTATGTGTTCCTTATTTTAGACTCCACATCCCCTCATCCTAGACAAATAAGCAAACACCTCTACTCCACACTTTCTCCGCTTCTGTTAACTTGACATAACATCTGAGTTACCAGAAGGTGATCTCACATCATAAGCCTCCCTCTCACTCTGCGAAGAGGATTATAGTGCATGATGAGCTCCATCATACACTGGGGAGGTTGTGGTCAAATGAGCTCACCATGCACTGGAGAGACTAAGACCACAGCCCTCAACCTACAAGGAAGACAAGTGGTATTTGTTGGCAACCTGTTGCACAATCTTTTATTCTTTCTAGGGCTTGCCTAATCATCCTAGAGTTCATGTGTAATGAAAACTGGGTGCCCAGATGTCATTTGACCCTAGATTCTTCCTGACTCAGAGAGATATTTCTCTTGTTCGGAATGTGCTCTGGGCTTCCTTGTAATGGTTCAGCACATACATCATGTAGAACCGGACTCTTACCAATATCTCTGCCTCATATGGCAAGGAAATAAGATCTTTTCCTGCAGCATGAGAAGGACATGTAGTCCATCACCCTGAACCAGCTTTGGGAATGGGAAGGTTGCTGCTAACCTTGAGAGGCCAGCACACAAGAAAGACACTGATCTTGCTATGTCTCTTTTTCTTTCTGTGAGAAAACCATGTTCTAATGAGTCTCATGTGTGCCAATTCCTCTTTGGCAACTCCAATAAGTAGTGTGGTCAGATGAAACAAGTGGGCTTCTACTTCTGGTGTTGGCATTGTTTTCTTCTTTGGATGCCTCCTTCTGGTGGGATCCTCATTTGATATCGGTGGTTGAATCTTGCTGCCCAAGAGCATTTTCACAAATAATTAATTGCACATGAAATTAACCTTGATCTTCCATTTACAGACCTTGAAAGGAAGCATGGAACACCATAAGCAAGGCTAAACAATCTTTCTACAGTTAATATTAAGATATCAACTTGACCACAATATATTATCTATCACATAAACTACATGTCCTTGCAGTTGCTTGTTATACAACTCCTCCCCACCACCACCCTAATAAGAAGAACAACAACAAATCCGATGAGTTTTCCATTACTTGATCTCTCATCAGTGGCTTGACTTAAATTTGTATAATGTTTCATTTGACTTCTCTTGGTTCACTGTTATACATTTGTCATTTTCATCCCACTGTCTGAGAGGCCAAGAACAATAATTCTTAAACCTACTAATCCCCTAGATGATTATTATTTTTACATGTCAATTTGACTGGGTTACAGGATGCCCAGATATTTGGTTAAATGGTTTTCTAAATGTGTCTGGCAGAGTGTTTCTGGATAGATTAATACTTGCATCAGTTCAACTGTTAATGGATTCAGTAAAGCAAATTGCTCTCCCGTATGTTGTGGGCCTCATCCAATTGTTTGAATGGCTGAGTAGCACAAAGAGTGACTCAAGGGAGAAGTCTCTCTCAGCCAGCCTTTGCTGAGCTGACACACCAGTCCTCTAATCCTAGATTAGAACTTACACTGTTGGTTCTTCTGATTCTTGGCCCTAGAGACTCAGCCTGGAACCATTACTGGAGCTGTCCTCTCATTTACAGATGGCAGACTGTGGGATATCTCAGTTTCCATAATCATATGACCCAATTCTGTTGGTTCCAGGAAAACCTTGACTAATACTCATTAGTTACCTCATCAGAGAAATACCAGTCAGAGTAGTATCTAACTCAGTGAGTTGTGGAGAAAATTAAGTAATGAGGTCAATTGAAAAAGTTTACCTCTTAGGTAGTGCTCATGAGTCACTAGATCTAGAAATTAATCTGAAAACTTACTGTTTATTTGTGTTCATGTCATCAATTTCAGCCATCTTTTCAGAATGTTTGCTGCTTCAAATGTCCCAATAATTCTCTCAGTATCTAATATGATTCTTGGTCGACTTTGGTGATTATATACAGGGCTCAATGAAGAAATCACATAAAAAACCCTGAGTGCTCTTGGTTAAAATCTCAGGTTGCCTCTTTCTGAATTTTATACCAAAACATCCCAGACTGCAGCTGGCATCTAAAGAGCGTTCACAATGTTGGGTCTTTGGGCAAAGAGAAATAGATTGAAGGCAAGAGGAAAGGAAGTGTCCTGAGGATAAGGGCACCAATGTTATTTTCTTTCACCAGCACGTAGGGCGTACAAAGCCAAAATCTCCATGAAACCAAGGGAAGTTTGAGTTCTAACAACACCCACTTTCAGTTTTTCCTCTTGCCAAATTTGTAAACACATTTTTTAAATGTCCTTCAAAAGAACATCCAAATGGTTGTTGAGTATTTTTTTCATGCCTTAGATATATCCATTTTATAATTTGAAAAAAAATGTATTTACTCTTTCTTGTTTCATGTCACCACAATGGTGTAAACTACTCACTTGCCTACTGCCTTATCACTCCTCAACCTTTTCCCCCAAGAGCTATACAGTTCTTACATGTCAACTACTGGAGGGTTTATAGGCTTATCAAAAGCAGAAGCAGCTAACTTCTCTAACACATTTCAGGTATTTCAAGATCAGAACGTAACATATAAAGTG
Organism: Oryctolagus cuniculus; assembly: GCF_964237555.1. Classification (NCBI taxonomy): domain Eukaryota; kingdom Metazoa; phylum Chordata; class Mammalia; order Lagomorpha; family Leporidae; genus Oryctolagus; species Oryctolagus cuniculus. The sequence continues at coordinate 18,358,923 of NC_091434.1, read as the reverse complement.
AGACACCCAGTTCTTTGATGCCTTTCCAGGTCCTTATGTGTGGACATCACTGTGCTTGAACAATAAAAAATGTGAGAAGAAGGAAGAAAAATAACTGGACTAGGTAAATATTCTGGACCCTCATGGTGTGCTTTTTGACATGAAAATATTTCAAAGACCTTTAGGCTTTCCATGTTTGAAAAAAGAAAGACTTGTACTCCTCACACAGCCTGTGTCTGTAGATTTTATCACTAATCAAACAATGTAGAAGCAGATCCAAAGTTCCTTGACTCTTGAATATAAAATGAAATTTTTTAAAAGTTAAAACCAACAAAACTCAGGCTAAAAATATGGCCCATGTTTAAAAGCTATTAAATGTAAATATGGAAACTGATTGAAAGCTGGTTAAGCATTGAAACAGCTGAAAATTAGTAACCAAAATAGTGAAGTCTTGCAGCAGGCATTTAGCCTAGCAGTTAAGACTCTTGTTCCCTGTTAGAGTGTGATACCAAGCTGGAGCACCTGGCTTCGGCTGTCTACTAGTGCAGATCCTTGGGGGCAACAAGCAATAGTGATGGTTCCAGTGATTGGTTTCTGCCACCTCTGTGGGAGATCTGGATTGTATTTCTGGCTCCTGGCTCCTGCTCTAGTCTAACCCCAGCCATTATGAGCATTATAAGAGTTAACCATGCATGGGAGCTTTCTCTGTCTATCTGCCACTCTCTGTCTCCTTGCATCTCAAATAAACAACTAATTTTTTAAAACAGTTGCCAATCCATCTTGCAGAACAAATGACTCCACTAATACTGCTATTAATTTAATGGGATATTGAATTTATGCAGAAATACAGATTACATAAGATCAGAGTATATCCTCCTGTGTTTTATACTTGCTTACATTTGTTTCATCATTAAATATCTTGATAAATATAATAGAAAGTATTAAACATAATTTTGTAAACAACTAATTAAATAAGCCAAGCTTATTAAATATTAGTATACTATAGTGATGCTTTGATATTTTAAGTAACAACTCAAAATAAATTTTACTTTTCCCTCTCACAAAATTGGATAAAAAGTGAAAACTTAATTCCACTGGGATTTAGGTGAACTTCAGCTTTAAATAAACATCTGGATTTTCTTTTAATCAAATGCATTCATTGTTTTTAAATCATATGCAATTAATATATTTAAATAACATAAGAATATGAGAAATAGGAGGGTTTTAAATGAAGATGGTTAGAAAGAAATGAGATGGATTTTTCTTGTATGTTCTTTAAGCTTACTCTGAAAGTGAAAGCAATTTAAAAATCTTTTTCAAATATCCTTATTATCCATGGAACTCACATAGTTCAGGATTCTTATTTTCACCTGCCTGCCAAAAATTGTCCCATTGTCTTAGAAAACTGACTTAAACTCTTCTCAAAGTTTAAGCTTCAATTTCTTCAACTTTAAAGGTAATAATAGCATCTCACCATAGATTTGGGAATATTTAAAGGGATGCAGAAAGTGTAGCATATTGTCTGACATATTGTAAACACATGGTGCCTTCTGATTGCTATCATTATTATCACTGTTATAATTGCCTTCTGAGGTTTTGCTGGTCTTGTCAAAAAGTCAATATTTTTAACTGGATAACAAGCAACTTCTGATCTTACCTTTTTAATAATGCAATGGTAGGTTATGATGGGTAAACAGACTATTTGGACAGCTATCAAGCAATCTTGAAAGTTACAACTGTGTGCAGATAAAAAGAAGAGGGAAAACATAGCGACAACATGAGGAAAACACATGATGAGATGTGTTGATAATTTCATATCAAATTAGGAAAAGTTTCCCATGTAAACATGCATAGTAGCTAGTGTGTCACATGCAGGCAATGCAAGTGTTTTTATGTTCAGCATCTTCAACATTCTTTTTTCATTTGTGAAGAAGAAAATACTACGTTAATAAATGGTGCAACCGATTTGTTGCTGATGACCACATGCTAAGCACCCAAGAGCAGCCTGCAAGAAGCCTTTGAATCCTTCCTCCCTTGTGCTGGTTTAGAAATCCTTGGGGATTAGCTGCTCATTGACAACTAAGCCTGGGAAATGTCTCAATGGTTATAGTTGGGACCAGTTCGTGTTAATAAATGTTAAAATACTCTAGAAAATTAGATACAAATCCTGAGCAAACCAAAATCCAATTCTAAGAACAGCTTTTAAGTTGGGGAGATTTTCTCTGTTTCATGAAAGTACAAGAAGCATTAATTACAAAGCACATTTAAATATAAAGGCACCATGGAACATTCAACACTTTATGTGAATTTCAGAGGAAAAAAAAAGGGGGCTTTCAGGGAAAACAATCTCAAACTATTCCCTTCCACTCAGAATTCATAATTATGCTTAATCTGCAGCTCCTCTTGGCTCGCTTACAGGTCCTGTTGGCAGGTAGTGAATACAAAATCATTTTAATGGGGGATCCCCTGGGAACGGAGCAAAAGTTGTGAGCATTGACCGTTTCACAATGGAATAAGGCCAGCTGTTGGGTGCCGAGGCCACAGCTCCCTCAGAGCTGCCATGTGCATGGAAGTCTTCCTTCTGGCAAGGAAGATGCAGTCAGCAAAGGATGGCCCCATCATGAGAATGAGAAATGCAGCGTCGCACAGCGCCACTACACCAGACAGGAGTGCCCTGGTGAAGCAGGGTGACACCCAGCATGGGGCACGATCCATCTGCTTTCCTGTGGCACAGAGCTGCCCCAAGGGGTGAGTGTTAATGAGAGTGAGGCTCTGGCTTGGAGATGGGAGATCACTGGCTCCATCAAAGGGCCCATTCAAAGCTACCCCATTTCCACCACCCACTCAGGAGCTACCAAAAGGTATAGTTACTAACAAACCAACTGGGGGATAGCTTGGGAGTAAAAGAGAAGTTATTCTCTGTGTGTGTTAGATATTGACATTTCCTTATCTACATCTTGTTGATATCTAGGTGTACTTTAATTTTTCTTTGTGTCTATGCATACTCAAGTACATTAAAATAGACTTGAAAGCAAGGCATGTGACTTGTGTCCTTTAAAAATAAAGCTGTTACAATGCAGACGTTTCTTCTGCTATTTTTAAAAAAGATTTTCATTCTCAAGCTGCCAGCATTTTACAGAGATACATTCTATTTTGCTTTTTTCCTTCTTTAGGGAAAAAAAGACTTTACGAACAAAATGTATTGTTTTTTACTCTTAATTTCCGTGGTTTCTTAATCTTATATATGTAATATATATACACATGTGTGTGTGTATATATATGTGTGTGTATGTATGTATGTATACATACATGTGTGTATATACTCTATAAGTATATGAATTGTATATGATACATTTATTCATTAATAAAATTATGCATTATATACCTATTATGTGTATTTGAAAGAAGAGCAGGATACTTCCCAGACTTCCTGAAACTCATGCTGAAAGTGGGAGACATACATATGAGCAAGTTTAGTGCTGGATATGTTAAAAGCTCCAAGAGTAGTGTGTACTGGGGCCTACATTGTGGCATGGTGGGTAAAGCTGTTGCCTGCAATGCCAGCTTCCCAAGTGAGTGCCAGTTTGTGTCCCGGTTTCTCCACTTCCAATCCACAGTGTAAGATGGCTGAAGTGCTTGGTTACCCACCACCTATATGGGAAATCCAAATGAAGCTCCTGGCTCAACCTTGGCCATTGCAGCCACGTGGGGAGTGAACCAGTGGATGAACAATCTCTCTCTCTCTCTCTCTCTCTCTCTCTCTCTCTGTGTGTGTGTGTGTGTGCATCTCTCCCTCTCCCTCTCTAACTCTGACCCTCAAATAAACAAAAATAATTTTTTTTTTAAAAAAAGGGGTAGTGTACATTCATCACAATAGCCCTAGAGAAAAGTAACCTTTGGCACCAGGGTGGGTCTTAGACTAGAAATGATATCTGAAACAGATCCTGCTGTTACACTTTAATTTAAAACAACAACAACAACAACAATGTGTTTTCTGAAATTTTCTCCAGCATCCTATTTTATTTTTAGCAGGTGCTATAAGGCTCATAGAGCATATTTAAGATGCAATAGTCATGGTGCGAGTGGGGACAAATGAGCTCTTCACTATTCAGGGGCCATGACCAAAGACCAGGGATTCCAATCTGTGCAACTTTTATGTGGTGAACCCAAGGCCCTTATACTGAGAAGGACAATGTTTAGGATCATTTGTTTGGATGCTTAGGGGCCTTTAGACTCTATAGGGACCCAGTGGTTCAATATTTAATTAAAAAGAGAAGAACAAAGTTTCAGATCGTGGGGGTTTGTTTGAAATCATCCCTGGAAAAGTTAAAAAAAATATGCTGGAAAGTGGCATAGTCAAGATTTTTTCATTACAGGGGACATTTCTGAAATATTTTTGGGACCTTCCATTTCTTTGACAATAGTATCAGCTAGAGGATACAGAACAGACAGAAACACACACTCACACACATGCTTCTGAACCAACATTAACCAACACCAGTTAAAACTGCTGCAGTATCTTCTCAAGTGGTGGATGATTAATTAATGCGTGTGCTCTGGAGCCCTGGCTGTTTGTTTATTCCTTTATTTAACAGATATGTATTGAGCACCTATATTGTGCCAAACACTTTGTGTATGGTCCTCTGGGAGTTAATAGTTAAACGAGAAAGTCAAAAATTATTTGTATTGGGCAAATTATAATATGGAATAAAACAAAAAAGATAGCAATAAGAGTATGAAATATATCTAGCAGTTTTACTACTAATAATAAAGACATGGAATAAAATACAGTCCACACTAGTATAAATAAATCAATAAAGGTTAAAAAGTCAACAAACAAGGAGAAAGAGGCAGTTAACAAGAAACGAGTGTCCAAGCTCCGAGAGGAAAGTACTTCGTGTTTCCTAGCGCAGCAGTTGCTGATGCCCCAGGTAGGAAGTACAAGATGGGCTTCATTCACTGCTCTTTCATTCTGCTGCAGCAATGGTTTCAGTGATTCTACTTCTGCAAGATGTAATTGGAATTTTTTTTAAAGTGAGATCTTAGAGACTGAAGAACAAGAGGAGTAGAGTACAAACTAGCTTTATATAGGTTTCTAAAACACCTATATTATAATTAGGCGTGTTATGCTGGCACTTCAGAAAATTCACGGAAAAATAGAATTAAAAGGTAAGTCCCAAGTCAGTGTTGTGGTACAACAGGTTAAGCCACGGCTACATAACTAACACCCCTTATCAAGTGCCGTTTTGAGTCCTGGCTGCTCTGATTCTGATCCTCTATGTTAATGTACCTGGGAAAGCAGCAGAAGATATCCTTAGTAGTTGAGCCTCTGCTACCCATGTAAAGAGACCTGGATGGAGTTCTTAGCTTCTGGATTCAGCCTGGCCTACCCCCAACCATTGTGATTAATTGGAGAGTGAACTAGCAGATAGAAGATCTCTTTCTCTCTGTCTCTGCACTCTGTAACACTGCTGAAGCACCAAGACATCCCTATGGATGGAAAAAAAAACACAAAATGTAGTATTGTCTATTGTATCTTGCTTTGGATCCTGCAAAAAATCAGCACTGGAAATTATTTTTGTTTGGCTCCTCATATACTGTCTTATCCTGAGACCCAGATCTGGGTGCCTGCTTCTCCTTTGTAGTACCACCTTTTTCCTTTGCCTGTTTGTTTCTCTGAGAGGATACTTTTCCCTATGCATCTTGGTAAGAAGTTTCTGTAGTGATGACTAACATACATGTGCACGCAAGCACACACACACACACACACACACAAGGGTACTTCAAAAAGTTCGTGGAGAATGGGATTAAAAATTAAGTTAATTTTAGTGAAGAAAGTTTTTGGAAGTTATGCATAGGTTTTTCATAATCTATATTTTCCATAAACTTTTTAAAGACCTTGAAGAAACTTTCATGTATTCATAACAATGGGCTGGGTCCTTCTAACCTCATCTAATGTCATACTCCCTGTTGAACCACAATGGCTTTTTTCTGATCCTTCAGCTTGACCACACATGCCTGCTTTTGGATGATGCATTGACTGGTCTATTCCTCCTACCCTCAACCCCTTGGTCTTTGCATAGCTGTCTACTTCTTGTAGTTAGGATACTAGCTTAAAAGATCTAAAATATGTTATGTCACCAGGACTGAGTCAGGGGATGTAAAAGGTGAGCCTGGAAAAACCTTGTGGTGTCTGAAAATAAGGAAGTGCTCTATTAGACATGGACACGTGACCAGAAACCTAAGGATGAGCAAGAAGGAGCTCCCTCTGACCAAATCTGTAACATTCAAGTCATCAAAATAAATAATATTAAATGACTGAGCCATTGAATGAAATAGGAATCAATGAGTCCACGTTGGCATTAATGTCATTAAAGGAAAGATGGAACCTAAATAATAAATGGAGAAGAATGATGGGATTAGAAAACTACTATTTGGAATCTATCATAACCAATAACTCAGGCAACAGTTATGAGAAATATGATACAGTCATTGAAACTATGATTGTAGAGCAAGTGGGTGAAAGTTTGAGAAGGACCAGGATATTTATAAAGGATCAGCTTATAATGTACTTATTTATTACAAAGAAAAAACAGCAATTTTACTGAAAAAAACATGGTAGGCACCATGTTAACTAGGTGCTCAGAATTAACATCTTAAGTAATGGGAGGAATCAACATCACATGCCTCCTGATATGTGTCCACCATTACTTGCATGGCATGATTGCCAAAAGGGCAGAGTATCAGTCCAGTCACAAGAAAATCAAGACATACCACAAAGAAGGATTAGCTACCACTCCTAAAAAACAAAAGGGCTGTGAAATAGGAAAATCAGAGGAAACATTCTTAATTAAAAGCTGCTAAACAGAGATGACAGTGCAATGCCATTCATGTTCCAGAGTTTTCTTTAGTCGAAAAAGACTTCAGTTGGAAAATGAGCCAAAATTGAATAAGGTATGAAGATTTGGTAACAGTATTGTACCTGTGAGACTTCCTGAGTTCGATAATTGTAGGGTCGCTTTATAAGACAATGCCTTTTCCCTTAGTAAATGCTAATTTGAGTTTGGAGGTAAAGGGACATGATGTCTTCTTGTCTACAATTTACTCTAAAATGGATCAGGAAAGAGGAAACAGGCACATATATAAGAGAAACATAGACAGGAAGAAAGAGAGAGTGTGCAAATGTGCTAAATGTTCACATCGGAGAATCTGTGTGAGTGGTTCTAGTCCTGAAACTATTCTATAGGTCTGAAAATAAAAAAAGTTAAAAGAGGAAAAAGGTAACTATCCCTGAGCACTCAGTAACTGTTCATATTCTCCTGTTTTGGTCCTTTGCATGCCACCTGTTACTACTTGATTCCTGAACTTTCTATGAGTAGCTTATCTGTAGGTTTCTTGCCTCCCCACCAGAATGTAAGCCTGAAAACAAGGAATTTGTCTATTTTACCTTTGGTATGAATTATAGCTCAAAAAGTCTATTTCTGATGCAAAGTTTCCTTAGCTGTCTCAATCCGTTAGCACTGACATCTAGAGTTAAGCCAGCCTCATGTCCTAGCTGGAAGAATTCTTTGTCTATCTGGATGAGTTCTCTACACTTACTCTGGTGGAATTCACCTACCAAATAGCAACAACACATGTCAACAATGTCAATCACATTCCTGAAAAAACTTCTAATTGGCTTCCCTTTCGTTTTAGAATAAAATTTAGTCTTTACTGTGATCTTTAGGTCCCCAACCTCTCAGATTTTCTTTTCTATTTTCCCTTTTCCTGACTCAGGATCAATCATTGGTTCAAGTCCTGGTGGCTAGAGTCCCAATCCAGTTCTCTGTTAATGGCCTGGGAAAAGCAGTAGAAGATGGCCCAAGTGTTTGGGCCCCTGCCACCCATGTGGGAGACCCAGAAGAAGTCTGGATTTGGCCTGTCTCAGCCCTGGTGGTTGCAGCCATCTGGGGAGCAAACCAGTAGAGGGAAAAAGAGGGAAAATTCTCTCTCTCTTCCTCTCTGCCTGTAACTCTTTCAAGTAAAACAAATAAATCTTTTAAAAAAAATAGTTCCTGTGGAAAACAACAAAACATTTTATCAATGACTTTTCTCAATTCCTCTTTGAGAAACTTCTCTCACGTTAAGAAAAGTAGCAGAAAACATCTGTGTTTAATAAAAAAAAAAAAAGGCAAGCAAACAAACAAAAACCTATGGCTCCTATTCAAACTACTGCAGAGACAAACCAGTGGCACCTGAAATCCCATAACTCCTTCCTTCCGCATTACCAAATTTTATGTACAAATTTGTATTAAGGTCCCATCATCTGGTTCCACTAATGATCAGGCAAACATATAGTTATCTAAAGAGTCAGAATGGCACGTTGGAAAAAGTACAAGTTTTGCGTCATGCAGATTTGGTTTCTAACCCTCGTGTTATTACTGAGTCTGACTAACAAGTGATCTTGGATAGGTGACTTAACCTCAGTGGCCTTTTGATTTTTCAGAGGCTTTAACTTCTGCCTAAGAAGGATTTTGGAGGGATTAAAAGAGGAAACAGATGTGTGCCACCTGGCATGGAGTCTGACATGTAGTCAATGCCCATTGATTAAAGCAGGCCTATTGCATTAGCCTGGCACACAGAAAGGACTCAGTAAACATTTGTAGAATGAATGGGTGAAGAAATCCCTGCAAAATGTGAGCTCCATGTGGCCTCCCCCTGCCATTAATCACAAATCTATTCCATCTGCATAATTTTCATGGAACAGTAGCAACAATATGAACTAAAATTTTTCGGTGTGAATTTACATTCCAGCAGGTCTATCCCATTCATTCCCAGAGAGATTTGAGGGATGTATTTGCTTACAAAAATCAAACAAGCAAACAAAGAGGAAACAATGTAACACTTTCTTCTGTTAACAAAAGCATCGTACCAGTTGGAAAGTGCAGTGTGCTAATAGATGTTCTTCCAGGAAGGAAAATAAATCTTACCCACAATGAAATGGAAAAGATATTTTTTGAAAATTTATTTATAAGGCAGAAAAACAGAGGGAGAGAAAATATTTCTACCTGCCAGTTCACTCCCCAAAAGTCCTCCAGTACTAACTAGGGCTGGTCTGGGAAAAAAAGCCCAGGATCCAAGAGTGCTATCTAGAAATCCTATTTAATTTGCAGGAAACGAATCACTTGAGACATCGCTGCTGACTCCCAGGGTGGGTCTGCATTAGCAGGAAGCAGGAATCAAAAGTCAGAATCAGGAGCTGAACCCGTTTACTCCAGCATGAGATGCAGGCATCTTAATCATGAGGCTAAATGCCCTAACTCAAAAGGAGATTAATATGAGGGTATTCCAAACTTTCATGGAAAATGGAATTAAAAGGTAAGTTCATATTGGAACAAAACATTTTTAAATCCATAATAGTGTTTTCAAAATATGCACTTCCATGAACTTTTAAAAAGCCCTCATGTATAAAACTAAGGCCATCCATCTCAGTCATTTATCTGCCTCTGAGCTATCTGATACCTAAAGACCTCTTACTGAACTGGTACATCAGGGCATTAGAACAACTGGGCCAAACACTTTTCTTAACCCTTTTGTTTATGGCAGACACTTCAGAATATTCCTCAAAATCTTTATTTTTTTTTCTTTGAACTGGTCTCACGGCTGAATTATATTCCCTAGTATCCTTTGCAGTTGGGTGTAGCTGTTGATTAAGCTCTAGGTAAGGGAATATGAGTAGGCATGAAGTTTGAGGTGCAGTCCAGTGAAATCTACTAGCATATTCTGTGATTTCCTCCTCCTGGCTCCAAGGATGGAGACAACCCAGGGTGACCTTAACAGGTACCTTACTAGGTAAAGATGGCTGTAGTTCTCTAATGTGAGTCTTTGAATGACTTTATGGAGATGAGCAATTCCATCAACCTGTCTGTCTGCCCTGTTACATGAGTGAGACATAATCTTCTATTGTAGCAAGATATAATAGATTGGGGAGGTTCATTTTATAAAAATTATCCTACTCTATCAATACACCAAAAAGAAATAGTCTTTCTCTACCAAACATTCCCTACAAAAATGAAAGAATTAAAAGATTATCCAGTGTTAACATAGGAATTCAACACATATATAATGTTCCATTGGCCTTTGACTTAGAATCACTCATACTTAAAACATTTTCAAACCAAATATTGAAATTTTCCATAAGTATTTATCTTCTTTTTTTTTACATGTCTATTATTCTTTTTTAAAATTTTTATTTAGTAAATACAAATTTCCAAAGTACAGTTTATGGACTACAATGGCTTTTCCCCCCCATAATTTCCCTCCCACTCTCACCCCTCCCATCTCCTGCTCCCTCTCCCATTCCATTCACATCAAGATTCATTTTCAATTATCTTTATATACAGAAGATTGACTTAGTATATATTAAGTAAATATTTCATCAGTTTGCACCCACACAGAACACAAAATGAAAAATATTGTTTGAATACTAGTTATAGCATTAATTCACATTGGACAACACATTAAGGACAAAGATCCCACAGAGGAGTAAGCACACAGTGACTCCTGTTGTTGACTTAACAATTTGACACTCCTGTTTATGGCATCAGAAATCTCCCTAGCGTTTAGTCATGAGTTGCCAAGGCTATGGAAGCCTCTTGAGTTTGCTGACTTTGATCTTATTCTGACAGGGTCATAGTCACAGTGGAAGTTCTCTCCTCCCTTCAGAGAAAGGTACTTCCTTCTTTGATGGCCCGTTCTTTCTACTGGGATCTCATTCGCAGAGATCTTTCATTTAGGTTTTTTTTTTTTTTTTCCCCCGAGTGTCTTGGCTTTCCATGCCTAAAATATTCTCAAAGGCTCTTCAGCCAGATCCAAATGCCTTAAGGGCTGATTCTGAGGCCAGAGTGCTGTTTAGAACATCTGCCATTCTATGAGTCTGCTGTGTATCCCACTTCCCATGTTGGATTGTTCTCTCCCTTTTTAATTCTTTCAGTTAGTATTTGAAGACACTAGTCTTGTTTGTGTGATCCCTTTGACTCTTAGATCTATCAGTATGATCAATTGTAAACTGAAATTGATCACTTGGACTAGTGAGATGGCATTGGTATATGCAATCTTGATGGGATGTATTTATCGTCTAACATTTCATAATGCTCCAACACATCTTGCACTAAGTATTACTGTATCTAATGCTGGGATAAATGATATTTATACTCATTTCCAGATTTCTATTATTCATTATATACAGAATTACTTCATAAAGATTTTTTCATCCAATATACATTTCAAGAATCTGCATAATATTTCCATATAATTAATTTCCTGCAGATGTGGTTAAAATTTCTTAAAATGTATTTCCAGTACAGAGTACAATGTCTGGCATACAGGGAAGAGCACTCAGTAAATTCCAAGTTCATAATAACTGGAGAAACACAGTCATGAGAAGTATATTTTATGTTAAGTCAAAGTCTTTATGCTTTTAGACAATCAATGCCCTATATATTGTGCAGAAAATGTGTGCACAGCACTGCTGTGGGCTATTTAAAGAATGGGAGAAATGGAAAAGAAACAAAAGAAATGGCCATTGCCCTTAATGATGATGCCCAGGAAAGACACAACACAACAATGGCATGGAGCCAAAGGATGTGATCCCACGAAAGGGTTTTTGCTTGTCTGGAAAAGCCTCTGTATTGTGGTTCCATATCCAGTGCATTTGCACACCTCGCTACTCCTGCTACTGTTCCTAAGGGCTATTTTAAGACTCGGCAGCCTATAAGTCTTTTTTTGTTTAAGAAGCTTTCCTAAGCCTTTTTGTTACACAAAGAAAAAGCTGTTTCTCCAAAAATAAAGAGTTGCTGAAAGTCAAAAGCTTTTGATTTAACAGAAAACGCCCAACTCATCGATTTTAATCAATGCTAAAATGGGAGATCTCAGGATCTTGGGTTCTTTTACATTCCTTAATATCCAGCGTTTTAGAGAATATTTAATTAAATCAGCTAATCTGGAAAAAAAATAGTCAAGGAGAAAGTACAGACAAATGTCTCAAGGCTTACATAGAGGATTCTTTCATTCATTGCAAAAGCTGCAGGTTCATGGGTCTATAATCCAAGAAAAATTAGTTCATTCATCTTTAACCATATGCATATATGTGCCTCTCATATTTTTACCCTGCCTACACTAATTCATAGCTGTCAATCAACTTTAAAACCTTGATTTAGTCTGACGGTCTTGGGAAGTTTAGCCAGCCGTGATGTAAAAAACACCTAAAAATCATTACATTCCCTTCAATGTCAGTATTCACCACATAAATGGAATCTTCATTCTGAATTCATATTCCCTTGTGTTACTAGTCAATATGAGGTATTTTATAATTACTGTGAAAGAGATACACCTATAATATGTAAGTCATTAGAAAAAATAATTAAACAATTTAAATAAGGAATTTACATTTGTTTTTAAGCTTTCTTAAGTTTTAGTAATTTGTGTTTCCTTGCAGAAAAACTTATTCATTACCTTTTAAAACTCTGAAAACATAAATCCCTACAACTGATCAACTTAGTGATCACCTGTGGATATCACCACATTTTTAACCTGCTTTTGAAAGCAAAAATGATAGTGCATGGCCATTTATATGTAACTATCTGGCTATTTTGTTATTGTTGTTCATTTTTTTATAGAGAGAGGCAAAGAGATGGAGTCAGAGAGGCAGACACAGAGAGAGACCTTTCTATTTGCTGATTCACTCCCCAAATGCCCACCACATCCAGGTATGGGCCAGATTGAAGCCCAAGGAGTCCAGATCTCAAACCAAATTTCCCACGGTGGCATGGATCCAGCTGCTTGAGCCATCACCTGCTTCCTCACAGGGTGTGCATTAGTGGGATGCTGGACTCAAGAGCAGTTGAAACTCGAATGTGGGAACCTAAGTGATGTCTTAACCCGGAGGCCAAACACAATCCCTTGAATTTTTAATGGTATTTATTGATTGAATACAGGATAGATTCCATACTTTAAAAATTAGAAATGTGTTTTGAACATGGTAGAATGAAACATTTTGCTCTTGTTCCTATTTTCTTTTCTGTTGTTGCTACTTCTCAGGAACTCACTATTTTTGCGTATCCTTCCAGAGTTACCTTATCCACATACAAACAAATACAAAATGCCTATTATTATTTCTACATTCTTGACACAATGATCATAGGCGCTATATAATTCTTTGGTCCGTATTCTCATCTTTATGAAGGAAAACTCTGTGACTGGTACTCATAAAATCCAAAAAAAAAAAAACTCTCCTCCATATATTTTTAATAAGTAAAATATTTATAAAAGAATAAGAAAATGGGCAAAAGCAAAATATATTATAAAGGCAAAGAGTATAGTGAAACAATTTTTATTATAAGACAGAGCAGAAAACATTGGCTGACCAGCATCTTGACCACAATGCAAGCTTTTTCAAAAAGTGCTGATGAACCACTGAAGGTAGGATCACTTTTAAATTAAGATAGAAATGAGAATCATACTAAGAAAAGATCATTCAGTAAATATTGAATAGAACCTTGCTATGTAGAAGAGGCTACTGCTAAGGAAGATAGAGGAAAAGGGGTGTTGACACAGGGTGGGATAATTATACACTGGATCAGATTGAATGAAGAAGGAGAGCAGTCTTGTGTTGCTCCTGCATGATGGCTTGAGATGTAGCAGTCATTCATTCCTGAAAGAAACTTTGAAACATGTTAGTTGTACATAGTAGGAATAGGAGCACTGTGATTATGAGGATAAAAAGAGATATTAGAGACATTGCCATGGTGGAAAAGATGGCCAAAATGGGGACAAAGGGAGAAATAGGAAAGCAAAAGTACAAGTTCATGTCTAGATACTGGGGAGACGGATGTCTGCCTGGTTGCCACAGAGAAAAAAATGCTCCTATTTTGCTCAGTGTGTATGTGCTGGCAAGAAGCTGTGGGATGGAGTTAGTCTGGTCTTCTTCTAGTCCTGGGCTCCCTCATTTCCTCCCTCTGCTTATGGAAACCCTGGCTGCTGTCAGGGGTTAGGGCGAGGACCATTCTGACTTATTCAAGCTTAACCTGTGGTCAAGACAGTGTTCCAATAGAAGTTGGCCTCCCTAGGGGTCTGCAGTGCCAGTTCACAGAAACTGTCCATGCAAGGTGTCATGAGCATGACCATCTGGAATTTCATGGCTTCAAGTCTGGAGGAAATAGATATAACAAGCAGATTAAACACACAGCTTCTAAAACAAAGGGCAGGGTCATTAATAGAGGATCTAAGAAAGGTGCTGTCCAAACCAGGAGGGAGTTATCCATCCAGAAGCAAACAGAAACTGACCAGAGGGGCTTGATAATAATCAGGTGGGTATAAAGGCCTGGCCAGGTATATATGAAGACCAGACCTATTTATCTCTTCACATGGGATACTGGAAGAAGCATCATCAGGGGCGTGTGAAGCTCCTTGACTTCCATTACCAAGGTAGCCTAGGAGGAGAGCTGACCTGCCCAGGAGGTTAGTATCAAATAGGCGGCATCTCTAAAAGGAAATTTACAGTTCTGCCTAGATTGTTACTGACCCCAGGCTGTCCCCCTGATGACAATGGGTACTTAGAAGCTGGGCAGAGTGAAAGGCTTTTTCAGTGTGGGACCTATTGGGTCTGTAGGCATGACCCAGGATTCCTTCAACCTCCAGGCAGTTCCATTTCCAGTGGTCTTGCTCTTGGCAGAGCTGACAGGGCTCTTCACAACGACTGCTTGTCTGATGCTGACTCATCATATCGAAAGCAGCTGTCATTAGGCGGTGGACTGGCCTTGTTGGGTCTCCTTGATGGCAGATCACCATGTAAAGCAGCCATTAATTGTTCTGCCACCTATCCTTACATTGGTCCCACTGACTAACTCACTCTTCTTTCTCCTGGTCTCTGTTGAAGTAGACCACAGAGCTGCCTTTAAGAATGTCAGCCAAGGGGGTACTCAATCTTGTCCCTAGTTTTTGGTGGCCTGAGCTAGAAATATGTGGTCACACACTTCTTAATTTTCCCTTAGTTTGATTTGAAAAGAGAGGATTTTTTGTCTGTTTACTGTGCCCATGGCAAAATATATCTAGCTGTGAAATCATATTTTAAGCTCTTATTTTGGCTATGCTATTTGTTTTTCCATATGTGGCCAGGCTATTATAACAGAATAATGTTAGCCACCCCCTTTATAAAGATCAAACTACCTCCTGATAGAGAGTCCTACAGAATAGAATCTGTTTCCCATCTTGAAGATAATAGGGGAGAGAGAACAAGTCAGGCTTCCCAGATTGCTCACATCAATAACTTAATATCAAGTGAAAACTTAGTAAACTATGTTAGTTGTCAAATAATTTACAAACACAGTTACCAAAAGGTCCAATGGCTTCTATAAATATTTTTTTAAAGATTTTGTTTATTTATTTGACAGGTAGAGTTACAGACAGTGAGAAAGAGAGACACAGGGAGAAGTTTTCCATCCACTGGTTTACTCCCCAAATGGCCTCAACAGCCAAAACTGGGCCTATCCAAAGCCAGGACCCAGGTGCCTCCTCCAGATTGCCCACATGGGTGCAGGGGCCCAAGAACTTGAGCCATTTTCTACTGCTTTCCCAGGCCATCAGCAGAGAGTTGGATCAGAAGAGAAGCAGCTGGGTTTATAACTGGTGCCCATATGGGATGCTGATGTCGTAGGTGGAGGATTAACCTACTGCACCACACTGGCAGTCCCTAAATTTTAACAGTACATGTAGTTGGACATGTTTCTTGAATATCCAATAAAAATGTAATCCAATTGAAATAGAGCTGTTAGTAAATTCTCTCATGTAGACATGCAATATGTACTCATGTATAATATATTACAGGAGAGAACAACAGAACAGTTTCAGTTATTAGAAAACAGATTCTGGCTGTCACTAGACAGGCAAAGGAAAAGAAAGAAGACTAGGCATGGTGCATTCTTTGGAGTAAAGTTCGTCAGGACTTTCCACTGTCCTGGAGTTTTTCTTTGCTTGTTCTGCCAAATATAGTACTAGAGATGGCTGGAACAGAGATTTTGTTCTTGTGCGAGTGAGAATTTAGATGTTAAGCAGGGTAGCAGTGCAAGATGTGGCTCCATTACATAAGGTTTTAGGGTTCATAGAAGGGGAGGAGGAGGCTAGTTAGAGAAGACTATTTTAGGGAGGACAGAATGGGGGGTGCTGAGCTCACTGGGACAGAGGGTGGAGTGGGGGTGGGGGTGTTGAAGTTGAAGTCAGGCTTCATTGCCTTTGAACAGCAGGCTTGTTGGGGGAGGTGTGGAGAACCAGGAGGACCCTGATAAAGTGAGTGGGAAGATGTGAGAAAGTCTCCTGGGTGAAGCTTACAATGCATTGTCTTAGAAGTTTGGAATGTCCCAGGTGCAGGGCTTTCCAGGGCAATAAACAGAATAAGCAGGATCTATCCTTTACAATATCTTTCTGCACTGAGATAGAGAGAGAGAGAGAGAGAGAGAGAGAGAGAGAGAGAGAGAGAGTGGCAGGATGGAGGAGGAAGGTTCAGGAAGAGAGGAGAGAGGCAGTTTTGGCTGCCATTTGGGGGAGGGGGTAGAGAAGACCCAGACAGAGGGACAGGGCGAGTACAGGGTCATGTTCTGAGGCAGCAGCATTCTTGAAGGAAGGATTGGGAGAAGGGAAAGTCCAGTGTTTGAGAGGAGACTCCAAGTGTTTCTCCTGCCCAAGGACTTGGAATGAGGAAAGCTGACCTTGTAGGAAGACACATGCTGGGATGTAGGGGAATCAGGTGGGTCTGCCAGAGATGAAATACCAGACAGAGGCTCAGGAGGGTCCTGGGGAGAGGACTCAGTTCCACAGAGAGTATGGGAGAGGGAGAGAATGCAGGGCCTACAGGGAGGTTTTTCTTCCTTGGAGAGAACAGGATAGAGAGCTCAGGCAGCTGAGGGTGTTGGGTCTGATGTTTACCTGGGGCGTTTTGAGACTCACCAGAGAGTGCCCATGGCCAGAGGCTCACAGGCTTCTCACAGGCTTTTCCTGGTCCCAGGTCTCTTGAAAGTCTCTCTCTTGAAAGAAGATGATAGGGAAGAGCAAGTAGGAGGTAGGCAGGGATTCAGATTCATGGGAACAGATTAGCTGGGGGCTCCCCCTGGCAACGCAGGTAGCCAACGAGTGCTGGACACTCAATGATCACTTTGTGGGCCTCACCTCAGTTGCCACATAGAGAAGGAAAGAGTTTGTAAAGAAAGAGGTTGGGGGTGGCACTGTGGCACAGCAGGTTAACGCCTTAGCCTCAAGATCCGGCATCCCATATGGGCGCTGGTTCGAGACCCCGGCTGCTCCGCTTCCGACTCAGCTCTCTGCTATGGCCTGGGAAAGCAGTAGAAGATGGCTCAAGTCCTTGGGCCCCTGCACCCACATGGGAGACCTGGAAGAAGCTCCTGGTTCCTGGCTTCAGATCGGCACAGCTCTGGCTGTCACAGCCATCTGGGGAGTGAACCAGCAAATGGAAGACCTCTCTCTCGCTCTGCCTCTCCTTCTTTCTCTGTAACTCTTTCAAATAAATAAATAAATCTTTAAAAAAAAAAAGAGAGATTGGAAGAAGTGGGGAAGGGAGTCACAGCTCTTACCCAGAGGCCAGATCCTCGGCTCTACTCCTCACACAGGGCACCAAATGCAAGAAAAAGAACAGAGAGGAGACAGAATACAAACTCACTGCTAGGCCAAATTTATCCAAGGATAATAAACTCTCAGAGACTGACCAACTGCCAGCATGCATACAGACTAAACACGTGGCAAAAGGCCCAGACCCAGTAGCTTGAGCCTTTTTATATCTTAGGTGGACTAGGAGTGGAGGTAGGGGACAGTAGGTGGAGGTGAGCTTCCCTAACAGTTTCTTCAAGTTTGGCCTACTGGCTTCCAAACCTGGGGATAAATCTGGGAGTGGGCGGAGAATAGGGTGTGAGATTGAACTGGTCTCTTGAAAGGCAGGAGTAGCAAGAACCTAAAGTGGCTGAGGATTTTGTCCTTGTTCTTTAGCTTTTAACACTTAAGATAGGAAAAAGTAAGGGATAAATTTATAAATCAATATAAATAAAGGTTCTTTAGCCTTTAACATTTAAGAAAGGAAAATTAAGGGATAAATTTATAAATCAATATAAATACCCTAGAGACGCATGTTTGATTCCTTAGGAAAATACATGTACTACTAGTAGGAAAATGCAGTGCTTTTCTGAGAATAGTCACATGATGAATGTAACTTTAGACTATCTAAGCTTTTCTACTTTACTACACATTGCAGCAGAGGAAGAATTTACATAAAATAAAGTGTAAATGCTTAAAATGCTTAATTTCTAGGGAAGGATAATTTTCATTTTGCTGATAAGATACATTTTACTGGAATTTTTGCTCACATTGATAACACAGATATGGTTTCCCATGTCAGTCCTACACAAAAGAAACTAGACACGAATTCCTCAGTACAAAAAGAGAAAATTCAAATAATTTTCTAATAATGAAAAATTAATTTATCATGTGAATTTATATAATTTAATAATGAAAGCATTTCTTTCTGCTGAAAATTTTAGTAACCAGTAGGACTGAGATGATTTAGAGTAAAATCAGTATGCCATTCAGCATATAAGACCATGTTTTTTGGTAAAGACAAATTGAAAACAAGACTTTATTCAGAAGCCTGCATGGCAATGTGTGGAGAAATTTTAATAATTCTTGGTCGTGACATCTAAAAGGCTGTATAGTTACTTACTAATTTAGCTGATACATATTGAGTACTTACTATGACTCATGTACTGTGGTAGTCACTAAGACATAGCTGCTAATGTGACAGAAAAGGCTCCTACATCATGTAGCCTACTTTCTAGCAAAAGCACATCATGAAATATATTCCTCATGCCAACTGCAATTGCAAATCGTCCTTTACTTTTTTTTACTTTCTTAACTAACTAATTTTCCAAAAAAAATGTAGTCATGATTCTACTCCACTTTAATTCACAGACTCACATCACTTAAAAACAAAAATATGGGTAGGGTTGTAAGAGTTTACAAACATTTTTAAACAATATTTTAAAATTTTCTAAAAAAAGTATCTAAATTTGTCTCAGCAACAAGTTTAATGAATTTAAAATATTGAAATGCTCTTCTACCCTACTCCTACATTTTTGTTAAATTTTAAAATATGAATGTGTTTATATAACAAGATGATGACTATTTTTATATCAGGTATGAAAAGTATAAAATTGAAGCTTTAAAAATAAGCTCTATTTTCTGGATTTGTCACAGTTCTAGAATCGCGTTAAAAAATTTGCTATTTAATCTCTCTGTGCTCACTTCTCCTTTCTATTGTCATCTTTTGCCAAAGGTGTGGTATGAAGAAAAAGGAAATAAAAATTCCTTTTTTAAAAAATAAAAACCACTTACTTCTTCTTATGATGATTAATTCTCCAGCTTTAATCTGCACTGCCCTGAAAACAAAATGGTCAGGTGCTAATTAGTAAAATTTCTCTCTGACTACTGAATCTCCTCTTCAAGGTAGCCACTTTATCAGGTCTTACAAAACCATCATTGAACTGTAATAGGTAGTGGTTCACTGACACCACTGCCCTTAAGCTCAATACTGTTCTACATGCTCAACATAGTCAGTGTGAGAAATGCAGAACCCTGAAGTCAGATTCCCAATTCCTATGCTACTTGACATCATTTTGAGAATATATCAAAATATAGGCATAAAGACACCTGACTTTTCTTCCAAACAGTTATAGCAGCCAAATGCATGATTTAAACCAGTACTGGTCTAAATAAATACTAATATGACTAGAGGTTCCCCTTACACTAAAACCAGAAAAAGAATACTTAGACATGTATCTTAGTTTGAGGACTTTTTCAGATGACCTCCTAATGGATTCTGAATTATTAAATTAAATATAAGCCTCCTCCCACTTCCTAACAAATCTGGTCAAGTGGCAACATAATTAAGAGTACAAGAGCATAAAACCTATTTTGATTGTATTGGATATTTGACACCTTGATTATACATTTCAATCTTGGATGTAGACATGTAATGAAAGAAAGTATCAGTGGCCGGCGCCATGGCTCACTTGGCTAATCCTCTGCCTGCGGCACCGGCATCCCAGGTTCTAGTCCCGGTTGGGGCGCTGGATTCTGTTCCGGTTGCTCCTCTTCCAGTCCAGCTCTCTGCTGTGGCCCGGGAAGGTAGCAGAGAATGGCCCAAGTGCTTGGGCCCTGCACCCGCATGGGAGACCAGGAGGATGCACCTGGCTCTTGGCTTCGGTTCGGCGCAGCGCGCCGGCAGCAGCACACTGGCCATAGTGGCCATTTGAGGGGTGAACCAACAGTAAAGGAAGACCTTTCTCTCTGTCTCTCTCACTGTCTTACTCTGACTGTCAAAGGAAGGAAGGAAGGAAGGAAGGAAGGAAGGAAGGAAGGAAGGAAGGAAGGAAGAATCAGTGAGGGCCAGCATTGTGGTTTTGCTTCCAACACAGAAATCCCATATCAGAGCACAGGTTTGAGTCTTGACTGCTCTGCTTCTGATCCATCTTTCTGCTAATACACCTAGAAAATGGGAAAGCAGCATAAGATAATCCAAATACATGGTCCACACTACTCATGTGGGAGACCTGATGGAATTCTTGGCTGTTGGCTTTGATCTGGTCCATCCCTGGCTGTTGAAGCAATTTGGGGAGTAAACCAGCAAAAAGAAGATCTTTCTTCCATCTCTGTCTCTCCTTCTCTCTCTCTTTCTCTCTCTCTCTCTGTCACTTTTTCTTTCAAATAAACAAGTATTTTTTTAAAAAAAAAGCATCAGCGATAAAGGAGATTTTTCAGTCAACGTGTGTATTAGCTTCCTATCATGGCTGTAACAAAGTACCACAAACAACAACAATGTATGATGTTAGAGTTGTGGAGGTCAGATATCTAACGTGGGTTGGCAGAGATGCATTGCATCCTAAGAGTCTAAGCAAAAATCAATCTAAATTGTCCGCTTTGACCATCTCCACATCTCTTCCTCCTCTGCTTCTGCTGTCCCAATGCTTATTCTGAATATGAGTATCCTATTTCCTATTATTGAGTATATCCTATACTTCCCATTGAGAGTAGTTACCTCCACCCAAATGATCCAGTAGAATCTCCTGATCTCAGGATCCTGTACTCAACCACATCTGCAAAGTCCCTTTTGCCATGAGAAATATGGTATTTGTAGGTTCTGGAGATCAGAACATGTCATCTTGTGGAAGAACATCATTTAGCCAACCCCTAGGGGATCAAGGAAAAGGAAAAGGAAACTCAAGCAGAAATCAACAAAATGAAATGAGGCTCAGGTGGAGGTCTGGCCAGTCCAGTGGGCCAGACTTCACACTGGGAACAAACATATCAAGTTGTTTTTGTTCCACAGCATAAATTGCCCTTGGCTCTCAGTCCAAACTTACCAAGCAATCTTCGGTGGACATGGATGTCCATGAGATTTTCTGGGATGCACTTGCCAGCTGAAGCTCTCATTGGGAATTACCTACCACGCTTGGTATCTGGCTGCTCACTAGGATTTCCTTATCTTGAGAATTATTGGTAAGAGTAATACCATACATAGTTATGTGCTACACGCACCTTTCATCAGAAGCACACACACATATATAATATATATATTTTATTATATGTATATATATATATAATTCTCAAGCTAACCCTAAAGATATCTTCATTTTGACACAAATTTTCTTTCAAAACTCAATCCTTACACTATACAAATGTTACTCTGCATAACAGACAACAAATCCACTTCAAACCAGATCACATGATGAACTTTATGGAGAGTTCTCTATTTGGATATATATGTTTGGTCCACAAAAGTAGAACAGTCATGTTATGTCAAAGACCAAAGGAAATGACAATTTACTAATTACGAAAGAAGAGATCCAGAGTGGGAGGTGCCATGGGCAGGTTCACAACTTTGGGCAATTTTAAATCTGAGAATCTCTAGTCTTTCTTCCTTCATTTCTTTTTTTTTTTTTAATAATAATAACATCCTTTGTTTTAAAACCTACTTTGTCTAATGATCACTCCAGTTTCTTTCCTTTTTTTAAGACTTTATTTACTTATTTGAGAGGTAGAGTTACAGACAGTGAGAGGGAGAGACAGAGAGAAAAGTCTTCCTTCTGTTGGTTCAAATCCCAGAAGGCCACAATGGTCGGAGCTATGCCAATCTGAAGCCAGAAGCCAGGAGCTTCCTCCAGGCCTCCCACGCAGGTGCAGTGGCCCAAGGAGTTGGGCCATCTTCTACTGTTTTCCCAGGCCATAGCAGAGAGCTAGATTGGAAGTGGAGCAGCCAGGACTAGAACTAGCGCCCATATGGGATGCCAGCACTGCAGGAGGAGGATTAACCTACTGGGCCACAGAGCCGGCCCCCTTCCTCCATTTCAATGTGCTGACTACCAATTCCATCCAGGTTTAGAAGCAGCAATGTTTTATTCACCTAGAAACATTGAAGCTTCCTCCGGCATGAACATCCACTTCTTTGCTTCTTTGTTAAGTGGAAATGTAACTCTAGCATTTCCTTACCATTAAATCTGGCTCCATAGCATTAAATATAGTCGTAAAAGCTCATACACATTCGTAGAGCTGATATTGAAGACTGTAGAAAGTGAGGAAGTTGACACAGGAATAAATTTCACAAACAGGTGGCATGAGGTTTACCTATGAAAGATGGCTAAGTGGCATAATAATTATATCTGAAAGAACTAAATTTTTTTTTTTTTTGACAGGCAGAGTGGATAGTGAGAGAGAGAGACAGAGAGAAAGGTCTTCCTTTTTGCCGTTGGTTCACCCTCCAATGGCCGCCATGGCTGGCGGGCTGCGGCTGGCGCACCGCGCTGATCCGAAGGCAGGAGCCAGGTGCTTTCTCCTGGTCTCCCATGGGGTGCAGGGCCCAAGCACTTGGGCCATCCTCCACTGCACTCCCGGGCCACAGCAGAGAGCTGGCCTGGAAGAGGAGCAACCAGGACAGAATCTGGCACCCCGATCAGGACTAGAACCTGGTGTGCTGGCGCCGCAAGGCAGAGAATTAGCCTATTGAGCCACGGCAGCGGCTTGAAAGAACTAAATTTCATTAAATCCTTTAAATTAATCCTCAAAGGAAGCCCCAACAGAAAGAGCTGGATTCATGTTTGATTTAAACCTTTTTACATTTTCAAAAATAGTGTATGAAAGTATTTGTTCACTTATTTAATATTGGCAAATGTTACTCTGAAAGATAAAATTATGTAAGGGAAAAGAGATGGAATTTTGAAGAAATGACACTGCCTGTTTCCTTTTGCTTTTTAAAGAGTAATGTGACTTAAGATAAATTTCTCTATTGATAAAAAGGAGATAACACATCCCAGAATGCCCCCACTACACAGTTCTAGGAGGCATCATGCCTTTAGGAGTCAAAGCCTAAGTCTGCACACAGCTTCCTATGGTTGTCAGGTCTAATGGGACATCTCAGAGATGATCATTGGTAAGTGCTATACACATGCAGAACATCTGGAACCAGATAGGTGCTCAGTGTGTTTTACTTTTATTCTTATAACTGTCAAAGAGAAATAAGAAATGGAAGCTCCTTGGAGACAGGAAGATTTTCTCTTTGTTTACCCTTTTACTTCCAGTGTCCAGATCAATATTTGATGTACTTTAGACTCTATTATACTATATTTTGCTTACTGCATGAAAGAAAAAAATAGAGTATACAAGTTTTAGGAGAAAAATTGTATCTGTGCATGTTGACAAGGTATGTTTTACTTTACTATATAACAGTGGACAAGACAGGATAGAAGAGATACTATGTGAAATGTTTCTTGTGAGGGTTCTCAACAAGAAATAATACTAAAATTGTAGGCATATTTACTTTAGATTACTTCTTCATTCTACACTGTGGTCAGGAGACTATGGCTTGTGGACCAAATGTGTACCATTGCCTACTTCTATAGAGCTTGTGGGATAAGAAAATTTTTTTAAAATTTACATTTACTTACTTACATTTAATTTGAAGTGCAGAGAGAGGTTTTCCTCCCACTAGCTCATGCCTCAAATACCCACAACATCCAGGCCTGGGACAGGCTGAAGCTGGAGCCTAGAATTCAATCTGTGTCACCCACATGAGTGGTACATGGCACCGGTACTTGAGCCATCACCCACTACCTTTCTAGGTGCACATTAGCAAGAAGCGGAAATAAGGAGTAAGCTAGAACTGGAAACCAGGTACTCTGATATGGAATGTTGCATCCCAATGTGGTCCCAAGTGCCCACATCTGTTTTTTTTTTTTTTTTTGGAATTCTTTTTTACATTATTGAAGAAGAATGATAAATTGGAGTTGTGGAAATTAAATAGAATTCAAATACCATTGCCCATAGATAACATCTTATTGAAACCCAGGTATGTGTAACTAATTATGTATTGTCTAAGGCTGCATTCATATCACAATGACAGAACTGAGTATTTAGTGTAGAGACCTAAGACCTTTTCCAGAGCAATTGTACTGGCAGCTCTCCTAGACAACATACCTGTACTACTTGTGGTGACCCCAAAAAGCTCAACAGTGCCTATCTTGTGGAAGCACATCAGGATGCTGGTGTGAGACGAGGTCAGCACTCTTTATTTCTCGTAATTCAACATCTCTGATAAATATATAATATAGAACTACTCCTTGTTTTTATGAAGAATTATGGTAAAATATCATTTTTAAGAAATCTGACACTAAAAGAAGAAACTGATTTTTTTTACTCCAAATCTTTATTTCTTAATTATTTTTAGATCATTCACTTTTTTTTTGAGATAAAATCTATAAGCACTCTGATATGTACTGTATTTTGCCTTTTCACTCATATGTTGATGCCTTAGCCCCAGAATCTCAGAATCTGACTGCACCAGCTTATATTTGAAGGCCATACCTTTAAAGAGGTAATTAAGGATGAATGATGCCATATGGGTAGGATCTAATCTAATCTGGCTGAGGACATATGCGCACACATAGATACCAGGGATGAGGATCCTCAGACAAAAGGTCATGTGAGACACCGTGAGAATGTGATCATTTGTAAGCTAAGGAGAGAAGCTTAAAAGAAACCAATTTTGCTGGCATCCTGCTCTTGAAATTCCAGATTTGAGACAATACATTTCTGTTGTTTATGTTGCCCAGCCTGTGGTATTTTGCTATGGGAGCCCTGGTATACCAGACACTCATTGCACACAAAAATTATGCATGTGGTATTTGGAGGGCTGGGTTATTCTGACAGTCCTGTTGTTCATGGATCCCTCTGCTGAGCATTCATTACTATTTAATATTAACCTTAGCTAACATGAGGCTGTAAACTATCTTTTGAATAATTGTAAGTTGTAGTGAAAGAGTTATGCAGTTATAATAACTTGTTTGTTGAAAACCCAATTGTTGTTGTCCTTTCCTTGTGCAGCCCCAGAAAGGATGTACCTGAAGAAGGTTGAGCAGCCAGTTCAGTCCAACTGTGTCTGGGGTCAGTGAAATGACACATGGATGTCTCAGGCCGTCCACCTCAAATAGGGTGCTCTTTTTTGAATCTTCTGTATTCCCCACTTGGACTTTCAAATGATCTTGTCCTTTAGCTTGTTTAGCAAACTATGCTTGCCCTATCTGACAAACCCCATCAGCTTTTAACTAACTCTTATCCCTTATCCTAAAAAAGATCTGTTATGTCTGCTAATGGCCTATAAGGAAATCAAACTCCATTTCAGAATTTTGATTTTTCTTTCTCTTCAGTGAAGTTCTTTACTCATATGTTTATTTTCATTCTTTGTTTTGCAAACTCCTTTGCAGAGAACATGGTTCTCAATCAAATACTTACTTTTGATCCAAGTTCTCTGCTGGAATATAGATAGATTAGATAGAAAGATAGAAGGATAGAAAGATAGATAGAAGATAGATAGGTAGATAGATAGATAGACGATAGAGCAAGCAAGCTTGACAGTCATCAAGCAAATGCTATTCTCCTCACTTCTACATTTCTACCTCTCAGTCTTCCTTTTTGATTAGCAACAATCTGTGGCTTCTTGAATATTTCCTGTGCTTGAATGTTACATCATTAGCTTTGAGTGAAGTTTTTTTTTCAATGTAGATGTTTCTAATATCATCTGTCCATCAGGTTTGTTCTCATCATAATTTGGGAAGAAGTCTTTCTATGCAGTGCTTCACAGTAGCCACCATCTTTATTGTCAATTTTTAACTCATGTGTGTGTGTGTGTGTGTGTTTAGATATACAAGTGAGGAAGAAAAAATTGGTAGAAACTTATACTCTGCTACTAAACTGTATGGGCTCTATTCCTAGCTCCCTGGGACTTACTAGCCATGTATCCTTGGATAATTTCCTTAAAGGCTACATGTCTCAATTTCCTCATCGGCACAAGGTAGCTTAGATTCGTGTCTACATCATAAAGTTGCTATGAGTATATTAGTATAATAGAGGGATTAGAAGATAGTAAAATCTGGAGTAACTGCTATGCAAGGGCTTGCTATTATAAAATCTCATGTGTATGTTTACATAAGTATCACTCTAATATGTTTATAATATATAATTTTATGTATCTTTATTACTGAGAGATGGAATAAGCTAAATCTGTTCATTTGGTTCTACATACTCCTGTATCTGATAGTACAGAAGGTGAAAATATTTTATCCTGAGCCATGAACTATTCTGAATCATAAAAATGATCCAGTGTATTTGCAGTAGTCTGTTCTAGCACATTAAAATTACATTAAAGTTACACAAATCTAAGAAATTATCTTTGTATTTGGCGAGTTTGTAAAGACTGATGGCAAGGCTCAGATGCCTGTGGTGTGAATCAGTTTGGGAATTCCTCTGGGCTATGTTCTTATGCAATTTAAGATGCTTAATCAATAGGTTTATAGATCTCTGAAGGGGGATTATATTCATCAAGCAACATATTGAAAAGGTGACAAGAAAGAGTAGTAAACTTAAAATAACATGGTTCCCAAGCTGCATTAATTAAGTGGCTGTGAGCAATGCATTTCTCCTCTTTGATTTAATCCTCATATAGTGGTCACTTTTTGCAGAGGCAAGGAATAAAGTAATATAACTAGTCTTTCAATATTCATAAAAACTTTCTAGATCTCAGAAAGTAACTGAATTTGGCCTTATGAGATGATGAAACAAATTCCTTAAATGAACGTGAACATTCCTGAACTCACAGTGAACTCATTGTCTAACAATTTATAAGAAAATTTAAGACTAGATCAAGTTTCACAATTGAGCTGTAAGGTCAAGATATTTCCACTAGATTATTAAACTTTTAAGTTTTATATTCTTTAAACTGTACTCACCACTCCACTTAGCAAGTGAAAAGAAAAATATGGTTTTAAGGAGACCAATATATTTATCATGTGTTATATAGTGCAAATAGCTGTTTGAACACTTTTGGGTTTATAATAATTTTTATTTACATGAAGTGAGCAAATGTTATGCATTTCATATATATAGTTTTTTTAAATAGTTGGTTAAATCATATCTTTTTTTAAAGATTTATTTATTTATTTGAAAGTCACAGAGAGAAGAGAAGCAGAGAGAGAGAGAGAGAGAGAGAGAGAAGTCTTCCATCCACTGGTTCATTCCCCAAATGGCCGCAACAGCTGGAGCTGTGCCAATCCAAAGCTAGGAGCCAGGAGCTTCTTCTGGGTCTGCCATGTGGGTGCAGTGGCCCAAATGCTTGGGTTTTGGCCATGCTCTACCACTTTCCCAGGTCATAGCAGAGAGCTGGATCAGAAGTGGAGCAGCCAGGTCTCAAACTGGCGCACATATGGGATGCCAGCACTGCAGGTGGCGGCTTTGCCCACTATGCCACAGCACCAGCCCCTTCATATATACAGTTTTAAGAGCATGATGATACTTCTTTCCCTCACTCATTCATTTCCACACTCTCTCCTCCTTCTTTTCTTATTTTTCTTTTAATTTTTATAATGACATACTTTTAATTTACTCCTGGGAATTTCCCCAAAGGAAATGAAATCAATATATGAAAGAGCATTTCTATTCCTATGTGTATAGTACCTCAACTCACAATAGCTAAGATATTGAATTAACCCAGATGTCCATAAGCTGATGACTAGAAAAAGAAATCGTGGTATATATACATGATGGAATATTACTTAGCTGTAAGAAAGAATGAAATCTTGCCTTTTGCAACAAAGTGGATGCAACTAGATATCATTTTGTTTAGTGGAATAAGACAGTTCCCAAAAGACAAATATCATATATTTTCCTTAATTTGTGGTAACTGATGCACTGAACACTTTTGATTTTGAGCAGAGCAATTGTTGCTTTGCAATATGGTGATAAGGATGAAGTAGAACTTTGGGTCAAGTTCAGAAGTACTTTGCATAAAGACAGATTGGGTTTTGATGTAACCCAACTTCCTAAGAGTCTGTCTTATACTTAGTCTATGAATTAGTTCCCTAATCTGTATTTTCTGTATATAAAGAGAATCAAAAATGAATCTTGATGTGAATGGAAGGGGAGAGGGAGTGGGAAAGGGGAGGGTTGCGGGTGGGAGGGATGTTATGGGGGGGGGGAGCCATTGTAATCCATAAGCTGTACTTTGGATATTTATATTCATTAAATAAAAGTTTAAAAAAATTAAAAAATTAAAAAAGAAATTAAAAATAGCTCCCTCACAGTGCTGTTATAATGATATAATAAGCGGCACATGAAGAATCCTAACAGCATCAGTGCCGTTAATCAAGTTCATAGTGAAGGATAGTCCCTGTTAGGACTAAGATCCAGTCAGCCTACAGCATTCTAGTGTCTGATAAGCATCTCCTCAAGAATCCAGTTTATAACAGAAGTGTTGAAACAGATTTTCTTTTTTATTTCTTTAAAAATTTGAGTAAAACAGGCCGGCACTGCGGCTCACTAGGCTAATCCTCCGCCTTGTGGCACCGGCACACCGGGTTCTAGTCCCGGTCGGGGCGCTGGATTCTGTCCCGGTTGTCCCCCTTCCAGGCCAGCTCTCTGCTGTGGCCAGGGAGTGCAGTGGAGGCTGGCCCAAGTGCTTGGGCCCTGCACCCCATGGGAGACCAGCAGAAGCACCTGGCTCCTGCCTTCGGATTGGCGCGGTGCGCCGGCCGCGGCGGCCATTGGAGGGTGAACCAACAGCAAAGGAAGACCTTTCTCTCTGTCTCTCTCTCTCTCACTGTCCACTCTGCCTGTCCAAAAAAAAAAAAAAAAAGTAATGAAAAATTTGAGTAAAACATGAAGCTCTAATAGAAACCAGGAGTTGGTTTCTAAGTTGCTTGAGTAAAACATGAAGAACTTGAATACAATTATGTAAGTTTAACTTATGAACTAGTTTGATTTCTGAATAATATCAACTGAGAACATTGTCAACCCAGTATGACTGATTTAATTCCTAAACTGATTTCAGTGCAATTTTGTATGTTGACTGGGACTATGGAAATGTGGATAGTACTGAGTTGAGAGTAAGGCCTATTAGTTTACTTCTGTGCCATCAAACTTGAACATCCAGCCCTCGGTTAGGTACAGTAGAAAATTTAAAAGATGACTTTCTCCAAATAAAAAATTAAATATGAGAAATAGTTATAGTATGATGTGTATGTACATAATCAAAAATAATGTTCTATAAGAAAGAAAGGGAAGAAAAAGCCATACTACACATTCCATTGCTATAATTGAATTGAATTATTATGAAATGTATTATCTGAGAAGGCATGTCAGTGAGAAAGGGCTGTTAGCTCACTGTGGTTGCCGGCAGAGGTGGAAACATATCAGAAGCTGGAGAAGACATGATTGCAGTCAGAAATAATCATGGAAGGAGGGGAGGGAAAATGGTAGATGAATAGCCTGACAAGAGCAGAGCATTTGCTTAGAGGGAGGTTAGGCAGAGATAAAAGTCCATGTGTCAAGAAAACATTGTAGGGGTTAAGGATAAAACAGTTGGAGATACATTCCCCTGGTTCATTTAGCTACTGACCCACGTGATCCAAACCTCATGATGCCTCGGTTTCAACACATAAAATATGGAGATCTTATAATGAAAATCAAATATGATAATGCAAATAGGCTTCTTAGCACAGAACGTGACACGCAGTTCACTGAGCCTTTTATAGCAAAGACAGACTCAATGACTTAAGCAATAGAAATTTATTTCTCTTAGTTCTGAAAGCTGGAAGTCCAAAGTCAGGTACCAGTATGGGACGGTTCCTGATGAGAGCTGTCATCCAACCTTACAGATTGTGGAAAGAGAGAGAGAGAGAGAACTCTAAACTTGCTCTTTTTGGGAGGGTATTAATCCCATTGTGAGACCACTGCCTTCAGGACCTCATCTCTGTCTAATTATATCTCAATGACCTTTTCTCCTAATACTGTCACACTGGAGGTTAGAGCTTCAACATATGAATTTGGAGCAAAGGAATACAAACATTCAGTTCATAACAGCAAGCAATAATATAGACTATTGTTATAGTATATTGAGTTGCAATTGTTTAATGCATTTTAAGGCTGGGAAAACTGATACCTAAAGGAGGTGTAGCAGTTGTTGGGCCAACAGTTAATATTGAGTTTTGAATATGACCCAAGGTTTCCCAATTCCAAAATTCATTTTTACCCAATATACCATCATGCTAAACCCATCAGATCAAGTAAACTGAAATTTATTTAGGGAGTGTCATGCAGCCTCAGCATTGTCTCAAGTTAGACCAAAGAACTAGATGCAATAGCATCACCTGTGAACTTATTAGAAATGCAACTGCTATGGTTGCATCCCTGAGATATAGATATGAAACTGTGATTAGGGCTAGTAATCCAGTAGCCTGTGATTTGACAAGCCCTCCAGATGTTCTCAATGTACATTTAGTTTGAAAACTGCTCTTCTAGCGTAAGACTTGCAGTTTTGAAACGATTAAGAAAATAATGGGACAGAGAATGTTGATAAGCATCTTTGTGATAAATAAACAGGATAGGTAAAAAAGAATTGTTGTGGTAGTTACTATGAACGTCAATCTATGGGGCTTCCCATCCATACCAACAAACCCCCAAACTGATAAATACAGCTACTAAAATAAGCATCATATTAACTAGAACTTGTAGGCAATTTGTGATGCCAGATAGAGATCACATACAGAATACATTGAGGAAAATCACATATATTCTAATTAAGAAAAAAAAATGGACAATTTTGCTCATGCCCTCTTTGCTATATCCACCTTCTATCCAGTCCAAGGTACTGATGCTCTCTGCTTCTGTTATGCGTTTGATAATATTTAGTAGACGACTGATAATAAATTTCATCCACACCACTTTTGTTACTCGTCTTCTCTCAGGGTCACCCACCTCCTCCTTTTCCCATGGCTGATGGCTGTCCCCCTGCCAGTCTTTTCTAGGGATCATAACCCAGATATGTGACACCCACAAGCACTCGCACTGTCACAGCCTGGCTGCTTGCCTTCCCTGCTTCAGGATAGTCATAGAGATGGGAATGCCTGCACCCTTCTTACTTGGTGGCAGGTGAGTCCAGGAGTCCAGCATGGGGACTCTGGAATCTCACTTCCTAGGTTTAAATTTCAACTCCACCAATGACTTGCTTGGGTCATCTACTTAACTTCTTTGTACTACAATCTACTCAACTATAAAATTTAGATAAATGTTATTATGCATATTAAATACTTAAAATAAATAGTCATTGTTGTCAGCACATAATTATCTTAGTGTATGACAGATTTTCTTATCAGATATAATTCATATTTGTATGCCCAATGCCAATCACAGAGCCCAATAATCATTAAACACACACACACACACACACACACACACACAAACTCTTGCTGGGTCTGAACCAGACATAAATGTTGGTATCAACAGTAGCACCTTTACTCAAAGATATTAAACATTTTGTTCTATGCCATGAATATCTTTGGCAGTCTGGCAAAGTCTAAAATTCCTTCTCAGAATAGTTTTTAAATTCATAAACTGAGGCCGGTGCCGCGGCTCACTAGGCTAATCCTCCACCTAGCGGCGCCAGCACACCGGGTTCTACTCCCGGTCGGGGCTCCAGATTCTGTCCCAGTTGCCCCTCTTCCAGGCCAGCTCTTTGCTTTGGCCCGGGAGTGCAGTGGAGGATGGCCCAAGTGCTTGGGCCCTGCACCCCATGGGAGACCAGGAGAAGCACCTGGCTCCTGCCTTCAGATCAGCGCGGTGCGCCGGCCATGGCGGCCATTGGAGGGTGAACCAATGGCAAAGGAAGACCTTTCTCTCTGTCTCTCTCTCTCTCACTGTCCACTCTGCCTCTCAAAAAAAAAATTCATAAACTGAAATGTCTCTAGGGTTATGAAAACAGCAATTATGTTGAAATGCAATCATGAAAAATTGGTAAGAATAAATTTGTGGCTTAGCAATATTGCTTATTATTAAATAACAAAATCTAGCAGCATATCTAACTGCTGTGATTTCAAAAAAGTGGTAGGTTCAAACAATACCCTTAGATACCTACAACAACTGGAATGTGATATGAAAATAATTGTTGATTGTTTTAGGGTGAATTCCAAAGCTGCTGCTAACACTATTGTAGTGTGCTGTTTTGATTAATAATTGAAGAAAAGGCTCAATTTCAATTACAAGTTAGTGAAAACATGGATGCAATGTTTTCTTATGTATGTTCTCACACTACCTTAACCCCAGGTTAAGTTGCACAAGCTTAAAGTTTGATTTATAGCAACCATGAAGTCTACTTACTGAGTCTACAGTAGTGATTAGATGTAACTTTTGATTGTTTCTTCCTTACTCATGATCTTTGCAGACAAACTTGGGTCCTGCACCATAGATGGGAAGTAACTGTCTAGTACAGTTGATTTTGCTGAACAGGTTGTGATGTTTGCTATACTGAAAGGCCTCTCCTGGCCTTTTCTAATGTTTTCCTTCTGATGCAGTCCAATTTAGAAAACTATTTAATGGCTTAATTATTGCATTCAGAAAAAGTAAATATGATACTTTGGCTTTAGTTAGAGAGGAAATATGTTCCATTTACAATGCTGGCACTGTGTGGACATGTGAGGCAATTTGCACTAGAAAAAGCTCTTTCTCCTTTGGGCTGGAGCCAAGAATCTCGATAATGCTCCCTTTTATCAGAGTGAATCCTGGGCTGTTACCCTGCAAACATATTTAGTCTCTTTTAATTCTAATTCCTTCCTTTCAATAAAATTCCAAAATCAAATAGGATTCTACATCTCCAGTTTCTATCCTTTAGATGTCATTAATTTGCTTGCTTTTGTACAAAGAAAAGATCAAGGAAAGGTGAGAGTGGCATTCATCATTTATAACAATGGGATAAATCGTGTGCCCACAATCACATCTTTGGTGGAGAACTAGACATCATCTGGATAATTCCAAATTTGTATTTTTATTTAGATCACTGATATGAAAACTTTGTGTTTCTTTGAATTAAAATAGTAATGGCATTAAAAAGTAGAAATCTTTGATGAGCCCCTTCCTAGCTGGATGAACTTGCACAAGTTTTTTGTGCTCATTTGTATAAAATGACAAAAGTGCAACATTCCTCATTGTGCGATTTCCCGTTGTTAGAACAGAAATGTCATATGTAATGGTAAAAAAAAAATACACTGCACTTATAAGGCAAAAGGAATTTAATTTCCTAGAAATGAAATAAGTTCATTTTAGAAAAATCAATATATTTTTGATGATTTGGGAGTGGAACTCCCCTTTAAAAAAGCCCAGTGCTTCACCCAAGGAATATTGAAATCACTAAAATTTAAAGATGAGTTTTAAATAGTTAACACTTTAAAGAGTTGATGTCCAACACTGTCTAATTCCATTAAGAATGGCATGGAAGCTTTCAACTATTTACTAAACCAAAACAGATTGTCAAGTGTTAAGTTTTATAAGACATTTTTCTGGTTTGAATATTGGCATCATATACTTGGTGAAATTATGCTACCTTAGCTGCTGTTACTTTTTTTTCAACCATCTGAAATATCAAACTGAATTGGACCATTGTATTAAATAATTATTAAGGTCAATTATTTCAGTAGTTAAAACTGTAAGATCCATGAAGTGATGGAGAAAAAATGCAGTGACTTAGGATTATATGTTTATAAGATATCTAGCCTTTAAGATCTTGGAATAAAAATAATGTTCCCATAATGATGAAAGGTATAAATTTATCTTTAATTGTGTACATATCCTAGTAAAATCTCTATTTTAATGTCATTGAACTCTCACCACTGTCATTAACTTTTCATTCTGTATTTTTGTATTATTAATTCAGTCAATAAGAACAGTTCAATAATGAGTTTTGCAGTGTGATTTGTCTTGCATACTCTTTCCTTTTCTTTATTCCAAAGAGTTGGGCATTTATGAATAAGCAATAACAATCTTAATAAAACTTACAGATATGAGAAATTTATGAGCAGACACAAGAAACCTAATGGCTTTCATATATTTATACTCATATGATGTCAAAAATCCTTTTTTTCAGTATGTAGTATCATTAAAACTTAGAGTAAAAATATGTAATGATAACACTATTGAAATATATTCCTGTGAATTTAAAATTTGGGTTGCATCTTTGCAGTATAGATATCTGAGGCTATCATATACTATTATTTTAAGGACAAAACTTTCCATGCTTTGAAAGGGAATCGTGCAAACTAAAGTTGACATGTTTTCCAAAGAAATGAGAGTTCATTTAAAAAGAATGGTTTGAGCCATACCTTTTTTAATAACAGTAGATGTTTCACCTTAAAATATGGTCTAACTGATTGGTCACAGCTCATCTTCAGGGCCAAATCACATGGCCAGAAGCTGAATGCTGTGCTCCGCTGAACCAGGTGGGCCTTATTTTTACAGTCTCACGTCCAGTTTGCTGTCTGTCATCACACGGACTTAATGTCAGGAACTGACAACTTAAAAATATTGATGGGCAAACACTGATGGATTCAGAAACTTGGAATCTGTCCAAAATATCCGAATTTCACAAGTGTGTAACAGCCAGGCAAAGAGGCTGTGTTAAGAAATATCCACAGCCTCCTAGTGTCACAGGGAATAAAATAAAATACCACAGCGAAAACTGCCCTTTAGATATTTTAACATATCAGTCTTGTGAAGTCTCAACACCTGGATTCAGAACCTAGTTGAGAGTAGGTAGTACACCTGTGTTAGAGTAGGTTTCTCCAAAGACATTTGATGCTTAAATTTACTGGACAGTACTTTTTAATTCACTTGGGTTTTTTGATGCTTTTTCCCTATAATTTTCTACAACGATGATGCCCAAGGAATATGAAATTCACTCACTAATTCAGAGTGTCATAACCCCTCAAATAAGCCTCTGACTATATGGTCTTGTCTCCTTTTCTGATAAGTACACAGCCAGAGTCATGTATGTCTCAAAGAAATCCATGTTGCTTTTTTTTGCCTACTGAGATTTTTTTTCTCCTATGAATTGAGGAATGAAAGTAAAATTGCGGTTGAGCTGGTTGTGTGTATAAACAGAGTGTGTCCAAACTCATGCACAAAATCTCGCCAATAGCAGTGATCAAATATTTTTTAATTACACCATGCTAAGGAATTGTCCATTTTTGTTGATAAGAGCTGGCAGGTAATAGAATACATGGAAAACATCCTATACTGTCTAAAGTTCTGCAGTGTGTGAGTGTATGTGAGTGTGTGTGTGTGTGTGTGTGTCTAAGTGTGGTAAAGAAATATATACAAAACCAGGGTGTATCTGCTTGAAATTTTAATGCTAAAGAAGACAAAGCAGATTTCAGGATTTAAATAATTTCATTTAGTCAACAAAAGGATAAACCAATCTGCAACAGCTATTTTTCCTTGATGTGACTTTGGATTAGAAATTCAGTCCATCTTGGAGAAGCACTTATGCAAATGCTGGCAGTGGTGGTGTGGCTGATAACATTAGAGCCGTGGGTTACTAGATTACCTGTGTATCTGTGATGAAAAGATCAGTGTGTTTTCATGCTGAGATGAAATGATGCAACACCTTGTATCATGTCATCAACAAATGTCATTGTAATAGGACTACAAATCATTGTGACAATAAAAACCTCAAGCAAATCTTCTGAATATTTAACAACGCTGAACCTTCCCTGGAGGTCAATGAAAGATGCAAAAATAATTTTAAAAAAGAGAAAGAAAGAAAAAGAAAGAGAAACAACAGCAACAAAAAAGAGCATGCCTTGATTAGAGAGTAAAGCATATGGATAGCCACTGCGCCGATCCGAAGCCAGGAGCCAGGTTCCTCCTGGTCTCCCATGTGGGTTCAGGGCCCAAGCACTTGGGCCATCCTCCGCTGCCTTCCCAGGCCATGGCAGAGAGCTGGACTGGAAGAGGAGCGACCAGGACAGAATCCGGCGCCCCAACCGGAACTAGAACCCAGGGTGCCGGCGCTGCAGGTGGAGGATTAGCCTACCTAGTGAGCCACGGCGCAAGCCGTCTGGCATTTTCTTATTAACAGGTTTACTAAAAAATATTTGTGATGCTGTTCAATAGACTCTTGGTCATACTATCGCATAATTCTTCTAGAAGAATATTAAATAGTCCAGACACAGATGGCTTATACACCAGAATCAACCAACGAAATTCAGATGCATAGTTTTCTAGAAAGCTATAGTAACTATATAATAACTATGACTTCTTTTTAAAGATTCATCCCCTGTCTATGAAACATAAAATATAAATACATATAAAATAGAGCATTTAAAATATTAAATTTATACTGCAGAAGTGATTTTAACACTTTATTTCAATTTATTAGAAACTTGGAAGAGAAAAAGTAGAGGAAGTAATAGAGTAAAAAATCAATTCGATGGGTCCTTTGGGTGCTTTTTAAGAAAGTAAATTTAGGGCAGCCTTGAAAACACTTATTACCTGAGGAATGGCATTCTATTACCTTCTAACAAGTATAGGAAAGGCAAATAGGAAGCCACAAATGCTATGATTAGAGCAACAGACATCTCAGTGGAGTTGGGAAAGGAATCTTGGAAATTCATTCTGAGATTTGAGTTGAACAGCCCTGGCTGCTCCCTGGCTGGAAGTTTGATTGTTGGGATACCAAAGGGGACCACAGGCATTACCCAAATAAGAGTATCCCAAGTCTCGCCTATTCAGAGATTTTCAGAACACAAAAAGTGTTTATGATGTGTTCTGTCTACAGATGAGAATCTGTGGTCACACTTTAAGCTATTTTGAGTGCAGAATTATTTCAGATTTAATAAGACAATACCATGTAAAATGGCAAAAGATTACTGAAAGCATAATTTTGCAGAGGTTTAAGTGAAAATGGCTTATTTTTTCTGCTACTATTGGTTCTCCAATCTTTCTCACTTTTTCTGCCTAATCATTTTTGTTTGCACTCACAAAAATAAAATTCCTCCCAAAACAATTACAAGTGGGATATCCATTATACTATCCTATTTTTTTCTTGAGCAAACATTAAACTGTACTTCTTTGCCCGTTCATTATTTTAAAACACAGCCTGAGCAGTCTCTTTTGGGGGTTTCTTAATATTCTAGAGTTAAAGTTTGTGGCTTCAGCATTTGCATTCCTTGGGACCCATGGAATCACATTAACTTAGATGGGAACAATTTAATATTGAAGACACAGTGTTATTTACCCAAATTTCAAATTGATGGCTGGAACTGCTTCCTCCCATTGTTATAATACATCATTCAAATAAAAGTATTACCTATCTTAACTTTTAAAAATTTCTGGGGGCCAGCATTGTGGCACAGTAGGTTCAACTGCCACTTGCAGCATAGGCATCCCCTATCAAAATGGTGGTTCAAGTCCTGGCTGCTCTGCTTCTGAATCCAGTTTCCTGCTAATGCACATAGGAAAACAGCAGATGACAGCCTTAGTATTTGTGTTGCTGTCACCCACATGAGAGGCCCAGATGGACTTCAGCCGGGCCCAGTCCAAAACGTATTTATAAGAGTATTGGGCTACAAATCCTGAGCATTAAGGTTTGCAAATGCCTGCAAAGGGTCAGACTACTTCTACAGGATTATCATTGGGTGAGAACAGTAAAAACAGACACTGTCCGAACCCCAGACCATGGAATAACAGAACAGCATCTCCTCTTCAGTCATAGCTGTGTGATCTCATGGTGCTTACTCAAAAAAATAAGGAGCCTGAACAGGCATCCTTTTGGATAAAATGAAGATAAAGAAGGTTAATTGACACTCAATTGATGCTCACCTGATGAGAGTTGTTATCATCACAAATTTTTAAAAATTGTGCTGCCTGCGCAAGGTTTTCTCTGGGAGGAAAGGGAGATGGAGAAGTGACATACTGTCCTTAAAACACTTTTCATCTCCAAGCCCTTCAGGGCACAGAGATAAACGTAGAAGAGGTGGCTATGGAACCAGTACAGACAGCTACTTTCCAGTGGCATCATCACCATCAGTTCATGTGACCACAAATGTATTAAATGTGTTTGATGCATAATTTCATCAGTTACTGGGTAGAAGTGTACAAAATCACCTCTTCGAACTAAAATTCACAATTTGTCGCAAGGAAGCAGCTAAAAGAATTGAGACAAAATTCTGAATGGTGTCATAATTGGGCTCTGGATTTACATTTTTGTTAAGCATTGTATGGCTTAGAAAAATCTAATAAAACAATCTGACAAATGCAATAGATTCCAGCTGACAGCATAGCCTGGAGGCATGTGCTCCTACTGACTAAGAAGTTAAGATGTCACAAAGTTCTCAACCCTTCCTTTCACTTTAGCCTCTAAGTATTTCTTGTGAAGTAGAGAGAAGACACTGTCAAATTTAAAATTTAAACAGATTCATATGGGGCAACATGGAGGGTTTTTTTTTTTTTAAGGAAGATTTTTTTTTCCTTATTTCCCATGGAAGGAGACACCCATCCCACTAATCATGTAAGGACTTTGATGCCAGCTGTATTTTCATGTGCATACAAAGCATAACCTTGCAGTAAGTTTAATTTCCTCTAAAATGAGATTCTAATTGTTTCCTAGTGGTGCTGGTTAAAGGGTAAGTTCTACAGTCTCTTTCTCTCCTGGGTCTTCACTTCTCTCTCAACTATGATATTGTCCATGGCTTCATGCACCCTGAAAAGTTTTCTCATGCTTGCCTGAATTCTACTCTCAAATTCTTCTTGATTCCAAAGATATAAACATTTCACCGGTTCATTTACTTTATGTAGATTTGTAGTAAAAGTTAGATACAGTACAAATGACAAAAATCACATGGACAGGTTAGGGCTGGAAATTTATCAAAAGTTGTTCAATAGGCAAGGTTCTGTATCTATGAACAATCCCATGTGTGTGTGCTGAAGACCAGGACTCTCTGTGCCCAGATGATTCATTGAGCTGATCAGATGGCAAAACTAACTGCCCTAACATCCAGTAAGTAGCAGGAAACCAGAAAAGACCCTCTCTCTTTTTTTTAAGATTTATTTATGTATTTGAAAGTCAGAGTTACACAGAGAGAGGAGGAGAGGTGGGGGGGTGGGGTGGTCTTCAATCCGCTGGTTCACTTCCCAATTGGCAGCAATGGCCAGAGCTGTACTGATCTGAAGCCAGGAGCCAGGCACTTCCTCTGGGTCTTCCA
Source organism: Oryctolagus cuniculus (assembly GCF_964237555.1). NCBI lineage: Eukaryota > Metazoa > Chordata > Mammalia > Lagomorpha > Leporidae > Oryctolagus > Oryctolagus cuniculus. The sequence goes on along the minus strand of NC_091434.1, from coordinate 18,319,285 downwards.
CACGAGTGAAGGGGCTCAAGGACTAGGGCCATCTTCTACTGCTTTCCCAGGCCACAGCAGAGAGCTGGATTGGAAGTGGAGCAACCAGGATTCAAGATTCAAACTGGCATCCACTACAGGCAGCAGCTTTACCCGCTATGACACAGCTCCGGCCCCAGAGAAGACTATCTCTTGAACTCACTGTTTTCCTTTGCTCCAACAGCCTGTCTTTGGTTCTGTTTAGCATGGCCTATGGCTTGTGACTGCAGCTTCATGTAAGTTCAATGTCACCTGTTGCAGTGCACTGTGCACTAGATGACTGCCTATCCATGATGTGATGCACCACCACTTATGCTCTGTCCTGAACATCCTTCCTGACAGCAACTCTTAACACAGGTTCCTCTTTTTATCTCCTTTTCATGACACCTTACAACTTCACGACAGGGTGGCTTTGATCTGGGTGGTCTCCTAACTGGATGACCTTCCAGCACACGCACACTCAGCAGCACCACCACACCATCAGTTCACTCAATACTGTGCAGCATGAATAGGAAATAAGCATCACATATGTAAATATTTTTCTTATGATCTTATTCCCTTAACAAAAGAAAAGTTCTTCACTCTCACCTATTGATTTAATAAAAATTCCAAACTTCAGCTTCACAACTGAGATCTAACCTTACTTGCTGGTATTCCTTGGGCAAACATTATCTTCCTTCCATTCTGGTCACCTTACCATTTCTGAACATATGCTATTCCTCATGCCTCCCCAACGATGTTATTTAAGTTATTGCTACATCTCTACCTAAAATTCTCTCTCTACCCCCTCTGAGAGTTGAAATCTTTATACCCTTTAAAGTCTGGTCTACCTCCTGATTCAGGAAATGTCTTTGTGGAAGCATCACTCTTCCTCATGCTTTCTGATAGTCATTTTGGAATTGCAAAATGTTCTTCAAAAAATTACAAAAGTATCCCAAAATTAGGATTATTCAGAATTTGGTCAAGTGATATTTTTTAAAAGATTTATTTATTTTAAAGGGAAAGAGGCTGGGGGGGAGAGACAGAGAGAATGAGAGAGAGAGAAAGATAAAGTGATTCACCTCCCATATGCCTACAACAGCGGGGGCAGGGCTAAGTCATAGCCAGGAGGCAAAAATTCCATCCATAGCTCTCACTTGGTTGGTGGGAATCCAAACAGTTGAGCTATCATCTGCTGCTTTCTTAGGGGCATTAGCAGGAAGCTGGATCAGAAAAGGTTTAATCAGTACTCAAACCAGTACTCTAATATGGGGTGAGGGCATCCCAAACCACAGCTTAACCTGCTGCAGTACAACACCCACCCCAGTTCAACATCTTAAGGAGTTCCATACCTCTCTGATGTCTTCTGCTCTTAATATGAAACTTTTTAAATATTATTGCTAAACGTAGGCTAGGAAAAAACATTTTTAAAAAACTAGATGGTGGTTTAGAAATAATATAGGAACCTGACTGCTCATAATTACATAATTATCTTTCAATTATCTAGGTCAGTAGGTAGCAATAAAAAACAAAGAACTGGTCCCTGGGTCTTCAGATATAAACCCAGTGCACCTTCTGTGAAGAATAGTGCAGGAGGCCATGGGATTATTATGGCTAGTGGGAATCTAGAAGAAGCCAGACTAGAAAACAGAAATTTTATTCTCTCAATGTGGAGTCTTTGATAGCAGGATGGTCTCATGTTGTTGTTAAATCTTAAAACTCATGCCCCATTTCTTGAACTAATGAGAGCCAGTTCTGAATGACAATTCAGGTTCACTAGTGAGGCAGATTGGATATGATTTGACGGGCAGCCAATGGTTGAAAAAGGCATTTCCAAATCATTAGAAATGGAGAAAGAAGATACCATTGAATCAATGCATTCATTCATTAGTGTCTGAAAGTAAAATGAGGACTAAAACATGCACAGTTCCTGTTGTCAAGGATTGCAGGGTCCCGAAGTTGATGTAATGTAGCTGAGACAAGAGGGCTGAGCTCTTTAAAAAAGCAATCTGGTGTTTTATCCCAAATAAGACCCCAAACGTATAAAATGTGTGCTAACTAGCAAAGTGAAATTTGTTTACTCCGTGTCCTTATTGCTGCAATGTAATATTATCTATCAACTTATCATTCCATCCTACATCCTGTACTTTCTCCCTATAGTTCATGTAGTATATCATCCACAGGCAGTGTGTAAGGTGTCTTGGAAAAGTGAAGGAGGCGAGCCAGAAGTGAAAAATGCCACCTTTTGTGTGTGTGTGTTACAGCATATCCACTGACACACATCTTTATATTACATTATTTTGTTTTTTTTCCTTAAAGTCTTTTGAAAACTTTGATGGCTAATCTTAATGTAAATAAAGGAAGATTTATAATGTGCATAAATATGGGTAGGCAAATACTTACACACGTGTATCCTTGTGTTTGTGTATGAAGTCAGGTATTGCTATAACAATACAATTTTCACTGTCTTCAAGGAGAAATGAGCAATTCTAAATATATGAATTTTGAATCATTTTATCTTGAATAAAGACTTTTTGTTTCATTGCCTTTAATGACTATTGTATTTGATAAGAATTTCCAAGAAATAATATTTAATGTTACTAAGACTAGGAGGAATGGTTTCTCCCGTATATTGATGGTGGAAATAAAATTGGGGAAAACTCCCTGAAGAACAGTTTGGCAACACAAACAAGAAACCTATAAAATGTGTAAATCATCCGATATATTAATTCTACTACTACATATTTATGAAGTGGATCATCAATGTACAAAGATGTACTTACAAGAATATTTGTTATAATGTATTCTACAGCAGAAAAAACCTAGACTTCAACAATTTATGATAATGTACACGATGATAGTCATAGAAAACATTCCATTCTATACAGTACTTTGAAATTAAGACATAAATGTATATTTATTAACATGGAAAGAGGTTCATGACACATTAAGTGAAAAGAGGATTCTAAAAAAGATAATAGCTAATATTTACATAATGCTTACTACAAGAAAGTCACATGTCTTTGCAGTTTGTATAAAGTAACATTTCAATTTCAGTGATATTATCCTTGATCTATCGATGAAAAAATAAGGTCTAGAGATTTTAAGTGATTTGCCAAAGATAAAACTCCTGGTAAATGACAGATGGACACTTTAAACTTAAGCAGTCTGGCCACAGAATCCATATTCTCCGTCTATCTGATATAATATCTGTCATTGTAGAAATACATTTATGTTTTGCTTGCAAATTCACCTTTATTTTACATACAAAAACCAAAATATAGAATGAAATCCAAAAGACATATACGCCTGTCCTTAAGTGACTAGATTTTTATTTTAATTATATTTAGTCCCTTTTTTTCATAGTGAACAATGTATTGCTTACAGTTATAGTTAAAAAGGAAAAATGGGAAGACTACAAACATTTTCTGCTCTGTGTAACCAAAGATCATACCACAGGAGCATATTCCTGACCTAACGAATGGACATAGCAACTAGAGCTCCCAAGCACAGCAAAAAATATACACAATAAGGAGAATCTGCATTGGGATAACTGGAAATTGAATGATAATATTATTCTCTCAACCTCCGTGAAAGTGAGACACCTTAGAATATTGAGTTTCTTCTTCTGGCCACTGAATTATTGTTTCTTTATCAAATCTTCAATGGTACCACAATGACCTGAAAGAGGTAATGTAGCAATTAGAAACATCTAACTCTTCTATACCAGGTATTGGGTAGCTATAGATGCTGCTGGCCCCTGAGTTTGCTTCCAACTCCAACTGACAGTAAAAATATTTACTTGCAAATCAACTGTGGGCAATTGTCAAATACAGCTTGTCACAGCAAGGCTTTTATTTGGAATTCACATTTAACCAATGTGATTTTGTTTGCTACCAATTTTATCCAATAACCTTTAAGAAGTGAATGCTGAAGACATAAAAGAAAAACATAATTCTTAAATTTAACTGCTCTGGATGGAATTAAGCCACGCTTACTTCAAGTCTCAGAAAGAAGCTCCTTTATTTTTCCTGGTAGAAATACACTAACAGTGTCTTCCAGTTTTATTAAAATAATGCTGTTTTGACTTTCTGATTCCCTTCTTTCCTTCCTCCTTCCTTCCTCCTTCCTCCTTCCTTCCTTCCTTTCTCCTTTCTTTCCTCATTCCTTCCTACCCTATCCATTCCCTCCCCTCTTTCCCTCCATATCTTTTATAAAAAAAGTACTTCAGTTTTTATGTTATCTTGTAAAAACTGTCCTACGAGTAGATTAAACAATCTGAGCACAGCTCCCTTCAAGAAAGCCTGTAACCCTACACATGCTTTCAGGAAAAGTGCCTTTGCAGGGAATGAAACTTTAGCCACCACTGCATGCTGCTCTTGTCTGAGCTCTGCGATTGCTTCGTTATTTCTCCCCTGAGGATTCAATGGATTTGGTTCAAGCACCATTGAACGTGATGCTGTATTAATTGCCCTGGAGGGTAGCGAGGCCTTTGAACTGTGGCTGTGAGGGATATTTTGCTGTAAGACATGTGTCAGCACTTGGCTGGTTAACTCTGGGACTCGGCTGTGCAGCACGCTGGGACCAAGGATCTGGAAAACTACTTTGCATCCTAATCTTACATCTGTTTTCCATCATGTAGTGAGATTGACTGGCCATTCTAACAGGGAAGCGTCATTCTGGAATAGCCAGAGTCTAAGTACAAATATTGTACTGTCAAAGAATATTAAGAATTTTCCATCATTTTTCAAAGTTCTCCCCAACAGCTGGCACACATAGGTGAATGGGTGATGCAATGTATTAATTGCCTGACCCTTCACCCCGAGAGGAATTGTATGTGTGTAAGTTCTGTGTCAGCATTATGACAATGAAACTTAAATTGAAGATGATTCCTCTGCTTTCAATGAAAATAAAACCTCATTTTTCAATGGCCTGATTTTGAACCCATTGTAGGTTTCACATGCCACTCAGAGATTATTCATACTCAGTTGAAAAGTATAGTTACATCTCCAATGCAATCAACACCTTTCTTTCAAAGAATACCGCTTGTCAATTCACCTGGAATAGTTTCTGCTTTCTTCCAATCCTGTAGCCACCCTATTGCTACAGATGGAAACAGCCAAGAAAGCTTACAACTGCACAGTAAGTCTGTAATTACAATTCTCAGTTGTATCACAGAGTTATAATTGTATTCCTGGACTTCTGCAAAGCAGATCAGTTTTGTCTCCTCAAGATACTATGGTCTCTCATATGATACTGGTCACTCTGACTTCTGTCACTGGTGACCAGCTTTGAAATGGTTATAGACACACTTCATAAATGTGCATGTTGTCATTGGAAATAGTGCAGGCAGTCTTCAATTTCTTTGGAAATGTCCATTATAACAGCCCTTTGTTCAAGTCCTGTGATGAGAAAAATCAGTGCAAAATAATCCTTGATGGGTGTGTTGCACAACTCCTGAATTTGGAGAAAGGAAAAAGTCTGCAGAAACCTGGTCCTGATAGAGCTGCTTCCATAATATCTGCAGGAGGAGCAAAGTGACTGATTGTGTCAGAAAAGCATTTTACTAAGAAAACTTACCCAACACATTGTGCTTCTTTTCCTTTGATTTTTATTGTTAATTGAATGCATGGTAACAGATTGAGCTTGGAAATGCCATCCTATTTGTGGCTGCAAGAGAATTGAAAGAGTATGTTCAAAATTCGCTGCTTTCTATTACTATTATTATTTGATTCTTGTTTGATTGTAACCATCCTTCTGCAGACCAGTACGTAAACACTCAACCTAAACTCAAGACTGATCCTAAAAAAGATGACAATGAAGAAGAGCAGCCCCGAAGAAATCTTTGAATGTCAAATCCTGCTGTCTGTGGTTCATCTTTCTTCCTGTAACCCTTTTTTTTTTTGAATAATTTCTGATTATTTTGTAGGCAAAGGTTTCATTTCCTTGGTATCATCACTTAGTTACTCTGAGTTGTTAACAAGGACACACACTTTTTAGAGGATAGCCACTCATTTATTCAGCCCAATTTACTGTGGTATTTCTTTTCTTTTTTTTTTGGGGGGGGGCTTTTAAATTTTTATTTTGCAATATTTCAAATAACGCAGAAAAGTATGAAGAGTTTAATGAGATTACAGACCTTTAACAACTTTTACCATTTTGCCACATCCATTTCATAGTTTTTCTTGAAAAGTAGGGTTGTATATATTAATATCACATAATGGGGGAGTCATGACAAGATCCTAAAGTGAGGAAAGAAGGCTGTATTATTACATTAGGGATGTATTTCAGTGAATACATTTATAAATATCTATATGCCCAATAACATGGCATTCACACTATTTTCAAACAAAAAAGACAGTTGGTTTCTTAGTAGGTGGTTTCTTTGTTTTTTTTTTTATTATATTCTTTTTTTTTTTTCTGACAGGCAGAGTGGACAGTGAGAGAGAGAGACAGAGAGAAAGGTCTTCCTTTTTCCGTTGGTTCACCCTCCAATGGCCGCTGCAGCTGGCACGCTGCGGCGGGTGCACCGCGCTGATCCAAAGGCAGGAGCCAGGTGCTTCTCCTGGTCTCCCATGCAGGTGCAGGGCCAAAGCACTTGGGCCATCCTCCACTGCACTCCTGGGCCACAGCAGAGAGCTGGCCTGGAAGAGGGGCAACCGGGAAAGAATCCGGAGCCCGACCGGGACTAGAACCTGGTGTGCTGGCGCCGCAGGTGGAGGATTAGCCTAGTGAGCCACGGCGCCGGCCTTATTATATTCTGATTATTATTATGATATGTTACTTTTATGACAAAAATACTGTTTATAGTCATCATTTCATTTTTAGAAATAAAGAACACAGTTTGCAGTATAGCTAGAGTTTTGATAAATAATATTTTCCATTTTGAGCGAGTGTGAGTTTTTATGAAAATGTGAAAGAATGTATAAAGAAAAAACTATGTACATTTTGAGAAAATATGGGATGGCTGACAGAAAAATAATTCACAAAATACTTAAGTGTGAAGTACTACTAGGAATATTTCCAAATAGCTGAAAGAGTAAGATTGAGTTTACTATTTACCTATTTTCCCCTTATAATGGTTCTCTATCTTTTTAATATGAAAATATTTAAATCTGAAACCATATGGAGCTGGCAACGAATTGTTGAGGAAAAGCAAACATGGGTTAAATTAAGTACAAATTTGCATGTTGCATTCACATAGAATACAAAAACACATGTCAAATTGAACATATATGTGTATGTGTACATAAATTATACCCAAACATAATTTTGTCTTAATGAAAGTTTTGCATTTCATCCTAAAAGGTACTTGTATCTTTAAGAACAAAACAAGTTTAGAATCTACTCTTCACTAGAGTGCTACAGTAAGATAGATTTGTGAGGAATACAGTAAGAATAAAATAGAAAGAAATGGGGATTGTATATAAAAAATGATTGTGTTCCAACAAAAAGATTTGGAAAATTTCAAGATTCCATAATAAATTCATAGTTAAGCCAATAACAGCAGAACAAAAGATGAGTATATATACTGATCTTTATTATCCATACACATCTTGTCATTGTCAATACACATTTATTCTAAAGTTATCAGTTCAATAGCGCTAACCCTTGAAGAAGCATTGTTTAAGCAAGGTCTGTGAAATGAGAGAAGCTACAGGAGGGTCTTCACCCAGAGCCAACCTCTGTGTCCCGCATGCATAACCCACCATTTATTCTCATTAGCATTACATTGCTGTACATGCATTTTCCTACATATTATTTCATGTGTTCCTCACAGACACTCCAGATACAAGAAAGCAAGCTCAAGGAAGTTACTGGATTTCCCAAGAAAATGGCAATTTTCAAAATTGAAGATTCTTCTTTTACACAACAACTGCTTCTAAAATGGAATCAGATCAACTTCTAGTTATTCTCTTTCTCAGCCTAGCCAAAAAGAAGTCGCTCACTGTTAGTGAGCCCACATGGTTGTACTTTAATAAATATTAAATACCAGTGAAAAAATGGACTTCTGAAAAGTAATTGTAAAGCATATAGCACTGTGCCTGGATCATAGTATAAGTGTGGGTTAAATAAAATAAATAGACAATGTGGAGATTTTTCTCATTGCAGCACTGATACTGTTAATCTCAAAACTTGGGATGAATTGTTGAACATATCCTCCACAAAATTCAAAAGTCAGATATTATAAAGTTTCAGGTATGAAAAATGAGTAAGTCCTGGAGACTGCTACAAAGCATAATGCAGTTCCTAAGGTGGTGTCGTAAACTAAAAACTTGAAACCTTTTGAAGAAGATAGATATTATGTTATGTGTTCTTATCACCATCATGAAAGCAATAACTATAATAAAGAATGAAGAGGTAAGAAAGTGATGGATATGTGTATAAGTTGTTCAGAAGGTTTCAAAGTATACACTATTTCCAAACTCATCAGATTATATACATTAAACACATACAACTTAACACATCAAATCTTATCTCAATAAGTTGGTTTAAAAAAACCAGGGGCCAGCATTGTGACACAACAGGTTAAGCTGCTACTTGCAATGCATCCCGTATCCAAGTGCCAGTTCAAGTCCCTCTGGCCCAGCTTCCTGTTAACGTGACTTAAAAGGCAGCGGAGGATCACTCAACCACTTGAAACCCTGCCACTCATGTGAGAAACCAGGATTGAATTCCTAGCTCATGACTTCAGCCTGACCCAGGCCTAGCTATTGCAGATAGGAGATTCTCTCTCTTCTATGTCTTTAAAATAAAATAAATAAACAAACAAATAAATATGTAAATAAATCTTAAAAAAATCTCAAGAGAAGAGTACAGCACTACTCTCAGAGAAAAACAGAGCAGAATGTTTTTAGGATTCATGGCCCACCTCCACACTAAGGACAGGTGCTATTTAGGGAGAAATGAAAGCACTGCATGTCAAGTGGGTAGTAATCCTAGAAATCATAATGAATGTGCTACTTTAGGTCAGATCCTGCTTGCTAAGCTCTTTCAGCATCCCTTATCTGGTTCTCATCTACCAACTCTCCAACCTCTCCAGAATACACTGGAACCAGCTCATCTGGAAAGACCTTTTCCACATCCTGTGCATGGCCCTTCCAGCTGCCAAGAACTAATAGCCCATCTTCATCACACACCTGTCTCAGATACGACTTCATAGCGAGTGCACATAATACTCAAGCTAAATGACTTCTGTGAAAATTACCTGGTGCTCTCCTGTGCATGTCCTCATATAATTCTCTAGAGAGAGAACATCCCCATTCCTCTGTGGCCACTCAAATTATCACATCCAGCTGCCAAATCCTCAGCTGAATACTACCCCCCTCCCTTAGAGTTTTAACATGGGCAACAGAAAGTGGTTAATTCTGAAACCCTCAGAACTGTCATTTGCTACCTATGTGAACTGGGGCAAATCACTTCCAACTATGGTGGTGAATGTCTTTTATCTGTAAAACAGAAAATTTCTACTTAGAATTGTATAAGAATTGTTAAAAAAGATTATAATGTCCATAAATTCAATAAATCATAGATTTTTAAAGTTTAATTCAAGGATGATTTATTTGTCTAATGGAATTTATCTAGTATTATTTTCTAGCTTTTCTTATTTTGTACTGTGGTAGTTTGAAAATATATGCGTAAATCCTTTGACTCTCTTATACACATATTGAATCTAATCCCTTCCCCTTAGATATGGACCAAGAATGGGCTGGCCATTGTGACTTTGTTCTACTGAAGAGGATTGAATGGCATGACATGCTTTGACTTCCCAAGCCAAGCTTAAAAGCTGAGTGGGACAGGAATTGTGATACAGTGGGTTAAGCCTTCGCTTGCAATAGGGACAGCCCACACTAGAGCACCAGTTCAAGTTCTCAGATGCTCTGTTTCCAGTAAAGCATTACTGCTAATACACCTTGGAAGGTAGTGATGATGGCTCACGTGTCAGGGCCCCTGTCAACCATGTGAGAAACCCAGATGGAGTCCATGCATCCTGGCTTCAGCCTGACCCAGCCCTTGCTTTTGCAGGCATTTGGGGTGTAGACCATCAGATGAGTGATCTTTCTCTCTGTCTCTCTCTCTCTGTCTTTTCCCTTCTCTCTGTCACACTGACTTTCAAATACATATATAATTTTTTTAAAAATAAAAGGTAACGGAGCTTTTCCTGGCTTTCTCTATTTTAGAACACTTGCTTTTAGAACATAATCACCATGCCAAGAGGAAACTCAGATTATCTGGAGAGGTCCACCTGTATGGAAACTGGAGCTCCAAACCCTCAGTCTTTGCTACACCCCCAGCTAATAGTTGGTGCTATCTTGCTAATCGTGTGAGTGAGCAACCGTGAAAGCATACCCTCCAACTCAAAACTGAGCTGTTCCACCTGACACTAACTTACATGAAAATCCTACCCAAATTGGAAAGTTTGGCCAAATAAATGATTGCTATTGTTCACAGCCATTAAATTTTGGTAGTTCGTTATACCACAGTAGGTAACAGTAACAGTATTTATGCTCAAAGTCAAGTGCATTTAAAAATCACTCAGAGCTTAATAAATGCTTTGTTATTAATGCTTAATGTAACTGATCTGGGCATACTTTTGACCAATAAAATTGATTTTCATTGTGTTTCTTTGAAATAAAATACATTTATCATTGGAAAAATAAGGCATTAAAGCAAAAGTGTTATTTCACAATTTTCTTCTTTGAAATTCTTATTCTGAAGGTGAAGTGATCAAAACAACATTTAAGAAGCTGTTAGTGGGCATCATATTGAATGAGGAAAAGCTGGAAGCATTTCCTCTAAGATCCAGAACCAGACAAGGATGCTCACTGTCTCCATTGCTATTCAATATAGTTCCAGAAGTTTTAGCCAGAACCATCAGACTAGAAATAGAAATCAAAGGGAAACAACAGTAAAGGAGGGTTTCAAATCATCCCTGTTTGCAGACGACATGATCCTATACATAGGGGAACCAAGACATTCCACTAAGAGATTCTTAGAACTCATAAGAGAGTTTGCAATTTGCAAGATATAAAAATCAACAAAGAAAAATCAATAGCATTTGTATACACAAACAACGTCATGACAAGAAAGAACTTATAAGATCAGTTCCATTCACAATAGCTACAAAAAATTTAAATACCTTGGGATAAACTTAACCAAGGGCATGAAATATTTCTACAATGAAAATTGCAAAACATCAAGGAAAGAAATAGAAGACACCAGAAAATGGAAAAAGTGTTCCATGTTCATAGGTTGGAATAATTAACATTATCAAAATACCCATACTACTCAAAGTAATTTACAGATTCAATGTGTTCAAAATACCAAAGATATTCCTTTCAGATCTAGAAAAAATGACCCTAAAATTCATATGGAAACACAAGAGACCCTGAATAGCTAAAATAATCTTAAGTAATAAAAGCCAACCAGGAGTCACTACAGTATCAGATTTTAAGATGTATTACAGAGAAATTACAATCAAAACAGCCTGGTACTAACACAAAAATAGACATGTGAAACAATGCAACACATTAGAAACCCCAGTAATTAATCCATGCTTATACAACTAACTAATATTTGACAAACAAGCTAAAAAATACTCCCTGGAGAAGGGACAGTCTATTCAAAAAATGTTGTTGGGAAAATTGGATCTCTGCATGTGAAAGTATGAAACAAGACCCCTACCTTAAGCCCTTTACAAAAATTAACTCACAATACATCAAGAGTCTAAACTTAAGACCTGAAACCATCAAACTACTACAGGAAAACATAGGTGAAACACTGTAAGAAATTGGTATAAGAAAGGACTTCTTGGATATGACTCCAGCAGCACAAACAATAGCTAAAATAGACAAATGGGGTTACATCAAGTTAAGAAGGTTCTGTTTATCAAGGGAAACACTCAAAAAAGTGAAGAGGCAACTGACAGAATGGGAGAAAAAAATTGCAAAATAAGCATCTGATAAAGTATTACCATCCAAGAAACAAAATAAACAATCCAGTTAAGAAATGGGCTAAGAATATGAATAGGCATTTTTTAAAGAATGAATTACAAATGACCAATAGATACAAGGAAAGATGCTCAAGATCACTAGCCATAAGGGAAATGCAAGCAAAAACCACTGTGCTGTTTGACTTCACCCCAGTTAGAATGGTTTTCATCTAAAAATCCAAAAATAACAAATTCCGGCAAGAACGTGGAGAAAAAGATACCCTAATACACTGTTGGTGGGAATGTAAACTAGTACAAACATTATGGAAGACAGTAAGGATATTCCTCAGAAATCTGAAAATTATTCTACAGTATGACCCAGCCATCCCACTCCTGAGAATTTACCCGATGAAATGAAATCAGCATAGGAAAGAGTTATCTGTACTCCAGTGTTTACAGAAGCTCAATTCACAATAGCTAAGGTATGGAATCAACAGAGATGCCTACCAACTGATGACTGGATAAATAAAATGTGGAATAGATACACTATGGAATACTACTCAACCATAAAAGAATGTAATCCTGTCTTTTGAAAAAAAAAATGGATGCTATTGAAAACAATTTTGCTTAGTAAAATAAGCCAGTCCCAAAAAGACAAATATCATATGTGTTCTCTGATTTGTGGTAGCTAATATATAGAGTATAAAAAATGTATATGAGTGAAACTGACATGAGATTTGATTATTGCTTGTATCCCTTGTCTATACTACTGAGAAAGAGCGATCTTTCTACTTTGTATTTATTAAATTCCTTATTTGGTGGAGGATTAAGCTTGTGATTAGAAAGTAACTTAAAAGTATGTTATTGCAAAAATTAAAAGAAAAATAAGAAAGGAAGAATGGTCAGAACTATTATGTTCTTAAAACCAAATATACAAAATACATGAAATCTTTTCTCTTTATATAAATAAATTTATTATTTTTAACTGTTTAATAAATATAAATTTCCAAAATACAACTTTTGAATTATAGTGGCTTTCTCCTCCCATAACCTCCCTCCCACCCATAACCATCCTTTCTCCCACTCCTTCTCCCATCTCATTCTTCATTAAGATTCATTTTCAATTATCTTCATATGCAGAAGATCAACTTAGTATATACTAAGTAAAGATTTCAACAGACTTCACTCACAAAGACACACAAAGTATATAGTACTGTTTGGGTAGTGGTTTCACCATTAATTCGCATAGTACAACACATTAAGGACAGAGGTCCTACACGGGGAGCAGGTGCACAGTGACTCCTGTTGTTGATTTAATAATTGATATTCTTATTTATGACATCAGTAATCACCCAAGGCTCTTGTCATGAGCTGCCAAGGCTATGGAAGCCTCTTGAGTTCACCAACTCTGATCTTGTTTAGACAAGGCCATATTCAAAGTGGAAGTTCTCTCCTTCCTTCATAGGAAAGTACTGCCTTCTTTGATGGCCCATTCTTTCCATTGGGATCTCACTCACAAAGATCTTTCATTCAGGTCATTTTTTTTTGCCACAGTGTCTTGGCTTTCCATGTCTGAGAAACTCTCATGGGCTTTTTAGCCAAATCCAAATGCCTTAAGGGCTGATTCTGTGGCCAGAGTGCTGTTTAGGGCATTTGCCATTCTATGAATCTGCTGCATATCCTGCTTCCCATGTAGGATCATTCTCTCCTTTTTAATTCTATCAATTATTATTTGCTCACACTGGTCTTATTTATGTATTCCCTTTGACACTTAATCCTATCTTTTTGACCAATTATGAACTTAAACTGATCACTTTAACAAGTAAGATGGCATTGGTACATGCCACCTTGATGGGATTGAATTGGAATCCCCTGCCACATTTCTAGCTCTACCATTAGGGGTAAGTCCGAGTGAGCAAGTGCTGAACTGTACATCTCTTCTCTCTTTTATTCCCAATCTTATATTTAACAGGGAGCACTTTTTGGTTAAATTTAAACAACTAATAATAGTGGTGTGTTAATTAAAGAGTTCAGCCAATGGTATTAAGTAGAACAAAAATACTAAAAGGAATAAAATAGTAAGTTATTCCTCGACAGTCAGGACAAGGGCTGGTCAAGACATTGTTTCTTGTAGTGTCCATTTCACTTCAACAGGTTTCCTTCCTCCTGAAGTGAAATGGACACTATGAGAAACGGTGACTTAATCAGCATAGCCCTGACTGTTAATGAACAACTTAATACATTATCCCTCTTAGTAGTTTTTTTTGTCTGTTCTACTTAATATGACTGGTTTCATTCTGTAATTATCACACAGTTATTCTTAAGTGTTGAAAATTAACTGAAATGTGATCCCTGTTAAACATAAGAGTGGGAATAAAAGAGGGAAGAGAGGTATAATTTGGGACATGCTCAAGCTGACTTGCCCCAAATGGTAGAGTTAGAAACATACCAGGGGATTCCAATTCAATCCCATCACGGTGGCATGTAAGAATGCCATCTCACTATTCCAAGTGATCAATTTCAGTTCACAATTGATCATAATGAAAGGACTAAGAGTCAAAGGGAGCACATAAACAAGTCTAGTACCTGCTAACACTAACCGATGGAGTAAATAAAGGGGAGAGTGATCCAACATGGGAAGTGAGATACTCAGCAGACTCATAGAATGGCAGATGTCCTAAATAGCACTCTGGCCTCAGAATCAGCCCTAAAGGCATTCGGATCTGGCTGAAAAGCCCATGAGAGTATTTCAGGCATGGAAAGCCAAGACACTCTGGCAAAAGATCTCTGTGAGTGAGATCCCAGTGGAAAGAACAGGTCTTCAAAGAAGGAGGTACCTTTCTCTGAAGGGAGGAGAGAACCTCCACTTTGGCTATGACCTTGTCTAAACAAGATAAGAGTCGGAGAACTCAGAGGGCTTCCATAGCCTTGGAAACTCATGACTGGAGCATAGGGAGATTACTGATGCCATAGACAGGAGTGTCAGTTGGTAAAGTCAACAACTGGAGTCACTGTGCACTTACTCCTCATGGAGGATCTCTGTCCTTAATGTGCTGTGCATTGAGACTTAATGCTATAACGAGTACTCAAACAATCTATTTCACCTTGTGTTTCTATGGGGGTGCAGACTGTTGAAATCTTTACTTAATGCATACTAATCTGATCTTCTGTAAAAAAAAAAAATTATCAATTCCCAACTTGACTCTTACTGGGATTAAACATGACAATAGGTCTGATCTGATTTCATCATCATTTAAAAAAATCATCTATTATTTTTCACTTTATGTTTCTGTGTGGGAGCAAACTGTTGAAATCCTTACTTAATGTGTGCTAGGCTGATCTTCTGTATGTTAAGATAATTGAAAATGGATCTTGATGTGAATGGAAGGGGAGAGAGAGTGGGAGGGGGGAGGGTTGTGGGTGGGAGGGACGGTATGGGGGGGAAGCCATTGTAATCCATAAGTCATACTTTGGAAATTTATATTCATTAAATAAAAGTTAAAAAAAAAAACAGGTTTCCTTTCAGGTGCTCAGTTAGTTATCACCAATCATGCAGAATATATGATATTTGTCCCTTAGGGACTGGCTTATTTCACTCAGCATGATGTTTTCCGGATTCCTCCATTTTGTTGCAAATGACTGAATTTCATTTTTTTTTACTGCAGTATAGTATTCTATAGAGTACATATCCCATAATTTCTTTATCCAGTCTTCTGTGGATGGGCATTTAGGTGATTCCATGTCTTAGCTATTGTGAATTGAGCTACAATAAACATTGAGGTGCAGATGGATCTTTTATTTGAATAAATTTATTTTTAAAAGAAATTGTTGCTCAAAATTACATTCTATACACTAAAAATTGCTTGTCACTTTGAAATACTCAGCAGAAAAAATATATAGATTACTGGAAGGTTAAGTATGTAGAGATAGCATTTTCCTAAGAGAGGGACTATCTTTTTCAAGTACCGACTTTTGTTGTTCACCACAGATTCTATGACATGTTGGTACACTGAATTTTAAAAATGAAGAACTATAGTCCTCTGAATGGATTGATTCTGACATCTGGAACATGAATGAGTACAACCCACTAAGCTGGAATTTTGGAGTCTCAAAAACCCTAGACTCTTCAATAAAGTAGGAGGTGGGAGGAAATAGGACCTAGTCAGCCATTATGAACTCATTAATCATTTTGATTACCTTCAGGGAGAAAACAATATAAACTAAAGATAGGCATTATATTTCTCATGTAATCTAATAATGAAACTATTGTGTAAGAAATGTAAATAGATTCATTCATGTATGGCGACCCATTGGTTTCCAAAGCAAAGTTGAGGGGGCAAGCAGACCGCACCTAGAAATGCTGCTTACGTCATAGAGAGCGAGCTCCAGTCATCTGTAACAACCTTGGAAAACGGACATCTTGGGAAAGAAAGATGTCCTAGTGGTCCTAAGAATATTTCACATCCACTCAAAGACCCAAACAATATTTCTTAGCTATTTTCCGTGTAGAAGCACTAATAAAGAACTTTAAGAAAGAGGCAGCAATCTGATTATTTCAGAAAAAGTAGAAATGGGATTTGAATCATTCCAGTGATTGTACTTGTCTGTAAACTTTCTTTCAACTGGATAAACTTGATCATCATTGTTTTTGATGAAATGTAGGGCCAAAATCATATGAATCATATGAAAGTATTTATTTGTGAAGGCAAAACTATTTATTTACTGGGTGTTGTCTATTGAAAATGGTTTATAGGCCTATTCTGTGATGGCTTTTAATCTTTTGAATCTGATGTTTGCCAGTGAGATTTTAAGCAATCTGAGTGTAGGGTAGGAAAGAGAAGCAGGGGTAGAAAGCTCATACGTGACCATAATTGCATTTACAAAGCAATTGGTACTGTAGAGAGAGTTTTCAGCAGGTATCAGGAAAGGTGTTTGCTTTACCTCATTTTGGAGTTTCATATTCCAACTCAGAGACCCAGGTACTGAGATTGACTTTGTTGCAGAATGGCTTTGGCACATAGGATGCTTTTTGCCCTCTCACTTTCCTCAACTACAGTGAAGACATTTTTAAATGAGGGGAGAGCTAACCTTACTTCTCTGCATCAACAGATTTCCTTGTTCACTTTTACAGGAGAAAATAGAAAAAGGTTCTACATAGGCTTAGAACAAAAGTCATAAATTATCTCTAGATAACAACGAATGAATATACATCTCAACTGCAGCTCCAGAAAACCGTAGTTAAAGATGGGTACTACCAATCTGGAACTTATTCTGCTTTTTAAAGTTAGGCAATCTTGTTCTGAATAGCTGGTTTTTAAAGAAAAAGAAATTAGTTTAACTTTTGAAATCCCAACTGTCAAACAATACGTTTATACTAACTTTGGAAATGTTCTTTGGCAACTATTTACCAGGATAGCTTATTGGAGGGACACTTAACAAGTCAATCTCAGAATAAATCCGACTGATGAAATGTGAGTGCTCTGCTTGACTTTGTCTTATGAAGTTGACTTTTTATAGAATTTTTAAAGCATTCTTGGAATTTTCAGACCTTGAATTGATTTCCATGTTGATATTTAATCTGATTAAGTTTAAACCATCTGTCTATAAACATTTGGTAATTTTTTCTCTAGCTTTTAAAAAAATCAGATATACAAGAAGTAAAATGTAATAAACCCACTTGTGGTAATTTCATTATATTGTGGTATTTTAGGATCACTTATTGCTTATGGGAATTCAAACCATTTTAGCCAATTCACACACACACACACACACACACACACATACACGCACACACCCATACACATACACTGATGCTTTTAAAAACTTTCTGTAAAACTTTTTTGGGGACAATTCTTGCAGATTAAAATTCAAGAATCAATGAGAACCAAATTCAATTTTAAGTTACATGTGCATCCCCTTCCCTTGAGTGTAAAAGCAATTTTACCTATTTTGTATAAAATATATTGTAGGTTAATGGATATTTATATTGAAAGCTTCTTAATGAACTCTCATTTTTAAAATAAATAACTTTTCTTACAAGAGAATATTTTTGAGTTTTTATTAAAATGTCTCTGCATTTAATTTTTTCATGAATATACACTTTAATTCTGAGTTGATATGACTGAGAAAATAAGGCTAAAGGATGCCCACAGACATAACTTTGAGTGTGTTTGTGTGTGTCCAGGTGCATAATATGGACCAATACTTCAATCAATGGCTGGTGGTATGTCACAATTATTCTTTCCTTTAAGATCTGGCTCATACTGAGGTCATTTTAGTGGTTTATAAAATGCCTTCTGGGTGGAGATTGCTGGCTTTTTCTTGGCCTAGAAAAAGTTATAGTTTCAGAATTCTGTTTAAACTGGTAGCAATCTATCTTAATGGATAGGTTTAGTGTTTCCTAGGAAGAATGGAAGAAAAAAAACATTATTCTTAAATATACTTCACAAAATAACAACCTGCTGGCTAAGGAAAGTTATAAAATTGAAAACATTGCCCTTCAGCTAAGTAAAAATGACTTCACTCTTTTCTAAGAATGTTATTTGTATTTATTCTCATATTAGAAGGAAAAAATAACTACCACCCTCGGCACTAATAATGCATTTTAAGTAATTCCAATTTTTAAGTGGTATTAACACCCACACAGAATTCATACCTCTATTTGTGAACAAACATTTACAAGGATCATTACTCAGAAACAACTTGAAATTTGAAATGATCAGTAAAAATAACACTCTACTTTTGGATATTTCTGTCATTCTATGTGACCTTTTCTTCCATAGCTACTTGACTGGGTTTCTTTGCCAACCTACAGTACTGAGCATTTAAAAACAGAATTATTAAATCCAGTCTATTCCAGAAGTCGACTGGTTTGATCTTATAAGTTGTGCCAAGACTATCTGATATTTTAAAAAGGAAAAAAAAAAAAACTTTTTCAAAAAAAAAAAAAAAGAATGGAAAATTACTTGTAAGGAAAGGAAAAGTGGGAGCAGGGGACTGATTGTTTGATAAGGATGTCTGTAAATCTTTAACTTCAGCTCTGTGCTGTCCCCCACTTGGCTATCAGTTTATTTATCGCCTGACATTTCCTTCTTGGTCCACAGTGGAGAATCCAGTTTATAAACCCCGCTGAAACGCGATCCCATAACCCTACTGCCTCTACTGAAGGGCTGACCTCGCCTCCTGCTTTCCTGGACAGTCGGCAATGGTAAACCCTGTTTCCTCCACTGCCTCACCATGTGTGTCTGCATCCTCCAGCTTAATCCCTCCAGAAGTCTGTCCTCTTCCTGTATGATCCTAATCCCTGCACCTGTGTTCTCAAGCGCCTTCCCTTCTTGTTTTTCTTGTCTCATTGTATTTCTTTCTCAATCTGTACATGCTCAGATCAACTGAATCGTAAAAGTAAAATGTTTCTGTCTAACCTGCTTCTTCATTAACCTATTATTATTGTCTCTTCCTGATGTAGCTTTTGGAAAGAGAAAGCTGTCCCTGCTGTTTTCACCTCTTCCAATAGCCGTTTTCCTGTGAGTGAAAGAGGCATGGGCTTTGGTCTCTCTCACTCTCCCGGAGATCTGCAAGTAACTTCAAATCAACAAATTCAGACACGGTATGCCTGAGGACGCATTTCCCTAGCTTTGCTTGGACAAGTGGCAAAAACTGAGAAAGAGAAGTCTATCAAAATGTACCAGTCCCTGTTGCAGTAGAAATTCATTGCTAAAGAGACACCAGACTCTGCATTTGATGGTGGCTAGCTCTCATCGAGGACATTTAAGCAGAAGACCTAAAGTCACTTTCTCTCTCTCTCTCTCTTTCAACAGCAGCAAGATCCTAGAGGGTGCTGCTGCCCAAAGACCAAGATTCATCCAGCTGTAAGGACCACTCACCTACGACTGTAGTAAAAAAGGAAATAAACAATAGCCTTCTATCCCATTAAACCACTGAAATGTATTTGTGAGCTACTGACCATGTGCAGCCCATCCTGCCTGAAGCAGGTGCTGCAGACCACTATCCCTCCCTCAAGTTCTTCTCAGATTTTGCATCACAAAACTTTCTGGTTCTTCTACTGTCTTTGACATCCCTTCACGGTTTTCTCTGATTATGCCTCTTCAAATGCACAAGTGACCTAACTCTGGCCCCAGTTGGCCACAACTGCCAGAACTACGCCAATCCAAAGCCAGAAGCCAGGAACCAGGAGCTTCTTCCAGGTCTCCCACATGGATACAGGTAGGCCATCTTCTATTGCTTTCCCAGGCCATAGCAGAGAGCTGGATCAGAAGAGGAGCAGCCGGGACTAGAACCGGCGCCCATGGGGAATGCTGGCACTGCAAGCAGTGGCTTTACCCACCACAGCACAGCACAGATCCTGCCAGTTTTAACCCAGCACCATAGCTACTATTGATCCAGAAACTGGACACTGCTTCCCCTTTACCCTTTACCTCTGCCAGACCAAATTTTCTGCTTCCTGTGCTTCTTTGTCTAGCTAGTTCCCAATTCAAATTCTAAGCTAATGAATCTGACTGAGTAAGCTGAAGTTACAAGCTGACATCCTGTCAGAAAAGAAGGTCGGGTCTAAGTACTGGGCTGAATTGGGGAACCTCAATATTCATACATTCAAGTCCTCATTCCCAGTTCCTAATAATGTGACTACATTTCACTATTATATCGTTAAAGAAGTAAATACATTAGAAATAAGGAGGTCCCAAAATCCAGTGTGACTGGTGTCCTTATAAGAAGAGAGAATTTGGGAGTAGATGGGTTGAGAGGGAAGACCATGTGAGAAGACAACCTGCAGGAGTTCTTCTCCCAGGTGTTGTACAAATAATTTAACAAATACCTGGCTTTAGTGAATGCAAAGATGTTTCTAATCAGAATTACCTTTCAAAAGTGATTCTTACCTCAGACTGCAACCAGAATGCCACCATGGGGCGGGGGTGGCAGGAGGTCTGACATTGTGGCACTGACTTCCCTTATCACAGTCCCAGTTAGAGTCTGGCTGCTTCGCTTCTGATCCAGTTCCCTGCTCGTGTACCTGGGAAAGCAGTAGAAGATGGCCCAAGTGCTTGGGCACCTGCCGCCCACAGAATAGACTCTGATGGAGTTTCTGGCTCCAGCTTGGCCCGGCCCTGGCCATTGAGGCCCTTTGGAGAGAAAACCAGTGAACCCCACTTCCAAACATTCAAGTTTAATGGCTCTGGGACATAATTTATTATTTTTTAACAAATAAATGAATTTTATTGCTGAATTTCCCACTAACACTGAGAAATATTTTTTTAGGTTATTTTTATTTATTTTTTGACAGGCAGAGTGGACAGTGAGAGAGAGAGACAGAGAGAAAGGTCTTCCTTTTCTGTTGGTTTACTCCACAATGGCCGCTGCCGCCGGCACACCACACTGATCCGAAGCCAGGAGCCAGGTGCCTCTCCTGGTCTCCCATGGGGTGCAGGGCCCAAGGACTTGGGCCATCCTCCACTGCACTCCCGGGCCACAGCAGAGAGATGGCCTGGAAGAGGAGCAACCGGGAAAGAATCCGGCGCCCCGACCGGGACTAGAACCCGGGGTGCCAGCGCCACAGGCGGAGGATTAGCCTATTGATCCACGGTGCCGGCCAAGAAATATTTTTTTAAAAACACTGACATTACACAAATTATTTAGGAGTCCAACAGTTAACCATAGTTTATAATAAAAAAGTAGAAAAGTGATATTAGAAATTTTTTTGCAAAAAGTATAACTTCTAACAGCAAAGGACTATGAACCAATGAATGGCAGAAATATGGGCTAGAGAAGTACTCAGTCACCACCCAAAGATCGTAGTCTGAGCCATGAACCAGATTTCATTTGAGGATTTATACATTCTGTTTGCTTCTGAGCTAGTCTGTCCTGTTTTTGTCCTTCTCTTATAAGAAAAGAGGACTTTACTGTTGCTGGGACAAAGCACTATATGTGAATTTTGGAGAACGTGGAGGGATTGTCCTTCTCCCATGATACCTGAACAAGAGAATAGTTAGTATACTTTAACCTTAAAACCTTGTCCCGGACCTAGTTATTTGAATATTGTAGCCTCATAGATTTTCTTAAATGCTATGCCATCTCCATGTTTATGTACATTTTATAGATATGTAAATAAATAAAATAAGTATGTACATATGTATGTATAGACATAATAATAAAATTCCTTCATTTTAAAAAAATACAGCTTGACCGCATACAGACTCAGATTAAATTATTATAGAGATTCACTGAAATATATATCATACAATATCTTATATATATCATTATAGCAATTCACTGAAATAGCTTATTTCTGTATTCTTCTGCATGTGGCTAATATTTTTGTTGTTTTTATTTGTTTATTTATTCCTTCTGGGATTGACTTAAGGCTCTGATATGACGCAAATGTTCAGTCATCTCTCTTAGGGTCAAACCACACACCAAGGCTTCTCTTTTGAAGCTGTTTCTCCATGTTGGATGGATGTAGTATCTGGGCTAAGTGCTCTATAGAAATAGATGGAAATACACCAAAGAAGGCACTCCGAGGAAAGGCAAGTGTTGTCTGTCATCTGATCAGGGTCACTGAAGCAGTGGTGGGAAGCACAATGGCCTCTGCGGCAGTAAAGCCTGTCTTGACGTTGTCTGTGTACTTGACCACCACACACGTGAAAAGCCCCTGACCGTTGCTAGAAAGATGATAAACCAGACACATGCTGTGTGTAACCATAGAAAAATCCTTTTTCTTTCATTTCAGCTACATCTGACAAGTAGACACCGACTAATGTCACAACAATCCCTGATAGATATATTTGAATATTTCTCACTCAAAGGGAAGTGTCTGAAACCTTTAAAACTTTTTCAAAATACACTTCTGTAAATCCCGAACACAATTCAGCAACAGCTATGGCAGCAAACCCCAATAATGGATTCTGATCCTTTGCAACTTCTGTAGCTTGGGCTGGTTTCCACTGTACAAGTGTGACTCCATCACGTAGCATAAAAAGTGAAATCCATGTAACTTGCTGAGGGCCCTATTTAACATTAAAACAGTACATAAAGCAGTACAGGGAATCTTCAGTTGGTAGGTCACCTGGTATACTGCTGCATCCAGATTGCTAAGGGGCTGGGAAAGCCATGTTGTTCTGAGCAGCATACAATGGTGATGGCACACTTAACTTCATCAGTTCTTTGGGGATTCCCAAGACATTTTCACTTAGAGACGTCTTGAGTCTACGCAGACTATCAGTGTCTTTAGCTAAGAGTCCCATGCTTAGCAATAACTGCAACTTCTGTGACACACAGAGCTGTGGTTGAAAAGTAGCATTCTCTGTGTGTTGTCCTTGTGTATCTTAACCTGTAGCATTAAGCTGAGCCTCCGAGGTCATGACCATCAAACAGTGTAACTTGAATACTACACTGACATTTTCTCTTGGGGTAGCCATGGTTTAAATGTCATTTTTAAAAACATATTAAATAATGTTTATCCTTATTTTAGACTTATTTATTTATTTATATGAATGCAGAGAAACAGAGAGAGAAACAGAGATCTTCCATCCACTGATTCACTTCCCAAATAGTCACAATGGCAAGGACTGGGCCAGGCTGAATTCAGAAGCCAGGAGCTTCATCTGTGTCTCCCATGCGCATGACAAGGCTCCCCACATGTACTTGGGCCATCTTCTTCTGCTTTTCCTGGCACCTTAGCAGGGAGCTGGATCATAACTGGAAGAGCCTGTACATGAACAAGTACCCACATGGAATATCGGCATAACTTTGAGGGAATAAAACAGAGGACTAGCATTGGAACCTGGGAAAAGTAGTAGTAATATCCCTTCTAAATAGGAGGAGAGCTAGACCAAGTTCATGAATTAAAAATCATTTTCTGAATGACAGTGATTCTTTCCATAATGATCTACAGGTTCAAAACAACCCTAACCTAAAGCTGAAGAAAGTTGTTCATAAAACTTGACAAGCTCATTCTAAGATTTCTATAAAAATAGAAAAGGACTCAAGATAGTCAGGGAACTCATAAATGAGACAGGGAAAACACTCCCTTCCCTCACACACCTGAATTGATAAGCTGTGATAATTAAGATGGTACTGTGAGAGGTCAGTAAAGTTGGCAGATGGAACAGCAAAGTCAGTAAGAAACCTTTGAATAATGAAACACTAATACACAACAGAGGTGCATTGGTAAATAGGCAGGTATAAAACCCAGAAATTTTTATCTGTAAGCAAAAAATATTCAAAACATCCCTATGTCACACAATACACAAAAATCAACGCCAGATGCTGAAGACTATAAATGCCAGACGAATTTTAACAATTTTAGAAGAAATTATATGTATCATAATTAAGAAAAGATTTTTTAAATAAGGACTCTAAAAATGCTAATCGGTGGCCTGTATTTGGCCTAGCAGTTTGGGCACTGTTAAGATGCCCATTTCTACCAACAGGGTGCCTTGCCTGGGTTTGAGTACTGGCTCTCCTCTGGATGCTAACTTCTAGCTAATGTAGATACTGGGAGGCAGTAGGTTCTGGCTCACGCAGTTGGTTCCTCTAAGATTTCTCAAGTACCCTTGTCTTATGGTTGCAGAACTTGGATCATTGGCAAAGTCTTACAAAAGAAAAGAATTACCAAACCATCTTTCACAGTCCCAGTCGAAAAACACCAAACAAACTCTGGTGTGGATGCATGGTCGACTCAAGTCAATCCCTGTGTCAAGTGGAGGGAAATGATACAGGTTTCTTAGACAAACCTCTTGTCAAGACTCAAATGAAAGACACATTCCACTCTGAACCACTGTGATCCTGTTAGGAAGCAGGAAAGGGGAAAAGTATGCCTGGGAATTAACTAAACTATCCATTGCACCTAATTGGAAATTAATTAGATAACCATTATTTAAAATATCAAATTCAGGGGTGAGTGTTATCACATATCAAGTAAGCCATTGCCAGCATCCTATACAGGCACGGGATTGTGTCCCTGTTACTCCACTTCCAAACCAGCTCCCTGCTAATGGCCTGGGAAAAGAAGTGGGAAGTACCCCAAGAAGCCGGCAGCCTGCCTTTAGCCTGGAACACCAGCCCAAGCCATTGTGACCATCTGGAGGAGTGAACCAGCAGATGGAAGCTATCTCTTTGTCTCTCTCTTGCCCTCTGTGTGTGTGTTTGTGTGTGTGTGTCTCCCTCTCTCTGTGTATCTCTGACTTAAGTAAATAAATCTTTAAAAATAAAATATCAAAATAAAGACATTAGTGGCCGAAATTTTTCTTATACAGTATCATATATTCTTTATTCTTTTGTGGTATCCTCTCTTTTTTTAAGATTTTATTTATTTATTTGAAAGGTAGAGTTATGTACAGTGAAAGAAGGAGAGACAGAGAGAAAAGTCTTCTATCCACTGGTTCACTCCCCAAATGGCCACAACAGCTGGAGCTGTGCCGATCCAAAGCCAGGAACCAAGAGTTTCTTCTGGGTCTCCCATGTGGGTTCAGGGGCCCAAGTGCCTAGGCCATCTTCTACTGCTTCCCCACACCATAGCAGGGGAAGCTTAGCATAGCTCATCATCAAAAGATGAGCTGCCAGGACTAGAATCAGCGCCTGTATGGGCTGCTGGCACTGCAGGTGGAGGATTAACCTGCTGCACCATAGTGCCGGCCCCAGAGTCTCTTCTTTAGTAATATCGTATCTGTATTCCTAGCTCTCTCTATTTTAATTTAATATTCTGGGGAAGTGAATTTGAGCATCAGAGCCAGCATTTACACAGCAAAGTAATAATTATGCAATTTACTTTCACTAGCCAAATGCAATGGGAATCAAAAAGCCTCTCTTACTTAAGATACTTTAATAGTACTAATCTTTAAGCCATAAAATGCAGTACACAGTGTTTAAGGAGACAATTCATTAGCCTCACAGATGAGTTGGTAATGAAACCTCTGCAATCGAAAAGAAAATGAAGACCCTAACATATTTAGATGTTCAACTTCAGTGGGATTTCTCCATTCATGAATTGTTTTCCATTACTTGATCCTCCAGGCTTATGTTTCTTATCTGCTTTAAATCTTTAACAAATTATTGACTTGTACTTAATCAGCCACATTCATAAATGTCATCTCCATTAAACACAATGATCCATCGTTGGGTCATTAATGCAGCAATGCCACTGTAGGCACCTGCATGTTTCAGGGTTAATTTCTGTCCCTGGGACAGCATACAAAGACAGTATGCCACTTTTTAAGGGTCTATTGTTATTAAAATACACAGACATCAATAATAGGAAACAAATGCTGTTAAATTTGAAAGTCTCTTTGTGATCATTTCAGTGTTCCTCTTCTGTGTTCTAACAACACACTTCATAGTCAATGCATCAGACAGAATACCAGTACCCAAAGATGTCCACGTCCTAATCCTTGGAACCACTGAACACAGTACACCATGGGACAATGGGACTCTACAGCTGTGCTACACTTAAGGACCTTAGATGGGGTGATTATCCTGGATTAACCGGGTGGGCCCAATCTCCTCACATGGGTTTTTTAAGACACAGAATCTTGCCTGATTGTGATCAGAGGGTGGTTTCTAAAGCAGGATCAAAGAGATGAAGCATTTCTGCTTTGGAAATGGAGGAAGAAGCCCATGTGCAAAGAATGTGGGCAGCTTCTAAAGCTAGAAAAAGAAAGGAAACAGATTTTCCTCTGGAGCCTCCAGAAGGAAGGCAGCCCGACAGCACCTTGATTCCAGCCCAGTAAAACCACGTCAGACTCTCCAAATCACAAGAGAATAAAAAATTTGTATGTTTTCAAATCATTAAGAGTATGATGATTTGTCACTGCAGCAATAGACAACAAGTTGGCAAATATTGTGATATTTGAAGTACCTTCAAAATTCGAATGCATAAAAATATCCCATTTAAATGAGACTTTTTTGTGATATTTGGTTTATATTCCTTCTTCAAATTCTTGATCTTTTCAGTTAAAAAAGGATAGGCTTCCTTTTCTGTAGGATTCACCCACTTGTGAATATTCATTATTTCTCAATAAAATGAGGCTAGTTATAGTTAACTAACTTGGAAATGTTGTTTAATTATGGCACTTGAATCTGCCCTTTGATTGTAAATGTTGAGGTGTGGTTTCTGAGAGTAAAAGAAACTTCTAAAAGGCATCAGTCAGTCAGCAAGTGAAGATGAATCACGGTTCTGAGCTATACCCATCGCTGATTTTCCATATCATGGGTAAAAATACCCTAAAAAAGGAACTAAGTTACTGTGCAGAGTCTGCTCCTACCTCGTGATGCGAAGTGACACTGCGCACCAGGCTTGCCACTGACATGTGCTGCTTCCCCAGCAGAAACAGAGCAGGCTGCCCTTGGCCATAATCCCCAACTTGTGTCCCCAGTGATGCTGTTGTTGTCATGGGCTGCATCCCATCACCTTGGCTGCTGCTCGTTCCTACATTACCCACCCCTCCTGCAAGGCTTGCCCCAAGGTGACCTCCTTGACAAGTCTCACCATAGGCACACTGCATTTGCTATTTCCAAACTGTTAACCTTCCTATCTAGAAAGTGTAGGCAGTAGGGTGTCAGTGTCTTCGCATCTGCATAACTGGAGTCATGTTTCATATCATTGTTTTCAGGAGCCCATTCCGCACGGGGCAATGTGTAATTCCCAGGCCTACCCGACTGAAGGCAGCTTTTGTATATTAGATTCTGCAAGAGATGCTGTGGATCACGGCTTCCTCAGCATAGATTTTCATAAGCAAAACTACCAAGTCAAAGATTGCATATTTTAATAATATCCCCATCAAATGTGTATGTAAATTTCTGTTTTTAATCAAATCCTGAACAAAAGTGAGTACTTTTTTTTTTTCTTTTGTTAATTCGGTAGGTAAAGTATTACACGTCCTGGTAGAATAGATTTGCAACTCTTTGACACCTACCGAAGTTAAAAAAAAAAAAAAAACACTGCTTGATTTTCCTGGTTAGGAACTTCTCTATACTCACTGAAGGCATGTTGCTAAGTTAGAGCTGGAACAGCTGGGAGACGAAGTCTTGCAGGCCATCTTCTTACCCCTTCCCTCTCCAACAATCTGTCCCTCGATTTCCCGCTTCATGAAAGGACATCGGGCATTTTTGCATTTCTCCTCCTGTGAATTTTTATGTCATAATTCTAAATACAATTTTGGGGTAGTAGTCACCTAATCCAGTTATTTCCCCATGAAAATATCCTGTATTTTTTATTTGTGACTTTTCTAAATGTAGTAAAAAAGACATCTTTTTTTTAAAGAGGAACCAAATCTATCTTGTAAATGAGAACTAAGTTTATTTTACTAAACTGCTAGCTTAAGCATAATTACCTACACAAACAACAGAACTTCCAATCATTTCTTCATGAGTACATGTCACAAAGCTGGAAACCCTGAGATAGATGTGACCAATAGAATTATCTCTGTTCTGGTCAAGTTGGGTTTATTTTCTAATAGTTACATTCTGCTCCCTTCAGGTTCTACCATAGAGGAAGGGGGGAGAAGGATTGAACTTGGGAGGAGGCTTATCTTTCCAACCAGAGTTGGGTATAAAACACAGATTTTCCACTACTCAAAAACATGAAGCCCCTGAACTTTCCTGTAGAATAGTAACTGTTGGTGGATTCAGGATTCAGTCATCTGTTTGGGTTGCTATAACAAAATATCACAAAGTGAGTGGCTTAAGCAACAGACGTCTGTTTCTCACAGGTCTTAAGGCTGGAAATCCAAGATGAAGGTGCCAGCAGGGCTGGTTTCTGGTGAAGCCGTCCTGGCTTCCTGCTATCTGCCTCTCTCTGTGCATGTTCCTGCTGTCTGTTCCTCTGTATATATGAACACCTGTCCTACTGGATGAAGACCTCATCTTCAGGATCTAATTTAACATTAGTTATCGCCTTAAAGTCTGTCTTTCCAAATACAGTCACACTGGGGATTAAAGCTTCCACATAGGAATTTTAAAAATATACCAATCAGTCCACCACATGGGAACTCAACTTTTACTGCTTACTCACATCTCGTACTATGCAGGTTCATGCTACCATAGTAGCAAAATATACAAAGTGATACAAAGAGGAATTCCATAATCCCAATGATAGTGATCTTTCCGGCTTTCAATGGGACATGGGTAATTCCAGACTGAGAAGTAAATCAATGGAATAAATAATATATCATTCCAGATTGAGCTATAAATTATTGGAATAAAATAGTTTGTATTTGATAAATTGAAGCATGTATGCAAAATATTAAGCAAAATTACAATTATTATTTTTGAAAAATCACTTTTGTGATGAACATTTGGCAAAACAGTTGAGACACCACTTGAGGTGCTTACATCCCATTTCAGAGTGCCTGGTTTGAGTCCTGACTCTGCTTCCAACTCCAGCTTCCCACCAAGGTGTGCTCTGAGGGGCAACAGGTAATGGCTTGCGTACTCATCCCTTTCATTCATGTTGGAGACTCAGATGGGGTGTGAGTCTCCTAGTTTCAGCCTGGCCAGTCCCAGCTACATTTGGGGTATGAACTAGCAGATGGAAGATTCTCCCTCCCTCTCCCTCTCTCTCATCGCCCTGCCTTTCAAATAAATGCAATTAATATTTTTTTTTAGAAAAATCACTTTTATATCCCAAACCCAAGTATTTCAACATTAAGACTATAAACTGAAAATAGCTTAAAAGACTGGTCCTGTGTTAACATTTGATGAATTGAGAAAATCAACCATCAGAAAACATTCCACCCAGGAGTTTTCCCTTTAATTGTTTTGACATTTGTAAAAGTCCCCTCCTTCCTCCTTTTTTCTATTAATGAGTTAGGGGCTTTCCAGCTGCAAGGCAGCTTTGAAGTAACCTATCTTCCTAGGACTTGTAATGTCCTCTAGAGTGATCTCCCTAAATCCTCTTAGAGAATATGGTGCTCAAAGCTTTTGTTCTATATAATGGCTCCCAGATGGGAAGAATAGCTCAGCACCAAGTAACATGGCCTATGCTTAAAGCCCAGCCCTGCAGTCAGGCACCATTAGGTATTGCAGGATGGTGGGGTGAGAGGAGAGAGCCCCCATCTGCAGAAGGAGTGGTTCTCACCAGCACAATGCCCACCACAACACATTCCAGAAAATGAGCAAACAGAAAAAAGAAAGAGTCCTGAGAGCTGACTAGGTATGCATGCATGCATGCATGCGAATAGGTATGTGTGTGTCACAGACACCCTCAAGAGTTGCATATTTTTTATATATGTATCTTTATATTTTCTGTTTCAATATCATTTACCATCTCCCAGGCATCTGTAAATGTTGAGTACTCTTCTTACGGTACCACTTAAGATAAAAAAAAATAGTATTTCAAAAGCACTATACACTTTTAACAAAAGCCATAGATTATACCTTTGTTTATGAACTTTTAAGTTCTCTAGACAATTCCAGAATCTTTGAGTTGTGGCCTTCAATGTGACTTTGGCTACATCAGAAAGAAAACTGAGTCATTACATATTTGCCTGAGAAGGCCGATTCGTACAGTTTCCAGGAGTGTTCCTAATCTGATACAATGTTAGTGATACAGATTCCTGCATGATTTGTTCTCTGAGGGTAAAGCAAAACTTTTTGTGCCCTTTTGAAATGCTATTAGAGAGCAAAATAAAACACCTTATAATCCTAATTGGAAATGCCAAAGATTTGATTAGATTTCTAAATCCAGATGCTGTTTTCCATGATTAGGAATGTGTGGTGTTACCACTAATGCCATACAGAATTGATCTACTTGGAGAGACCCTGGGGCCATTATATGTAAAACAGAAGGGAGCCAGATCTCCAGGGTACACCATTTTGGGTGCCAAGTTTTTCCCTGTGGTGTAGGGGATCTTCCTTCGGAACAAATTCTGTTCGAGCTGAGCCTCCTTTAAATTTAGCTTTTCAGACATCATTGCATTTAGCAAAATGAGATTTTGGCTGGATGTCACCTTGAGCAGACTCAGCTTACAGCCTGAGAATCTTCTAGAATACCACTATTTACACTGCTGAGATTTTTTTGAAGAGAGAACACATCAACCCTGGAAACTGGTCGAACTTTTATTTGGCTGCTCCTGAGAACTGCTTCTCTTTCATTTATGGAATACCAGAGATATGAATGGGCCCTCCTTTGCTTGGCTGTCATGTAACCTAAAATACGGTGTTAAGAAAACAGATGAATGACGGAAAAACAGATCATAGATGACTCTGAGGCAGTAAAATTATTCTTAAAGTGCCTCAGTAGTGCGCATGTATAATTGTACCTTCATCAAACTCTATAAGGATATACAACATCAAAAATGAACTCTAATGCAAGTGATGGACCTTGATATTAGTTATGTGTTCGTCAAAGTTCATCCACTGAAACAAAAATATACTACTATGGTACAGGATGTTGATAGAGGGGAGGCTGTGTGCTTGTAGAGGCAGAGGGTTTATGGGAACTCTGAATTTTTATTCAGTTTTTTTTTTTTTTTTTTTTTGACAGGCAGAGTGGACAGTGAGAGAGAGAGACAGAGAGAAAGGTCTTCCTTTGCCGTTGGATCACCCTCCAATGGCCGCCGCTGCAGCCGGCACACCGCGCTGATCCGTTGGCAGGAGCCAGGATCCAGGTGCTTTTCCTGGTCTCCCATGGGGTGCAGGGCCCAAGCACCTGGGCCATCCTCCACTGCACTCCCTGGCCATAGCAGAGAGCTGGCCTGGAAGAGGGGCAACCGGGACAGAATCCGGCGCCCCAACCGGGACTAGAACCCGGTGTGCCGGCGCCACTTTATTCAGTTTTTATGTAAAGCTAAAACTGCACTAAAATATAATTTTTAAAGCAGATATTTGTTCTTTGTTTATGGTTCTTGGCACTTAGCTCTTAAACCCTTAAAATTTCCTGAATGATAAGACCTTTCATTATTCAAAAGGAGCAGCAAGAATATATAATAACTTAATAAATACAGATACACAACAACAGAGCACCTAAATATATAAGGCAAATATTCATAGATCTGAAGTGAGATATGGACTACAATACAATAATAGTAAGAAACTTCAACAATCAACTTTCAGCAATGGACAGATCTCCAGACATAAAATTTATGAGAAAACAACAGACTTAAATAAAACTCTACAGTAATGGATTTAACAGATATAAATGAAGCAGTCTATCCAACAGCTTTAGATTTCACAATTTTTCTCAAAATCTCATAGAACATTCAGTAAAATAGATTATATGTTATATCAGAAAACAAGTCTTAACAGATTTAAGAAGATTGAGTTCATATGATATATCTTTTCTGAACACAATAATATAAATTCAGTCAATAACATGAGCAACTTTGGGAAATCCACAAATTTGTGAAAATTAAACAACATACTCCTAAGCAACCAATGTGTTAATTAAAAATTGGAATGAAAATTGAAAATACCTTGAAACAAGTAAACATGGAAACACAACATAGCAAAAGTTATGAGATGCAGCGAAAGTAGTTCTAAGTGACAAAATTATACATAAAACATCAACATTAAAAACAAAGATCTTAAATAAATAGCCTAACACTACATTTCCAGTAACTAAAAAACTAAAACAAACTAAGCCCAAAGTTAGCAGAAGGAAGTAAATAAATATCAGAACAGAAATAAGTGAAATAGAGACAAGAAAAGAGCAACAAAACTAGGGTCTGGGATTTTTGAAAAGATAAACAAAATCAACAAACTTTTACCTAGACTAACAAAAAAAAGATTAGAATAAATGACAAATAAAAAGGATTTATTGCAGCTGAAAAAAAAAAACAGAAATACAAAGGATCCTAATTTACTTATGAATAATTATACACCAACAAACTGAAGAACCTAAAAGAAATGAATAAATTCCTAGATGTGTACAACTTATACAGATTGCGTTGTGAAAATAGAGTAAAACAACAAGCAAGGAAACTGAACCAGGAGTAAAATTTGTCCCATTGGGAAAAGCCCAGGTGGTAGGATTTCAGGCTCGCTGTTAAGACAGCCATGTCCTTTATCAGAATTAGATTCAGTACCCGCATCTGGCTTCTGACTTGGTTGCCCTACTAATGTAAGCCCTGAGAAGGGCCATTTCTTGCCTTACAGGTACTTGAGTTGTGAACCAGCAGATAGAAATTCTCCCTGTCTATATCTCAGTTTCTCTCTCTGTGTGTATGTGTGTGTGTGTGTTTGTCTCCTTCAAAATAAATAAACAGAATTTTTAAAAGAAAGCCCCAAACCTGATAGCTACAGTGATGAATTCTGTAATTTTAAGAGACAATGCCAACACTTCTCAAACTCTCTCAAAAAAATTGAGGTATAGAGTATACTTCCAAACTTTTATAAGTCCAGCATTATTCTGATATTGCAATGAGAGAGACAGAGACAGAGATACTGACTACATGGCAATATTCCTGGTAAACATAAACGTGAAAATCCTCAACAAACTGAGAAAATCAAATTCAGAAGCACACTAAGAAAATTGCTACAATCAAGTGGGATTCATCCCTATGATGCAGAAAAGATTCAAATATGAAAATCTAAAAATATGATACATCACATTACCAGAATAAAAGATGAATGCATATGTCATTTCAATAGTTGCAAAAAGTTCAACATGGATGACCAGTTATTCCACTTCTATCCATCACAGTACTGTAAGTCTCAATCAGAGCAATTAAACTTTAGGGAAAAAATAAACGGTATCCAAGTTAGAAAGGAAGAAATTAAAATATTGCTATTTGCAAGTGGTACATTGTCAATAGAAAACTCTGAAGATAATACAACAAAGCCTGTTAGAACTAAGAAAGGTGTTCAAACAACTGCAAGATTAAAATAAATATAGAAAAATTGGAAGTTTTGGGAGGCCAGCATTATGGTGTAGCTACTTAAATGGCCACCTGAGAGGCCAGCATCCCACATGATGGCCAGATAGAGTCTTAGATTGCTCAGTTGCTGATTAAGCTCCCTACTAATATGTCTGGAAAAGCAACAGAAGATGACTCAAGTGCCTTAGCACCCAAACCCACATGGGAGACCCAGATGTTGTTCCAGTTTCCTGGCTTCGACCTGGTCTGACACCATCTGTTGTGGCCATTTTGGGGGATTGAACCAGCAGATAAAAGAGCTGTCTGCCTTGTTTGTCTCTCAATCTCTACATAATTCTGTGTTTCAAATAGATAAATAAACATTCAAAAAATTCTAGGGTTGGGTATATATCTTAGCAATTAAGATGCTTACTGCCCACATGACCAGCTGTGGATTCTGATTCTTGCTTCCTGCTAATGCAGACCCTTGGAAGCAAAGGTGATGGCTCAAGTGATTGGGTTCTTGCCATTCACATGAGAAACTAGGACTCAATTCCTGGCACCTAATTATCAGGGAAATACAAATTAAAACCACATGTCATCACTCACAACTGTCAGAATGAGTCTTAACAAAAAGATAAAAGATTAGTGTTGGTGAAGATGTGGATGAAAGAGACCTTGCACACTTTCCTGTGGGCAGGAATGTACGTTGGTACAGCCATAATGGAAAATTGCATGGAGATTCCTAAAAAAATTAAATATGAATTTGCTATACAATAAGGCAATCTTAGCATTGGGTATACATCCGAAAGAAATTAAATCAATATGCTCATCAGAACTTTCCACTGTAATGTTTGTTGCAGCATCTTTCTTTTTTTTAAACTTTTATTTAATAAATATAAATTTCCAAAGTACAGCTTTTGGATTACAGTGGCTTTTTCTCCCCTATAACTTCCCTCCCACTCGCACCCTTCCCATCTCCCGCTCCCTCTCCCATTCCATTCACATAAAGATTCATTTTCAATTCTCTTTATATACAGAAGATCAATTTAGTATATACCAAGTAAAGATTTCAACAGTTTGCACCCATACAGAAACACAAAGTATAAAGAACTGTTGGAGTACTAGTTATAGCATTAATTCACATTGTACAACACATTAAGGACAGAGATCCTACATGAGGAGTAAGTGCAGTGACTCCTGTTGTTGACTTAACAATTTGACACTCTTGTTTATGGCATCAGTAATCACCCAAGGCTCTTGTCATGAGCTGCCAAGGCTATGGAAGACTTTTGAGTTCACCGACTCTGATCATATTTAGACAAGGTCATAGTCAAAGTGGAAGTTCTCTCCTCCCTTCAGAGAAAGGTACCTCTTCTTTGATGGCTCGTTCTTTCCACTGGGATCTCACTCGCAGAGATCTTTCATTTAGTTTTTTTTTTTTTTTCCCCAGAGTGTCTTGGCTTTCCATGCCTGAAAAACTCTCATGGGCTCTTCAGCCAGATCCACATGCCTTAAGGGCTGATTCTGAGGCCAGAGTGCTGTTTAGGACATTTTGCAGCATCTTTCATAATGGCTCAAATATGGAATCAACTTGAACGTTCATTGGTGAATGAATGGATTAAAAAAAGTGGTATACACAATGAAATACAGTTCTGAAGGAGAAGAAGAAAACAGAAGAAGAAGGAGGAGGAGGAGGAGGTGGGGGGGAGGAGGAGGAATAAGATCCTTTCATTAATAATAACATGAGTGAAATCAGGGGACTGGGGATCATGTTAAGTGAAATAAAAGAGGTCCTCCAAAAATTCATGGAAAATGTATATTATGGAAAAAATGTTCATAGGTTGCAAAAATTTTATGTCAAAAATTTGGGCACAACATTTAATTCCATTTTTTCCATGAACTTTTTGAAGCATGTTCATAAGCCAGGCATGGAAGGACTAATACAGATGATCTCAATCTTATGTGGAATCTAAAAGAGTTGACCTTGAAGAAGTAGAGATTAGATAGTTGATGGGCCAAGCATGTCTAGGTTGAGCAAAGGATGTGAAATTTTAAATAGGAGAAATAAGTTCAAGAAATCTATTGTATAACAAGGTGTTGATAGTTAATACTAACATATCACATTCTTTAAAACTTATAGTCTTGCTAACAAAGTAGCTATTAAATTTTCTCAATAGAAAAAAGATAACTTTGTGAGATAGTGCATATGTTAATTAGATTTATTCATTCCAAAATGTATTTGTATTTCAAGACATCATGTTGTACACAATAAATACACACAATTTTGTCTGTTGAATGAAAAAATAAATTAACAAGAGAGATTCCCCTTTGTTCTTTTGTCAGATCTGAGTTTAGTCTAATGAGATAGCTTAGAGTGAGGCTCCTAGGTATCCTCTGTATGGGGCAGAAAAAAAAATAAATTGAAAGTGGAAATTTCAGCCCAACTCACCAATCTAATGCAGGAAGTAGGCTAAAGATTGAGTTATAAAATATCCTAAAAATTAGATTCAAAATCTCCCAGTTTGTTAGTGAGGACATCTCCAGAACCTGGGATGGCAGAGTATCCAAAGACATGTAGAAGCTCTACATCATACTCTCCCCAACTACCTTGCCTTATGCATATCTTCTACTTGTCTTTTCCTGAATTGTATCTTTTCTAATAAACCAGTAAATTTCAGGAAAGTGTTGTCCCAGGTTCAGTGAACTATTTTCGCAAATTATCAAGCCTCTGGATATGGTTGTATAAACCCCTAACTTACAGTCAGTTGGTCAGAGTATGGGAGGCTAGGGATTTCTGACCAGTGTCTAAAATAAGGTATACTTGTAGGGTTGAGTCTTTTAACATGTGGGGTCTGATGCTAATTCCAGGTATAGCGTTTCACATTGAATTGAATTATAGCACATTCAGCTTACTCCAGAGTGTTTAAGAATCTCACAACAAGTAAATACAATTGATAAATTCTTAGAGTAAAATTTGACATATTCACTAAATACAATATTAATTTTACTACATTCAACTTTACTGCTTCAAAGTTATACAAAGAGGAAAGATTTTTCATCTTCTATGACCACTCTTAAATCCAGAAGAACAAATCGCTGGCTACAATGGCAATATTTATCTGAAATGCAGCTAAGCAAATATGCTATCTTTATGGAGTACCAAGAAGCCTTGCTCAGGTATTCACTTTCAAAGACTACACATAGAATGCACAGTAGTATTGATGGTGACTAAAGAATACGCTGACCATACTACAAACATTATCCACTATTTTCCACAGCAGTAGCTCACTACTAGTCATACTTCAGATATGTATTGTACTGTTCATTTTTAAGAATTCTATGTTCATCATTTAATTTAATTTCATTTATTTACAATAAGCATTTCTCCTACATTTTTTGGATGTCATCACCTAAATTCAGAATTCTAGGTGGGACTCAAAAAGATATTCATTGCTCTTTCATATATGTTGCTCTCTGGGTAGCACATATACATAAATGAACAAGCTGGGTGGTCCCACTCATTCCTCTGATTTTCTGCTGTGCCTTTGCAAAACTGAAATTGCAATTTAAGAGGCATTTTTACACAGCTTCAGAACAGTACCACAGAATATATTTCAAGCTCTATTTGCTCCTATATTTTCATTTCAAAGTGGAAGGCAAACATTCCCTTATATTCCCTCTACTTATGACCCCAAAATTATATTCAAAAGGGCCTTGCAGATAACCAATGATGAAAGCCATTATATTATTGCAGGTGGTTAAGGTAAAGAACAAAAGAAGTGCTCTTGATGATTCTGAAAATTACAAAAAGGGGGGTGGGGTGGGATGGGGAGTGGGAGGGTCATTCTTAGATTGTAGGGAATAAAATATGCTTCTAGCACCAACTCAGCAAAAATGAAACCTAATTAAAATGAGAATTTTTTTCACATTCAAAAAAATTATGACTACATTCCTTCTTCACAATGCATGGAGCCAGCAGTAATAGCCCGGTGCTTGAGGTGAGGCAAACATTGACAGAGGACACCACCACACTGTGGAATCTATGCCAGTTAATGTACATGACGAGGTGTCATCAACTGAAGCACAAATTTCACTCCTGTAAATTTTTGTTCACCCTTACCAAACAGGGTGTCCGTCAAAGGGTATCCAAGATCTTGAGCCAGTAACAGAGTTCCCTCTACTAACAACTCTGCTCTCTGGGCTTCCCAAGAACTTACATACCTTACAACCCATCGGACAAATTGAAGAAGGAAATTATATGCATTAGTTATGTAAATCTTTTCAAATCATTCGTAATATATGTACTGAAAAAAGCATTGTTATTTTAGTCATGACTATATTTTTAAGTGCCCAACAAAGTAATCAAGCCCATTAACCCTCCGTATTGAGACACATGCTGCATCTGAAAAGCCATGGAGACGCTGCGGCAGCTTAAAGAAAACGATTCTAATGTTAAGATTAACTCTTGCCCCAAGCCAGTGCTGGTGTCACTAAGCTGAGCAACAGAAATATTTAGTACCTGGATTCATTCAGAGTTCAAATCTCAGTTCTGCCACCTTTAGTACCAAATACTTAATCAATAATATAGTGAATATCATTTGGGTAATGAAATAACAGTAGCTTATAAAGCACCAACCAATGGATTGATATTAATACCAAGGAGGGAAAAAGAATGTGGGTTCCTCCAATTGTGCTCAGGAAAAGGCCAGCAGATTAACTATGAAAGATGTGGCAAAAAGGGTGATGTGGAGCACACTCATTTGCTCATGCAAACATCAAATATTTATCAAGTGCCTACTATGTGCCAGGTTCTGTGCTGGGACAGGAATGCACACAATAAGCAGAACAGAATCCTGCCTTCAAGATGCTCACCACCTAATAAAACATTTAATATCAGAAGGAAGGCATTTTCAGGTTTTCTTTTATGTGGTGTTAATGTGCTGTCTGCTCAAAGACTTGGAAAATGCTGGGTTAAAATTAAAGTTTCCTTCTGTGCCAGGCACTGTTGTAAGCATTTTGCAGATATTAACTCTTAATTCATTAGACCACCCAGTGAGGCAGTTGTTTTTATTAAACCTCATTTTTACACACAAGTAGACACAGAGTGGTTAGACAGCTTGCTCAAGGTCACACTGCACAGGTTTTCAATAGTTCACAAGTTGAATTTCTTAGAACAGAATATGATTGTTTCCCAACTTTTGGGACTATGAGAACTACTTTTTTTCCCTCTTACAGAGAATTTCATGAGATCAATATTTTAAAGGAAATGCCTATGGAAATGTTATGAACCGTTAAAGGGAAAGAATAAACCTTTACTTCCAATTTCACCTTACCGTATACAATCAGCATTAAATATTTCACTTCTTCCCTTCATTTTGAGAAAGTCAAAGTCCCAAGATGCGATTCTTATTTTCTAGCCTTTGTTCTCAGGTGTTCAGCCATACTTGCAACAAATTTGGGAATACAATTTATAGATGGACAGCACCGTAGAACAGAACAGAAGCCAAGGCTGGCATTTCAACACACCTCGTATTGACAGCAGTATGGAGATTGGAATCATTGTGCAGCCATAAGTTAGAGGATAAAAAGAAACCTGACAAGTTTTTTTCATAACAAGATCAAAGTGATTATGACAGATTGTTAAAACACAGCCTGAGTTTTCAAGTTGCTAATTTGTCTTCTTGCTGCTTCTCAGAGAAGCAGCTTATGAAGGGCCCTTTCATTACAGAAGTTTAACAAGTGGCAGAGGATGCCCTTCATAGCGGAATGGTTTGACTCCTTGAGGAAATAGAGCTTTTATCTATTTGCAAATGATCAGGTCCAAAGGGGGAAAGGAGCCTGAGATTTTAGCAACATAATCACAGATCCATTGTAAATTTCTTAAAAGTAAAGTAGAACGTAACATCGGCAGTTATGTATCACCTATCCTCAGCACTGGAACCCAGCAACTAATGCTTACTTTTCAAAATTCATTATTTCAGCAAATAGAAGTATCCTAAAAAAATCAGTGACAGGGGCCGGCGCTGTGGTGCAGCGCCAGCATCCCATTGTGGATGCCGGTTCTAGTCCAGGCTGCCCCTCTTCCCATCCATCTCTCTACTATGGCCTGGGAAAGCAGCAGAAGATTGCCCAAGTCCTTGGGCCCCTGCACCTGCATGGGAGACCTGGAAGAAGCTCCTGGCTCCTGACTTTGGATTGGCTCAGCTCCAGTAGTTGCAGCCTTTTGGAAAATGAACCAGCAGATGGAAGACTTTTCCTCTCTGTCTATCCCTCTCACTGCTGTAACACTACCTCTCAAATATTGACTAAAATCTTTTTAAAAGATCAGTGACAAATTGTTCAAATTGCTCATTCCATTGGTCACACTAAAGCCTCTCCTTTTTTTTGTATAAGATCCTACCATTATAGTGTACTATGATGAATACAGTCCTTTTTCTGTGTAGAAATTTAATAAAGGTCAAATTTGAGAATTTTTTTAAAGTATTTCAAATGCAGTATGTATCTTCAAACAAGAATTATGGACGACAATAATTTTAGTACTCAGAAATTCCTGTATTGTTTACAAAATACAGAGGTGAGGAGGGTAGGAAGGTTGATGGTAGGTGGGTGAGAGGCCTTCTGTCTGAGACCCCCATTCTCTCAAGGGAAAACAAGGCAAGGTCATCAGCAGGTAGGGCAGAGGACAAGAGAAAGAGTGGCAGGTACCTGTTGAAGGTTTGCAGCCAGAAATTTAAAGTAAGACTATTCAGTAATCGTGCATGTTTTTCTTTGGGAGCTTTTGACTGAGCTACAAGCGTAGAGCACAGAAGAGGCTTTCGCTGTTGTTGTTTGTAACCAGAGTAGGGATTTTTTTCGTGACATCAACATGAGAGAAAAAAGACCAGGGAATTATATGTGCAAAGAAATGTTGCAATTAGAGACAATAGAATCTGATCTAGGTAAGACAAAACCAAATCAAACCAAACCAAACCAGGGAGAACACAAGATAGGATGACTAGGAGGGAGATGTGGTAGGTTCAGTGGACAGTAGGTCTTATGAGGTCTTTGGTGTCAACATAAGAGTAAATGACTTAGGAGGGTGAAGGATTAGACCACTGACCTTTTGCATAAATTATCCCAGTTTCTCCCATAATACCAAAAGAGAAATTTTATTGCCGATTCACTGACTAGAAAAATGGAGCTCAGTGAATTCCAAAGTCTTGTCTAAAATAAAACTAAACAGCAATGGAAGACCAGATTATGACCCAGTCTTTGAACTGCAAACCTGACTGCTCTACCCAAAAGTAAGTATAATTCTCTAAGATATTACACATTTCCATTACCCACTTCATTCATTACCTTCAAAAGAATAAAGCTTTTCTCAGGGAAAAGTGCCACAATAATAAAATTTGATCTCTGAATATTTCCCACACAACTTGGATTCATAAAATTGTGGGCCCACAATATTTAAAAGCACTTTTCAAAGAATCCTCAGAATGAATGTGTCCAATTTATCTCCTGCCTCTGTATGAGAATACAGCAGACCAGAACTGATACAGAACTGCCTATTGGAACTTTGGACTGGGAAAGGCATTTAGTTAAGCTGCTAGTCTAGAACCCGCATCCCGTGTCAGAGTCCCTGGATCCAACAACTCGCCCTGGCTCCTGATGCTAACTTCCCGCCAATGCAGACTCTGGGAAGATGCAGCTGATGGCTCAAGTAATTGAGGTCCTGCCACCCATGTGGAAGAGTGGAAGACCTGGATGGAATTCCTGGCTTCCAGCTTCAGCCCAGATTTTTTTTTTTTTTTTTTTTTTTTTTTTTTTTTTTTTTTGGACAGGCAGAGTGGATAGTGAGAGAGAGAGAGAGACAGAGAGAAAGGTCTTCCTTTGCCATTGGTTCACCCTCCAATGGCCGCCGCGGCCAGTGTTCTGCGGCCGGCACACCGCGCTGATCCGATGGCAGGAGCCAGGCTCCAGGTGCTACTCCTGGTCTCCCATGGGGTGCAGGGCCCAAGCACTTGGGCCATCCTCCACTGCACTCCCTGGCCACAGCAGAGAGCTGGCCTGGAAGAGGAGCAACCAGGACAGAATCCAGCACCCCGACCGGGACTAGAACCCGGTGTGCCGGCGCCGCTAGGTGGAGGATTAGCCTAGTGAGCCGCGGCGCCGGCCCAGCCCAGCTATTAATAGGAGGCATTTGGAAAATGAGCAGTGGATAAGAACTCTCTCTCCCCTCTTGAAAAAAAAAAAGTAGATAATATAATCTATATATAAATATATAATGGCAAAAACAGCTCATGATCATTAGGAATTACAATCTTCCCCACTCATTGTGACTCTCAGTTTAAAGGCCTACATTAAAATGGCTGCTTCTCCTTAAAGTTACTGGGGGTCCTTGAGAATGCAAGTGAGAGTCCTGATCAGAAACATATGCATTATTCTCATCCATCCTAAGGAAGGATATCCACATCACAGACAAAATTTTACTAAAGGAAAATAAGGCCTTTTTTCTTTAACATCTTAGGGAAGCAAGAAAATTTCAGGGAAACAATTCTATTTCATTTCTATATAGATCACAAATTTATCCAAGTAGACAGATATTGGAAGGTAAATATCACAACACATAGAACATGCAAATAAGCCAGCAAGCTTTATCATGCATTCAATTCTGTGAGTTTATGGGTACAGAGATTTATTTATTTATTTATTCTCTGCTTTGTCTTGTAAAAGATACAAGCTGTGAAAATTCCACCTATAAAATATGGGAAAATACAGTGAAGAATGCAAATGCAAAATCAGGAAAAATGTCTATAAGAGAAGACAATATAGATAAGTGAGGAAAAAGCAAGTACAAATGTACAGGCTAAGAGATTCTTCCTCACTGTGAAAATTGATCTAAAAACGTGATTGCACTAGGCCAGTACTGTGGCATAGACTGCTTGCAGTGCTGGCATCTCAAATGGGCACCAGTTCTAGTCCCAGCAGCTCTACTTCCAATCCAGCTCTCTGTCTTCTATGGCCTGGGAAAGCAGGAGAAGACGGCCTAAGTCCTTGGGACCCTGCACTGGCATGGGAAGACCTGGAGGAAACTCCTGGCACCTGGCTTCAGATCGATGCAGCTCCAGTCACTGTGGCCATCTGGGGAGTGAACCAGTGGATGGAAGACCTCTCTCTCTGCCTCTCCTTCTCTCTCTGTGTAACTCTGACTTTCAAATAAATAAATAAATCTTTTTTAAATATGTGATTTCACATTCCTGTAGTCAGTGTAGGGAGTAGGAAGGTCAGTTAAGTCAAATTATTTGTCTAATAATCAATATTTATTTAAATCAGAATTCTCATATCCATGAAATCAGAATTCTTCCACTCAGGGTTCTTTATTTCCTTTCTCACAGCACAGGTGCAAATGCCAGCTCAACTACACCTGATCTCTAGTCTGACCTCACCAGAGGACCAGTGCTACCCTCAAAGGAAGCCCAGGACAGTTAGGTGCCTTGGAGGTATTCTGTCCAGTTGATCTATAATTTCTGGGTTTTTTAAAGCTGTTGTTATCAATGTTGGTAGTTATTTGGTTTTTACATCACCTTTCCCAATATCTGCATCTTCTGGTTTGAGGATGGTCCTTCTGTTTTATATGTGTCCTTAGGTTATCCACTGATGTCCCATTTGGGGTCCATATGTGTTCACTGTCATTTTCTTTGGTCTGCTGGGTAATGACCCAGTGCTGTTGATGGTTCAAAGTCTTCTCTCCCAAACTACATGACTTAAACTGAGTGGATTCCA
This sequence comes from Oryctolagus cuniculus, assembly GCF_964237555.1. Classification (NCBI taxonomy): domain Eukaryota; kingdom Metazoa; phylum Chordata; class Mammalia; order Lagomorpha; family Leporidae; genus Oryctolagus; species Oryctolagus cuniculus. The sequence goes on along the minus strand of NC_091434.1, from coordinate 18,275,788 downwards.
AATATATCCTCACATTAAATTTCAAAACCAGTGACAATGCACAAAAGACAAAATAAATATGTCAAAAAGCCTTGGTCAATCAGGAAAAGAGATCAACAGAAATGAGTAAAAACAGGATAAGTAGACTGAGGCAATGCCTGTGTCATTTTTCCCTCCTAAATCAAAGGCCATGAATCGCCAATATCTCATTACATATATTGATCTCATTGGTGTATTCTGTAACATGGTCCTAAAGTGTATGGGGGCAGGTAGAAAACATTTGCAATCAAATTTGGCACATGGCCCAGCAAAACATTCAGTGCATACGTGCAATGTTACTGATGATAACTTAAGAAATATTGAAGAATCAGGAAACCTTCCAGTAGGAAGCAAAAATGATAACTATTAACACTCTAAAAGCTAACTACACTTAAGGTTCATAGAACTAGACTATTTAGCCTGCAGAAGAGGCAGTTATAATAGTAAATCCATGCTTACATGGTATCTGTTATAAAGAAGATAATAAGAGACGATTCTTCACCTCAGTTGATTGCTGAGCAGGAAGGAAAGAACCTGCGCATCAGGTCAGGGGTTTCAGCTCTGTGTAACACAATTTTTCCTTTTAAAACAAAGTTTTAATAATTAAATTTGAGTTTATAGATAAGAGATTGCAATTTTTATTTTGGATTTTTTAAAACAGGATTGTAGACTTCTATCTCCTAAATATCTTCTTTTTAAAATAAAGAGCTTTGCTGTTCACTAGCTACAATAATTTTCAGACTTTTTGCATTTCATTTATATATATATATATGTGTATATATATGTATATACATAAATACACTTAATATCAGACACCTGGCTAGGAAGCTATAGGCCCTTGGTGTATTTGATTTCTTGTCTGGAAATGGTCGTTTGAAGTGCCCAGCCCCAGCATTTTACCACTAGAACACTTTGCAATGCTCATTTTCAGCGGTCTGTTCAAATCCCCTGGATTATCTGTTTTAAAGTCATAAATGTGCTAGCACCCATAAACTGAACCTCCTATGAACCCGTGTTATTATTTAAGGTTGTTATAGATGGATTTGGTTACTAATTTTTAATGGAGTCAGGGTACACTGCCACAGAGTATAAACAATCTCTGCTGGTGCATAAATCACCCTTCCTCTCTCCCATAGAGTAGCCCTTAGAACAGCTGGCAAGTGAGGATGGCTGTTTACTTAAGACTTTGGTCTAAAGTAGATAAGAATTGTCAGGCTGAGGAAACACACATCCACACACACACAAGTGTTATATCTGGAAACAGCATAGATATAATGCATATGATCTCCATGATTTAGGCTTCATTTCAGTATTTGAGAATATAAACAGGTCCATTTGGCTGGATTTTGCTTTGCTCAATTAAAGCTGAATTTATGTAGCACACCAAGCATCGGTATTGACATTTGGTGGCATTCAAGATGTTATTTACACTCAGTATACTGAACGTCCATGCGATTGTTTGCATTAGGTTCAAGCCTCCAGCTCCCTGTTTGTTGAGGTTCACCTAGTATGGTTTAGCTCCATAAAGATTCCTGAAAGAGGCTCTTCATGCTAAAGCAACTGCATAGAAAGCTGTGCATGTGCAGCACAGAATCCATCAGCCATCTGTCCAGAAAACGCATCCATATGCTTCTCAGTACATTTGTCAAATCAGACCCCAGCACAAGTCCTCATAATCATATCAGAGAGAGAATGATTCCCTCCCTTTCCTTCATCAATGCATTGATCTTAAGTAGCTTCCTAGTTTACTGTATTCTTGTACATTCTCTGTTTCATTTTGTTAATAATCCTTGGAAGAGGGACACCTCCTATTTTATAAGTAAAGAAATTGAGGTTGAGGAACCCCGAGGCTTCCTTTGGGCGAATTTTCGTGAATACACATGCCCACCTGCTCACGTGGATGTGTGCCTGCGTGCACGTGTGTTCTCATGCATATATACATATGCGCCTGTGTGCACGTGTATCTGCAAACCATAAGGTTAACAAATGTCCCTACCTCTTTGCTTGAATAGTTTAGCATTTAAAATATATATATTTAATGAAAATGTCAGGGTTTGATTACACCAGACTTTGAAGTCCTTAGAAGAAAAGTCCAATAAATTGCAGATATTATTAGACTCAACTTTACAAATAGGAGCGGGTTGCCCTGTAATGTTCTTGGCACAAGAAAGGGGAGTCGTTTTTCTCCACCTCAAAGCTTCCCACATCGTTATCACACTCTAAATATTTATTGAATTGGATTTGCTCATCTTGCTTTCTACGTTTGCACTGCTCAGGTGCCAGCCAGGGAAAGCTGGAACGCTCACTATTAGTGCCTTCTTTGGCATAAGACACTAAAGGCTCCTGTGGTAGAAAATTCATATATTACTGGACAAGGATTAAACAGTTGTTACCTATGGACAGCTAAGCACAAGCTAAGTTACAATGTAACCAGCTCAACATATGGCAAGACTTCGGGAGACTATAATTCCAGAGAGACATGATGCCTGGAAATGAGAGCAAAGAGGCCCAAGCTTTATCCATTGTCCACAAGATCAGGAGTCAAAATGGTTGTCACACCATAAAATTGCATCAGTGTCAATGAAGAGCCAAGAGGATCTGTTTAAAAAGATGTGAATCCAGGGGAAAAAGTGGGGCACATTGAAAGTAGTTTCTGTTTATCAGCAATCTTGCCAAATATTACAGTTTTATTATATGACACTAAAAAATTAAACCCAAACTATGTAACTTCATATAATTAATCCTACTAAGCTTCTGAATTTGTATAGCACTAATTAATTCAGATTCCAGCTAGAAGGAACTCTGGGAGAATGGTAGCAGGGATACACGCTTGTTCCTGCTACATCTACTGGTTCATGTGGACAAGATAAATGTTTAAAAATCCCCACAAACTAAACTCTCCAGGTGGTCACATTTTTGGTAGGATGTTGGATTCCAGGATATAGGGGTGTTTCCCTCAATGTGGCAGCAGCATGCCTCATAGAGCTATTCAATATAAAGTAAGTAATTAATAATAAAATGAATTTAAAAAATCAGCACTCAGTCTCACTGGATGCTTTGCAACTGCTCAATAACTGAAACGGTTTAGTGGCTACCTCAATGAGTGGCACAACGTGGAACATTTCTTTCATTCCAGAAATTTCTAATGGACAGCATTGGCTCTAGACTTGGTACTTCTCTAAGTTTAGGTTGTACTCTGAGGTTACTATCTCAGGAGATAAAGGGCAGCCTGAATAGGACAGAAAAGCCAATTGTGGGATTAAGAATGCCAGCAGAATGACTTCCAAATATGCCAGCAGTGGGTAATGATGCATATTTTCATTCAGCTTTGCAGGGGACTCCAAGAACCTGATCTTGTTCTAGACCAAGTCAAATACAGATTGGGAAGAAACTTGAATATGGCCTGTGTTGGCAGAGGATTTGAGATTCCTCAATAGGAAAGTATGCCCCAACTCTTTCCATCTGTGTTAAGAAGAGCACTCTCCTGATTGCCTACATCCAAAGGTTCCCAAAGGCTCTGAAACGTTTTATGCCTCACGCTTTTATTGGACCCCACTGCCTTGGTTCCAACTCAGATTCTCATTATCTATTTTGCAAGAATCTCATAAAGTTGATTTCCCCACTTCCATTATCTCTAAGACACTTTTCATTCAGCCCCTGGAGTTTCTTCCCAAAACGTGTATCTGATCTCTTTTTTTCTCTATTGAAAGTCATTGTTACATCTGGTATTGTAAAAGATTCATTTTATTTTAATGTACAAATTCTCTCCCTCCCTCCCTCCCTTCCTTCCTCCCTCCCCCACCATCTCTCTCCCCCCAACACACACCCCTTAAGTTATGCAATATCCCAAATATTCCTGCAAACTCCTATGCATGAATACTCAGCCTCCCAATCATTGTCTACCTTTTGCCCTAATAAATCACCCCAGTGTCCTCTCTGGATTTCCTTTTTGTTTTCGTGGGCTAGAACCATCTCCAGAACCACATAGACTCAATGAAGAGTGAGATATTTATCTGCATTATGAAGACAATGCTAACTCAAGGCTACACACAGTTTAATATTTTACTCTTTTCTGACAACATAAAGATCACAAAAGTAGGCCTGCGCCGCAGCTCACTTGGCTAATCCTCTACCTGCGGCACCGGCACCCCAGGTTCTAGTCCAGGTTGGGGCACCAGATTCTGTCCCAGTTGCTCCTCTTCCAGTCCAGCTCTCTGCTGTGGCCCGGGAGTACAGTGGAAGATGGCCCAAGTGCTTGGGCCCTGCACCCCATGGGAGACCAGGAGGAAGCACCTGGCTCCTGGCTTTGGATCGGCGCAGCGCGAACCAACAGAAAAAAAAAGGAAGACCTTTCTCTCTGTCTCTCTCTCTCTCACTGTCTAACTCCGCCTGTCAAAAAAAAAAAAATCACAAGAGGAAACAGCAATGCAGAAAAGTCACCTTTAGAGCTTTATATCTAAAGTCCATAAATCACACTTGATCCACACCCCCTACTGGCTAGCTCCCTCAACTCCATAATAATAGGTCAAGCTGTTGGAGACTGATACCACTTTGAGCTAAGATCCTTGTTCTTTCCTGCTCAAGTCCTGGACACCTGAATACCTACTTCATACAGAAGTACAAACTCAATTGATGTAACTTCCCATTCCAAAAAAAAGCACTTTGTTTCTTTATCTTGGAGAACCATTTAACCTCTTGGTTCTAAGTCCAGTTGTTACATAAGTTCAAATCTCAGAGTTCTAAATGTGAACATACTCATTTCCCAAAAGGATGAACTGTGTGTTCTCATGCTTCGAACATGAGAATTCTTTCCGGACTCTTAAATAGGATAGTGTCATATCCATAGTTTGAAGAATGAATTCTGTACAATGTAGTTGAAGAGTTAAATATGGAGAGAGAAAATTAGCTGAAGTTCTACCATTTATTTATTCAACCAGTTAGTAACTCCAAATTTCCACTCTCTCATTTATAAGAACTGTATGTGCAAATCATTGTAAGCTGTGATGCCTACATTTAGAGGTCACATTTGCCATTGTTGTTACTCAGGCTTCCCAGGAATACCATTCCAATTTCTCTCATGCTTGCCTTTGGCCATGATCCTATAGAAAATTCAGCCTAGACAGCACATTCTTTTTTTTATTTTTTAATTTTGTTTAAGGAACACAATTTCATGCATTTAATACACATAGATTTGGGAACATGATGATTCTCCCCCCATCACTTCCTTTGCACCCATATTCCCAACTTTCTCCTCCCTCTTTCTTCCCCATTCTTATTTTTTTACCAAGATCAATTTTCATACCCATAAGATTAACTTTACACTAAGTACAGAGTTTACTATTAGTATGAAGGGAAAAAAAGAAGTAAAGAACAAAAACAAACAAACAAGAAAAACATTGTTCCTTAACAATCAAGGCAAGGTTTGTTCAAAATCATCGCATCAAAAAGTTTCAATTTTGCTCAAATAGATTACTCTATTAGTTGCCACAAATCAGAGAAATTATATGGTATTGCCCATTTGAATTTCCTCTCTTGAAAAATGTCTGTTCAAGTCCTCTGCCCATTTCTTGACCAGGTTTTTTGATTTGCAATTCTTGAGTTTCTTGAGTTCTTTATAGATTCTGAAAGTTAATCCTTTGTCAGTTGCATGGTTTGCAAATATTCTCTCCCATTCTGCCGGTTGCCTCTGCACTTTGCTGAATGCTTCTTTTGCAATGCAGAAGCTTCTAAGTTTGATGTAATCCCACTTGCTAATTTTGGTTTTGATTATCTTTGTTTCTGGAGTCTTTTCCAAGAAGTCTTTTTTATGCCAATGTCTGGTAGGGTTTCCCTGATGTTCTCTAGTAATTTGATGGTATTACTTCATAGATTTTAGGTCTCTGATCAATTTTGAGTGGATTTTTGTGTAAAATATAAAGTAGGGGTCTTGTTACATACCTCTGCATGTGGAGATCCAGTTTTCCTGAAAGAGATTGACTTGGCTCCAGGGGTTGGTTTTTGCTCCTTTGTCAAAGATAAGTTTGTTATAGATTAATTCTGGAAGTTCTGTTCTGCTCCATTGGTCTACATGACTGTTTTTGTGCCACCACCCAGGCTTCTTTGATTATAAATGCCCTGTATTATATCTTGAGGTCTGGTATCGTGATGCCTCCAGCTTTGTTTTTATGGTTTAAGATTGCTTTAGCTATTTTGGGTCTCTTGTGTTTACATATTAATTTTAGCATCATTTTTCCTAGATCTAAGAAGAATGTTCGTATTTTGATTGGGATTGCATTGAATCTATAATCTGCCTTCCGTAGTATGGACATTTTGATGATACTGATTCTTCTAATCCATGAACATGGAAGATTTTTCCATCTTTTTATGTCTTCTATTTATTTCTTTAATATTTTGTAATTTAATCATATAAGCCTTGGATGTTCTTGGTTGTATTTATTCCAAGGTATTTAAATTTTTTTGTAGCTATTGTGAATGGGATTGATCTTAGAAGTTCTTTCTCAGCTATGACATTGTCTGTGTATACAAAGGCTATTGATTTTTGTGTGTTGATTTTATATCCTGCTACATTACCAAACTCTTTTATGAGATCCAATAGTCTTCATGGAGCATTTTGGGTTCCCAATATATGGAATCATGCAAAGAGGGGGAGCTTAACTTCTTCCTTCTCTGTTTGCATTCCCTTAATTTCTTTTTCTTTCCTGATAGCTCTGGATAAAACTTCTAGGGCTATATTAAATAGCAATGGTGAGAGTTAGCATCCTTATCTGCTTCTGGGTCTTAATGGGGATGCCTCCAATTTTTCCCCATTAATTAGCATGCTGCCTTGGGTTTGTTATAAACTGCTTTGATTATGTTGAAGAATGTTCTTTCTATTCCCAATTTGTTTATGGCTTTCATCATAAAAGCATGTTAAATTTTGTCAAATGCTTTCTCCACATCTACTGAGATGATGATATGGTTTTTGGTCTTCAGTTGGGGTTGTATACCAGGATAAACCCCACTTGGTCCAGGTGAATGTTTCTGATGCATTGTGGGATTTGATTGATAGTATTTTACTGAGGATTTTTCTATCTATGTTAATCAGGGATATTGATCTACAAGTTCTCTTTCTCTGTTGTATCTTTTTTCTGGCTTAGAAATTAAGGAGATGCAGGCTTCATAGAAGGAGTTTGAGATGATTCCCTCCCTTTCAATTGCTTTGAATAGCTTGAGAAGAATTGGAATTAGTTCCTCTTTAAATGTCTGGTAGAATTCAACAAAATCATCAGGACCACGATTTTCCTTTGTTGAAAGGGTCTTTGTTATTTATTCAATCTCCACCTTGGTTATTGCTCTGTTTAGGTATTCTATGTCTTCATGACTTAGTGTAGGTAGGTTGTATGTGTCAGGAACCTATACATTTCTTCTAGGTTTCCAGATTTTTTAACATACAATTCTATGTAGTGATTCCTGATGATTCTTTTTTATTTCTGTGGTATCTGTTTTTACATATTCTTTTGTTTGGTTGGTTTTTGTTTTATGGTTTTTTTTTTTTTAATTTATTTGACAGATAGAGTTAGACAGTGAGAGAGAGAAACACAGAGAGAAAGGTCTTCCTTTTCCATTGGTTCAACCCCTAGATGGCCGATATGGCGGGAACTACGCCAATCCAAAGCCAGGAGCCAGGTGCTTCCTTCTGGTCTCCCATGCGGGTGCAGGAACTCAAGCTCTTGGGCCATCCTCCACTGCCTTCCTGGGCCACAGCAGAGAGCTAGATTGGAAGAGGAGCAACCGGGACTAGAACCCAGTGGCCATATGGGATGCCAGCACCGCAGGTGGAAGATTAACCAACTGAGCCGCGGCGCTGGCCCCTACATATTCTTTTTCATCTCTGATTTTGTTGATTTGGGTATCCCCCTCTTTGGTTTGTTCAGTTGGGCCTATTGTGTGTCAATTTTATTTATTTAAAAAAAAACAATTTGTCATTTATTGATCTTTTGTATTTTTCTTGGTTTGAATTTTGTTTATTTTTTCCTTAATTTTAATTATTTTTACTCCTAATAATTTGAGATTCAGTTTGTTGTTGTTTTTCTTGGTCCTTGAGATGCACTGATGACTCATTTGTTTGGTGACTTTCCAGTTTCTTGATGTAGGCACTAATTGCTATAAACTTCCCTCTTAAAACTGTTTTTGCTGTATCCTATAAGTTTTTATATGAGATTTTGTCATCTTCACTCATTTCCAGAATTTTTTTTTATTTCTCTTTTTATTTCTTTTATGACCCACTGTTCATTTAGGAGCACATTGTTCAGCCTCCACATGTTTGCATATGTTCTTGAGATTCTCAAGTTATTGGTTTTGAGCCTCAATCCATTGCTATCAGAGAAGGTGCATGGTATAGTTTTTATCTTTTTGAACTTGCTGAGACTTGCTTTATGGCCGAGCATATGGTCTATCCTAGAGAAAGTTCCATGCACTGCTGAGAAGAATGTATATTCTGCATCTGTGGGGTGAAAAGTTCTGTAGATATCAGTTAGGTTCATCTGGTCCTTAGTTTCAATTAACTCTGTTATTTCTTTGTTTATTTTCTGTCTGGTTAATCTATCAATTGATGAAAGTGGGGTGTTGAAGTCCCTTGTTACTATTGTATTAGAGTCTATTATCTCCTTTAGATCCATTAAGAGTTCTTTTAAATAGCAAGGTGTCCTGTAATTGGGTGCATATACATTTATTATAGTCGCATCTTCCTGATGTATTAATCTCTCAATCATTATATAGTGTTCTTCTTTGTCTCTATAACAGTTTTTGTGTTAAAGTATATTTTGTCTGATGGATACACCTGCCCTTTTTTTCCATTAGCATGGAATATATTTCTCTATCTTTTCACTTTCAGTCTAAATGTATCTTTGTTGGTGAGGTACATTTCTTATAGGCAGCAACTAGATGGGTCTTGTTTTTTAATCCATTCAGCCAGTCTGTATATTTTAACTGGAGAGCTGAGGCCATTTACATTCAAGGTAACTATTGATAACTAGCAGCTTGGCCCTGTCATTTCTCCGTGAATAGTCCTATATTTTTTTTAATTTCTTTCCTACTTTTACTGGGGAATTTTCTGTCTTCACATTCTTTCATGATGATGAATTTCTTTCTCTGTTTCTGTGTGTAGCACATCCTTTAGCATCTTCTGTATGGCTGGACAAGTAGTGGCAAATTCTTTCAATTTCTCTTTGTCACAGGAGGTCTTTATTTCACCTTCATGCATAAATGAGAGCTTTGCAGGTATAGTACTCTGGATTGACAGTTTTTTTCTCTTAAGACTTGGAATATGTCTCTCCATTCCCTTCTAGCCTATAGGGTTTATAAGTTGGCTGTGAGTCTAATTGGAGATCCTCTGAATGTTATCTGGCATTTCTCTAGGGTACATTTTAGAAAGTTTTCTTTATGCTTCATGTGGAGAGTTTGACTACAATGTGTCATGGTGAAGATCTTTTTTGGTCATATCTGTTAGGAGTTCTATGTGTTTCTTGAACATGGAAATTACTTTTTTCTACAAATTAGGAAAGATTTCTGTAATTATTTCGGCTATGGCCATACAACCCTGAACACGCCTGATCTCGTCTGTAATTATTTCACTAAATAGGCCTTCTAGTCCCTTCTCTCTTTCCACAGCTTCAGGCACTCTGAAGATCCATATGTTGGGTCATTTGATAGTATCCCATAGCTCTCCAACACTGTTTTTAAGTTTCTAATTTCTTCTTCTTATTTTTGGTCTGACTGTAAAATTCTAGAGATTTGCCTTTTAACTTGAATATTTTTGTTCTGCCTAACCAACAGTGTTGTTAAGGCTTTCCACTGCATTTTTATTTGATCTATTGACTTCTTCATTTCTAGTATTTCATTTTGATTTTTCTTTAAAATCTCAATTTCATGAGAAAAATTTTCACTCATATCATATATGGTTTTCTTTAGTTCATGGATTTTCTTCTGATTGCTTTTGATTAATCCTATGATTATTTTTTTGAATTCCATATCTTGCATTTCCTTAATCTCTTCATCTTCACATTCTATATTGAAATGTTGTTGTGTTCCTTTGGTGGGGGCAGAGGGTCATAGTATCTTCCTTATTCTTGTTTCTTGAATTTCTGCATTTATTTTTAGGCATTTGTAGATTTTTTTCCTGTGATGGCTTTTATCTTTGAGCTATGCCTCTGCAGCTTAGTGAAACATCTACAGTTTCAGTGAATACCAAGAGGTGTGTGGTGGGTGTGGCCAGAGAGCTCTGGTCAGTGCTCCAGGATGGGGTTAGTATCCAGGGTAACACCCAAGTTGGATGTGGTAGCTTTCCTCTGAGTGACTGAATGGAGAGGAATGGTCCCCTCCATTGGTGCAACCACCCCTTCTCCATCAAACTGAGGAACATCCAGGTGTTAGCTCCCAGTGTGTTCAATAGTCAAGCACACCACCATATGAACCACACATAGGATCTGCGCAGTCCTTCCTGTGAGTGTGGCTCCCTTTGCAATGAGCTTCTCTAGGCAACCAAAGAGCTCTGAGAGTGCACTGCAGCACCCTGCCTCCTCTCACACAGTCACAGTGTTTTCTCACTCTCAGCTCCCAGGGCTATCAGGGTCAAGGAGTGCAAGTGGGGCCACTCCACCCCACTGGCCCGTCCTGACTGCCGAGGGGTTGAGGTGCTCCCAGGGCTGCTATCCTCATTGTTCCAGCCCACTGGATTGAGTCTGGTCCTCCTGACAAGTATAGACACCATTGGGGAACATGGTTTTTTTCTCTCCGGTGAGATCTCTGGATCACAGGCGTGTACAATACCTGCCAGCCACAGCCCTGCTCACTTCACAGTTGTGCTGGGCATACACGGGAGTTCCGCAGGTGTCAGTTCCCTTCTGTAGGGATGGCTCCTCCTCCTCTCTCATTGCCCGGTTGGTGCAGTTGGCACAGTGGAGATTATCCTCGTCAGTTGCTCCTCAACTGCTGTGGTTGCCCCCACTGATTGGGTGGAGGACAACCCTAATAATTGCTGGGTGCACCCACCAAAGCTGGAGCAGTCCATACCTGTCTATGTCCAAAAATGGCTCCAGTCCTCCCACTGCTGGCTGCAGGTCACTATTGTAGGAGGGAAAAGGGGAGAAAGTGAGATACACTACATTTTTTCCCATGACCCCTGGATGAGCAGTCACCCCATTGTCCTGGAGGATTCAGGCTGGACTCAAAAATGCTCAATTCACTAAAATCTCCCTCCCATTGTATCAACAGTAGCATGAGCCGTGCAGTCCAATCTCACCTGGCTTGCCAGGGTGGGTGCTTTCTTCCCTGGATCCAAGCTGCTGGGTCTTCTGTGTCTCACTGTATCTTGCTGTGTGTCTGTGATGTCCACACAGGTCCGGGCCATTTTTACTGCTTTCACAGGAACTCCCACAGCAGTCTCCCCTGCAGCTTTCCCCTGAGGGTGTTCTTTTTCCACTTTTTTTTTTTTTTTTTTGACAGGCAGAGTGGACAGTGAGAGAGACAGAGAGAAAAGTCTTCCTTTTCCATTGGTTCACCCCACAAATGGCAGCCGCGGCCGGTGAGCTGTGGCAGGCGCACTGCGCTGATCCAAAGCCAGGAGCCAGGTGCTTCTCCTGGTCTCCCATGGGGTACAGGGACCAAGCATTTGGGCCATCCTCCACTGCACTCCCAGGCCACAGCAGAGAGCTGGACTGCAAGAGGAGCAACTGGGACAGAATCTAGTGCCCTGACCAGGACTAGAACCCGGGATGCTGGTGCCGCAGGCGGAGGATTAGCCTATTGAGCCGCGGCGCTAGACTGTCCACTTTTTTTATATTAATTTCGCCCAGCCACTGTAATGTTTGTTGCGGCATCTTTCTTTTTTTAAAACTTTTATTTAATAAATATAAATTTCCAAAGTACAGCTTTTGGATTACAGTGGCTTTTTCTCCCCCCTAACTTCCCTCCCACCCGCAACCCTCCCATCTCCCGCTCCCTCTCCCATTGCATTCACATCAAGATTCATTTTCAATTATCTTTATATACAGAAGATCAATTTAGTATATACTAAGCAAAGATTTCAACAGTTTGCACCCACATAGAAACACAAAGTATAAAGAACTGTTTGAGTATGAAGTACTGTTTGAGTACTAGTTAGGGCATTAATTTACATTGTATAACACATTAAGGACAGAGATCCTACATGAGGAGTAAGTGCAGTGACTCCTGTTGTTGACTTAACAATTGACACTCATATTTATGACGTCAGTAATCACCTGAGGCTCTTGTCATGAGCTGCCAAGGCTATGGAAGCCTCTTGAGTTCACCAACTCTGATCTTACCTTAGACAAGGCCACAGTCAAAGTGGAAGTTCTGTCCTCCCTTCAAAGAATGGTACCTCCTACTTTGAAGGCTCGTTCTTGATATGGAAGAAACTTAAAGAGACTGGGCCTCAAGGAAGGTAATTGAGTCATCAGGATATCATCTTGGCAGGTGGAGTAAGATCTGTGAGTTACAAACAGAGCCACTGAATCTCTGGCTCCTCTTGTTATGTGACCTCATCAATGTGTGCTCCACCACCACGATGCCACCCACAAGGAGGCTCTTTGCAGAGACTGAACACATGAGGCCACCCAACCTTGGACTTTCAGCCTCCAAAAGTGTGAGCTAAACAAACATATGTTCCTCCTATGATGTACCCAGCCTCAAGGATTTTGTCATGGGAACAGAATAGTGACTGAGACTGTAACATTTTACTAAGCGCTTACAGTGTACCATACATGTCACTGTTTGCCTTTCCTAGAGCATCCAGTTCATTTCCATGGGAAACTCATTAGACATGAGCATGCTGAAGCCAGAGGTGGGGGGAGGTTTATGTGACCATCCAAAGTTATATAGTTAGTAGGTGGCAAGAGGGCAAATGTGAAGGCCGTGATCTTAGGGATAAAGCAGTTCCAAGTGATGAAAATCTTTAAGAAAGGAAGCAGAGAGGCCAGCACTACAGCATAGTGGGCTTAGCCTCTGCCTGTGGAGCCACCACCCTATATTGGTGTGTGACCCAGCTGCTCCTCTTCTGAACCAGTTCTCTGCTAACGGCCTGAGAAAGCAGCGGAGGATGGCCCAAGTCCTTGAGCCCCTGCACCCATGTGGGAGACCCAGAAGAAGTTCCTGGCTCCTGACTTTGGATTGGCCTACCTCCAGCGGTTATAGCCATTTGGGGAGTGAAACAGAGGATGGAAGACCTTACTCTCTATCTATCCCTCTCACTGTCTGTAATTCTATCCCTCAAATAAATGAATTTTTTTTTTAAAAAAAGGAAGCAAGCAGAAAAATCCACACTTGATGCTATAGATAAGAGTCCTTAAAGCCAGGCCAGGTCTAGGAAGACCTGGTGTCACTGGCCTTTTAAAGAAACTCACTAAGTCAGCATTATTTTTATAAAAATTTATTATCATTTTATTTACCTTTTCCCCTCCCATTCTCTCATAGTGCATTGTGGGGTATTCCAGAGGCTATGCAGCATGCAATATCACACCAGACTGTGTGCTTGTGTGAGGAATCACCTGTCTTCCATTAACTCTGAGTAGATAAAATGCACCACTTTTATTCTTCATTTTTTAAGTTTGTAAAATATACTTATTTTGAGTACAATGTATTATTTGTGTTAATATGTAAAAGATTAATTTTAAATAAATTAATAATCATATATTTCTGTTTGAATTGCTATCATGGCAAATGTTGATTAATGTAATGAGGAGCTCCTAGGACTCCTCAGTGATTTCTGAAGTGGAAGGTCTCAAGACCAAACTAGATTAAGAACTGATCATGGAGGCAATGGAGAGTCCCAGAAATACTCTGATAAGAACATGGAATGGTCAGAGCTATTCTCAAGAAAGTTCAGGCTGCTAATAACATCTGCAGAATATGCAGAAGGAAGATGGAAGGTAGGAACATTGGGCAATTGTAGACATCTTACATGTACATTGGAGGGAGCCTGAGAGCCTCCTCGGGTGTGACCATGATCCTGGCCCTGCTGCTCATTTTGTGTTGGCTTTGGGACAAGTGATTTAACTCCTTTCTGTCTCACTTCCTTCTTCTGTAAAACAGGAGTGTAATAATTCATATCGCACATTATAGTAGATTTAGCACACAATGGTCAACTTTCTTCCCTCCTTCAATAGGACAAGGAATATTCTGTACTTGTTCCTGGAGTATACCTTGTGTACACTGTGGCCAATCAAGTAAGCAAGTGTGACAGGCGCAGAAGCTCGGTAAGTCATTTCTTTACATCTTCATTGATTGCTTTTGTTCCTCTACCATAGCTGTGAGAACATGTACAGGCTAACTTGTTGGAGGGATGTTAAGGGAACATGGACTCAAGCCCAGGAAATCTAAGACAAACCAACTGCATCTCATTCCCAAACATGCCGGAGAGCTCAGTCAAGATCAGCAAAGCCACATGTCCAACTGCAGTTCACCACAGATGAATGAGAGAATCTACATAAAACCTGAAGAACCGCCAAGTCAATCTGAAGGCTCATGAACAATATAGTACATGATTTATTACATATTGCTACATAGCAATAACTAACAAATGCAATGGGTAACTATGAGAAATAAATAATACACATAGTAACCATTTAAGTTTTAAACTAAGTTTCATCCTCTTCCTGGTCCTTATCTTGTCTCCTATCACACAAACACTGCGTGCTGGGAACCTGTCACCCAGCTGGAACACTCCCTGCCCATTGCTCACTCCTTGGGAATCTTTTCTACAAAAAAACTGCAGGCATCATTGAATTTAGGTCAGGAATTGTCTGTTTTCTGTGCCAGAGTTTTGGTAAAATTTGCTCTAGGATTCCCAAGTAAAATCTCAAGACCCATGTTTCTTTGGGAACAATGTTAAATGTGATGGCAGTATACAATGTGGTATGAGAATGTGCCTTCAGTTGAAGAGGGGTTGCCTGAGTGCTCATAAGCTGACAAAAATACCATTACCACACACACACACACACACACACACACATAGCCCTGATTCTGGTCAGCCTGCCAGCCACTACTCTTCCAGAATACAAAGAAATCATTTGGAGGACAACCTGTAGTAACGTCTTTAAGTCTCTGAAACCAAGAGTCATAAAACCATCCGTAGCAGGAAGCATTCAACATCCATTACATAAAAATGACCTTTAAAGAATATGGATTCATTCCAAAAATGGTTTCCTGGAGGATATATGTTTTACCTCTTATTTTCTGAGCTCCATCCCAAAAACAAAGTTCTCACTAGTGCCCACATTAGCACCATCAGCCCAGTTCCCTTTGAAGAACTGCCTTCCGGAAGTCAAAGAGGCACAGCTCGCCTGGTATCAGCCCTGTAAAACACAGACACTTAATAGATTGTAATTGAAATGGCAAAGCTTAGTTTTACAGATACTCAAATATTTGACTTAACTGTATTCTAAAATGTATAATTCAGAACTAAACTGAGTCCACAGCTTGAAATTTTCTTATTTCAGTGAATGGAGTCCTGCTGTTCCATTTTATTTTAACCAATGCAGCAGCGCATTCTCATTTGTTACCCCTTGGGGTTAAAATTTCAAATTAATGTCTGTCAGATTCATGCCCACAGTTTGCTCACTTCAATGCAGGAAGTAAGCATAATTTATCCTAGCGTTTGGCTGTTTCTCCCTCCACCTTTCCCTGGTCATCTAAAAAAATGCATAATTGCTTATTTCAAAAATCTGACAGTCAGTATATTCTACCTTAAATATATCTTAGGTCTTCAGAGGTCCAGTTTGACAGGATATTTCTTAAGGTTAGAGTATAATCAGACTTTACCCCTGCTTAAGGAAAAAAAAGAGATAAATAAGCAAATTTTTAGGTATTCAAAGATGTTAGGAGAGTTCTGAATGAGTGGTGTATTCTGTTTGCAACTGTGCAGATAAACTACTGCTAACGGCACAAATTTCTGTATTTGATAATTAGATTGCAAAAATAAATTGCGTTAAAGGAGCACATTTGTATTGACTTAGAGAATATATTTGGAAACTATAACCAGGCTCTGAAATATACCACACATACAAGAAATTTTAAAACTTGAGGTTATGTTCATCAACTCCTATTCTGTGTATACTTGTATGATCTTTCATGTGTAACTATGGCAAAGAGATTCCAAGCTTTCTTAAAAGTTTGTCTTCAGGATAAGTCCAAAATTTAGCAGAAAGCTTAAGAGAGGAGGACTAGAAAGATACAAATATTGTTTCTAGTTCTGCCATCAGCACCCTACCCAGTAAATTTGTTCCTGACTTTTGTCATCTACAAACCAGAATCATTCACTTGTCATGACAGAATGGCAGGAGATAACTGCTTTCCTCCATGTATGACTCATCATTCATTCCAATAAATCCTTGTGAACAAGGACAGCATAAAAATACAAGTAGAAGAAGAAATGTGTAGCATGTTTCATTTTAATCGCCATTACATCACATGTAGAACTTAATTGAAATAGTACATTTTGACCTGGCCATGAAAAGAGATCTGTGAAATGTAAAATTTGTGAGCAGTGTATTTATTTAGTCTGGTGGTTAAGATGCCTGCAACCCACATCAGAGTCCCAAGGTTCCATCCTTGCCTCTTTCTCCTGACTCCAGCTCCCTGGAGGCATCAGTGACGGCTGAAGTGACCGGGTTCCGGCCACGCAGCGGGGTGACCCAGGTTATGATCCTGAACCTCACTTTCAGTCCTAGCAAAGTCCCATTGTTTCAGGCTTTTGTGAATTAAGCAGTAGATGGAACGTCTTTCTCTCTCTCTCCCTCTTTCTCTCCACCACCACTCCAAACAACTAAAACTTTTAAAACTTTAAAATTTGTCTTCTGGTGGTTGTTGCTTTTATTTCCACTAAAGAATCTCTGTGACTAACATCCTGCCCTTTAATCCATTTCTAATGCTACTCTGAAACTAATTATGTCTAATTTAGGATGTATTATTTGTATGTTTTATGACCAGTCCTTTCTTTTACTCATTCTAATCCCAGCAAAGATAGATATGATTGGAGACAGGTGTGTGTTGATGTTACAGGCATTTTAGAGTAGAGGGGAAGGTCTCAAAAGCACAACAGGATCACTTGTTTTTCTTGATCTGTGCGATTATTTGTTCATATTGTACATTTTAACTTAATCTGGACTTCAGGCTTCTCTTGAAAACTCTGCAGATTGAAATGATGGTTGGGCAATAATCTACTGGGATGGAGTGATGGTTCCCTATTTGGATGAGAGATCTGTTTTCTAGTTCACCACAGTCCCCACAATCCCCACTGAAGCTGCTGGCTTCACTCATTTCCTCTCATCGAGTCATCATGGTAAGCATTTGGGATTGATCCACCTCACCTAGAACAGCCACTGGTGCCTCAGCAGTAAGTCTATGGAGAGCAACACTCAGGTGACTTGGGCAGAGCTAGCTCACGGAAGGGGGCAGGCAATTGCTAAAGATAAACTTCATACTCAACACATCAAACAGGGCATGGCTCAGATAGCTGCCATGAAGCACAAGGTCATTCCCCAAACAATTGCCTAACTCAAACATTCTTTATTAGAAAATATTTGTTAGGTGACTTTTTAAAAATTATAAAGACTACCATACCAAGAGTTAGGAGAAACTAGCAATGTTATAACACGGTCTCCAGTTCAGAAGTTGCAAGTTTTAAATGAAAATAGCTCTGGCAAGGAAGAAGAAAGGATTGTTTAAGAAAAGGTCATCATAAACAAAAAACTATAATTTTCCCAGAATAGATGAGAATGGGTACAAGAAAAGAGAAATTTAGACCTAGAAACATATATGATCTCTATTCAAGCCATTTTGAAGTGATTTTATACTTTTTATCATCATTAGTCATAGTACCAAGCAACTTACCAAGCAGCTCCAAGCCATTGTATTACAATTCTGAAATGTTATATTGAAGTATTAACATATCTTTTAGGAAGCACCACCATTGAAAATTCAGGATGTGTTAGCTTGTGAGGATACTTCAAATGATAGGAAACAATTACTATTGGGTTTGAAAAATGGCCCAATTCCAGGGGCTTGGGATCAAACAAGGGAAATTCACCAAGACAATCTCAGAAGTTTTGCTTTATAAGAAGCCAATACTGTAATGTGCTTACCTCTCACTGTCAATGCTAGGCCCCATACTAAGTGGATTACAATTTGGGACTCAAATATGGGCAGAAATAGCTGGGGAAAAAACAGGTAGAGTTGATCAGTGATTGTTAAATTGAATTTGGGTCCCAAAGAATAATATCAAATACAGATCTTGAATGTAAGACTTACGCTATAAATCAGATTCAAATAGGCAAGCAAAGGTCAGGCTTTATAAAATGCATGCTAACAGCATTTACTGAGTGTACATCACTTACTGGACACTACTCTACCCTCTTTGCATGTATTGATTTAAGTCTCAATATCAGCAGTGTGTATTACAAGAAAACTGGGACTCAGAGATGTTAGTTCATTTCTGCACCTTACCAATGTACTGTACTGTCTCAGGAAGAGGGCAGCATCATCCTGTAGGACATTCTGTGATGATAGAAATGTTCTACACCTGTCCTGTCCTACACAGTAGCTACTGGCCATTGAAATGAACATATTGGGTCTGGCGCTGTGGCATAACAGATAAAGCTGTCTCTTGCAGTGTGGGCATCCCATCTGGGCACCAATTCATGTCCCAGCTCCTCCACTTCCAATCCAGCTCTCTGCTATGGCCAGGAGAAGCAGTAGAAGATGGCCCAAGTCCTTGGAACCCTGCACCTGTGTAGGAAGACCTGGAGGAAGCTTGTGGCTCCGGATCAGTGCAGCTCCAGTCATTGCGGCCATTTGGAGAGTGAACCAGGATGAAGACTCTCTTTGCCTCTGCCTCTCTGTAACTCTGCCTTTCAAATAAATAAATATGTTTTTTTTTTAAAAAAAGAAAGAAAGTATTGGGCCCTTGAAATGTGATAGTGTGATTATGTAGGTTAATGTGAAGAAACACACTTTTTATTTAAGTTTAATTAACTTAGATTTATATTTAAATAGCTACATGTGACTAGTTACTACTGAATTAATTGGACATCTCAGGTTAGAGGTCAGACATGAACCTCGCTAAGACCTGTAAGAACACAAATAGTGGGCCTCAAAGGAAGGCAAATATTTGCAAAGCCAAAGCCATCTTTCTAATCAAACAAGTCTCCTGTTAAAACCGTCCAATGTCTCTCTCACGCTTTCAAAGGGAAAACACAAACTCTTTCATACAACATCCTAACCTCTTTGCAAAATGCATTCTCTTTGGTCTTGTAGTCCCATTTCTTCTTAGGCTGGTACAACCATTCCCCACTCGTGATCTCTTTTTGGCAGCCCCTGAACCCAGCAAATGATGATCCACACTTCGTGCAGGGCCAGGTACTTCCTCTTCTTTTCCTCTTCCACATTCCCCTCCTTTCAACCTGCCCAACTCAACCTTTGAGGCCTAATGGCGGAGTCACTTCCTCAAGAACACTGCCCTCTATACTGAACCTGGCAATGCTTCTCTGCTTCCCTGGGTCAGCATGGTGTCCTTAGCAGACCTCTATCCCACAGGTATAAGGATATTTCAAAAGCTCCTGGGAAATGGAAACAAAAGATAAATTCATTTTTGTGTAAAAAAAGATTTGAGACCCATGCATTGTATTTTCTTAATACATATTTTCCCATGAACCTTTTCAAGTTCCCTTGTATTGCAATGCTTATTGTTTGGATTCTTTTCCTAGGAAACTAACTTTTTTGAGCACAGGGAGTCTAGATCTCATTTCTAAATCCTCAGCTTCTAATCTGTCAATCACTTGGACCATAGTAGGTGCTTTGGACTTGTTCACTGACAAGTGGTTGAAAATATGCTAGCAACAAGATTAACAGAACGGCCCCCTTAAGAGGGCTCTGGAGAGCTGAAGGAGAATGTGACTTGTATTATTACTTCCCAGACCAGTCCTAGGAAATTGAAGGTTACAGAAAAACATATTGTTGAGAGGATCAGCAGACTCTGACAGGCACATTCTTATATTTATTTCCTTCATACCTCATTTCATATTTAGATAGCACCTCACTGATATTATCTCCCTAATCTTTCCATTAGGGAAGTGAGAAGAGAGGAGTGAAAATGACTTGCTCAAGGTTATAAAAGGTAGAGCAGTAACAGAAAAATACTTTCCAACTAATCTTAGGCCCTACATGCACAGGATTTAAGATGTGCTATATTAGCACTTAAAAAATAACTTTCTCGAAAGTAATTATGAGTTGGCTCTGTGCCCTGGGCCTATACCTGTGGTGTCCAGTGGAACTACGCATGCCTGCCAGTTTTATAGAAATCAATGGACAATAGAACTGAACAATGTGACAGTGGGTGGAGTAGGAAATAGAGCTGGGGGATGGGGCAAGAGGGCTGGAGGAACCACTGTGCAACCGTGACTATCACAAGGACAACAGCAGTGAGTGGGAAGAGTCAGTGCTAATGCCATGGGACAGGGCACGGGTAGTCTCAACAAAGATCTGGACTGCTGATAAACTCAGCAATAACAGTAGAAGGAATAACAAAATAAACATATACTAGAATTATATATATATATTCCCTCAGTGCTTATTGCATAGCATGCTTAACAGCTTATTTTTTATTTTCACTGAATTCAAAAGGCAAATATGGTATGTCCATTTTCTGGATGTGAAAACTGAGGTTCAGAACATAAGTTCAGTTTACACAGCTTTCAGATGGTAGGTCCTGGTGCTGGATCCCAGTTTGCCTGCCCGTGCTGTCTTCTCTAATGCGTGGGTATAGGGAGGGGCTCCGCCACATCAGGAAATTCATGGCCATTGAGTGACCCTATTACAACAAAGGCAGATATAATTCAATGAAAACTGGACCTTGTGGATGTGTTCTATCTTCACTCTTCATAGTGCAAGTCCTGTCCTCTAAGAAATGTCAGCCTATCTTATTTGTGCATCTCAGGATGCAAACATCTCTTAAATGACAGCACTATTGGTTCTGAGTACTGCTTTCTTCCCTCTCACATGGGAGGCTCTGCTGTCCGAAGCGTGTTGAAGGTGTGCCTTGGTGGTGGAAGACTTGCTCCTTGACGACGTGCATAAAGCTTTTATCCAGATAGAGATGATCTTCCTGTATGACAGAAATAAGTGCCTGCAGTGAAAAATGACAATAAGGGATTCCCCCCAGAAAGGGCAAAACTCTTTCTCCACAACAAAGCACTCCTGCCCACTGCCTTGTGCCCACTGACTCCCCAGCAAAAGAATACTGTGATTATGGATGGAGAGATAGAGGCCCTGTTGGAACCAGTGCCTGCCTTGGAAACAACAGAAACAAAGCAGACACACCGATCTGCAGAATTTTCTGGCATCTAAAATGCATATTCACTTCCAGCCAGAATCCCCGTAATTGATTCCTTTCCAGGAACAGAAAGAAAGTGAGAGCATAGTGTTAATTCCACATATACTTTCTTCTTTCATACTCATGTTTTTTGGTTCCCATTGAATAGATTAAAATACTGAGGCTCAGAAAAGAGCCTGCGGTTGACAGAGATAGTAAATTCAAAAGGGAAATCCTGTACCCAGACCTTTCCTTGGTCTCAGAGAAGAAATAGGTGAATTATAGTGAAGATTCAGGGGAAAACAGCAGCTAAATGAAGAAAAATCTCATAATTCAGATTTGGTCAATTCAATTCAATTCAATTCTAGTGCTTTATCAAGTATTTTCTGCCTTCATGTCGCCTCTCTTCAGCCAAAGTGTGAAGAAACAAAGCCAAGACATTAGGGCTTATTTCCAAATGCTGTGCCACTCCCCCTACCCCAAATGCACAAGTGCATCAGCTCCAGGGCCAGCTTAGCCACTGCAAAGCTCCACAACCTTGGCCTGTGCTGTCAGTCTACACTGACTTCATTTTCCTGCTTTATAAGATGGGGGCATGACAGGACATTAGAACGTTTGACACATGTCCCACAAAAAATTAGTCCCTGAAGAGTCATCACCCACAAACACACATACATACTCAGAAAAGTTCGCTTTGTTTTTCCATGGCCTGGCACCTTGTTACACAAAAGTGTGATCCAATAAGCTGGCAACAATTACATGGATTGGGAGCTTGGTAGAATGTTTTATAAAAGATATAAGATATATTGCTGCTAGTTTCCAGACACATGAACCTTGACTAATTGAGCTGACTTAAGTAATTTTTGTTTCTTGTAAACTGAATCATTCCTGGTAAGTGAACTCACATTTAAAATCACTGTTTTCAACTCATTTCCAAGTACAGATTAAACAGGTATCTTGTACTTACTTATTAAGTTAGATGCTATGATTTTTACGTGAATGTACACCAAAATGAATCTTTGTCTTCCCACACCTCTTGTCAGTGCACTTCTGTCCCTGTAATTAGACAAATTCTCATACCATGCTTTTTTCATCAAGGCCTTTGCTCTTTAATCATAATTATGCCTTGCATAACAATAACTATGACATAGTGACAAATGATAATTTTTTAGCCATATCCTATCCATCACTCAGTATAGTTCTATCTTTTTGTGGTCCAATTTGTTGGTGAATTTCCTTTCTGTGCTTCGTCCTTTTTCTTTTCTTGCAGCAACAACAACAACAACTGAAACTTTTGATAACTCTACAGCAATCAATGATTAATCAAAATGTAGTTTATCACAGTAACAAGAAAACTGGGTAATTAAAGGTCAGTGAACTTTATGGGCACGACTGACATGAGAATGGCAAGACCCAATAGTGAGAAGGATAATCTGATGGCTTCCTTCAAAGCATAGTTTTCTGAAATGAATCAAAAATTATAGCTTCCCCCAAAGGAGGTGAATTGTAGAAAGGAAGAAGGCAGATGAGGAGGGAAGGCAAGTACAGAATTTTTTTTCTATGAAAGAAATATAATAATGAAAGGACAAGTTTTCTATGCCTTCCATGTATTCAAAAACTTATTATCCAACTATCTGGAAACACTTTATAGGATTCTTCTTTCCCTCCCTTATGTCTTATGTACCACACAGGCAGAGACATGTGTTGATGGTGCATGGGGAAAAAAGGCTGAAATTTAGAAAGCCTGTCTTGTGATTGCCTATTGAGCTCTTGCTTAGCACTGTGTGAGGTCAGATCAGCCTTTCATCAAATGATCCTTTGTCACAAATCTCAGTAATTTCAATCACGAGGTTATTTTCCTTATTTTGAATGCAAGCATAAACAGAATTTGAAAAGGTTCATTTAACCTTTTGGAAATGATATGAGGGCTTGTGTGAGATACACAGGTGGACAATATTTGTGTCAATAAAACTCCAATTAAAATTTTTATATTCTAAGCCTCTTATTATGATTGTTATAACCCATGGTGATTTTATTCCAGTAATTCGCATACAGCTTTCACTTCCCATTGATTTAACATTCTTGCCTGTCCTGCAGAAGAGTCTAGATTAGCCCAACAGAATATAGTTATGAAAGAAATGCTTGATTATGACCCATAAACATATTTTTCTAAAGATTGATTTGATTAATTTATTCCCCTGCAATTTTTTCCCCTGGAATATACAGGTCTATAATTTACAAGACACAACAACTCACCTTACTAGCATTACCACTTAACTCGAATCATACTGGAGAACAGCTCCAGGTGCTAAAATCATTAACTAAGGATATTAAACCCGTAAATAAGATCTTCCTGTATGAGTTTTACCAACGAAGAGTCTTTCATATTGCCACCAATTAACACTAAGGAAATTAAACATCATTTACAAACAAGATTAAAGACATTTTTCCTTCCACAACCAATTAAGAAAATCAGAAGGAAAATGTTTTGATTCATGCTCATCATATATATGTAAATATATCACATAATGGCTCATATTTAGCAAACAGGAAATACCAAAACACAAATGAAAAATATTTTGGCATCTGTCCGGCCTTTAAGCTGGCTAACGCTAAGTGTGATTTGAAAGTGTTTTAGGCCTGCTGTTAAACATTCACTAATCTGAATAAATTAATGACAGATTATTTTTATCAGAAACACAGTGAACTCTTAAAACAGAGAAGCAGGAGCCTGTTGTAGTCACTTACACCCAACAGAAGAGGAAAGGAAAACTATAGCTGCATAGTTGTACAAAGAAGACATTACTCAGGAGATTTCTGGGGAAAATGACATCATGAGGTCATGCCTTGAAGGCACTCCCCTTAATATAAACACAACAATAAACAAAAGCAAGAGGAGTTATCTTCTTGGGTCAGAAACAAGACAAGGACAACATATGCAAGTACAGCGGACAGCAGAGAGAATGGTGCCACCCAGGTCTGAATCTATGGGTAACAGAAACCAAAAGCAGCCTATAAATTATGATCAACTAGCACTAAGGTTGTTGTGCTTAGCCAGAAGCTTGAGAAGTGCTCTTCCCACCTCTCAAACTTGCTGAAATAATTGGCAAAAGAACCTGGCTTAGTTAGTGCATTTATAGTATCCACACAAAAAATATAGGCTTGGAGCCCCAAGGCCACCAATGCAAGATCCATACAGACTTGATAATGAATGGGACCAGGTAGAGGAAACTATGAAATGACTAGACAGGAATAGTCAGTCAGAGGGAAAGAAACAACCTCCACCGAGCAGAACATGCAAGTGAGACTGCAACTGATGGAATCACCAGAGTGTTGAAAGGAGGGGTTAGAGGACACATCTTCTACAACAAGGTTCTCAGTTCCCACCTGTGTATTCCTAGCAGATATGCAAATCCTCTGACGGGCTGTCTTACTAACTTAAGGGGTATGAGCATGAGGTATGTATGTATGAGAAAACATGGAACAATGGGAGCAACCATAAAACAATGGGAGCAAACAAGATGAATGCCAACAATACTGAAGTACACTTTGCTAGCCCCAGAGTCATTGTATTGGGATTTAATACATGATTTCCAGAACTCCAACATAATATGCCTTAGTATAGAAATACACAAAAAAATTCTCACTTCGGGTATTTAGAAAGGGAGCTCCATCTTGTAAGCATTTGTGATTTAGGTTCACATCAGAAGCAAGAAAGCACTGTGTTAAAAATTACGTGAATGAAGCTCAAGTTAGAACTTCACAGTTTGCCAGCTGGCTGACTTCTGGTATGTCATGAAGCCATCTCTGAATCTCATCTTCTCATCAGCAAAATTATCTGACCATGTTATTTGACCACCACAAAGATGATACATTAATAAGAAACTGGATCCAAAACACCTTGCTTCTACCTCAAATCTCACAAAATTAGCAACAACAACAAAAATGATATAAGTTCACATTAATGCTTGAAAGCAAGACACAGTGTCACCAATTTGACACTATTTTTGAGGAATTCCTAAGATTAAAAGCTGACAGACTTGTATGAATGAAGCGAGAGCAGAGAAACCACAAACTCATACAAGGTAAAAAACTCTCTTGCAAAACTTCTTGGGATAACCCAAACTCAGGGAAATAGATACCAAGAGCAGGACAAAGATGCTGGAGGATTGTCAAGGGAAGCCAAGAGCTGCACTTAGAATACTGGATAGTCCTGCTCTTCCTCTGACTATGCCAAATACCATGAAAGAAATGAGATTTTCCTCCCACTTAGGCATTAGAGAAATATTTCATTAAATATAATGGACAGTACAGCTGGGGCGGGAAATTAAAATGGGTGTTGGTACTAGACAGAAGCATAGTACAGTCTGAGCCTACTGTTGTCTTTGATGGGCACCCAGGGAAGAAAAATAGGAAAGCTATGAGCACTGCACTTTAAAATTGGGGTCTTGATATAAAGGCCTCACTGAGCAAGTCCTAGGAAGATGGCTCAGGAAACTTACTACAAGGAAACAGCAACACTCATAACCAGAAGAGATTCTTGTCTTACACTCTCTATCTTTTCTTGCATAACAACTTGAAACCCAATTTATAAAGCAGAGTGTTAGTATTAAAACTTATAACCATTAATGATGATCAAGATGAATCTAATACAAAGATAAAATTTTAGCTCAAAAATAACAAGAAATGAGAGGAAACCAACTGGATCCAAAATGGACAAAAAAAACTCAGAGGAGTGTTGTGGCACAGCAAGTAAAGCCACCACCAGCAATGCTGGCACCTCATATAGGCACCAGCTCATGTCACAGCTCCTCTACTGCAGATCCAGCTCCCTGCTAATGGCCTGGGAAAGGCAGTGGAGGATGGCCCAAGTACTTGGGTCCCTGCCACCAATGTAGAAGATTTGGAAAGAAGCTCCTGGCTCTTGGCTTCGGCTTGGCCCAACCCTGGCTATTAAGGCCACTTGGAGAGTGAACCAGCAGGTGGAAGATCTCTGTCTCTCCCCCTCTCTCTCTCTCTGTAAGTCAGACTTTCAAATAAATAAATAAATCTGTTAAAATAAATTCAATAATGAGAAAAGGTACCTCTTATGGCATAATAAATGGAGAAAGGTCCAGTAAGCTACATAAATGTCACTTTTTTTCGTGTTATGATTTATTCATTGAATGACTCTGATGGTTCTTTATATAGTAGTGTCTCTGAAAATACAATTATTTAAGTTTTATTAGGAAAGATATGTTTAATATATATTTTAACTTTTGCTGAAGTGATTGAAGTTGGAATCAATAGTGATGGTGGCAATGACAGTGTAACATTTTTAAAAACACAATATTAAGTGTATTTGTGTTAGACTAGTGAACACAAAATGCCACAAATTAAAGAGCTTAGGATCATATGGATTTATTACTGGCCCCTCTACTCAAGATCCTTGTAAGGTTGCACTCAAAAGCATCTACTGGAGTTAGGATCCCATCTGAAGTTCAAAATTCTCTTTCAAGTTCACACAGTTGTTGGCAGAATTCATTTCGCTGCAAGGATACACTGATGGCAGCTTGCTTCTTCAAGGAATGGTGGAGTTTTTGACTTCTTAATCCTTTTTAAAGGATTTATCTGATTAGATCAGGCCCACCCAGGAAAATCTCCTTTTGATTGGCTTACACTCAATTGATTAAAACCTTTAATTACATCTGAAATCTCTTCATCTTTGCTATTTAAGGTAACATAATCTCAGGCACCATATCTCATTGTCTTTTCCATATTCTGTTAGTTAAAAGCAAGTCACAGGTCTCTACCCCCATCCTAGGAAGGAAATCAATATGCATTGTTATGGTTATAGAATTTTACGTATCACATGAAGGAATGTGAAAAATTTGAAACAGCATCCAAATAAATTATAACAACTCAAAACCTGAATGTTTAGGAAATGGACATGTGAAATCTAAATTGAGACATATATAATCTATATACATCCAAATATACAAATTGCAATGGCCACAGAATTAGGAAGACGTATCTTTAATAAAGTTTTGTAGTGTTTCATCTGAATCAGTGCTACACATTTCCCCAGAAAATACTTTTTGATTTCCATCACAATTCACTATTTTTAAATGAAAACCTTGCCTTGCTCTTAAGCTAATTGGGAAAAGGTCCAATCTTTTGACACTGAGCACAGTGCTATCTTTACATTTTCTGTAGATGCCTTTCCCAGGAAGGTCTAATTTGTTGAGGATCATTTGCTATTATTTTGAATAATAGATGGGCAAATGTTATCAAACAATTTTCTTTATCTGTTGAGAAAATGTTACATTTTTCTTCACCTTGTTAATGAAGTAAATTGCAGTAATTAATTTTCAAATGTTAATCTAAACTTTCATTCCTGGGGGATAGCCCTCTTAAGATATTGCTGGAGTTAATTTGTATTCTAATGGAAACTAGGCCATAGATTTTCTGTAATTGTAATGTCTATGTCTGGCTTTGGTATTACAGTTTTTAGCATAATAAGATAAAATAATATTCTTTCTTATTTCCTAAAAAAAAGCATAAGTAGATTTGTATTTTTCTCTACTTACAGGTCTCAGTTCACCATTGAGTCATTGAGATTTATTTGTGAAGGTTTTTAATTATGAATTCAATTTTCTTAATAGATATAGCACTAGTTCAATTTTCTATCCCTTTTTATGTTAATATTATCAATTGTGTCTTTCCAGGAATGTATCTATTTCATCTACATTGACAAATTAAATTGGGTAACATCTTCAAAATATTCTCTTTTATCTTTTATGATCTTAAAGATTTGTACTCATGCTTCCTCTTCAATTTCTAATAATGATCCACCTTGCTAAGGATTTATTAATTTTATTGAGGTGTTTAATGATTCAGCTATTGGCTTTATTGATTTTTCAACACTGCTTGCCCATTTTCTATTTTATTGACCTATAGCGTCACCTCTATTATTTCATTTATTCTATTTACTTTAGGTTAATTTGCTTTGAGGTAGGGATTGATTGCCAAGGATCAAAGCAATAGAAAACTTCTACATCCTAGGAAGAATGTGGATAAATGAGTGTTTAAATGTGTCAAAATGCAAATGATGTAATTAAGATTTTTGTACTATACTGTATGCAAATTATACCTTGACAAAACTGCAGACAAGTATTGAACTCTAGCTGGTAAGTTTGTGTTTCTGCACTTATATGATAAACAACTCTGCTACTGGTTTTCATGTAACCTAGATCTGAGTAAATGAATATTTATATTCAGGATAATGGTAGCCAGGTTTCTGACTTGGAGAGAAGAGAGTTACAAATATATAAAAACCATGGTGGGGGGGGGGGGACCTACAGAGTTGCTTTGCAACTGGAGGTACAAGTCTGTGACTTACTCCCAAATGTTTCCAAAAATAATGTGTGTGTGTGTGTGTGTGTGCAGAAAGAGATGAAAGAGGAGAGAATGAAAGAGAAGTATAAAGTAAAGCACAAGCAGTTAGTGAAGAATATGCAAGAGATCCTTGACCTATTCTTGCCTTGATTTCCTGAAATGTTGATACCATATCAAAGCAGAAAGCTTACAAAATATAAATTGTGCTATAGGAACGCATTTTGATCTGTTCTATCACTTAGGAAGTGAGAAATCGCTGTTGGCTGCAAACAGGTGCTGAAGCTGGCTCTGATGGCACCTGAAGGGGGCGGGCAGTTTTCCAAGGTGGCAGGTAAAGAATGAAAGCATGGAGGGGAAATTAAGATGCATTTGTTCTTGAACAGCTCTACATAGACACCCTCTTTTCCTCATTTGCTGGGGCTGGAGGGATTGGGGGGCTTGGCAAGAAGGGTGCAGGCAAAATCAAACATTGGCACAAAGGTGCCAGAAATCACTTTAGGGACTACCTCTCTGATGTTTCTAGTAATTTTCCATGCTCTGGACCAAAAAAAAAAAAACCTATAATTTTCTGTACTGAACACAAACTGTCCTTTCTCCAAGACCTATGAGACATACTCATTTCCACCTTTTTCCTTTCCTAATTTTAGAACAAAGCAAACGGTTATTAGGTTGTCTTTTTGCATTCATCATGTGTAAGCCCCCTGCTGAGGCCTTTCTTAGAAATTGAAATGAACAAAATTTTTCAGTTTTTTTTCTTTTTCTTTTTTTTTTGGTATGTACATATAAAGGTAAATGTCTCAGGTTGGCACAACAGAATTTAGTTTCCTTCAAAGTGACAATGTCTTAATGACAGCACATCACTGAAAGAATTTTTTAAGGTTTTCTACTTCAATTTAACTTTATAGCCAGGTAATTTTTCTACTGTACTTTGGCCTAAATGCAATAGTGATGAAAAATCCCTATTAATTTGGTTCTGACCTGCTATGAACATGCTGTTATAATATTGGGGAAAGGGATTTTCTGTTTTCAACTCAAGTCTGACACTCAAGACCCCAGGAGGTTTGTTTTCCCCACAACTGCCATTTTTTGGTAAACTTGAACATAACCTTAAATCAACATATTCTCTATTTTTTTAAATTGTGTAGATGTATTAGAAGATGGGGCTTACTGTTTCAATAACGCATGTAGAAAGTATGACTTACTTAAGAGTTTAGCCTATTCCATTCCTAATAGAACATGTTTTTGGTACTACCAGATGTTTGCATATTTTTAATTCAAATCATCAGGTTCAATTACATCACCAGGAAGGGTTGTTGTGCTCTTCCTGTATTTGAGCTATTAATAAAATATGTTTTTAATTTTCAAAATTGCTTGGCTTGAGTACGGGGCAATACTCTGGAGAATTGGAAATACAGGAAAGCAAAGCTACATATTTGGACGGCTGAGGTTTTCTAAGACACACACGAAAATAAATTTCACATATTTTTAGAGGTATTTCCCTTTTATATTTTTTGTTGTCTATGATAAAACACTGACTTAATTACATACATGCCACTGATGATGACATTTTCATTTATAACAGGTTAATGAACCAATACCATTTAAAAACTCTGAAAGACGTGTGAGTGTGTGTGTGTGTGTGTGTGTGGTGTATTGTGTGCTGAGACAACAAATTCTTTCCTACAATCCAAAGCCTTTCTATTCATGTCTTGAAACAAAGAGAATACACCCTGTGGGAAGCATTCGCCCAACCTATGTGCAAATGTTTTGGTTGTGAAGTAGTGGGGACATATGGAAATCATTTTCCTTACATGAACATGGCTGAGATAAGTCTCACCTGGACAAAGGTCTCCACCATCTTCAAGGACTCAAGTAGTTTGGAATAAAAGTATAGTTCTACCACTATTCTTCTAAATAAACGCCAATCTATGGTCCACAGGGAATGAGAAACCTCATTTTTCAGCCTTAAAAAAAGATAATTAAAGATCATTATTTGTGTAACTTATTTTTAAAGGTGAGTACTGTTGCTATTCTACCATTTTTAACTGTTGTTAATGGAGGGAAAGACTGTATTTTACACTAATGAAACTACAGGACGATTTTACCTAAGTTATGGGTGAAAAGAAATACATTTGTAAAATCCATGGAAGAATCTCCATGGTGGAGAGGACAAATAGGTTTTTAACTCTGTGGCAATTTTAATCAATTGGTAGTGACTTTGTGAAGCATGGATTAGAAAGGGATATGAGATGGTCTCAGGCTTCATGGAAATGAAAACAACAATTGATAAACAGTGTCTGCATGGGGCACGACACAAGAAAACTATGGAGCTTCTCTTACGCATTTACCAAACCTAAGCATGGTTACATTTTGCCAGCTTTTGAAGTACCCTTAATATTTTAAGAACACTTTCAAAAATGCAACCTACAAAGCATATTATAATAAAGGAACACTAGCTTAAAATAAGTACGAGTTGTGGGTGAAACAAGGACATAAGCTAAACTTTACTACTGGTGTATGTGCTACAGATTGGGCCTCCACTGTTTGCCAATGGAAAGTGTCCCTAAAATTAAAAAAGAGCACTCACTTTCTCAGGTGCCTTACACCTATCACATTCCTGACAAGAAGACTGACCAAGGATTTTGCTCTATAGTCGTAAAGATGAAAGAATGCCATATAGTAAAGAATACTGTGCAAATCAAGTTAATAGGCCTGTTTTTGATAATGACTCCCTATATAAGTTACTAGCACATCATCAAAACAAATTCAAGAACAAAAATTTTATAAGAAATCTACCAAATGTGTTCTTTTCTAAGCTGATTGTTATATTTTTAATATCCTAGTCAAGTATTTCTATTTTTTA
This sequence comes from Oryctolagus cuniculus, assembly GCF_964237555.1. Classification (NCBI taxonomy): domain Eukaryota; kingdom Metazoa; phylum Chordata; class Mammalia; order Lagomorpha; family Leporidae; genus Oryctolagus; species Oryctolagus cuniculus. Next base: position 18,244,169 of record NC_091434.1, on the reverse strand, counting down.
GATATTGTGAACTTTTTAAAAAAGGTTTATGTATTTATTCATTCATTCATTCATTCATTTGGAATTCAGAGTTACAGAGAAGGGAGGAGAGACAGAGAGAGCTCCCATCCACTGCTTCACTCCCCAGATGGCTTCAATGGCAGGGGCTAGGCCAGCTGATGCCAGGAGCCAACATGGTTTCCCACATGGGTGAGTGTCAAAAGGACTTGGGTCATCCTCCAATGCTTTTCTCAGGCCATTAGCAGGGGGTTGGATCAAAAGTGGAGCAGCTGAGACAAGAACGGGAACACATATGGGATGCCAGTGTCACAGGCCATAGTTTTACCTGCTATGCCACAACAGTGACTTCTTTTTTTTTTTAACTTTTATTTAATGAATATAAATTTCCAAAGTACAGCTTATGGATCACAATGGCTTCCCCCCACCACAACTTCCCTCCCACCCGCAACCCTCCCCTTTCCCGCTCCCTCTCCCCTTCCATTCACACCAAGATTCATTTTCAATTATCTTTATATACAGAAGATCAGTTTGGCATATATTAAGTAAAGATTTCAATAGTTTGCACCCACATAGAAACACAAAGTGAAAAATACTGTTTGAGTACTAGTTATAGCATTAAATCACAATGTACAGCACATTAAGGACAAAGATCCTACATGAGGAGTAAGTGCACAGTGACTCCTGTTGTTGACTTTACAAATTGACACTCCTGTTTATGGCATCAGTAGTCACCCTAGGCTCTTGTCATGAGTTGCCAAGGCTATGGAAGCCTTTTGAGTTCACCAACTCTGATCATATTTAGACAAGGTCGTAGTCAAAGTAGAAGTTCTCTCCTCCCTTCAGAGAAAGGTACCTCCTTCTTTGATGACATGTTCTTTCCACTGGGATCTCACTCACAGAGATCTTTCACTTAGGTTTTTTGTTTTTTTTGTGTGTGTGTGTGTTTTTTTTTTCCAGAGTGTCTTGGCTTTCCATGCCTAAAATACTCTCATGGGCTTTTCAGCCAGATCTGCGTGCCTTAAGGGCTGATTCTGAGGCCAGAGTGCTCACAACAGTGACTTCTTAAGTCAAGATTTTTAAATGTTGATTTTTGCCTTCATATTTAAATAAATAGTGAGTGGCTAAAAGCTTAAGATGGTGTTTACTGGGCTGGCACCATGGCTCACGTGGTTAATCCTCTGCTTATGGTGCAGGCATCCCATATGGGTGCTGGGTTCTAGTCCCAGTTACTCCTCTTCCAGTCCAGCTCTCTGCTGTGGCCCGGGAAGGCAGTGGAGGATGGCCCAAGTGCTCGGGCCCTGCACCCACATGGGAGACCAGGAAGAAACACCTGGCTCCTGGCTTCGGATCAGCATGGTGCTGGCCATAGCGGCCATTTGGGGAGTGAACCAACGGAAGGAGGACCTTTCTCTCTGTCTCTCGCTCGCTCTCTCTCTCTCTCTCACTGTTTATAACTCTACCTGTCAAAAAAAAAAAAGACAAAAAAAGAGATGGTGTTTACTAGCAAGTATTTAAAATGCTTTACTTTCTGTTGCTAGGTATGGATAACCCTGCGTGCACTGACAGATGACCTGACTGAAGTAAGGGTCACTCTCTGACTATTGAACTCCAGGGCTGTCTCTTAGAGGCCAGTGGTTTGCCCTTCCACCAGCGGGAGCTAAACCATTCCACCTCTATCTTCTATGAAAAAAAAAGGAAGTGTACAATGTGTGAATTTCTCACACACAGTTTCCATTTTTCTTCTATTTTTAGTTCACTCCTGAATCCATTGGAATTTTAGCTATAGTAACAATAGAACATAACACTACAGATATGTACTGTATAGAAGCCTAATTACATGCAGAATGGGTCACCCAAGGAAGCCAGCAAAAGCATACATGAATCTAGGTGGTTTCAGTCTCTGGCCCAGAGCTTTAGAATTGGGATTTATGAATCCTAATAGTCAAATTAGCTTAGCTGGTTAGCGCATAGTGCTAATGATGCTAAAGTGAGGGAGTTGGTCCCCTAGGAGTTGGTAAGCTTTGAGTAGGAAAAAATAAAAACACTTTCCATAGCCCTGGCCATAGCTTGGACTTTTGCTCATAGTCATTTCTTTCTCAAAGGATCATTCTCGAACCCAACTGACATCAGGTAGGAGCATGTAGATTCCTCACAACCACCTTTCCTTATCATCTGATTCACTGAGAGTGGGCTACTCCTAAAAGGAAGAGATTCCTGACTTCTGTCTGTTAGCCAAATTAGATAATGCTAATTCTGTGCCAGACAGACATTGATTTTTTTAGAAGTCAATTTCAATTCAATTCTACACAGATAAAGAAATCCAGATATAAGAAGGCACAAAATTTTACTGAGCATTTATTATGTCCAGCATGTTTGGGTACCACATATATGTGAAGTGCTTTGATCCTCACATCTCCCCTTTGTGCATATAATTACATGTACGTATTTATAATTCTAAAATTCTGTATTGGAGTCAGACAGACCATGAGATTCAGTCCATAATCCCTTGAAAACTATATTGCTGTGTATCCTTATGAGAGCTACTCAGCTTCTCACACATTGATTTTTTTTTAAGTAAATGGGAATATAAGCTGTACATATCTCACAGAGGTCAGGTTAAAATAAAATGGAATAAAAGATTTTGAATACTTAGAACAGTGCATAGGACTCAGTGACAGTGTTAAAGGAAGAGGAGGAGAGAAACCCACCCAAATAAACTATATTCCAGCCCCTCCCAACTTCTTGGGCTTTCTGCCAAGGGGCTGGCTGTTGGTGATCAAGTGGGTTTAGCCACTGCCACAACGCCAGCATCCTATATAGGAGCACTGGTTCAAATATCAGCTGTTCCAATGCTGATCCAGCTCCCTGCTAATGGCCTGGGAAGGCAGCAAAAGTTGGCCCAAGTGCTTAGGCCCCTACTGCCCACACTGGAGACCTAGATTAAGTTCTAGGCTCCTGGCTTCGGTCTGGACCAGCTCTGGGCTATTGCAGCCAATTGGGGAGTGAATCATCAAATGAGAGATCTCTTTCTTTTTGTCTCTCCCTCCCTCTCTCTTTCACTTTGCCTTTCAAATAAAAAGAAACAAAAGAGCAATCAGAAAATTTTTTCCAGTGAAGGTTAGCATAGTAAATATCTCTGCCTTTTTTTTTCTTTCCCACTACCCAGCTCCATCAAAAAGCAGTCACAGACAATGCATCAACAAATGAGCATGGCTGTGTTCCACACAATTTTATTTACCAAAAGAGGCAGCGAGTCACACTTGTTCCACCAGCCATTGTTTGCCAACCAAACCAAGGTCTGAATATTTTAAAATTCTATTTGGTATGGATTAATAAGCTATTACATATGACTTTCCAATGTGAGACTTTTAAATCCTGAATGAACCCTCACTTTGCAGTACTGTTAAGAATTTTCTGTTGCTATCTTTCAAAGTTTCTTTGTTCAGCTAATGTAAAGATCAGCTAAATTTGGCCATAATTACAATGTTGTTGAAATGAACAAGGAAGTAGGGAACAAAAGATACATTTTAACACATGTACCAAGGAGAAAGAATCTCAGCATGCATCCCTTTTCCTATCTATAAGGAATTAATAAATCAATGTGATGGGTTTGTTGGACTTGGGAATTAGGTACCTCAGAGTGCAATCAGAGTTCATCTCATACTTGGAAAAATCCAGTGTTTGCCTGTGGGTTCTGGGAACCTCTGGACTCTGCCTGGCCATTTGGCATTCTTAACGCCAAGCCCTGGTATCCCACCCTCTGTAGAAGATTCTCAGTGTGGTTGAGGATGACAAGAGAACTGAGCATAATGACTTAAAGAGCATCAAAGGAAAAGCCTGTGCAAAATAATAAGTATTAGCTCTAATTTATAGCTACTCTCATAGTGACTGTTCATAAAATTTCTTTACAAAGTAGGTTATTTTTTTCTAACTCTTTCTTTTTGCCTTCATACAGAGTTCCCACTGAAGACAGAAATAGTTAGGTTTCGAAGTTCAGTAAATCACAGCACCCTGTAACCTAGCATGTGTAAGCCAGGCTCTTAAATCAAGTACACAAACATAGGAGGAGTTTACAAAAACAAAAAACAAAAACACACACACACACGAGAAAACTTGACAAGTAAGAGGAAGAGGAGGAAAATTCCAGGGGCTTTGTCAATGTTTTTGTGAGACACAAAAATAGAATACTTATATTTGGATTCATTTCTTTCAGTCTGGTCTGTTCCTGTACCAAACATACACACACACACACACACACACACACATACACACACACATTTACCCCAAGCAGCTTGCGGCAGACAACTCTGCAATCTTCATATTGTTCGTTTCTTTTTCTGTGTAAGTCCAGGATACTTTGAAAGAATGTTGGCTTCTGCTTCCCTTAGACTGTCCTAGGAGGGCCACAAATTTCATAAAACTAAAACCTTTCTCTTTTCCCTCTATAAATCACACTGCTGACATCTCCCCAAAACTCAGGTGAGGATTTTATTGTGTGCTATCTGGTATCGTGTCTGTACCACTGAAATGTCTGTTTTTTGTTGCAGATGGTTGGCAATAGATGAGAATGAGACTAGTTCCTTACCCTGCTTATTACGCATCAGGTGAAGCCCATCTGCTTTCTTCTACACCTAAAAGAATATCCCCTTGCACGTGTGTTTGAGAAAGGCTAGGATGTTTCTCCTTACTTCTGATCATTTGAATTAGTTAGTATCTGTGGAAAATACTAGTTTTAAATAATACATTACCAGATATAGAGAAAGAATGGCTCAGAAATTAAACATTCAAAAGGAGAGTATGTTCTGGCATAGCATTCATTCTCTGTGTGTGAATACACAGCTCCTTTCTTACCAAATGCAAGAGGTCATTAAGGATAATCCATTTAGCAGACTCTACAGTGAAATATAAGAGGGTCCCATTAACTTGTTCCTGATTCCAACATGTCAGCATAATCCAATTGCACTAAAAATTCTGATAAATTTGATATGTAAGAAAAATTTACCATTTCAAGTATATTGTAAATATTTGTAGCATTGCCAAAATGCTTTGACAGTTTTCTCATAGACTATTTTATTTAAAATAATTAAATTTGTTGGCATTAATATCTAAAAAGAAACAAAAATGTTCAAATCGACTAGTCAGCCTCTTCAATTTCAGCTCAAAGACAAAAGATAATTTGAGTCAGTGGACATTTACAGGAACATACCAACCTGGCTGATGGGGACATGCTAGTACTGTCCCAAAATCTGAGCAACACAGTGGCAACTGAAATAGACCTGAGATTTGAAAGAAATTTGACTGTACCACATGGAAATTAGACCTAAGGACAACAAGAATCAATAATTAGCCATAATATTGTACTTCTTTGAAGCCCTTACATCTAAACTTGCTTCAGCCAAGACGTTAATGGAAGTAAGAAGGATTGTTGAAAACAAATATAGTGCGCCTCAGCAAATAGGTCATATTATTTTTGTTATGAGCATACCAAAACATGCTGGCTGACAGCGAAATTTTATTCTTTTCAAAGCTAGTCTTATGTCTAATATCTTATTAACTTACTAAAATCTTGGGCATCTGATAAACCAACCCTTAGTCCATCTCCTCGTAAGTAAACTATTGCCCAAGATGGTTCACACCACCTCTCTCCAGAGAAGTGGACAGTAACAGGATTCATATATAACCCATTACGTCTTCTAATATAATTTTTTTCTTTAGTGAAAAAAAAGATGTTTTATTTTCAGTATTGTCTAGAAGGGAGTCAGTCTTAATATTTTGCTGGTAATATTTTTTCTTAAAATAATTTTCATGTTCAACTAATGTTATTACTGCACAGCAAAAACAATAAAATAACCACAAACACCATTTCAAAATTTAATCCATGGCATGGAGAAGATGATTTCTTCATATTTTGAATTTTTCTTTGTCACTTTTAAACTCTGTGGACACCATAAATTCTATGGAAACACACAAACAAAGGAAATCAAGCAGGAAACCCTCTATTTTTTTATTATCAGCAGGAAATTTAGCTCAGGAAGTACAATAAAACCTTGGCCATACAGAATCCTTGGGGAATGGATCCTTCCAGAAAGCCAAGCTTTAGAAATCCCTGAAGGCAAATTCCCTCAAGTCTTGAAACTTGGTTATTTAATTTGGGTTTGAAACACTCTGAAAATGTACTAAGCATTCACTGCATTGTTGAAATGAGCTGGTTATTTCTTAATTAGTCAAAAGCATTTTACGCAAATCATTTACTTTAATACTACTTAAATGCCCTTAGATTCAACCGAGGAATATAAGAACACATTGACAATTAATTAAATCACTCTAGTGTGTTTGTGTGTGTGTTAATTGGGTTTGCCTTTATAAGATTTTCTTTCATCCTCCTTGCAATCAGCTCTCTTTCATTCTTTAATAAATTCTCTTCCCTTTTTAATTTGCAAAACTGAATGTAGATACCATGGTCATTGTAACTGTAGCAAAGTAAGGGTAGGCTCTAGGTAGAAGCATGAGTTTTCTATAGATATCAAAAAGGTGACTATCTCATGGACTTGGTGATTTCTCAAAAGTCAAATATATGCATGCTATGCTATTTTAAAGTCTGGAAATAATAAATGTTGCTAACCATATAGACAGTTTAAGACAGAATGATTTGAACAAATCTAAAAATAATACTACAATAGACATGCATATGAATTCATTGGTAATTTGGGTCCTTGGGGTTTTTAAAGGAAATATGCTCACATTCAAATTTCTCTTAGAGTCAAAGCTATCATAACTTGTTATTTTGAAACTATCAAGTTAAATTTCAGTAATTAATACATTAATTCAAGAAAATATCTACTAAATGGTAACCACATGCAGGCACTGTCCTGTGTTCAATGTACAAGTAAATTGGGCTACACTGACATAACTATTCCTTACCAAACTTTATTAATTTAGCTGCTATTTATTTAGTTATTCATTCATGTCAGTATTTATTAAGGGCCTTTCATTTCCAGGGACTATGCCAGGTCTTGAGGAATTAAGGGTGAGCCAAAAGAGACATGGCCCCAGCTCTCATGCAGTCAGCAAATTCTTGGGGGAGTTAGTCAATCAAGTGATCAACAAACACACATTAACACACGGTGGTCAGGACAATCTACAAGAGAACAAGGCACAGGACACCAACCTCCACTGGGTGTTGTGCAAGTCTTCTAGAAAGTGAGATTTGAGATGGAAGTGAGCGAATTAACCAGATAAAAGCAGAGACTCTGCAGTCAGGGGCAGGGAACACACTGGAGCCCCTAGAGAAGGCCACAGGACTGACGTTCAGAGGATTCACCAGAGAAGGGAGAAATGTGATACCTGAGAGGTGGCTGGATGATACAAGGCTTTATGAACCTGGCAGTTCCGCTCAGGGATATTGTTTTCAACCTAAGAAAATGGGAGCCAATAGAGGCCATAAACATGTGCCCAAAGAACAATGCCAATGTGAAACAGAATAGAATAATTCCATATGAAAATATGAATTGATAGTATTTTTGCATGAAGTAGAAAAGAAAATATTTGCTAAATACCTGCTATGACCTCTTTAGTCAATCCCAGTCCTGCATTGGATGTACCATGAGCTGAACTGCCATGGCTATTTCAGTCACTAGAGTGCCATTTCAATTTCTGTTTATCTTTTTCTTTGTTGCTCTCCATCCAGGAGAGCAATGCGAGATGGTCTCTGTGTTATACCCATTACCAGGCTGAGCCGGGGCCCATCCAGATAGAGTAAGAGGAAACCAAGAGCACTCCATCTGATTAGAGGACAAATATGCCCAAATAGAGAAAGAAGGGGGATTCCAGACGAAACTGAAACTGACAAATTATCAGTTGAATTAGACATTTAGAAAATAGTATGGCTATGCATTTAATAGACATATCAGATCATCCAGTGAGGAGTGCAATAGGTACAAAGAAACTAAACGAAATTGTTATTATTTTTGTAAAAAAAAAAATTGAGAATCAGAGAAACAGAGAGGGAGACACAAAGCAGGCAGACAGATAGTCACAGTTCCCACGCTGTTTCACTTACCAAATAACCACAGTGGTGTGGCCTGCATCAGATTGAAGTCAGGGGCCAGCAAATTAATCCAGGTCTCCCATGTGGGTGGCAGGGACCCAAGAAATGCAACCGTCACAGCTCCCTCCCATGGTGCACACAAGCACGAAGCTGGAACTGGAAGCAGAGCAGGAACTTGAACCCAGGCACTCCATTGCAGGATGTAGTTATCTCCAGAGCCATCTTAATTGCTAGGCCAAAAGCCTGCTCTCCAATTTCTTTTTAAATGGTAATTATTTAAGCTTTAGGAAAAACAAAAAATTATATAAAGAAAGGAAACACAATCATTGCATACTTCTTGGTTAAGTACAGGCAGCTTCATGCAAATATGTATAATCAGATATGAGCATAGACTAAAAGTGAGATGTGTGGTATAAGATAAATATTCATCTTAATAAATGGTTGTGTATATTCAATAGCTTAAATATAATACTGATATAATCATGGTAAGAATATCATTTAAGGATATAGATTTACTTTCCAGAATAAACCATCCAAAGAGCTTAAAATGGTTCTCTCAGAGAAATTCAATTATTAAAAACAAAATGGAAAAGAAAGGAACTACTGCTGTTGTTTGTAACTTTTCAAGAAACAATTTGGTAGCCAATGCTCTGGCATAGTTGGCTAAGCTTCCACCTGTGGTGGTGACATCCCATAAGGGTGCCGGTTCAAGTCCTGGCTGCTCCACTTCCAATCCAGCTCTCTGCTATGGCCGTGGAAAGCAGTGGAAGATGACCCAAGTGCTTGGGCCCCAGCACTAGCATGGGTGATCTGGAAGAAGCTCCTGGCTTCGAATTAGCCCAGCTCCATCCATTGCAGCCACGTGGGGAGTAAGTCAACATATGGAAGACCTTTTCTCTGTCTCTCCCTCTCTCTGTCTGTAACTCTACCTCCTAAATAAATAAATCAATAAATATTTAAAAAATTAATTTGACATTTTAAGACACATATAAATATGGAGCTTTCATAAACATTGAAATTAAGTTTAAAGAGAACTACGTATATAATTCTCAAATTGTCTGAATTTATGTAATCCACACGAACCAAAATTTGTCCCAACCTTCAGACAAAATTTAAAATAAATTAAGTCATCTGCATAACAACTTACTGATATTTCCTCATTCATATTTCAATGCCTTTTTTTTGTTGTTTCTAGAAAAATCTCAGGAATCACCATTACTGCTCTGATGGCCATTTTTCGAGGTGTGAGTTTAAATGGAAAATATTTATCTTGAAATTCTGCCAATAGATAACAAGTATAGAAAAGAATAACATGGAATTCCATTTTTTTTCTGAAACAGATACACAAAGGCAAACTGTGGCTCACTGAGTTCACTCTCATGATTCAACCTGAAATGGTCACCAAACAGCTTACATACTTCTTAGCACTTGAGTGACATGACCTCCCTCACACTTTAAAAATCATTCACGTTTCTGGCTTACAGATGCTTAAAGACTAGCAAGTTCAATGGAAAATATCTGAGAATTACCACTAATTGTACCTAATTAGTCTTAAAGGTCCATGAGAGCACGGGGTTATTTGAAAGACTGTTTAATTGAATATATTTATTCAAATTCATGAATACTCCTGCTTAAAGGTCAGTGGTCAAATCCTCACGACTTGTGGCTCTTGGGTGAAACTTTTTTCAGAGAATCAATTTTGGATGAAATTTACAATTTGTATTTTCTAATCATTTGAAAAATGAATTAGATCAGTCTGAATAATTGGGATATTTGAAAAAAATCAAGAAAATCAAACATAAAGTAGTGACAAATTTTGTACCTAATTTCCTTTTTTCGCAGTATGAGGCTGCACTTTTGCACTTGTGAAAAATATTTCATAAGGGGATGTGTGTTTGAGGTACATGCAGCAGGTGATGGCTCAAGTATTGAGTCCCTGTCACCCACATGGGAGACCTGAATGGAAGTTGTCTGATGAAGGCGCTTGGGGAGTAGATAGACGATCTCTCCTCATCTGTCTTTCTCTCTCTCTGCCTTTCATATGAAATGAGAAGAAGGAAATAAAAAAGTTTTAAATAAATATTTTATAAGAAAAACATCAATACCTCCATAATAATCTCAGAGTTGGAGCAGCAAGAATGAGTGACATGTTCTGGCAGAAACCCCAGTATGTTGGTCAGCTGTTTGGTGGCAAACAACAATATCCAGTATACTGGGTTTAAGCAGAAAAGGAATTTATCGTAGGACATTCAGCATTTACAAAGTCTACCAGAGACCAAAGTATCAGGTTTGGAGGCTGTGCAAGAAAACATTTGCTAGGAATTTTGGCTACAAGAGCCAAGACAACATGACTGGTACATTTTCAACTTGGCTTGAAGATTCTACAGGAAAAGTGGACATTATGAAGAACAGGATACCAAAAGCTACTGCCTCTGCTATCTCAGAATCAGACAGCTTCTTTTGGAAGATCTGTCCACTCACTGCACTCACTCTGAAGTGAAGTCTTGCAGGAACCATTGGGTGATTAAGTCAGATCACATCATCTACCTGGTGCTTGGTTGCCAACAAGGCTAGGAAATGAAACTCCCACAGTACACTCAAAAGGTGGGTTTCACAGCACAGGGAAGTACCCAAGCTGGGGATATTTAAAAAGGATCTGAGCAGCCAGAAAAATGTGACAAAAGTTCACTATGCAATTGTCACAACAAACATAATTGGTCCATCTCTAATCTGGATAACCAGTGCCCAAGAAGTTGTAAGTAAAACACATCATAACTTCAACCGGTCACCATATGGGATAACAGTGCTGTAAGTGGTGGCTTTTCCCACTATGCCATAGCACTGGCCCCAACAATGAACTTTCATAGGAAAACAATATTAAATGACCATTTAAAATACATTCTTTTCAATTCAAGTCATTTCAATATTTAACATAATTTAATCATAAGGTTGAAATATGCTTCTAAATAAAAATAATACAGATCTTTCTCTGATTTTAACAGTATATTTTTTCAAGGATAAAATATGTATTTGGGTAGACATTTGGTAATTTTAAACTTGGTGAAAACAGTTACTATATAAAAATGACATAGTGACAAGAATTTTAGAGATGTATGCTGATTGCCAGTTCCTCAAAGATGTCTGTAATTTTGAATCATAATATTAATTGTATGAGTTTTTTTAATATTAGTGGATATGACCTCAAGCATCTACAATTATTCCCTTAAGTAGTGAGCTACTTATATTATTTCTAAGTTACATACTCACTTATCAATGATTCCATTTTGTCATTATTCATATTATTATGTCATTAATAAGATTTGTAAGGTTATATTTAAAATACTAGATTATAAAATTATGATTAGGTAATTCCCCTGTATCTCTTGGAAATTTCCACAATACTTCGCTGTAGTTCATACCACATAAATACATTTTTGCTAAAATTAAAAAAAAAAACACAACATAAAGCAAGTTCTACCATGTAAAGTTCAAGCCTACATTTAATGAGACGTGATAATGGTAATGAGATGGCCCAAGGCAATAGTGTTTCATGAGACACAATGTGGATTCTACAGTCAATCATTTTCCATTGAGTTATCATGGAATGATGATGATAATGATGATGACAATGATGACAGAAACTGGTATTGACTGAATGTTTCCTACATCCTGGGCATGGTGCTGAGTGTTTTCAACAAACAAACATCACAATTGTCTCATATAACATATACATTAGGTTTGAAATATAATTTTCCCATTTTATTGATGAGGAAACAGGACTTAAATAAGCCTAGGAATTTACCAACATATGTATGGAGCTGGAATTTGGACCAAATTTTAGTGTTAGGCCTGAGATTTCAGGCCCAGTGCTATCACTGACATACAGTTTTGCTCTCTCAGTCTTGGTTTCTTTGTGAAACAGGAATTGGAACTCCTGCCTTACCTCCTCTACCTGTTTATTTTGAACATCAACGATGCTAAAGCAGTTCATAAAATCCACAGTGTTGTTAATATGAAAAGTATTACTATAACTGGCCATTCAGAAAGGTGTTTTCAGAGGTCGGTACCTGGTATTTAACTGTGTTATAAGCATTTGTTGTGTCTGTTCTCAAGTTTTCACACACCCTCCTTCAGGTAACAATTTCCTCTTGGAGGAACCTCATTCTACCCACTCCTGGTGGTATAATATGAGTGGAAATAATGTTTTCATCATATTTTAGGAAGAATCATTATAAGTTCTAGTAAAAATTCATATCTGCTAGCTTCCTGCTAACGTGTGCCCTGGGAGGCATCAGATGATGGCTCAAGTACTTGGGTGCCTGCCATCCAAGTGGGACACCTGGATGGAGCTGCTGGCTCCTAGCTTCAGCAAACTTATGCTGACTGCTGCAAGTATTTAGTGAGAAAATACAGTGTGTGTGTGTGTGTGTATGTGTGTGAGAGAGAGAGAGAGAGAAAGAGAGAGAGAGAGAGAGAGAGAGAGAGAGAGAATGTGAATCTGCCTTTCAAATATTGAACAAAAAATTAAATATCTGATTCCACTGATATTGGTGAATGGCTCAGAGAGGAGCATGTAACCTAACCAGAACTAACGTGAAAATAGATGTTAGAGGGTTTCTATAAATGAGAGGTTCCCCTTTGTTCCATAACAGATATGAGAAGAGATCTTCCTTTTCATTTTGGTAGCAGACAATGAACCCCTGACATCTGGTACTTATTGCTTCTACAAGAAGGGAGTTGAGGCTTCCAGGGAGCCACTTTTTTTTTTTTTTTTTTTTTGACAGGCAGAGTTAGACAGTGAGAGAGAGAGAGAGAGAGAGAGAGAGGTCTTCCTTTTCCATTGGTTCACCCCACAAATAGCCACTACGGCTGGCGCGCTGCGGCCAGTGCATTGCGCAGATCCGAAGCCAGGAGCCAGGTGCTTCCTCCTGGTCTCCCATGCAGGTGCAGGGCCCAAGCACTTGGGCCGTCCTCCACTGCACTCCTGGGCCACAGTAGAGAGCTGTACTGGAAGAGGAGCAACCGGGACAGAATCCGGCATCCTGACCGGGACTAGAACCCGGGGTACCGGGACTAGAACCCGGGGTGCCGACACTGCAGGCGGAGGAATAGCCAAGTGAGCCATGATGGAAGGGGCCAGTGTTGTGGTGTAGCAGGCGAAACCACTGCCTGCAATGTCATCATCTCTTACGGGCACAGATTCAAGTCCTGGCTGCTCCACTTCTGATCCAGCTCCCTACTAACAGCTTAGGAAGACAACAGAAGATGCTCGGGACCCTGCACCCTGTGGGAGAACCAGAAGAAAAGTCTAGCTCCTGACTTTAGTCCAGCCTAGCACTGCGGGGGCATCTTTGCTGCATTTCTCAGGCCATTCGCAGTGGGCTGGATCAGAAGTAGAGCAGGTAGGGCAAGAGTTGGAGCCCATATGGGTTGCCAGCATCACAAGCCATGGTTTTACCTGCTGTGCCACAATGTTGACCCCTAAAGTCAATTATTTTTAAATATTGATTTCTGTCCCAGTATTTAAATAAATACTGAGTGGATGAAAGCTTAGGATGGTGTTCACTAGCAAGTATTTAGAAGGCGTTACTTTCTGTTGCTAGGCCTGGATAGATCTGCATCCACTGACAGGTGGCCTGATTGAGGTAAGGCTCACTCTCAGTCTGACTGTTGAAGTGTATACCTGTCTCTTTGAGGCTGGTGGTTCCCCTTCCACCAGCAGGATTTTCTCTTTGTCTCTCCGTCTCTCTGTGTAACTCTGACTTTCAAGATAAATTTGAAACTCTTTTTAAAAAAACCTAAAGAAAGTGCCAGCACAATGGGTTCTAGTCCCGGTCGGGGCGCCGGATTCTGTCCCGGTAGCCCCACTTCCAGGCCAGCTCTCTGCTGTGGCCTGGGAGTGCAGTGGAGGATGGCCCAAGTCCTTGGGCCCTGCACCCCATGGGAGACCAGGAGAAGTACATGGCTCCTGCCATCGGATCCGCGCTGTGCACCGGCCACGGCGGCCATTGGAGGGTGAACCAACGGCAAAGGAAGACCTTTCTCTCTGTCTCTCTCTCTCACTGTCCACTCTGCCTGTCAAAAAAAAAAAAAAAAAAAAAATCTGAAGAAAGTGCCCCAATCCAGGGCCAGTGGGACAGAGAGGAGGAACTGAGATCCCGCTGACATCACCTGGGTCATGAATCCTGCGTAGCTGGAAGCTGGATCTTCTACAGTACCTGTTTGGGGTACATGGGTAACACATTCCTTTGTTTACTAGGGTAGCTTCAGTTAGATACTACATGGTTTACAATGCAGGACTGCACAGGTTTTTCACAATAGTTTTTTTGTCCTATCGAAAAACAATAGAAATTATCCTTCAACTCATTTTTACTTTTTTCCACTTAAAAGATCTCATTCAAAAAATACCTAAACTGCTCAAGAGTAACATAAACAATGTTCAAGAACTCCACAAATTTGGTTCATTTCATGCGTAAAAATGTATTTTCCATATTTTCCTATTAGATTCAAATGAAAACAATAGATCTGGAAGGAATCATCCAGTTGAAGTCCCTCATTATACAGTTGATGAATCTACGACACATAGTGAAATGACTTATCTAATTCCAGCTAATTACTTACAAAGCAGGGGCTGGAATCCAGATATTCTGATCTATTTTCTTTCCTTTTTTGCTTATTAATTCATAACAAAGAGACTGCTATGTCCTCTTTCTGTTGCCTTCAGATTAAAGGCTATGGCATAATCTTTTGAATCCCTTCAGTGTTAAGAATATCTGTCCTTTGAAGATGGATTTGATTTTGGGGAACAATCAAAAGTCATTTAGAGCCAAGTGCAATAAGCAAGGTGGGTAATCAAACCAAGTAATTCATGTTTTGGTCCAAAAAGGGTGTAACATCTGAGTAATGAGGCTGATGTAGCTCATAACCCAGCTTTGATGTCATTTTATTAAAATGGAAATTCCTTTGACATTCATTTTGGAGTTATATTACAATCTGACTCTGCCATTTTCCCTGGATTTTAAAGGAAGCCTGGCTAGTATTTCCATACAATTAAGGGAACAGTAATAATATGATTTTTTTTCTTGTTTCAGTAGATGTAAGTGAGAAAGAAAAAGAATATGATTTAATTTTACAATAATTTGTTGTATCTTTATTATATACTAAGCACTAACACAGATGTTGATACAAAGGAAAGAAATACATGGCACAGATAATTGATTTTTTTTTAATTCCCTGTTTCTAATTATGAGAAGTTGAGACTCACAGAGGCTAAGTTAAAGATTCCTGATTCCCAGGCCAGAGATCTTGGTAAAGAACCAACACGTATTAACATTCCACCCCTGATATAATTGAATGCAAAATAAAAGCAATATCTAGCCAAAATAGAGAGTGTATTGGCACCCAAAATTAACAAAGCACACTTATGAGCATGACCCAGCATGTGTAAAGTTACAGCTCTATTTAATTTCAGGGAATTCAATAAAAATGTTAATATAGAACTTGGAAGACACAGAAAAATGACATCATTTAGAAATCATGGAGATAACAGAAATCAAAAAAATCTGCAAAATAGACCACAGAACCTTGATAAGTTGAGTGGAAGAAAAGCTTTGTAATCTCGGCCTTTTGGCTAAGATCAAGTGTATTAGTATTAGTCCAGCACATCAATGAAGATTAGGGTACGATAATTCCTTTCCTAGGTAACAGGATACTGTAGAAAGTGAGATAGATTTTCTAAAAAGTTCTGGGGGAAAACAACTCATGATCCTAAACCCTTGTTTATAACCCCACACTCACTATTTGGGCTCATAGCTAACTTCCCACTATAAAAGTCTCCAGGGTGGTCCTCCAGGCTGTGATAACTCTTTCTGTTGCACAACTTATCTGAATCCTGCCAGAGATCTGGTGCCTTAGGCGTGTGAGACTAGTTTCCTAGGGAGAAGACTTGCTATAGATTAGGGAGTTGGCAGTCCACCCTGGCATAATCATACCTGCAGAGCTGATATTCATGTTCAATTGACAAATAGCCTGGGGTGTCCAGACAGGGACAAAGGTGAGCTCTGTCAAAGTGCTTTCCACAAAGTACAGCATAATAAACTTTCCTCAATAATGGTGAACAAAACTACCATAAACCAACACTATGATCCTAGGACACAGTGACAAGGTAGATAGCTCCCCTTGGCTTTGGGCACTGGACAAGAAAGGTGGAAAGAAAGGAGGAAAAGGCTGACTGTGCACGTGTGTGGAATTTGGAAATGTGCACTTAGTTTTATTAACAAACATAGCCAAGAAGCATCTGGAGGGTGACATATGTTTGATGGTCACATAGCTCCAACTTCCCCTGTTTTTCTTTTCTCCCTTCCTCCCAGTAAATGTCAGAAAACTTACAAATATGCCATTACCTGAAAAATATCATGAAGCATTGAGTTAAATGAACTAGACCCATAATGCTTACCATATAGGAGAAAGGAATGAGGCTGAACACAGGTAACAGCAATATTGGCTATTTAGGCAAAGAGGAAAGTCAACTATTCTAGTACCACACCTGGTATACACATAATTTCGAAATATTCTGTAAAGTGATTCTGATATGCTTTTTTTCCATAGAAGAGAATCCTAGTATATAGGGTGTGGGCTGTATAGAAATTAAAAAAAAAAAAACTGTGATTAATAGGTAGGAAAATATGTGTTCTGTAGCATGATGCTTAAAGTTAGGCTAGTTGGGTTTTAAATATAAATTTTGAGATCACTCAATCACCTATTCTCAGTTTCTTTATCTTTAAAAGGGTTCTTATAATATTTCACATATGAACTTGTGACTATTACATAATAGTGTATGTAGAAGAGCTAAAATGTGCTACTGCTAACTGTTAAGGAGGGAAAATCCTTGACTTTCCTGATTAATTTTAAAAACTGTAACAACAACCAGAATTTTGGAGTTTCAGATACCAGAGATTAGGGATATAATTTAGCTGCAAATATAATAATATTCCATTCTTATTCACACATATAACCATCAATATTCAAATACTCATATTCCATTATACATGTCTTATTTCTTCTGTGTGTCATGCTTAGAATAACAAAACTTGAAATGTCTCAATTATTTCCTTTACTCAACTGTGAGAAAAGGGTTGTTGGAATGCTGGGTGGAGTTATGTAAAGTCATCTTCCACTGATTAAAAGAAAATTATCTTTGTATAATAACAACAACAAAATAATAACACTGTGCAGGTACGTGAGCATCTTTCATGTCAAAGTTCCACCTCTGTGATGAACATAGTACAGAAGTCTTCCCCCGTGTTTATAATGATTTCGAACAAGGATTGCAATCAAATTCCAAAAGTTGGTATATATAAAATATAAATATAAAATATAGATATAAATATATAATATAAATATAAATAATAAATATTTTGTATATAAATATTATATATATTGTATATATAATACATAAAAATAATGTAAATAAAATATAAATATAAAAGTAGTATTTAAAGTATATTATTATACAATTTACTTCATACAAAGAAATTTCTCTCCCCAAGGAAAATGGTTGGAGATTTTTAAAAGGGTATACAGGCGGGGGCAGTTGTGCCATTATGGGTTAAGCTGCCCACATGGGTGCCAGATTGAGTCCCAGGTGCTCCAGTTCCGATCCAGCTCCCTGTTAACATATCTGAGAAAGCAGCAAAGGATGGTCTAAGTTCTTGGACCCCTGCACCCATGTGGGAGACTTGGATGAAGATTCTCTCCTGACTTTGGCCAGGGCTGAGTCATTTGGGGAGTGACCCAGTAAATGGAAGACCTCTCTATTTTTCCCGTTTTTCTGTAACTCTGCCTTTCTAATAAATAAATCTTTGTTTTAAAAAGGCATATGGAAGTCAATTCAATTTCAGCTGTTTTTTTTAAAATATAATTTGAAAAAAATTATAATCTGAGGAAATAAAATAACATATCTTTTATTTACCCTTAAGTATAATTTCCTTAGTGTCTCTGCCACCATAAAAAATTTTCAATATCTATCTGTGTCTTATAGAAAGTATGTCTAAGAAAAGAAAGAATGATGACTATGGATTTTACTTTATGAGGGTTTGCTATGGTGGAAGGCACAAGAAGAGGATGGTAATGTAACTTTGGAGGATGTGTCAGTCAGGGTCTCAGTGCAAAATAGAAACCTCTCTAGGTGTTTTCTGCTGCAAGCACGGGGAATTCAGTACAAAATGCTGGTAACACAGGTGATATATATATATATATATATATATACACACACACACACACAAACACAGCCTGAGAGAAACTGTGAGATAAGTGGGAGATGATCAATAGCAGGAATCCAATACCAGTCCTAAAGGAAAAGGTACAAAGACAACAGGTGGTTTTATTGGAACCCAGAATTAGGGGCCATGGAGCGTAAGTGGGAAGCAGGAAAAGTCATCTGGGAATCTCAGAAAAAGTGATGTAGGCTAGGAGATGAAGCCACCATCAGGCACTTAATCTGGGCAGGGAGAGAAGCATCCTGGCAAGCTTGTTTTTCCATTTTCCTACCCTTAAATCTACAGCAAGTGCTTGCCATTGGCTAAACCTACTCAGAAGCCAGGCATCCATGAAGAATGGGAAATGTTTTCTGCAATATACAGGAGACAAGTAGGACTGGGTCAGACAGCCAGCAGCTTATGAACAGGGACACAAACATCCTCAACAGGACCGAAGTGTAATTACCAGAGCTATGTGTTTTAAAACGTTGTAATCAACTCACTTGACTAAATAGATCTACGATCACTCAACAGCATAAAATCACTCAATTTACAACTAGAGTTAAAGTAAAAAATTAGAAATGCAGAAAAATCATTTAATAAAATTCCCAACAAATTAAGAGTAGGATGGAATGTTCTTAATCTGATAAAAATGGGCCAATTAAACACCTACCACAAGCATAATAAATGATTAATGATGTAATTATCAAAGAATTCCTATTAAATCAGAACACTATAAAGATATCCTCTACCTCCCATTAATTCAGCATTATAATAGAGATTATAATCATTTTTAAAAAATGCATGTATGATTATTTTTCTTTTGTATTGGGCTTTATTCACTCATCATTTTTTTCTGTATTATTTATCAATGTTTTGACAAATAGCAATGTTACTGTTGTGTAGTATTCTAGTATATGACTATCATATAATTTATTTATTCAGTTGTTGGTGAGCTTTTGGGTCATTTCTGTTTTTACATTTATTTCTTTTTCCTTTATTGAATTTTTAATTTTATTTTTAAATTGGTTTTTAACAGATTCAGTGTTATTTGTAGATCAGTTCTAAGAATGTAATGATATTCCTTCCTCCTTCCTGCCATCCTTCCCCTTTCTCCCTTCCAGCCTCTTTTCTTCTCCCCCTCTTTTTTTATTTTTGAGTGAAATATATGGTTATTAAAGAGAAATGGTGTCATTATTTATAGGTGCCTTTATCATTTTTACAGAAATACCTAAAGATTTACAGATAAGTGATCAGAACTGGTAAGAAATTTCAGCATGTTTACAAAACACAAAATAAAAACAAAAGTTCTGTAACATTACTGTACACTAGCAGCAACTAATTGAAAAATAAAATTGTCAAAGGAGATATTTAACAGCCCCCCAAATTATGAAATATCTAGGAGAAAGTTAACAAAATTATACATACATTTTATGCAGAAAATATTTAAAATTGACATAAAATGGGAACTTGGTAAATGTTTGTTTATTCCATTTTTATAAAAGGAAAAACCCAGTGAGGTGTCAATTCTCTATCAAACTCAGGGTAATTTCAACCAAAAAAACAAAGTTGTGATACTGCCTTAGTGTGATTCATAAGAAATTCTAAAGTTTACACCAAGATAATAATAAACAACAGCACACAAGAATGTTTGGAAGAGGGGCAGGTCTTGTTCTATAATATACCAAAGATGACGGTGCTTTAGTAATTGAAACTACATGATATTGGCAGGAGATTGCCAAATAGATGAATGGGACAGAATAAGAGATGCCCAACAAAGTAAATATTGTCATATGTAGTAAGGAAGTGATCAGTGAATCAGGAAAGGAATGGACTAGTCCATAAATGTTGTTGGGAGAACTGGCTTTCCATATGGAAGGAAATATAACTATATTCCTGCTTCACACCAAGCATGAGATTAAACTCCACATGGGTTAAAAAACCAAATAATTTAAAAGTAAAATTTAACTTATTAAAAGAAAGTACAAAATAGCATTCTGATTTTTTTGAACTTGAAATAGAGAATTTTCCCATCCCATTTCATTTAGGTCTCTGCTCAAATGCAACTACTGTGGTGAAATTTTCATGAAGCATTTATCCATGACCCTGCATATGATTTTACCTCATTGCATTTTATTTACTTAATTTAAATGCTTAAATAGTCATTACTATGTCCTAGATACTTTATATACTATATACAATATATGAATAATTAAACATATATATTGAATATTTTGATTAAAAAAACTAAAGGTCTACTGGTAGATGGATGAATAAATAAGTAAATAAACAAAAAATATGACCAGTCAATAAAATACTGTACAGCAGTTAAAGCAAATGTGTCAGCATATAGATGAGTAAGCTTCTAACAAACTGACCCTTCCATTAATGACAGCTGCAGACTCGGGACGAAACACAAGATAAGGAGCAGAGGGTTGTGATTTATCTAAACAAAAAGACTCTAGAATGGCGTCAACACTTGAAGAAAATGATTGGTATGAGTGAGTTCCTAGGCTTTTGGAGCCTCCATCCTGAAAGCAGCCAGGCATGATGTGAGAACAGTGAGGTCAAGTAAAAATCTTCTTGGAGCAAACATGGAAGGAACCATTAAAAGCAAGACTGCCAGGGATCAAGAAGACACTCCAGCAATAAGCAATCTAGAGAACGGCATCCCCTTGACTGTATGAACTCAGCCTAGCTCTGCCTGATCCCTGAAACAAATAGATACAGGACAAACTGGAAGCACTAGAAACTAAGATTCAAAACAGCTACGTGCATACATGGCATCTGAAATGTGCGCCTAAACAAGTGTGCTGCCTCCTAAACAGAAACAAGACTTTTTCTGGAACGGTATAATAGAATACAGAATTATCACAATGAAACCTTCTCGATGTCCTAAAAAAATAAACCAAAATATTGAATGTACGAAACGTCAAGCAAACGTGAACTATCCTCATGGGAAAAGACAATCAATGGCCTGGGAAAGAGGTAGAAGATGGCCCAAGTGCTTGAGTCCCTGCACCCGCATGGGAGACCTGTAAGAAGCTCCTGGCTCCTGGCTTCAGATCAGCCCAGCTCTGGCCATTGTGACCATTTTGAGGGTGAGCTGGTAGATAGAAGATGTCTCCCTCTGTCTCTCCCTCTCTCTTTGTAACTCTGCATCTCAAGTAAATAAATAAACCTTTCAAAAAAAGTGGGGCGGTTGGAACTCTAGCAGTGTCCTAAGGAATGCCAGCATTGCGTGTGGAGGTTGCATCCACTGTGCCACATGCCAACCTCAAGACATTCATCTTAACATCAAAACTCACCTGCAGCATCCTCATGGATTCACGTATAGGTACGTGCACCTGTCAACTCTTTGATGTCTTCTATTGTGGTCATGTCCTAGTAAGTTCATGTTGAAATAAATATATGTATATATTTATATTTAAACACATATAAATAAATGTGTATTTGTATGTCTATTATATCACAATTAGAGCATTGTGTGTATATTTTAACATTATGACTGTAGATGACTGCTTATCTATTTTATTCCAATACTATCACAAAATACTTGTTAGACAAGTGCACCTTTGTGTGAGAGATAGATGACAACGTTTGTCCAGCAGATGATCCTTAGCCACCCAACCACCTCCCTAGCATAGGGAGGGAAAAATATTCACCTTATCTTCTATCCTGGCTCTTCAGTCAGTGAAATAGCCAATACTTGTCAACTTTTATAAAATGAAGCAATTATGTTTCAAGAATCAAAAAACCATTTACTCTCTCCTTCTCTCTCTCTCTCTCTCTCCCTCTCCCCCCCCCCCCTTCTTGGACGGACAAATGAAGGAACAACTTGGAAAACAACTTCTCAGTCTGATAAAAATGGAACTAGGGTTCCTCAGCCCAAGCAGTTATCTCTAGCCCCAGCCAATCCTTTTGTTTTTCTCTCTGAGATGCCTTTAAGATCTTCCACATTGGCTTAATACCTACTTTATGTTTGTGAGTTTTGCTAGAGTCCAGCTCTCACCACAAAACTCTTCTTGGCTAGCTAGGACCATAGACAATCATATCCCTTTGGGCATCTCAGTTCCTGGAATTCATCTCTCCTGTCCCTTTGTAGTTTATCTTCTCAGCTCGATGCTAAGAGCTTCAAAGAAACAAATGTGCCTTATTTCCATTATAGCTTTCAAACTACCTCTGAAGGAATGCTACTTAAAATTTATTTACTGATGAAATAGCAGTTCTAATTTCTCCTCTATTGATGCTTTTATTATAATATAGAATCTTAATTCCTATTTCCAAATGCAGCTAGCAGTAGTTTTGATATCTGTGAGTCTGGAGCCCCAGCCAGCTTCAGCTTCAGAGACGACACTGCCTCTCTTACGGCTGGGGAGGACTAGGGAAGAAGAGCCACTGCTAGAGGCAACCTGTTTGTCTCATGTAATGAGACCAGACATAAAGGAACATGCAAGATCCCTAGGATCTGAAGCAGCACCCGTACACGCAAATGTCCGTGGGGTGACAAAATATTCCAACTTGGGAACTGCCTTGTATTTTGTCTCTAGTTTCAACAGTTTTGTTGCTTTAAAAAACTTTCCCTTTCAAAAGTGTTCTGGAGTGGCCATGACATGGCAGTCCCCATGGATGGGTCCAGACAGGTGCCCTGTGTGATTGAGGTTGACAGGTAAGAATGGTGATGCGCAGGAGGTCACATCAAGTGAAAAGAAATTCCACCTGCAATATGCAGTTTTGGGACCTGATGTTGTGCGATCTTTGGATCTTTCAAGGAAGTGAACACTTGCGATTACAAATGTTAGAAACAAATCCCTTTCAAAGACCTGTTTCAATGGGAAAAAAAATACTGTGTGACTCAAATTTGGCCTGGAGGTGCTGATTTAAAGCTCTTCTCTACAAGGTACTGTTTATATCCTGATTCTTCTAATACTGAAGATGCCACTTTGTGAACATAGCTCATTTTATGTTAAAGGACATAGAATTGGAAGTGGAAGGTGTCTAATCCAGGCTTTATCACTTCTTGGTTGTTTGGTCTTGAAAAGCTGCCTCAAGGTTGGGCTGTCCCATCTATAAAATAAGAAACATGGATGAGGCGTTACCCAAATAACCTCTAATCTCTGAGGTTCTGTAATTCTCTGACTCTGACATCAACCCTCGCTTTTGTTTTTTCTAACACACTTACCATTTATTTTCAGTAAACTAGAAGTGAATTATTCATATTTTCTATCTTCTTGATGAGAAAACATCCACTTATTACCCCACAGTGTCTATGTGTGTTAGAAATCTGGGCAAGGCAGAGGTGGGTGCTCCCCTTAGAGGCTCACCAGGCTAAAATCAAGGTGTTGGCCAGGTGATACTCTCATTTGTATTTTGCCCTATTTTCCATTTCTTAAAATGAAATTCATTTCTTTACTGCTTTCTCAGATGTCAGGATCCTAATGTACTATTAAAACCTCTAAATAGAGCTAAAATGGTATTCTCAAAGCAGAATACATAACTATATTAACTTTTAATCCAAGCAGTGAAAATCTCTTCCTTTGTATGAGAAATATGCATACACAAAATTTGAAGAAAATGTATAAAATTAGTTACTAAATTTATGGTAGTTAATGAGGTTGTGAATATTTCTTTTTGTTTCTCTACTTTTATAGTTTTTGAATTTTATCTGTGACTACATTTCTTTAATAAAAATGATCACAATTGATAAGTGAATAAAAAAACTACCAGAAAGAACTCACATCAAATTATGAGTGATAGTTATCTTATTTGAAAGAAATGAAATGGGAGGAGACAATAATGAGTATGATAATTTAGTTCCCTATATACCTTAGTATTATTTAAAATTTTTATACGTAACATTCATTTATATATTATTTATGTTCTTAGAATGAATTAAATTTTAAAATGAATTATTTATCTTGTATTTAAAGGGACTGAGTCTTCCTAGATTTTAGATTATTTTGCAAATTTCTTGCCAAACAGAACGTTATGTATCTGTCTCAGCTTTCGCATTTTATTAGAGACAGGCTGGAATAGTTGACTTTCCAAGTAGCAAAGCATGTTAGAGACCATATTGGGGCCAAAAGCTGGGCCCTGAACCTGCCTAAGCCTAGTCCACAACAGCATGTCTGTTTGGCTTTCTAAAATTTATTTCAGCATTAACATGCAGGTATGTTTAAAAATCTTTGATAGATTTCTGTGGGGTAGTTCATAAATCTTCAGGTGTGACTTTAGTGCACACTGATTTCCTAACGTTATTGTTGTTTAGTAATAACGTACCTGGTTAAACAGTTTTATTTCTGCTTTTTGGGGTAGAAGGTGTGGAATACAGATAGCAGTTGGACTCTTCTTTGAAAACATATCATACGCTACCTGTGCACACAAGGTTTGCCTGCCTCTGTATGAAGAGAAATCCTTAGGAAGTTTGTTGTTTGCTATTTGTTTCCCTTCACATCCAGACTGAGCCAAGCTGGAGCTGTACCCTCAGAAGCAAACAGTATTGCTTGTTTCAAAGCAGACTGCTTTTGCACAAACTCCTCCTTCTTTTAAAAGTTATACAAGCATCTTTCTTTATCTCTGTATGTCTTCACCTTCAATGTGGAGTCTAATAGAAAACCTCCTTGAGCTATTTTTTCGCTTTAAGAACATGGACTGTCTTTTTAATTGGGGACTCTTGGACTTTGCCATGATCACGTTAAAACTGGTAAGATTTGAAGAGTGACAGAGATTTTCACATCTTTCGCTGTTAAAAAAAATATAGGCTTGGACTTCATTAACTTCCATTTCAGACACTAGAACTTGTAGCTTCACTTTTTGTGATAACTCTTGTGTTTTTGTCTGTCAATGCAATTTGGGCTTCAGCTCTCGCCTGGATGGAATATATATTTATACATTTTAAAAGGACCTGCTCATAGGAAGTTTACAATCTATCTCAGCCCATTGCCCTTGAAAACATCCTCTCCCTTTGTGCAAATGGAACTCTGTGAACACCGCCCCACCTGTGCCGCCCTGGATGACTGACCCAGGGGTTTGACAGGCCAGGACCTCTCCTGCTAATTTCCTGGGGCTGCTGCTCTCCTTCCTCTCTTTGTTTCTTTCTTTTCTTCCTTGTTCCTTCTTCTGCAGCTGTCACTTCAAAATCCTCCCCACCCTTTTGTTCTTTTCTCATGTCCTTTCACAGAGCTGCCTCATTATCTGGGACTGGAGTGTTCTCTGCCTGCTCTGTTTAAACTTGCTTTGGGTCTGGGACAGGTGAGGATGCCTCCACCTCCTTATCCTCTTGTTATTGTCTCCTGCCCCAGGGCAAATGCTTCTCTTCTTTGCAAAGGTTGCACCATCCCCTCTTCCCACAATTGCTACCTTTGTGTTCAGAATCCCAGCACCTGAAACATCAGCGCAGACTGCATACCACACTGATTCTGCCTGTGTGGGTGACAAGAGTCTATGCTCCTGCAGCAGTGTCCTGTGACCCCCATGACCTACGTTCTGTTCCGAAGCCATGGTCCAGCAATATCAGAGCAGTCCTGCACCTGAGCAGAGCACCCAAGGAGTTCAGATCCTTTCTTTCTGGAGCTCTGCAATCTCTGATTCACATCTGACTCCTTCAAGGGGGAACCACATAGCTATCCCTTAAATGCATACACAAAGCACTCTGATAAGCAGTTTCTACTCTGTAATTTCAGGGTAGGTTTGGATCTGGCTTAAACCAGCAGTAATTGTTAAATTTTAAGGAGTTTTATGAAACAAATGAAACCATGTTGGTAGCTTGAAATTGGCCATAGGGAGACATTTACATGGCTAAAACCGGCCAACAACACTAACCAGGGCATTTTTTTAAATTTTGCCTTCCTAGAAAGCCAACTGTTGAACATTTCCCAATATTTCAATGGAATTGCTCTAATAAAAACCTGAGTAGGGAAAAAATCGCATAAAATGTGACAATGCAGCTTTGTGAAAATTCTTTGAATCTTATGTCCAAATATCTTGAAGACCCATGAGAGGACCTTTCCTTTCAAAGG
The DNA here is from genome assembly GCF_964237555.1 of Oryctolagus cuniculus. Lineage (NCBI taxonomy): Eukaryota > Metazoa > Chordata > Mammalia > Lagomorpha > Leporidae > Oryctolagus > Oryctolagus cuniculus. The sequence continues at coordinate 18,217,848 of NC_091434.1, read as the reverse complement.
GTTTTTCTTGGCTTCTTTTTCTTTGTATTATCTAGGTTCTTTCTGCTTCTGACATTGTAACGACAACAAAAATCCCACTGGAAATAAAATTACAAATAAGAGGCAAAGGATGTCGCCTGCTTTTTTCCTATAGTTTATTTCTTGTTTTGTTTCATTGTCCCGGGCCTTCCATTATAGCCAGTTATTGAGGTTAACTGGGCTACAATATTGTGTCAAGGAAATTGATTCCACGGCCTTTAACCTGCCATTGACTCTGATTCTGTAAGCTTCTCTCTGTCCCCTATCATTTTGGACCTTCCAACCTCTGGTTGATTCTTCTCTTCTTTGGTCATTTTCCACAATTTACAATTTCCACAATTTACATAAATATACAAAGTTCTAATTTATTCAAGAGGCAGGGGCGGGGGGGCGCTCCCAACTGCTTACCCGCTCCACTAATTCCCAAAAGAGACAGAACTGGGCCTGAGCCAAAGCTAGGAGCTAGAAACACAATCTGAGTCTCCCAAATGGGTGGCAGGAATTACCTGAGCTATCACCACTGGCCCCTAAGCTCCACATTAGCAGGAAGCTGGAGTGAAGAACAGGAGTTAGGAATCTAATGGAGTTATTCTGATATGGGACACAGGGATCCTAACCAACATCTAAATCACTAGGCCAAATGCTTGCCCTTTCATTGAATCTTTTTTAAATTTATTTATTTTTATGTATCTCATAAATACAACATTAGGAACATAGGAATTCTTCCCACTGCCTTCGTCCTCCCACCCATTCCCCTCCTTAACTCCCCCTCTCCTGTTTGATCTGAGAAGGAAAAGGAAACAGAAAAAAAAGAGAGAAAGAATGGAGTAAAAAACTATGAGAACTGTTCCTCAGCAGTCTAAACAAGGGCTGTTCTTTTTATTGCTTCTCAAAGGTGTTTTCAGTTTTTTCCACTTCTTTTCTGTATCTTCCTCCACCTTCTTTCCTTTTTGAATGTTAATTGTCTTTAAATAAGAACCCAAGGATAATACAACTTTTGTGAGCTCTTAGAAATGACTATAACTTATGAGACGTAATAATATCCTCCCTTTAATACATTAAGAATAAGCTTTACTATTCTTTTATTCTTAAGAATAAGCTTTACTATTAAGTCTCATGATACAATTCTTTGTGAACGTAAGTCCTGATTGGAAGTTAGTGTACAGTGACTCTTGTGGTTTATTCAACAAACACTCTTATATATGACATCAGTGATCACCCAAGGCTATTGACATGAGCTGGTTTGGCTATGGAAGCATTTTGGATCCAATAGCATGACAAGGCCATAAGCAAAGTAGATACTCTCTCCTCCCTTCATAGAAAAGTATCTCCTTCTTTGGTGGCCACTTCTTTCCACTGAGGTCTCACCTACAGGGGTCCTTTATGTAGGGCACTTTTCCCAGAGTATCCTGGCTTTCCATGCCTGAAATGCTCCTGCTGGGCTTTCCAGCCAGACTGGAATGCCTTTAAGGGCTGATTCTGAGGACGGAGTGCTACTTAAAGCTATTGTCATTCTATGAGTCTGTTGTGTGGACTGCTTCCTTCGTTGGAGACTTAACTCCTTTTAAACTCTGTCTTTTCATGTTTCCAAACAATTAGTCATATTAATATGATTGTTTTAACTCTTGATCATATCTATATGGTTACTTTACCACTTGTTCCTATCCATTTGATCTATATAGCACTTAAGCTGCTATCTCTATTGGCCAGCTTAAGGGATTTTGGGGTCTTATGGCTAGTTGTTAGGTTGTACCCTTAGAATTATGTCCATATGAATGTGTATAGGATTATATTGTCTTGCAGTTGGTACTTCATACATTTCACAGTTACAACTTTATGATCTTGGTGATTCTTCCCACTGTACCCACCCTCCCACATCCCATCCTTTTCCCTTTCTTATTCTCACTCTTATTTTTACAAAGATCTATTTTCACATAACTTTATACATATATGATTAACTCTAAGTTAGGTATAGCATTCACTGAATAGTGTGAAAGAGAAAAAGATAAGGAAAATATTATAAAGGAAAAGAAAGTAAAAAAAAAAAAACAACAAAGATATAGAATGAGAATCTGCTTCTCAACTATCAAGAGAAGGGCTAGTCAAAATCCTTGCATCTCATAGTGTTGATTTCATTTCTACTTGTTATCTTTTAGGTTCTGTATTAGTTATCACAGGTCACAGAGAACATATAGAATTTTTCCCTTTGGGGACTGGCTTATTTCACTAAGAATAATGTTTTCCAGTTTCACCCATTTTGTTGTGAATGACTGAACTTCATGGGTTTTTTACTGCTGTATAATATTCCATGGTGTACATATCCCATAATTTCTTTATCCAGTCTTCAGTTGACAGACATTTGTGTTGATTCCATGTCTTCGCTATTGTGAATTGAACTGCAATAAACATGGAGGTACACATAGCTCTATCATATGCTGATTTCATTTCCCTTGGGTATATTCCCAGGAGTGGAATGGCTGAGTCATACTGTAGGTATATAGTCTGACCTCTGAGGTATCTCCATACTGTCTTCCATTATGGCTTTACCAGTTTACATTCCCACCAACAGTGGATTAGGGTACACTTTTCTCCACATCCTCACCAGTATTTGTTGATTGTAGAAAGCCATTCTAACTGGACTGAAGTGAAACCTCAAGGTGATTTTGATCTGCATTTCTCTGACAGCTAGCTATCCTGAGTATTTTTTCATGTGTCTGTGGGCCATTTGAATTTCCTCTACTGAAAAATGACTGTTTAAGTCCTTGGCCCATTTCTTAACCAGATTGTTTCTTTTGTTGTTGTTGAGTTTCTTGATCTTTGTATATTTTGGTTATTAAACCTTTATCTGTTGTATAGTTTGCAAATATCTTCTCCCATTCTGTCAGTTGTCTCTTCACTTTGCTGATTGTTTCTTTTGCAGTGCAGAAGCTTCTCAGTTTAATGTAATCACATTTGTCAATTTTGGCAATGATTGCCTGTGCCTCCGGGGCCTTTTCCAAGAACTCTTTACCTGTGCTGATGTCTTATAGGGTTTTCCCAACGTTCTCTAATAATTTGATGGTGTTGGTTTGTATATTTGGGTCTTTAATCCATTTTAAGTAGATTTTGGTGAAAGGTGTCGGGGAAAGGTCTTGCTTCATGCCTCTGCATGTGGCAATCCAGTTTTCCCCACACTATTTGTTAAAGAGATTGCCCTTGCTCCAGGGGTTGATTTCAGGTGTTTCTATTCTATTCCATTGGTCTATCCATTTGTTTTAGTACTAGTACCAGGCTGTTTTGATCATAACTGCCTTGTAGTATGTCTTGAAATCCGGTATTGTGATGTGTCTCCAGCTTGGTTTTTGTTATATAAGATTGCTTTACTTATTCAGGGTCTCCTGTGTTTCGATATAAATTTCGATATCATTTTTTCTATATCTGATAAGAATGTCTTGGTATTTGATTGATATTGTAATGAAGCTGTAAATTGCTTTTGGTAACATACACATTTTGGTTATATTGATTTTTCCAATCCATGAACATGGAAGTTTTTTTCCATTTTTTGTATCTTCCTCTACTTCTTTCTTTAATGTTTTGCAACTCTCATCATAAAGATCTTTGACATCCTTGGTTAAATTTATTCCAAGGTATTTGATTTTTTTGTAGCTATTGTGAATGGGATTGATTTTAGAAGCTCAATCTCAACCTTTTCATTGTCTGTGTACACAAAGGCTTTTGATTTTTGTGTGTTGATTTTGTATCCTGCTATCTATCCAAACTCTTCTATGAGTTTCAATAGTCTCTTAGTGGAGTCTTCTGGATCCCCTATGTAAAAGATCATGTCATCCGCAAATAGGGATAGCTTGACTTCCTCTTTCCTGATTTGTATCCCTTGGATTTATTTTTCTGTCTAATGGCTCTGGCTAGCACTTCCAAGACTATATTGAAACGCAGTGGTGAGAGTGAGAATCCTTGTCTGGTTCAGGATCTCAGTGGGAATGTTTCCAACTTTTCCCCATTCAATAGGATGTTGGCCATGGGTTTGTCAAAAATTGCCTTAATTGTTTGAAAATTGTTCCTCTCTTCTCAGTTTGCTAAAACTTTTCATCATGAAGTGTATTGTATTTTATCAAATGCTTTCTCTGCATCTATTGAGATAATTATGTGTTTTTTGTTCTTCAATTTATTAATGTGATGTATCACATTGATTGATTTAGGAATGTTAAACAATCCCTACACAGGAAGAATAAATCCTACTTGGTATGGATGGATGATCTTGCTGATGTGTTGTTGGACTTGATTGGCAGTATTTTGTTGAGGATTTTTGTATCTATGTTCATCAGAGAGATTGGTCTGTAGTTCTCTATCTCTGTTGTACCCTTTTTAGATTCAGGAATCAAGGTGATGATGCTTTCATAGAAAGAATTTGGGAGGATTCCCTTCCTTTCAATTGTTTTGAATAGCTTGAGAAGATTTGGCATTTGTTTTTTTTTTTTAAAGTTTGGTAGACTTCAGTGGTGAAGCCATCCAATCCTGAGCTTCTATTTGTTGAGAGAGTCTTTATTACTGATTTGAATTCTGTCTTGGCTATTTGTGTGTTTAGGTTTTCTACATCTTCATGACTCAGTTTAGGTAGGTCATATGTGCCCAGGAATCTGCATTTCTTCTAGATTTCCTGTATCATAGGTGTACAGTTCTTTGTAGTAATTTCTGGTGATTCTTTTTACTTCTGTGGTGTCTGTTGTTACATTTCCCTTTTCATCTCTGATTTTATTAATTTGGATCTTTTTTTTTTTTTTTTTTTGGTTAGTTGGGCCAATGGTGTGTCAATTCTATTTTTTTTAAAAAACAGCTTTTCATTTGCTGATCTTTTGTATTATATTTTTGGTTTCTGTTTTCATGATTTCTTCTCCAATTTTAATAATTTCTTTTCTCCTACTATTTATCAGTCTGGTTTGCTGTTGATTTTAGATGTCCTTGAGATGCATTGATAGCTCATTTATTTAATGCCTTTCCAATTTCTTGATGTAGGCACCAATTGCTATAAACTTTTCTCTTAACACTTGTTTTTCTGTATCCCCTAAGTTTTAATATATTGTGTTGTCATCTTAATTTGTCTTCAGAAATTTTTTTATTTCTCTTTTGATTTCTTCTATGGTCCACTGTACATTAAGGAGCATGCTGTTCAGTCTCCATTTGTTTGCATATATTCTAGAGATTCCTGAGTTGCTGATTATCAACTTCATTCCATGTGGTCAATGAATATGTATGGTGTGATTTTTGATTTTTTTTTAAATTTCTGAAACTTGTTTTATGGCCTAGAATGTGGTCAATCCTAGAGAAATTCCATGCACTGGTGAGAAAAAATGGGTATTCTTTGGTTGTAGGGTGTAAAGCTCTGTATATATCTGTTAGGTCCAGTTGGTCTATAGTATCAATTAACTCTTCTGTTTCTTTGCTGGTTTTTTGTCTGCTTGATCTGTCCATTGCTGAAACTGGGATATTGAAGTTCACCATGACTATTGTATTTGAGTCTATGTCTCTTTAAATCCATTAACACTTATTTTAAATAGCCAGGTGCCTGTAATTAGGTACATATACATTTATAATAGTCACGATTTCCTGTTGAATTGACCCCTTAATCATCATATAGTGCCCTTCTTTGTCTCTTTTAATAATTTTTATGTTAAAGTCTATTTTGTCTGATATCAGGATGGCTACACCAGTATTTTTCTTTGTTTGTTTCTGTTAGCATGGATTATCTTTTCCTTCCTTTCACTTTCAGTCTGCATGCATCTTTGTTGGTGAAGGTACCCCCTCCCTATCTGTTCACTTATTCTTTCGCTGCATGTAACTTCAGAAGCACCTCTACAAGCACTCCCTCCTGCTGCTATCTGTAGCTCTGAAAATCAGCGAATTCCCCTCCCCCTCTCACCTGGTCTGCTAGGGCTGGTGTTCTCCTCTCCAGGTCAGAGCCTCCACTGTTTTTTGTTACTCCCTTTTTTCCTTTTTGTTGTTTTCTTATTCACTCTTTTGGCATGGACTTGGACCATCTCTGCCACTCTTGCTGGAATTTCTTCTGCAAGTTTCCCATGGCTTTATCTTAGGCATGTAGTTTCAATCCTTTTTAAACATTAATTTTGCCCCATGTGATTCAGACCATCCTGTTGCTATTTTGCCATATTGGAAACCCCCTTCATTGGATCTTAATCACTAAGGAATATATATTTTTTGAGGCTCGGATTGACTGAGAAGGGATTTGAGGTTCTGTGACACCAACAATGTCCCCAAAGAACCTTAAGCAATGGAATATCCAGTACCAGAACCCAAGTCTCCTAAAACTTAAACCTTGTATTCAACATATTCAACATACAGGCATGGTTATTTTAGTGGTAAGTTCTTGTAATTCATTCTACTTTAACTTTTTAAAAATATAAGTCAAGTTATTGCAACCTTGCCCAAGGAACTCAAGCAAGAAAAAAACATACAAGTAAAAAGGGGAAAGAGAATTTATTAGTTCACACCTGAACAATCTTGATTCAAGTCTTCAAACACCATCAGGGATCTCTCTCTTTTTCCCAGAGTATGCATGCATTCCTCTATGTGTTCTTTTCTGCTCAACTAGAAACTCCATGTCTGAGGATGAACTTAGGAGTACCTACCCTATAGCCTATACATTCAGAATGCTCAATGAAAAGATGCAAAATTTTCTGGAAAGTTTAGCTTGGATGGCTATGGGCCAAGTGTCTCAATTTGACAAGTTGAACTCAACTCCATGCATGCCATAAAGTATATTGGGATGCTGCTACCAAAGACTGGAAATGAAATAATGGCAGGGCATCCTTCATAACAGATGTCTGACCAATCCCCGAAAGGAGTATAAAGAAAAGTTACATCTGCCATTAACACTGCTGCACTTGTGTATAGAGATGGTGTCCATCAAACTGAGTCCTACCATGGCTGCCACATTCCTGGAGCATGAGACAACAGACTGACAATTTCACAGGTGGATGAGTTGGTGTGATAAACCCTGAATGTTGGCAGGGGAAATCTGATACTCTCAGTTTCTTAGAGGCAGAGAAATGAACAATCAACAATAGTTTTAGTTGAAAAACATTTCTTTTCACTTGTTTTCTTTTCTTTCTGTGTGTCACTGCTTCCTTTCTCACAGTATGGTGATTTTGGTAAAAATGGATAACACACCAGATAGTGACTCTACACTAGAGTTGAACTAGATGGCAGCCTGGGTCTCTCCATGATATTTTTTTTTTTTTTGACAGGCAGAGTGGACAGTGAGAGAGAGAGAGAGAGAGAGAGAGAGAGAGAGAAAGGTCTTCCTTTGCCGTTGGCTCACCCTCCAATGGCTGCCACGGCCGGTACTGATCCGAAGCCAGGAGCCAGGTGTTTCTCCTCATCTCCCATGGGGTGCAGGGCCCAAGGACGTGAACCATCATCCACTGCACTCCTGGGCCACATCAGAGAGCTGGCCTGGAAGAGGGGCTACTGGGACAGAATCTGGCGCCCTGACCTGAACTATTACCAGTGTGGACAGAATCCGGTGCCCTGACCGGGACTAGAACCCAGTGTGCTGGCGCCGCAGACGGAGGATTAGCCTATTGAGCTGCAGCGCTGGCCACCATGATTCTAACTTCTATCACTCTCAAGAGCACAGGCTACTGACACAAAATTATACAAGCAGGAAGACTGGATCACAGACGTTCAATGCATCCAAAATCCAAATATGTTATTCCTGACTCTCCTGCTCCAAAGCCAATCTTCATTTGGCCTCATTTTACAGTATGGGCTTCCATTCTCCTATGTAATTCAAGCATCAGGTACTCGTTTATATCATTGCCCACCCTTGTAGCACTCTGTTCCTGAATCCCAATGTCAACATGAATTTTAAAAATGCATTTTAAAGCAAAAATTCTGTTAAATGTTAGGACTCCCTTAAATAATAAAGTACTAAGTCAAGTAGTTACATGTGGAAACAACATCTCATTTAAGCTGCAAAAAGCAGTAGTTTCCCTGAAGTGCATCCAAAATATACCAAGCCCAAAACTCCGGGGGTGAAGCACTCTGTGTTTTAACAAGCCCTCTGGGTGGTGCAAGCCAAGTCTCCACAGCTCCTGGCTTTGACCTTTTAACTTCCGCAAGGCTCAACATCAACTCTGATACTTGCATATGAGTTACTTTCCTTGGCCTCCCTGAGGATTAAATTGTACCAAAATTGTTATTTTAAGTATTTAATATTAATAAGAATACATGTGCAAATTTCTTAGATACTCATGTGGCAGTGTAAAATGCAGTATCTTATCCTTTTTCCACAAAATAAGGCAAACACAGAGTATCAAGATTAAGTGACAAGATAAAATAATGAGATTCTCAACCAAAGATGGCAGTAAGATCAGCAGAGCCTGCACCCTTTGGTGACTGCTTAATACATAGTACCTACTACTACTCTTAGGAAATTCATATACCACATTCACATGTTAACAGTCAGGTGAAGTAAAACCCTATTTTCCAGTTCTAGAAACTCTTTTCCCAGAACATGACAGAGCTTGATTTAGGTTTTATTCTGCTCAGAGGAAGGGAAATGAACACAAATATTTCACAGATTTCTTTTCCCAAATAGACATAATCACATTTCCACTCAATCTTATAATTCTTTGAATTGAAGAATTATTTGCCAATTATATATTATCTTCCAACAGAATCATATAAAATAGGTGAAAATCTTTTTTGCCACAATTAACTTTCATCTGAAAATCTAATGGAAAAAAATATTTCACTCTGAAATCTGGATAACTTTATTTTGAGTTTTATAGCCCTGCATAAAAGGAATGAGAAGGAAGACTCCCATATGAGCAGGAGATCCACATTAGGTTCCAATTAGTTACCTGGAAATTCATATTTCAGAAATGCCACATTCTTCAGACACCAGCTACTCATGAGAAAATTTCGTTCCCTTTTTCTCCTCAGGGAAGAAATAGAATTTTTGCTTCATTAGTGATTTGTAGATTGGTGCAGAGCTGTAGTGTGAACTGGAGAGAACACAGCTCAAGTAACTTCAGTCCTAGGAGCACTGAGCTAGGATTTATTCTTTTCTATTCCTTTTATCTCCTCCATCTGTGCTTGCTTGGAGTTCCAGACATCTAAATCCCGGAAACAGCTGGTGCAGAGGGCAGGGCAGAGGATGCCTATTCACCACAGTCCAGTTAAGCGTGGGGACTGGATAGGCTTCATTTCACTGGGCACCCTCTTCCTTACTGATTGTGACCCAAGACTGCAAATCTCACTTTTAGAAACACTGGCATTCTAAAAACTTTTATTTGGAAAGGAGTCGGGGGAGAGGGGAGCTTCCATCTAATTGGTTTACTCCCGGAACAACAGTCAGAGTGGGGCCAAGTCAAAGCCTGGAGCCCAAAACTCCATCCCTGTCTTCCCTGTGAATGGCAGGGACCCAAGCACTTGGGTCATCATCTGATGCCTGCCGGTGTTTGCGTAAATAGGAAGTGTGATCAGGAGCTGGGACTTCACACCAGGCACTCCAGTGTTAGATGTGGGCACCTCAGAAGGCTTAATCACTGCACCAAATACCCCCCCACACCGGAAAAAGACAATAGGAATTCAAAGAATTTCAGTCGTGCCATTTACTAGTTGGTAGACTTAGTTAACTTCTTAGTGTCTGAGGCTCAGTCTCCATGTCAATAAAATGGGATTAACCATTGCATCTACTTCGACTGCTGTTCTGAAAATTATATGCTGTGTGCGTAGTTTATAGTATGAGTTCAATAATCTCGTGTCCCCTTTTAAGGGTCCTTTCAGAACGCATCTTTAAGCTATAGGAAGCGATGCCAAGAACATACACACACATCATCTTTTTGTGATTTTCCTAAATTTATCCCTCGGATACGGGATAACAGACCCCCATATTCCAAAGAAACCAAAGAGAAACATTTACAAGCAGTGCTGGTTTTTTTTTTTTTTTTTTTTTTTTTTTTTTTTTTTTTTTGGTGGAGTATAATACAAAGAGAACACATATCATGAATGATCTGTGACAGTAACTTCATTCTGATTCTCAGAAATCTGGGCTGCATGTACGCCCATGGTCATTATGCTGTGTCCTTAGCAGAGAAATAGGCAAAGCCCTTCCGTCATCTCTATTCAGACCTCTAAGATTGTTATGCCCGTCTGGGTCAGAAGTTGAGATATATAAACAGCCTTTTTGTGCTTGAACTTGAAAGAAAAATCAGTCATCTGTACATGATCTGTGTTAGAGCAAAATGTAACTTTTCCCTCTGACAATGTGTTTATGGTTGTTAAGTTATCTTGATTGCCAAGAGAAATCTGTTTTGTGTGGCAGGCTTTTCTGACTTAAAAATGTCAGATGCCACCTCTCCCCCACCCCCTCACTCCAGCCATCTTTTCAACTAATTCACAAATTGACTTGACTCTCAGCTAGGTTAAAAAAATAATTTCCTGAAAATTAAAAGTCTGGCACAATACTGCACTAAAAGTCCATTTATCTTGTCTATTTTTATAAAGCTTTGCTGCTGCATCTGGCAAAATGCCCATTTCCAGTAATAAAGGTCCCCACGGACATTTGGCAAGAGCAGCTTTTCTTCTGAGACCCTGAAAATGATCTTGGGCTTCCTAATGCGTGATTTTAAAAGCTTACAATTAGGATTTGTAATAGTATCTTGTGTATGATTTTTCAAAGTAAAGAGCCAGGGGAAATACCGTGGCAGTTAGGTGACAATACTATGACCAAGTCTTTGTCGACTCTATTAGGATCTCACCTTCTTCATGGACTACATCAGTCAGGGGCTAACTGAAAGCTCAAAGTTTCTCTGCTATGATGGAAAAAAAAAATGACCCAAGATAATCTAGGTGGGCCAGTGCAATGATTCACTCTTGTTTAATCAACTGCAACCTGTGTTAAGCTCTATCCTCATCTCAATATAAACCAGACTAATCTTTCCACTTTCCTGCAGGAAACGGCCCATGGCACTTGTTTATGCGGCTCCCTTGGTATTGAGTAAATCCTTCCCTTCTCTTCCCTCCTCCCCTCGCTAATCAGTTGAGGGGAGGTTTGCAGCCTTTCCAAATCTAAGACTGATGGGGCTTTCCTGTTGATGTCAAGTTGAAGCATTCCATTGAGAAAGCAACCCCTAGACTATTGCCTTTCCTTGTGGCTCTGAGCTAACCAAGTAATTACACCAAGTGCACCCCTCTTTCATGCTATGAGAGAGGAAACAGTCTGTAAGGAGTTGTTGGCTTCGGAGGATTTTTAAGAAACTGAACATCCTGTTGAAGGGGCTGCAGACATGCCTCACCTGATTAGATAGGAGATTTCCCCCTTTGTAGCCACAGCCCCATTGCCAGCTCCTTCTTTTAACACAGGATATGATAATGCAAAGCCACTGTGTCAGCTCAGTGATATTCCAATCAATACTCATTTTTGCTTCAATAATTTACCCTCAATATATTTCCCATAATACATATTTCATTTCATCAGTGAATTCTTTGCATTGAAACTATTGATAGCAAATTCCAATGTGATTATAGAATTAGTTTTTTGGCTTTATTGCATTTAGAATATTGAATGTTTTTTTCTTTATTAAGTTAAGTACTTTAGAAGAGTTTGAAACTCTTCTGAGGCATGACCAAAGACACAATTCCATCTGTTTTGTTTTTCTTATTCAGGACATAGATGATTTTATTTTAAACAGTGCATGCATTTCACTTTAATTCTTCTTCATGTCTGTCAGAGTACATCATCTATGATGTGTGGATAGTTAACCATAGCGCTGTGCAAGAAGGTTTAGGCAGAAAGTGAAAACAGCTTTGAAAAAAGTCAGCTAAAAGCGGAAGTTCAATGATTATGGGGTTGCTCTACGCTCCGTATGCAAAACTCTTAAGGGCAACCTGTTGGTACCTGCAACATGTTGGAGTTTGTTCTCATTTCATTAGTGAGTTTTGGACCCCTTGCTCCTGGACAGGTGTTGAATGTCCCAATGACTGTATGCAGTGTCTCATGTTGGTGTTTTATTGCTGGGATGGAAGCCAGGGACGGAGCCGCTGTGTAACTGGAGACTTCCCCTGGGCATGATCTTTGGCGTCCCCTTGTAAGAATGGAGCAGTCCTGGTGCAGAAGCCTCCATTTCTAAAGGTTTCCATCTGCTCTATTCACTATGCTTCTCCAACTGGTGTATTCATACAAATTCCTTATCTGTGCTACCTCAGAGAACAAAACAGAGTTCTGGGTTCCACTGAATTGACAGAGTATTTCTTCCTAGAATGTCAGTTTTGATCAATTTTAAGAAATTCAGAATAAATTTCATACCAAAGCAGCATAATGCACCATGGAGAAAAACTCCCAAATGTTCAGTCACAAGAGCTTTAAGGACAGCTTGCTGTAGTTGTAGGCACCTTGTTCTATGCCATCAGAGCACAAATTGCCTCTTTCTTGCTCTGCCTGGGTGGAATGACTCACGAGGCTCTGCTGAATGCTCTCAATTCTCTTGCAGAAGAGCATCTGCTATCACATTGTCAGAGGCTTTGCTTCCTAGCACTGTTAGGAGCAAGATCAGCATCGCCAAGAAGCCACATGGCAGACTGAACAGTAGGTTATTTGGGTATAACCCCAGAATTTTTGTGCCATAAAATTCTTTCGTGTATTCCCAAAAAATGGTCTTGTGGAAACTGTTTCAAACCATTATGGATTCAAGTTTGCATGAGATATATTTGCATGCTATAATATTTAATCAATGGTCATCCTGTAGAAAGCAAGTTATGCATCCCAGAAAGAGTTCAGAGGAGTAAGTTTATGATTTTGTTCTTGGTAAGATTCGCTAAACCCAAAAATATGATTACAAGCTTAACTTGCCATTAAATAAAGAATTCAACAAGTAGTAAGTATAAAAATCACTGTGGCTCAAGAGTGTAGACAAGGGCTACACACAATAATCAGATCTCAAGTTGTTGATTTGTTTTTTTATACAATACATTTTTATACTCTATATTAGTTACCACAAATCAAGGAAAAAGTGATATTTGTCTTTTTGGGACTGGCTTATTTCACTAAGCATATAACCCTGTGATTAAAAAGAAAATTGGAAGCATGTCAGTATAAGAACTAAAAGAAAAATTAATAAAAGAAGGAGGAGGAAGGGTGGGAGAGAGGCAGGGATGGAGGGTACAATACAAAGTATCATTATGCTCTTAAAACTGTATTTAAGAAATACATGGAATTTGTACTTTTCATATAAATAAAAAAGTTAAAAATATGATTACAAAAGTATTTTTAACTTATTGCATTTATAATACTGAACTTTTATTATATTAAGCATTTTACACATTTTAAAAAACAGAATTTCACCCATTTTGTTTATATGATGCGTATCTGCATGCTATGGTATTTATTCAGTATTCATCTTATAAAACACAAATGATGGATCCTGCAAATCGCTTGGGGTCAGTTTTATGATGCTATATCCAGGAAGGTTCATAAAGACCAAGCAAGCATTTTGAAAGAACCTTTATATTCCCAATTACTCACAATATCATGATTAAACACCATGATACATACTTCAAGAGTGTCCTGTATACTCTCATTCAATGCAATTATTCTTTCTTCCAAAGTGATATCTTCATGAGCGCAACAGCTTTGGAGGGCTAGGAAGAACACAGAAAAGAATAAAGCTGTTGACTAAAACATTAAGTGCTCTACTGTGGGGAGCAACTCGGACTATACTGTTACTGGAATTAAGACTTATTCTATACATCTGCTCTCCCACAATATGGCGCTGAGAAGGGAGAAACAGCTTCTACACAGCTGCCTCCAGTTCAACCAATAAACTGTAGGACCTGCTCCTGATTGGAGGAGAGCAGCGTACTTGGCGTGTGGGCAGCCGAGTTGGGATTGGTGGAAGAGGACTATAAAGGAGGAGAGAGACAACATGCACCAGGAACATCTAAGGGGAACATCTGAAGGAACACCTGTGCAGCCCCCGAGAGAGCCGGCCGGCAGTGTGCCGCTCCCCCGCGGAAGTGGGGAAGGTGGCAGGGGGCCCGCCCCTCCACGGAGGTGGAGGGACGGTAGCCAACCCGGGAAGAACCAGCAGCAAACCTGGGGAGGGCCGAGCAGACAAAAGAACAGCGCAGGGTCCTGTGTCGTTCCTCCACGAAGACGGGGAGCGACACTCTACCAATTAAGTTTTGATTAAGTGTATCATCTCCATAGCTCCACAAACTTTCTCTTGCCAAATTAAAAACACACAGTAGCCAAACTTCTGCTGTCAACCTCCAGCATGCAACCTCTCCCTGAAATACCTTTCTCTTTTGTCTGAAGGTGGCTTTCTCTTCTTAACTGCTATTCCAAACCTATTGTCTCCAGGGAAGGCTCCCCCATTGTTTGTAGGGGTGCCTATCTTATCATCTATGGTTGTGTTAATAGTAACTGGCAGGAGTGCCAGCTTCCCTAACAGGATACACAAGCCAGATGTGGTTCTGCTGACTAGGTCTAGCCACCAGGACACCTGAATCATGATTGTCAGTATCAGGTGGAGTTCTTTTGGTGCAATCGTCTTCTCTAACAATTCTTGGAGTTGGTTTTTTATTGCTTGCTTATTTTTAATTTGAGATCATAAAAATAAAAGTCACCAGTGAAAATGAGAATCCACACTATGGATGTGAACTGCAATCAGTTTACTAATTAGTTACTAGAACTATATTTACCATTCTCTATCAAGGAACTTATGAGTGAAAAGCAGGTATCTACTTTAGTTATAAATTTCTGATACTATTTTTCCTCAGAAAATTTGTGGGACCGTTAGTGAGTATGGTAAAAGGAAATTATTTGCTCTTAGACCTGCTTCCATTCTCTTTTGTGGCTTTGTCATGTTTGTGTCCCACACCATCTGGCTTAGAATTACTGAACTGGGGATTTTAAAACAAATTACAGATCATTCTTAGTCTCTCTTCTTAACGAATACTTAAAATTCATACCTTAAAGGCAATGTCCAGCTGTGGGCACACTAGGAGAGGGAGTAATATCTTTTAAAGAAGGCAGATTCAGCACCATAGGCATAGGCTTGGTAGCAAAGTACAGCCTGGAGTTCAATCCGCATATTCTGAAATACTCATGAAAAGTTTGCATCCATCTTGCTTTCTGTATTTTCAATTATGTTTCTGTTGATATCTTTTATTCAAAAGAATAGAACCCTTGTGCAATGCATGAACTACCAAAAAAAATAAAATTCTGCTAGCCCTGAACTTTAGATTTTATGTTAAATGTTTCAGTTTCTTTTGAACTCATATTTATTTTGCCTTCAGTGTATTTTATTTTCGTTTTTATTTATGGGTTCATTTCAAACACTATGCCTTAAGGGAACTTAGAACCCAATGAGGGAAATAGACTTGCTCACTAACAATAGAGAGAAGTAAAGATCTGTTAGGACAAAGGGTGAGTTGAGTTGATGCCATGTTTTTCTTTCATTTCTGACCAGCAGTGTGACTGACAGTAGAGGGCCTCATCTTGAGTGTCTTTGCCATCCCAGAACTACACAGGAAGCTCCATGGTGACAGGGGCAAAGGCTCCTTCCTCTTAGTTGCCATCACCAGTTCTTCATGGACTCCTCAGCATAGAACAGGAGTGGACAATTCATCAGCATGGAATTCAATGCCTATACTAAAATATTCATGAGAAGTTTGCATCCATCTTGCATACAGCATTATCAGTTATGTTTCTGTGACATCTTTTATTCAAAAGAATAAAAATATAAAAATCTAGGAAAGTTACTGTATAGTCGTCTCCTTAAAATTGACAAAGGTAAAGCTTTGCCTTCCAAAGATAAAAGCAGATTTCATCCTTTCACAACTGGAAATCGTGACAAATATATTGTGGGGTATCTCATCTACCAAATTCTTTTTTCCATCCCTTTCCTTTCAGTTTGAATTTTCAACATATTCTTATGCCTTAGAATGCCCTAAACAGTATCACATCTCATTAAGGAGATGGAAGACTTTCACCAACACAGCATTTTCATCTGTTCTCTACATGAGTAGGTCATGTACACCACTGTTGTGTCAAAATCTTTCAAAGTAATAAATTAATTGAATTACTGCTTTGTGGTGAATGAAGAACAGCAGAAGCCTCGCTGCCATGGCTGATCCTTTCAAGTGAATACTTAAATTCCCCCGGCACAGAAAGGAATTCCCTATAAACTAGACAAATGATCCATCTCTGTGTGATACATCTATTTTTATTATACCTGCAGGTAGACATTGATGCACCCGTGCTTTGTACCCTAAGGCAGAGACATTAATGAACAAGATGAAGTTATAGCTCTCAAAATGGGGTGATTTCTTACTTGAATGACTAACAGAATATATGCCAAGTTCAGGAAAGAATAGAAGAAAAGGAAGAGAGAAATGACATAGACAAATTCCATAAAGTTCACTGGAAAGCACTGATTTCTTTGTTTTCTTCTGAACAATTTTATCCCCTAACTCTGTGGCTTTTGGTTTAATACATTAAAAGAAAGATTCTCTTTTTCGTCCTTAGGAGAAAAGTTGAAAGCTATTCTGAATTTTGCACTTACTTTATAGGTGATTACAAATAGTCTAGAAGAATTTAAACAGGATTTTGACAAAAAAGTATATTGGAGAAATAATCACAGCATAAAATAGTAAACACTTTGATAAGAAAACCATCCTGGCTCTGACAAGAATATGTCTAGTCTGACCAGAAGCATATCCTTGTGGGAGTTCTGGTTGACCAAAGGAAACCAGCGATATAATCAATCTTAAGTTCTAGCAGTGTCTTTGATTCTTCCGCACACAACACACACATCAATTAAGTGGAAAAACAAGGTCTGAGCTACTCAGTTATGAGGTGAGTGGAAAACCAGCTGGAGAGTCAGGCCCAGAGAGAGGTTATCAATGCATCAGTGTCAACCTAGGGACACACAACAAATGGTGCCATGGTTCCTCCAGGGTCAGTTCTGAGTCCATGACTGTTTAACATTTCTATTGGTGACCTAAAGGCTTCAACAGAGAGAAGGTTCTTATTAAGCTCTGAAGGGTAAAGGGGCAAGGCCAGATTCCTAGGAATAGAAAAGCGAAATACAAAACAACAGAGTAAACTGCCAAAGCAATCAGCTACAACTAAAATAATGTTTCACAAGGTAAGAGTAGAGTAATAAAGAACAAATTTTGCTAAGTGAAGAAGAGAAAATTCAAGAATATAACAGTAAAAGTTATTTAGAAATTCTGACACAGATTCTTACTTTCTGGTTAGAGCCAAAGTCCTTCTTTTCTCATCCAAACTCAAACTTTCTAGTGTTGAATATGGTGGACTTGCATCTCTGAAACTTCAGAGGAAGAAGGTAACAGTGTGTGTTGAGACCAGTATCATATTGATTTTAACATTTTTAAACTTACATGGTCCTTACCTTCTCAAAAACACACAGTCTCATCTTGCAGACAAAGAATTGGCTTCACTCCAAAATCTAACATGTTTTGCATAATATTCATAGGACAATTATCTGTTATGTTCTGCTCCAACATATGCACATATTACACATGTATACCACCTTTCATCACCATCCAAGTCCTCTGTCAATGACTTACTCCTAACTCCAGGGAAAGATTGAACAGGAAACAAAAATAGTCCTGACAGTCTTTTTAAAAACAAATACAGCATGAGGATACAAAATTTGGAAAAATATGATTGTATCTTTCCTCAGGTATCAAATGGCTTGAGAAATCTGAAGAAAATTTATCTTGGAGTCACAAAACTGGAAAGTCAAAATATGGAAAAGCAAAGCTTTCTGAGGTTAATCAACCTAGATTGAAAGATATCTTAAAAATATGAGAAGATGCTCACAGGGAAATACTGTAATTATCTATTGTTTAACTTTGCTAGGAATATAGGAAAGGAAGAAAGAATGGGCCTCAACTATAAGATGAAAAGGTAAAGTCAGATATGATTAACAATTTACAAAAAAGATACCTAGATAAGTAGGTAGAAAGTTATATAAATGATAAAAGATAAGAGAGAGAGAGAGAGAGAAAGAGAGAGAGAGAGAGAGAAAGAAAGAAAGAAAGAAAGAAAGAAAGAAAGAAAGAAAGAAAGAAAGAAAGAAAGAAAGAAAGAAAGAAAGAAAGATAGGAAGGAAGGAAGGAAGGAAGGAAGGAAGGAAGGAAGGAAGGAAGGAAGGAATTCTAGGGTTAGTAAAGTGAGGCTCTTGCTATAGGCACAAATTTAAGGGGCCACCACAATCTCAGGAATTAATATTAAGCAGTACTCTTACTTTAATTCAACATCTTAAAAAAATTACTGCCAAGGGGTCAGCACTGTGGACTAGCTGGTAAAACTGCCACCGGAAATGCCAGCATCCCATATGAGTGTTGATTTGTATCTCAGCTGCTCCACTTCTGATCCAACTGCCTGCTAAACGGCCTGGGAAAAACAGCGTTAGATGGCCTACTACTAGAGCCCCTACTACCCACATGGAAGGCCTGGGTGAAGCTCCTGGCTCCTGGCTCCTGGCTTTGGCCTGGCTTGGCACTGGCTGTTGCAGCCATTTGGGGAGTGAACCAGTGAATGGAACATCTCTCTCTCTCTGTCTCTCCTCTCTCTCTGTAATGCTGACTTTCAAATGAAATAAATAACTCTTTAAATTTCTGCCAAAATTTCAAATATAATGTCAAATAAAGGAAGGATGAGTATTGCTGATTTTTCTCCTTTTACCTCAAGCTCTATTATGGCTCAGCAACAATTCATTCTTTCCTATACCACTATAAATAAGTGAGCACTCCCTGGAATCACTGTTGTCCAAAGCAGTAAGTAAAGTAAGATCTCAGACAAATATGAAAATCGGGTCTTCCATAAAATGTGATACTACGCTATAAGAATCTGTCTCTTAGACCTCTGGTAATTCATAAAACATCAAACGGTCTGCCTTCAATGTAAAATCTCAAGTGATTCCAGCATGTAAACTTGCTTAAGTGGCATAAATTGAAGAGTTTTAATGGGGTTTTTACAAGTGTTAATAAATTTCAGTTTCAGGCCCAGTGTGTTTCTCTCTCTTTCCCTCTCTCTCTGAATTTAGATTTTTAACTTTCACATAAAACATGCTTTCTCACAATGGAAATCATTTATACTTTCTTGACACAAACATTCTTAACAGTGGAATAATTAGATATCATGTTTCTTTCATTTCTTCTTTTTCTGATTATTAAGTAATCCCAGGTGGCAATAAAAACAGTGCTATGGATGACACAAATATGTGAATGGTGAGATCCATTTCAATATACTTGGAAGCAAAAGATTCTTCATATATGCTTCATAGAATTTTCATGAATGTAGAAGATATTCAATTATAAGTAGCCAAGAAAAATATTGAATATAAAATTAGAAGGCAACAAATAAAGTAGTTTTTCTTTATACAAATTTATTTATACACCCATGCACACATTTACACTGGAAAGATTTCACAGAAATAAATATCTGTGTTTGTACTTCTATGCTGCTGAAATAGAGAGGCCTGGGAGGGAGCAATTAATTATGAAGACATTTTGCTTATTCATGATGTCAAATCAAACCGTTCAAGCATAGAGATTTTTATTTATTTGAGTTTCACAGGATGAGTGTGCTAAATCATCAGGGCTGGCCAGGAGAACCACTTAGAAACTCAGGATAATATACAATCACCATTTCTCATGAATGTGTGAAATAAAATCTAAAATCAACTTAAGTCTGAATGTATTATCTTTACTAGAATTCTAATTTAGACAGAGTCTAAGACATTGATTCAATAGGTAGCAGGCTGAAGGGCTGACCAGACAAAGTATCTCTAATTCCCATTCTTATCCTATCATCTGGGTTTCAAGTTCAAAAGAATTGAATTGAAATCCTTCCTTCCTCTTGTGGTCTAGAAAATTACCGTCCCCTTGCTTAAGGTCTCCCAGAGGACACTACAGTGCATATCCCCTTTCTTAGAGAAAGTCAAGAGACTTATGGAACAGAGGTGTTATTGGGAGGAGGGAAAGGGTGTGTGGAGAAGGGGAAGATAACAAGATCATGATTAGTGAATGGTATGACATGTTTTCTCTCTTGAATCATATTAATGGTGGCCTAGTGTCCAGATAATGCAGGTGATGGCTCTTACCAGTGCTGATGCTCGCCAACAACTCCTGAAAAATCACTATTCATTCAGTCCATAGTAATGAACTTAAAGAATCTGAGGGAAGCCATCAGCAATCATATCTTATAAAGTCCAGTAAAATAAATGATAAATATTAAACTTGGAGGAGAGATAAATCTATGCAGATCAGATACTTCTAAGACCACAATAAGGAAGAGGGAATAGATCTATTCTCCGTGAGTCCAAGTTGGTCAACTGAAGTCCATCAATAAGCCAACTTTTTAGGTTTTTCCCATGAGCCTGAGATGATTTCTGGAACTTTATGGCTTTAAGTCATCAGGTCTTTTCCATTCAAACCAGGCAATAATTAAGTTTCTCTAGGTATATGGGATCTCTTTACTTTAAAAAGTCTCCAAAGGATAACCTTTCTTCAGTACCAAATGGTTACCAATTTGTGTAAAATTCTCTATAAGTTCTACTCTTTGCTGAGGTGGACAAAAGTTACCAGAAAATCAGAATACGCTGACACTCAGTACTGAAACCTTAGGTAAGAGGTATCTCTTAGAAAGCATTCTCATAAATAGAGTTGGGGCCAGTGCTGTGGCACTGTGGGTTAAAGCCCCAGCTACTCTACTTCTGATCCAGCTCCCTGCTAATGCACCTCGGAAAGCAGTGGATGCACCCACATGGGAGACCTGGAAGAAGCTTCTGGCTTCTGACTTCAGATTGGCTCAGCTCCAGCCATTGTGGCCATTTGGGAAGTGAACCAGCAGATGGAAGACACCTCTCTCTCTCTCATTCTCTTTCTCTCTCTCTCTCTCTCTCTCTCTCTGTCTTTCTCTACTTCTTTCTGTGATTCTGCCTTTCGAATAAATAAAATAATTTTTTTAAAAAATCATAAACTAAGTGATTTATAAGCAATGAATTATTTCCCACAGTTCTGAAGCCTGGAAAGTTCAGATTAAGGCATCAGCAGGTCTGGCATTTAGTGAGGGCTCACTTCCTTTTTCAATCAATTTTGCTACAAACTTATGATGGAAGCTGTAAGTTTCTCCTGGGGTCTCTGCCCCATGATTTATTCACCTCACAAAGGCTCCACTTCCTTAATATCATCACCTTTGGAATTACTATTTTTTAAAAAGATTTATTTATTCTTTTGAAAGGCAGAATTATAGAGCTGGTGGTAGGGTAGAAAGATATATATATATATATATATATAGAGAGAGAGAGAGAGAGAGAGAGAGAGAGATCTTCCATTTGGTGGTCCACTGCCCAAATGGTTGCAGTGGCCAGAGCTGAGCCAATCTGAAGCCAGGAGCCAGGAGTTTCCTCCAAATCCCCAACATAGGTGCAAAGGCCCAAGCACCTGGGCCATCCTCCACTGCCATCCCAGGCACATTAGCAGGGAGTTTGATTGGAAGTGGAGCAGTTGCGACTGGAACTGGCCCCCATATAAGATGCTGGTACTGTAGGTGATGGCTTTACCCACTGTATCACAGTGCAGGCCTCTTATCATCTCAACAAAAGAATTTGGGGTGGGGAAAGAAAGGTGCACACAGACATTCAGATCATAGCAATTTTATTTTTTTATTTGACAGAGTTTTAGACAGCGAGAGAGAGAGACAGAGAGAAAGGTCTTCCTTCCATTGTTTCACCCCCAAATGGCTGCTACAGCTGCTGCTGCGCGAATCTGAAACCAGAAGCCAGGTGCTTCTTCCTGGTCTCCCATGCGGGTACTGGGGCCAAAGCACTTGGACCATCCTCCACTGCACTCCCAGGCCACAGCAGAGAGCCGGACTGCAAGAGGAGCAACCAGCACTAGAACCTGGCACCCATATGGGATGCATGGGCAGCAGGCGGAGGATTAACCAAGTGAGCCACGGAGCCATCCGCAATAGCAATTTTAACAATGATAGAGAACATCTTAAAACATAGTGAAAATAAAATTGATACAGAGAAAAATCTATTTCTTGTGTAATATGGAAGGTTTTATGAATAAAATTGATACTTAAGAAAAATAATTCAGGACATAACAAAACCTGATAGACCAATATCCCTGATGAACATAGATGAGAAACTTTTTAACAATACACTAGCAACTCTAGCAAAACAAAGCCAACAACATGTCAAGAATATGATTCATTGTAATGAGGAGAAATTTTTCCTAGGGATGCAGGGATGGTTCAACATGTGCAAATCAAAAAACAAAATACATCACATCAATAGAATGAAGAATAAAAATAGCATGATTATCTCAATAGACAGAAAAAGAATTTGATAAAATTCAACATCTATTCAAGACAACAACTTTGGAAAAAATATATAGAGAAAGAATAGACATCAGGAAAATAAAGACATATAAACAAATCCATATCCAACATCATGTTGAATGAGGGGAGGCTGAAAACATTTCCTCTGAGATCTGGAATCTGACAAGGAAGTCCGCTATAATCATTCTTAATCAATAAAGTACTGGAAGTTTTAGCCAGAGTCATTAGATAAGAGAAAGAAATAAAAGACATGCAACAGGAAAGGAAGAAGTCAAATCATTCCTGTTTGCAGATACAATGATTCTATACAGACATAAAATTAAATAAAGCCTCTACCAAGACACCATTAGAACTCATAAACAGATTCAGTAAATGTGGGGAGCAACCCGGACTGGACTAAGTTACTGGAATTAAGACTTATTCTATGCATCTGCTCTCCCACAATATGGCGCTGGGAGAGGAGAAAACAGCTTCTACGCAGCTGCCTCTTGCCAACTTGAGTGATGACCTCCAGGAGCTGATCCTGCTCCTGATTGGAGGAGAGCAGCGTACTCGGCATGTGGGCAGCCGAGTTGGGATTGGCGGAAGAGGACTATAAAGGAGGAGAGAGACAACATGCACCAGGAACATCTAAGAGGAACATCTATCTGAAGGAACACCTGAGCAGCCCCCGAGAGAGCCGGCCGGCGGTGTGCCGCTCCCCCGCGGAAGTGGGGAAAGTGGCTAGGGGGAACCGCCCTTCCACGGAGGTGGAAGGGAGAGTAGCCAACCCGGAAAGAACCAGCAGCAAACCCGGGGAGGGCCGAGCAGACAAAAGAACAGCGCAGGGTCCTGTGTCGTTCCTCCACGAAGACGGGGAGCAACAAGTAAAGCTCTAGCACACAAAATCAACCTGTAAAAACCAATATATTTTTAAGGATTTATATATTTTCTTTTAAAATCAGAGTTCTGGACAGACCCACATACACACACACACACACACAAACACAAACACAAACACAACATATATATATAGAGAGAGACAGGGAGGGAGGGAGGGGGAGAGAGAGAGAGAATCTGTTGGGTCCCTCCCTAGATGGTCATAATGGCCAGGCTTTGGCCAAGCCAAAGCTAGAATCCAGGAGTTTTATCTGAGTCTCCCATGTGGATGCTAAGGGCCCAAACACTTGGGCCATCTTCCACTGTTTTTCCCAGCAGTATTCAGGGAGATGGATAGGAAGTGGAGCAGTCAGGACCTGAAGCTGGTACCCACATGGAATGCTGGTGTAGCAGATGGTGGCTTTACTCTCCATGCCACAAAGTCAGCTCCCCCAAATCAGTATTTTTATAAAACAATAATGAACTCACTGAGTTAGAAATGATAAGGAATTTCACTTTTGCAATTAACTACAGAAGTAAATATCTTGGAATAAATTTAACCAAGAATATGAAAGACCTGAACAATAAAAAATTACAAAGCACTGGTCAAAGAAACTAAGGAAGACACACAAAAAAGGAAATGATCTTCCATGTTCATGAAATGGAATAACTATCAGTATTAAAATGTCCATATTACCCAAAAGGAATTTACAGAATCAATGCAATGCTCGTTGAAATATCAGTGACATTCTTCAGAAAACTAGAAAAACAATCCTAAATTTCATATGGAAGCAAAAAAGATCTTAAATGAACAAAGCAATCTTGAATAAGGAGAATAAAGCTGAAGGTATCATATTACCAGCTTTCAAGATATACTACAGATCTATTGTAAGTAAAATAGCATAGAACAGCGTAAGCACAAACATAGATCAATGCAATACGACAGAGATTCCAGAAATTATTCTACATATGTATAGCCAACTGATCATTGACAAAGTTTCCAAAAACATACACTGGAGGGAAGACAGTCTCTTCTGTAAACAGCACAAGGAAAACTGAATGTCCACATTCAAAATATAACTGGGCATCAGAGAAATACAATTCCAAACCATCACAGAGTATCATCTCTCTCCAGTTACAATGGCTATTATCAAAATGACAAAAAGAAACAAATGCTGGTGAGGATGTGGAAAAAGAAAACTGTCGCTCCCCCTCTTCGCGGAGGAACGACACTGGACCCTGCGCTGTTCTTTTGTCTGCTCGGCCCTTCCCGGGTTTGCTGCTGGTCCTTCCCGGCTTGGCTGCCGACCCCTCCACCTCCGTGGAAGGGCAGTTCCCCCTGGCCACTTTCCCCACTTCCGCGGAGGAGCGGCACACCGCCGGCCGGCTCTCTCGGGGGCTGCTCAGGTGTTCCTTCAGATGTTCCCGGTGCATGTTGTCTCTCTCCTCCTTTATAGTCCTCTTCCACCAATCCCAACTCTGCTACCCACATGCCGAGCACGCTGCTCTCCTCCAATCTTGAGCAGGATCAGCTCCTGCAGCTTGTCAAACTGATGAGGCAGCTGCGTAGAGGTTGTTTGGTCTCTCTCTCTCAGCGCCATATTGTGGGAGAGCAGATGCATAGAATAAGTCTTAATTCCAGTAACTTAGTCTAGTCTCAGTTGCTCCCCACAGAAAACTTACCCACTACCATTGGAAATGCAGATTAATATAGCCATTATGAAGAGCAGGATGGAGGGCCTTCAGCAAACTAAAAATAGAATTACCATATGATGCACCTCTACCACCTCGAGTTATATATTCAGATGAAATGATACAAGAATATGAAAGATAAATCTGCAGTCCCATGTTCATCGCAGCATTCTTCACAATGGCTAAGACCTGGAATCTATTTAGATGTCTATTGATGGATGAAAGGTAAAGAAGATGTGGTCTACATACATAATGGAATATTATTCAGTCATAAAAAGAGTTAAATCCTGACAGGTACAGCAAAATGCTTGAAACTGGGGGACCATTATGTTAAGTGAAATAAGTCAGACACAGAAAGACAAATACTGTATGTTCTCTCTCATATGTCAAAGTTGAAAAAAACAAAAACCATGATTGATCTGAACTTAGAACAGTGCTTACTAGAGTTGGGTATGAGGGAGAAGAGGTTGTATAATGGGTACCAAAACACCATCAGAGAGAAATTACAAGTTCTAGTGTTTTGCAGCACAGTGGGACATCTATAGTTCACAATAATGTATAATATACTGTGTAAGTAAAGGGAAGGGACTAGCTGGTAGGCTCCAAACACAAGTAAAAGATAAGGAAATGGAAAATCCACATACCAAATTTGATCAACTTGCATTGTGCAGTTGTTTTTAAACATTGTACCCTCGGGGCCGACGCTATTGCCTAGCAGGTAAAGCTGCCACCTGTGGTGCCGCCAAACTATATGGGTACAGGTTTGAGTCCTGGATGTTCCACTTTCTTTCTTTTAATTTTTTTATTTGACAGGTATAGACAGTGAGAGAGAGAGACAGAGAGAAAGGTCTTCCTTCCGTTGGTTCACTGCCCAAATGGCCACCACAGCCAGCACTGCACCAATCCGAAGCCAGGAGCTTCCTACTCTGGCCTGGGAAAGCAGTAGAAGATGGCCCAAGTCCTTGGGTTCCTGCACCTGCCTGGGAAGACCCAGAGGAAGCTCTTGGCTTCTGACTTAGGATTGGCACAACTCCAGTCATTGTGGCCAATTGGGGAGTGAATCAGTGGATGGAAGATGTCTCTCTCTCTGCCTCTCCTTCTCTCTGTGTATAACTCTAACTTTCAAATAAATAAATAAATCTTAAAAAATTAAATAAATAAGTAAATAAATATCACACCCTAACCCACAAAGATATACAGGTATTACAGGTTAATCAAAGAAAATAAATTGAATATGTTTTAAAAGGAAAAAATCAATAACTCAAAAATTTAGTAAGATAACTATGAAATTGTAAGGTAGAGCACATCTCACACTTTGGAATTGGTTATACATGAATTAGGGAGTTAAGGCACCAAGTTACAGTAAATATCCATTTTTAAAAACAAAGTTTTTTGCCTTAGATGGCCTCAAGATTACTTCAAGGTATTACTTACTAACAGATTCAGAATGGCTGGATAAAAAATATTTCACATGTATACATTATATACTGTTTGTATATATTATATGTACTTCATATAAACATGTGCATAGCTATGTATATATCTATAAATCTCTTTATATCACATATATGTATTTTAAAGGTACTATTCTGATCAGGTAGCATAAATGCACTTAAAAACATGAAATTCAAAGTAGCTTTTTGTCAGCCAGCACCACGGCTCAATAGGCTAATCCTCCGCCTGCAGCGCCAGCACTCCGGGTTCTAGTCCGGGTTAGGGCATCGGTCCTGTCCCGGTTGCTCCTCTTCCAGTCCAGCTCTCTGCTGTGGCCCAGGAGTGCAGTGGAGGATGGCCCAGGTCCTTGGGACCTGCACCCGCATGGGAGACCAAGAGAAGCACCTGGCTTTGGATCAGCGCAGCGCGCCCGCAGTAGCAGCCACTTGGGAGGTGAACCAATGGAAAAAGGAAGACCTTTCTCTTTGTCTCTCTCTCTCTCACTGTCTAACTCTGCCTGTCCAAAAAAAAAAAAATAGCTTTTTGTCATGCTCTGTTTAGTGATGATGAGTGCTGTCATGTTAGAATTTTTTTTTAAATATTTTTAGAGAAGGGCTCTTCAAATGCAAAAATGTTAGAAACCACACTCTCTACAATTTCTTCTCCTAATGGATGAAGATATATAAGCAACAATGTTCACGGTACATAGTAAGTTGCCAGTAATATTAGATATGATTATTTATTATTAAGATACCTTTCTTCTCCCCACCCTGAATACCACTCCTTCTCAGGGAGTACTGCATGGTTTGGTGAGACAGATACAAGCCCAACCTTACCTTTTACTAGATTTTAAAAATGACGTGTTAACAGCACTCACACCATCCCTCAGAGATAACTCGTGCTCTGTGAAGGCCAGTTTTGCAGTCCCCTCTCTTTCTCAGTTGAATGTACTTGGAAACTTTCTATATAATTATGATGGAAAAAGTTGGAATTCTTGGGTTATATCCTAATTTCCCCAATGGCTTAGATTAAATGAATGACATCTGTTTACTGTGGACTTATAATTAGGGTTCATTCTGAGTTGAGGTCATCCAACAAAAGCTGGTAAGTGTGCAGTCTTTCTCTAAAGTGACTATAGGATGTCTTCTTACGTATTTTATTTCACTCAATTCTAATACTTGAGGTATATTCAAATATGTATTTCTAAAACTGAAATATTTTTATTACTTAACTGGAGAATTTTCATATCATATAGGAAATCTCAATTTTGCCTGCCATTAATTATAAAGAGAAAATTAGATGACAAATTTGATTCAACCTCTTTGATTTGTATGCCATGTTCCACTCATCAGTAGAATTTTATCCTTCTATATAAAATTGCTCTGCACCTAGTTAAAAAAATAATAATCAATATATTTTATTTTAAATTTTAAGTAAAATGCCTTTTTAAATGTTTAATTTCCATTAAAATTCCCTACCCATATAGTATTACACATAGAGAATGACTTTGGAAAAGTAAATCCTTTTGAAACTAATATGTGTAACTAAATCATATGGTTCATCGAAAGGTCACAAAGTCCAACTTATTTTATGTTGAATGAACATATTTAGCAAAGCAGACAGCTTTGAAAAAAAGATGTGTGGTCTATTTTAAAATATATGTCAGTATAGCAAACAGCCTATTCCACATAGTCATTACATGGATTTATGTTGTAGGATATATAGAAAAATAAATTGTGCCCTCAAAAATCCATAGAGCAAATACAACCCAGAATATAGGTGATAGTTTTAACCTTCAGTTAAAGAGATTATTCAAAAAATAAGTCAGAGGCAGGTATCTGGCACAGCATTTAAAGACAACACTTAGAGTTTCTGCATCCAATGTTGGAGTGCCTGGTTTGAGTTCTGGTTTCTCCACTCTGGCTCATCTTTCTGCTAATGTATACCCTGGGAGGCAGTAGGTGATGGCTCAAGTATTTGAATCCCTTCCACTCACTTGGGAGATTCAGATAGGGTTCCAGGTTCCTGAATTTGGCCTGACCCAGGTCTGACTCTTGCAGACATTTGGGAATAAACCACAAATGGAAGATCTCTCTTGTCTCGGATGCTCAATCTTTAAAATATAATGAAAAATAAATTAAATTCAAAATCCAAACACTAAAAAGTAAGTCGTTATGTTTTAGCAGATAAGTTTAAGGAGTGGATCTCAAATCTTTACTTTGAAACATAATCAAAATAAAGACATGAGGTCAAATTCATTCCATACTTGTTACCAGCAATAAAGAAGTAATAATGCACCACATATCTGCATTCAATTTGA
Source organism: Oryctolagus cuniculus (assembly GCF_964237555.1). NCBI lineage: Eukaryota > Metazoa > Chordata > Mammalia > Lagomorpha > Leporidae > Oryctolagus > Oryctolagus cuniculus. The sequence goes on along the minus strand of NC_091434.1, from coordinate 18,189,121 downwards.
CACATTAACTCTTCAGGGATATATAATATCCACAGCAATATTTGAAAAGTAAAACACATTAAAGCAATGTGTGCATTTAAAATGATGTCAGGTCGAGCTTTTGGCACAATGATTGGAAGGTTGCTTGGGGATGTCTGCATACCCTATCAGAGTGGCAGGCTTTCAGTCTCAGCTCCACTTCAGAGTTCAGTTTCTTTATAACGAGTACTCTGGGACACAGTACATGATGACTACTTGGATCCTGTCACTCCCATGAGAGATCCAGATTGAGTTCCAGGATTCTGGCTTTGATTTGACCTAGCCACAATTGCTCCAGACATTTGGAGAGTGAATCTCTCTCTCTCTCTCTCTCTTCACTCTCAAATAAAGACAAATTAGACAGTATGAAAAAATTTGGAGACAGAAGACATGAATTTGAATCTAGACGGCATCTCTCCTCAAGTAGATTTGGTGATAAAAAGAGTTCCATCCTAGAATCAGATGTGTTTATGAAACTCAACAGCCAAATGATGCTGAAGACTTGTTTGTTCAAAGATCAAATGTAGAAAATAATATTTATCCTATGTGCAGGTCCTGAAAAATAACTTCTAAATGAAAATACTCAGCAAAAGTCTTTCAAAAGTGTCCACCACTTAACAATTGCCCTTTTTCCCACTAACTGGAGAAACGATCATGAGAAAGCCATTTAATATCAATAAGAATCAATTTCTTATCTGAAAGGTAAGGCAGTTGGATCCTGTGATATCTACTATTATATGAATCTTATGGAAGATAAATTATCTAAAAACAAAATATGTATGAAAATGCTCAAAGTTTCTCAACAATTAATTGGATGAAAATCTATTACTTTTTTCACATCAGAAGATGATGACCTTGTAATCCCTATTCACTTAGAATTCTATTTATCTCCATCCTTTGAAGATTAATTTACAATCAAAACCAGATGGTTCAAGCCAACCATTTTCATATCCAAAGTTGATTATCTAGTTATCAAATCTTCAGCAACAATACCTAAGGTTGAGTTGCAAATTTTTGAAGAAAACATGATTATGTATATACAATAAAAAGAATATATAAAATATGTATGTAAAAGTTCAGGGTAGACTTATACAAAGTGAGCATCTATATTTAAGTATCAGCAGGTAATGTTGGCTTTGGGACCCTGGTATAACAAGATGCTACATAGAATAATGGCAGTCCACTAAGCTTTTCTTAGCTTTGTCAATTTAACCTCTTTGACCTTGCTCAAGACATGACCTTGTGGGGTCTGCATTTACTCATCACTAAGGTGGAGATCTTGCATCAAATGATCTCTAGAGTCTCGTCCAGCTCCAGAGGTTACATCACTTATAACCATGGATGTGAAGATCATGAACTTATGCTCAGGCATAGAGAAGGATGCTCTGTAATCTTCAGTTAGTAGTATTTGTAGAAGGTCCACTATGTATATTCCCAGGATATAATGTCTGTTATCAATGAAACTGAATTTTGTGGTTCATCCAAACCATGAGTACCAGTCTGAAGATCATGAAGTTAATTATTCAATACCAGATACCTTCTCTATCCTTACCAGACTCTTTTCTTCTCCTCTTCTTTCTTTAAAGAATATATGACAAAAGTCCAGTTTGAATTAGGAGTATTATTTGTACTGAAAAACACTCCCCCACCTAAAGAAGACAAATATGAACTAATAGTAGTGAAATCTTACCAGCTGCCATGCACAGTTTGCACAGTGTGACATTTAATTATGACATATTATTATTACAAATTGATTATTAAAAATTACGAAACACTGCAACTCTACAGTGAAGCTATTACTAATCTCCCCATAACATAGGAAAGGAAATGACTACTGAAAGCTCAGAAATGGAGAAGGCCACATGGATGGTAGGTGTTAGAAAAATAGCATAAATCTTGTCTGTTTTTTTCCACAACACATTCTATCTTGAAAAAAAAAAAGTTTTTTGAAATCGCATAAGATAAATTTGTTCTATAAAAATAAGAGTCACAGGCATTCTACTGAATGACTTGGCATTAAATGAAATCTCTATTTTCTTCTAGGCACTGGGACAGGCATTGAAAACAAAGTGTGAAAAAAGGCAGACCTTGTCACTACCCACACATTACTTAAACTAATTAGTTTGTTCTGAGTGATAGAATTACAAGTGTTTTTATTTGCTCTTCTTGCATTTTTCTCCTTTTTAAAATAATGTGAACCTAATAATTTTCATAATCAAGAAAATATTTTCTCAATGTTTATTTTTTTCTTCTACTTAAAAGACAGAGAGATAGGGAGACACAGAGGAGAGAGAGATTTGTCATTTTCAAATACCCATAACAGCCAGTGTTGAGCCAGTCTGAAGCCTGGAGCCTGGGTCTCCCATTTGCATGGCAGGGGCCCAAATGCCCAAGTTAGCATGCACCGTCTCCCAGGATCATAAGCAGAAATCTGATTAGGAATAGGTCAGCCAGGACTCACATTGCCACCCTGATATGGAATGTGGTCATCCCAAGGAGCTTCTTAACGTGTTGTACCACAACATCTGCCCCAACAAAAATATTGTAAATTAACTTTTATTTTTTTAACTGTTGCGTATTAGGTACATACTGAACTCATTCCATGTTTTCTGAGCTAGGGTGCAGTTTTAGAAGAAGGTATGTATCACATTCAGTGTTATTTAGGTTTCTGTTTCTTTCAGTGTTATGAACAAAAATGACACAAAGAATATATCAAAAATGACATATTCAAAAAATATTTGATAACAGAAAATCTTATTTATATTTTATGTACATTATTGCTTCATAAATTCATTGTCCAGCAATTACCCAACCCCTGATTTATTCACAATCCTTACTTTCTATCCCCTAATTCTCAACATTTTTATGATTCACTCAATTGAAGTAAATTTATAATCATTTCAAACATGTCCAAAATTTTTTCTCAAAATACTTAATTACTCACTCAATCCCTCATTCATGTCTGATGGCTCCCAATCTTTTGTTAAGACCTTACTTTCAGCTGGCGCCGTGGCTCACTAGGCTAATCCTCTGCCTGCAGCGCTGGCACCCCAGGCTCTAGTTCCAGCTGGGGTGCCGGATTCTGTCCCAGTTGCTCTTCTTCCAGTCCAGCTCTCTGCTGTGGCCCGGGAGTGCAGTGGAGGATGGCCCACGTGCCTGGGCCCTGCACCCGCATGGAGACCAGGAGGAGGCACCTGGCTCCTGGCTTCGGATCGGCACAGCACGCCGGCCGTGGCGGCCATTTGCAGGGTGAACCAACAGAAGGAAGACCTTTCTGACTCTCTCACTGTCTAACTCTGCCTGTCATAAAAAAAAAAAAAAAAAAAAAAAAAAAAAAAAAAAAAAAGACCTTACTTTCCTTATGAACATTGTGAACTTTAAAGGATTTTTTTAATATATAAATTGGATTCTTATTTTGATTGTGAGCATTGTAAAACAAGGTCAAAGCATTTTTAATTACATATTTTGCATCCTTTATCAAATAAATGCAAGTACATAGTTTTAAAGGACTGGGCCAGGTCAAAGCTGGGAGCTGAGAAATCAACTTAGAGCTCCCAAGTGTCCCACATGGATGGCAGGGACCCAACTATCTGAGCCATCACCTGCTGCCTCCAGGGTGTGCACATTAACAGGAAGCTGGAAGCAGAAGCAGAGCTGGAAGCTGAACCCAAGTGCTCTGGTATGGGACTTTTAATTCAGAGTTTTAATTCATATCTTAGTTTGTGTCTTAACCACCAGACCAAATGCCTGCCCCCAACCTCCTTCAATCTTCAGCAGAGGCAGGAGATTCAACTCTTCTAAATATTTTCATTTCTTGCATTACTGTCTTTTTTCCCCCCAAAGAAACAATTTATTTAATGAGTACAAATTTCATAAGAACAACTTTAGGAATATAGTGATTTTTCCCATCATGACCACCCTCACAACTCCACTCCCACCCCCACTCCTACCCTACCACCTCCTCCCTCTCCCATACACTATCCCATCCTCCATTAAGGCAAACAAACAAACAAACAAACAAAAAAAAAACAAACCCTGTTCCTCAACAGTCAAGACAAGAGCTATTCAAGTCATTGCTTCTCAATGTGTCTATTTCACTTTACAGATTTCCTTTTAGGTGTTCTGTTAGTTACCACAGATCAGGGAGAACATATGGTATTTGTCCCTTTGGGACTGGCTGATTTCACTATGTGTTTTCCAGACTTCATCAATTATGTTGCAAATGATTGGATTTCACTTTTTTTTACCATTGTGTAGTATTCCAGTGTAAATATCCCATAATTTCTTCATCCAGTCTTCAGTTGATGGCCATTTAGGTTGATTCCATGTGTTAGCTATTGTGAATTGAGCTGCAATAAACACAGGGGTGTAGATAACTGTTTTATTTGCTGATTTCATTTCCTTTGGATAAATTCCCAGGAGTGGGATGGCTGGGTCATATGGTAGCTATATGCTCAGATTTCTGAGGTATCTCCAAATTGATTTCCATACCAGTTTACATTCTAACCAACAGTGGATTAGGGTATTCCTTTCCCCACATCCATGCCAGCATTTGTTTTTTGTTGATTTCTGTATGAAAGCCATTCTAACTGGGGTGAGGTGAAACCTCATTGTGGTTTTGAGTTGCATTTCCCTGATGGCTAGTGATCCTGAGCATTTTTTTCATGTGTCTGTTGGCAATTTGGATTTCCTCTGTTGAAAAATGTCTGTTTAAGTCCTTAGCTCATTTCTTAACTAGATTGTTTGTTTTGTTGTTGTGCAGTTTCTTGATCTCTTTATATATTTTGGTTATTAATCTTTTATCAGCTGTATTGTTTGCAAATAATTTCTCCCATTCTGTCAGTTGCCTCTTTACTTTCCTGAGTGTTTCTTTTGCCATACAGAAGCTTCTCAATTTGATGTAATCCCATTTGTTGATTTTGGCTTTGATTATCTGTGCCTTTGAGATCTTTTCCAGGAACTCTTTGCCTGTTCCAATGTCTCACAGAGTTTCCCAATGCTCTTTAGTAATTTGATGGTATCAGGTTTTTAGGACCTGATGGGACTTTAATTCATTTTGAATAGATTTTAGTATAAGGTGTAAAATAGGGGTCCTGCTTCATACTCCTGCATGTGGAATTCCAGTTTTCCCAGCACCATTTGTTGAAGAGACTGTCCTTACTCCAGGGCTTGGTTTTAGCTTCTTGGTCAAATATTTGGTTGTAGATGCTTGGATTAATTTCTGGTGTTTCTATTCTGTTCCATTGGTCTATCCATCTATTTTTGTACCAGTACCAGGCTGTTTTGATTATAACTGCCCTGTAGTATGTCTTGAAATCTGGTGTTGTGATGCCTCTGAGTTTGTTTCTGTTGTATAAAGTTGCTTTAGCTATTTGAGGTCTCCTGTGTTTCAACATGAATTTAAGGATCATTTTTTCTAAAGCTGAGAAGAATGTCTTTGGGATTTTGATTGGTATTACATTGAATCTGTAAATTACTTTCAGAAGAATGGACATTTTGATGATATTCATTCTAACCCATGAACATGGAAGATTTCTCCATTTTTTAGTATCTTCTTTTATTTCTTTATGTAAGATTTTGTAATTCTCATCATAGAGATCTTTGACATTCTTGATTAAATTTATTCCAAGGTATTTGATTTTTTTGTAGCTATTGTGAATGGGATAGATCTCAGAAGTTCTTTTTCAGCCACGGCATTGTCTGTGTACACAAAAGCTTTTTTTTTTTTTTTTTTTTAGAAAACTGTTATTTAATAAATATAAATTTCGAAAGTACAACATTTGGATTATAGTGGTTTTTCCAGGCTGTCGATTGTTGTGTATTAATTTTATATCCTGCTATTTTACCAAATTCTTCTATAAGTTTCAGTAGTCTCTTCATGGAGTCTTTGGATCCCCAATATAAACAATCATGTCATCTGCATATAGGGATAGTTTGATTCCTCATGCCCAATGTGAATGTCTTTGATTTTCTTATTTCTTTTTGTTGTCTAATGGCTCTGGCTAAAACTAGGACTATACTGAATAGCAATGGCAAGAGTGGGCATCCTTGTCTGGTTCTGGATCTCAGTGGGAATGCTTCCAACTTTTCCCCCATTAAAGGGGATGCTAGTCATGGGTTTGTCATAAATTGTCTTGACTGTGTTGAGGAATGTTTCTTCTATACCCAGTTTGCTTAGAGTTTTCATCATGAAAGGGTGTGATATCTTATCAACTGCTTTCTCTGCATCTATTTAGATAATCATATGGTTTTTGTTCTTCAGTTTAATGTGATTGATCAAATCAATTGATATGTGAATGTTGAACCATCCTAGCATACCAGGGACAAATCCCACTTTGTCCAGGTGAATAATCTTTCTTATGTGTTCTTGGATTTGATTGACCAAAATTTTGTTGAGGATTTTTGCATCTATGTTCATAAGTGAAATTGGTCTGTAGTTCTCTTTCTCTGTTGTATCTTTTTTCAGGTTTAGAAATAAAGGTGATGCTGGTTTCATAAAAAGAATTTGGAAGGCTTCCCTCCCTTTTAATTGTTTTGAATAACTTGAGAAGTGGAGTTATTTCTTCTTTTAATGTGTGGTAGAATTCATCAGTGAAGCCATCTGGACCTGGGCCTTTTTTTGTTGGGAGGGTCTTTATTACTGATTCAATTTCCATCTTGGTAGTGTGTCTGTTTAGGTTCTCTATGTCTTCATGGCTCAACTTAGGTAGGATATATGTGTCCAGGAATCTATCCATTTCTTCTAGGTTTCCCAGTTCGTTTAATTTCTGATGTTTCTTTATATTTCTGTGGTGAGTGTTGTTACATTCCCTTTTTCATCTTTAGTTTTAATATTTGGGTCTTCCTTTTTTTGATGAGTTGGGCAATTGATGTGTCAATTTTGTTTATTTTTCAAAAGACCAGTTCTTTGCTTTGCTGATCTTTTGTATTTTTTTATTTCAATTTTGTTGATTTCTTCTCTAATTTTAACTATTTCTTTTTACCTACAGGTTTGGGATTTGGTTTGCTGTTGTTTTTCTAGATCCTTGAGATGCATTGATAGCTCACTTATTTGGCGCCTTTCCAATTTCTTCATATAGGCACCAGTTGCTAATAAACTTTCTTCTTTTTATTATTTTTTTTTGACAGAGTTAGACAGTGAGAGAGAGAGACAGACAGACAGAAAGGTCTTTCTTCCACTGGTTCACCCCCAAAATGGCTGCTATGGCCAGCGTGCTGAGCTGATCCGAAGCCAGGAACCAGGTGCTTCTTCCTGGTCTCCCATGTGGGTGCAGGGCCCAAGCACTTGGGCCATCCTCCACTGCCTTCCCGGGCCACAGCAGAGAGCTGGACTGGAAGAGGAACAACCCGGACAGAATCCAGCTCCCCAACTGGGACTAGAACACGGGGTGCAGGCACCACAGGTGGAGGATTAGCATAGTGAGCCACGGCCGGCCCGATAAACTTTCTTCTTAACACTGTTTTTGCTGATTCCCATAAGTTTTGATATGTTGTGTTGTCATCTTCATTTGTCTTCAGAAATTTTTTGATTTCTCTTTTGATTTCTTCTGTGACTCACTGTTCATTCAAGAGCATGTTATTCAGTATCCATGTGTTTGCATATGTTCTAGATTCCTGAGTTACTGATTTCTAGCTTCATTGCATTGTGGTCTGAAAAGATGCATGGTATGATTTCAACTTTTTGGAATTTGCTGAGACTTGCTTTATGGCTTAGCATGTGGTCAATCCTAGAGAAGATGCCATGCACTGATGAGAAGAATGTATATTCTGAAACTAAATCTGTTAGATTCATTTGGACTATAGTGTCAATTAATTCTGCTGCTTCCTTGCTGATTTTCGGTCTGGTTTATCTGTCCATTGCTGAAGGTGGGGTATTGATGTTATCCATTACTATTGTACTTGAGCCTATGTCTCCCTTTAGATCTCTTAACATTTCTTTTAAATAGTCAGGTGCTCTGTAATTAGGTGCATATACATTTATAATTGTCACCTCTTCCTGTTGAATTGATCTCTTATTCATTATATAGTGTGCTCCTTTGTCGCTTTTAACTGTTTTTGTGTTGAAGTCTATTTTTTCTGATATTAGGATGGCTACACAAACCCTTTTTTTGTTTTGGTTAGATTAGATTATCTTCCTCCATCCTTTCACTTTCAGTCTGCATGCATCTTTGCTGTTGAGATGTGTTTCTTGTAGGCAGAAAATATATGGATTTTGGTTTTGAATCCATTCAGCCAGTCTATGTTTTTTTTAACTGGAGAGTTAAGGCCATTTATATTCAAGATGACTTTTTTTTTTTTTTTTTTTTTTTTTGGACAGGCAGAGTGGACAGAAAGAGACAGAGAGAAAGGTCTTCTTTTTTTTTTTCCGTTGGTTCACCCTCCAATGGCCACTACAGCTGGCACACTGCAGCTGGCGCACTGCGCCGATCCGAAGCCAGGAGCCAGGTGCTTCTCCTGGTCTCCCATGGGGTGCAGGACCCAAGCACTTGGGCCATCCTCCACTGCACTCCCGGGCCACACCAGAGAGCTGGACAGGAAGAGGAGTGACTGGAACAGAATCCGGCGCCCCAACCTGGACTAGAACCCAGGGTGCCGGCGACACAGGGGGACGATTAGCCTATTGAGCCACGGCGCCGGCTCAAGGTGACTATTGATAAGTAACAACTTTGCCCTGCCATTTTTCCGTAAATATTCCTATTTTTTACTTTGGATTTCCTTTGTACTTTTACTGGGAGATTTCCTTCCTTTACCTTCTTCCATAGTGATGACCATATTTCTGTGTTTCCGTGTGCAGCACATTCTCAAACATCTTCTGCAGGGTCAGATGTGTGGGGCCAAATTCTTTCAGTTTCTGTTTGTCATGGAAGGTCTTTATTTCACCTTCATTCATAAATGAGTTTGCAGGGTACTATATTCTAGGCTGACAGGTCTTTTTCTCTTTAAATTTGTTATATCTAACCATTCTCTCCTAGCCTGTAGGTTTTCTGATGAGAAGTCTGCTGTGAGACTAATTGGAGATCCTCTGAATATAATCTGGCATTTCTCTCATGCATATTTTACAATCTTTTCTTTATGTTTTACTGTGGAGAGTTTGATTACAATGTGTCATGGTGGAGATCTTTTCTGGTCATGTCTATTAAGAGTTCTATGTGCTTCCTGTACTTGGATGCCCCTTTCTCCAAATTGTGGAAATTTCCTGTTATTATTTCACTAAAAGGGCTTTCTAATCCCTTCTTCATCCCACACCTTCAGGAACTCCTAGAACCTGTATGTTGGGTCATTGGATAGTATCCTGTAGATTATGAACAGTGTTTTTTATTTTTTTTTAAATTTTTTTCTTATGTTGTTCTGACTGTATAATTTCCTGTGCTTTGTCTTCTAAGCTGGATATTCTTTCTTTTGCCTAATGGTTTCTGTTGTTAAGCCTCTCCACTGTATTTTTTATTTGTTCTATTGAATTCTTCATTTTCAAGAATTCATTTTGATTTCTCTTTAAGATTTTAATTTCATGGGAGAAATTTTTTTTCATGTCATGTATGGACTTTGTTAGTTTGTGCATTTGCTTTGATTACTTCTAAGTAATCCTATGATGAGTTTTTTGAATTCTATTTCTGGAATTTCTTCAATTTCATCATCTTCACAATCTAGTATTGAGATGTGTTCTTCTGGGGATGTCATGTTGTCTTCCTTGTTCTTATTTCTTGGATTGGTGCATTTGTTATTCAGCATTTGTGGGAATACTTGTTGGCTTCTTTTTTGATTTTTCACTGTGGCAGCTTTTATCTTTGGACTATGTCTGATTGGATTAGTGCAGTGTCTGCTTTCATGAAATACCTAGATGCATGTAGTGGGAGTTGTCAGGGAGTTCTGTTCATTGCTCCACAGTGAAGGGTGTGTCTGAGGTGAGACACCCAGGTTTGGCATGCTACACCTTTTTTTTTTTTTTTTTTACAGGCAGAGTAGACAGTGTGAGAGAGAGACAGAGAGAATGGTCTTCCTTTTGCCCTTGATTCACCCTCCAATGGCCGCCGCAGCTGGTGCACTGTGGCCGGTGCACCGCGCTGATCCGATGGCAGGAGCCAGGTGCTTATCCTGGTCTCTCATGGGGTGCAGGGCCCAAGTACTTGGGCCATCCTCCACTGCACTCCCTGGCCACAGCAGAGAGCTGGCCTGGAAGAGGGGCAACCGGGACAGAATCCAGCACCCCGACCGGGACTAGAACCCGGGGTGCCGGCGACACAGGTGGAGGATTAGCCTATTGAGCCGAAGCACCGGCCTTTTTTTTTTTTTTTTAATCAGAGGAGAGGTTCCTTCTTGTGTGTTGGGGGGTAGACTCAGCTGAGCTCCTCCTCCTCTCCTCAAAGGAGACAAATTCCTGGATGCTAGCCTCGGTGAGTATATGATTCATCAGCTCTGCCACAGTGGATCTGTCTTCAGATTCCCCAGCAATGTCTCTCACCAGGTAACCAGGGAGCCCTGATTCTGTGGAGCCTCCCGCAGTGACTGCTCAAGGTCCCAGCCACATCCTGAGTCCTTCCCCACAGCCTCAGTGTTTTCATAGTTCCAGCACATAAGCCTCCCAGAGTCACGAACACCCAGCCCCCTGTCTTTTCTCCCCAACAGACTCAGGAGTCTCTGCTTGGCTGGTTGCTAGGCTTGGGCACGAGAAGATGCAGCTGTTACGTATGTCCAAAATGGTACCTGCTCTCTGTCAGCTTGTTACAGGATGCCTTGGCGGGATACCTAGGGAGAGAGAGAACATGCCCCCTCTTTATTTTTTCTCCTCTAGTTTGGCAGGTACACTATTCCCCACAGGGCTCCAAGCCAGATTCCTTCTAGGTTCTTCTTCTAGCTTTTTTGCCAGTGGCTTGGGCTGCTGCAGTCTGCTCTCACCTTGATCTCCAATGCTGGTGTGGAGGCTCTCAGCTGATGGGGTCCTAGGTTGTCCATATCCTCGCCTTCCATGTAGGTCCACTGTGTTCCTCCAACTTTCATAGTTTACTATGCTGCTTTCTCCTTAACTCTTCCTTGAGACTGCACTCTCCACTTTTTTTGAACTATCTTCAAGACTCAACCAGCAAACTCCCTCCCTACTATGCCATCTTAATCCAATCTTGTATTACTTTCACATTTCTTAGTAACACGTTTTTATGTCTTTCCTTGATTATCATTTTTATTTATATATTATTTTTTATTGGACAAAAATAGTTAGACAGAGAGAAAGGTCTTCCTTCTGTTGGTTTACCCCTCAAATGGCCGCCACAGCCGGAGCTACACTGATCCGAAGCCAGAAGCCAGGTGCTTCCTCTTGGTCTCCCATGAGGGTGCAGGGGCCCAAGCACTTGGGCCATCCTCCACTGCCTTCCCTGGGCCACAGCAGAGAGCTGGACTGGAAGAAGAGCAAACGGGACTAGAACCCGGTGCCCATATGGGATGCCGGCGCCGCAGGTGGAGGATTAACCAAGTGAGCCACGGTGCCAGCCCTGATTATCATTTTTAGACATTAGCTTTCTATACAAGTAGGTGCAGATTTAACACTGTCAATCCATGCCCCATTCTTCTCTTTATCTTCCACATATTTTGTGATATGATATTTTTGTGAAATCAAAACTATACTAGTCTTTTTTATGATGATGTAAATAGAGATCAACGCTAAACAAAAATAGTTTATCAGTATTATAATTCCTTTTTAGTAACATGATTTATTTTAAGGGAATAATTGTATCCTCTAAAAAATTTTATTTAGGGGGCCAGCACTGTGGCGCAGCGGGTTAAAGCCCTGGCCTGAAGCGCCCGCATCCCATATGGGTACCTATGCAAGTCCCGGCTGCTCCTCTTCCGATCCAGCTCTCTGCTATGGCCTGGGATAGCGTGGACCTGCACCCACGTGGGAGACCCAGAGGGGGCTCCTGACTCCTAGCTCCTGGCTTTGGATCGGCGCAGCTCTGGCCATTGTGGCCGTCTGGGGAGTGACCCAGCGGATGGAGGACTTCTCTCTGTCTCTACCTCTCTCTGTAGCTCTGTTTTCCAACTAGATTTAAAAAAAAATAAAAATTTACTTAGTTTTTAATATATCTATCCATAATTCTTCCCAAATTTTGGAAATGAGTTTTAAAATTTCTCCTGTTTCCCACATGGTTAAACACATACAGGATTAAAGAAACGTTTGGATTTTTGTGGCAGTTGTGGGGAGGGATTCCCCTGGAACTTTCCTTCCTGGAATTCTCTGTTGCCTTTGTCAGATTAGGGATGTGGTGCAAATTTTCCCCATTTGACTTACTGTTAGGTGTTCACTTCTGTTTGCTACTTTCCGTTTTTTCCTCAATTTTGATTTAAAACTTATATGTTGGGACATACGTTTACTCATTTTCTTTTTATTTAAAAAAAGTATATGGCAGAAAAGTTTCTAAGGCATAAAATGTCAGAAAAAGTCTTTATTCTACCCATTCATTTTATTTATAATTTGGCTGTGCACACATTCTAGGTTGAATATCAAATATAATTTTAAAGTAATATTTCACTTCTATCTAATGCTGGGACTGATGGCCTGTTCTACTCTTCCTCTCAGTCTTTTCTACAAGCCTACCTAGAAGTTCAGTGGTCCTTTCTTGAGTATCATTATTCCAAAAGCACACAAGGATGGGCTACTCTGTTACTAGGCTTTCTCATTTATGATGCTGTGCTCTCTGTGGGTCTCTTCATCCAGAGACTTGTAATTTTCAATTCTGGAGAATGAGTTATTGTTGTATTGTTAAATAATTTTCCTTTTGCCATTCAATTTTATTTATCTTTCTAAAATTGCCTTTATTTGGGTTTGAGAGCTCCTAAGAGAAATATTCTAATTTTTTTAACTTTTTCTTCACTTAGAGTGTTTTCTTCTACTTACCTTAAATTTACTTTTTTTTTTTTTTTTTTTTTACAGGCAGAGTGGACAGTGAGAGAGAGAGACAGAGAGAAAGGTCTTCCTTCACCGTTGGTTCACCCTCCAACGGCCGCCATGGCTGGCGCGCTATGGCCGGCGCACCGCGCTGATCCGAAGGCAGGAGCCAGGTGCTTCTCCTGGTCTCCCATGGGGTGCAGGGCCCAAGCACTTGGGCCATCCTCCACTGCACTCCCTGGCCACAGCAGAGAGCTGGCCTGGAAGAGGGACAACCGGGACAGAATCTAGTGCCCCGACTGGGACTAGAACCCAGGGTGCCGGCGCCGCAAGGCGGAGGATTAGCCTAGTGAGCCGCGGCGCCGGCCTAAATTTACTTTTTCTAGATCTTCTGCTGCCTTTTCTATTGTGTGCTATCATTTTTTTCTATGTACTCTTAGTTGTTTGTTTTCTTTTTTTTTTTTTTTTCATTTTATTCAAAAGGCAGACAGACAGAGAGACAGAGAGGGCTCTCCTACCTAAGGGTTCACTCCCGACCTGTTCACAACAGTTAGGGCTTTGCCAGGCAGAAACCAAGAGCTAAGAACTCTATCTTAGTAGGTCATGTGGGTAGCAGCGACCCAAAAACTCAGGCTGTCATCAGCTGTGTTCCCATTTGCATTAGCTGGAAGCTGAATCAGAAGTGGAGTGGCTGGACTCAAACCAGCACTCTGATATGGATCCAGGCATCCCAAGTGGTGGCTTAATGTACTGCATCACAGTGTATTTTCCCTGTGACATCGTTAGTTAACTGTTCAGGAGCCTGGAACTTAATCAAGGGCTTTTACATGGGTTGCAGGGAACCAAGCATTTGAGCCATCATCTGGAATCTCCCAGTGTATACTTTTTAAAAATATATTTATTTATTTATTTATTTATTTATTTATCTATCTATCTATTTATTTACTTATATTCATCTGCCTTCTTTTTTTAAAGATTTATTTATTTATTTGAGAGGCAGAGTTACAGAGAGAGAGAGGAAGACACGCAGAGAGTGGTCTTCCATCTGCTGGTTCACTCCCCAAATGGCCACAACAGCCAGATCTGGGCTGATCCAAAGCTGGGAGCCAGGAGCTTCTTCTAGGTCTCCCATGTGCATACAGGGGCCCATGTACTTGGTCCCTCTTCCACTGCTTTCCAGGGCTATCAGCTGAGAGTCGGATCAGAAGTAGAGCAGCCATGACTCAAAACAGTGCCCATATGAGATGCCAGCGCTGCAGGTGGAGGCTAATCCTACTATGCCACAGAGCAGGCCCCTTCTGGCTCTTTTCTTACTCTGATAAAAGTAAGGTTAAGAATAAGAAAGAAATCTATTTTTTGTGAACTTAACAATATCTGTGGCTCTTTTCTAGGTGTGGTGTGGCTTAGTTAGAATAAAACTTTTTAAGAAATTGAGTGCTTACCACATGACATAATTTTTTAACAGCAGTGTAACTAAATATGAAAAAATTACTTTTCTTGCAATTCTCCTTAATTAACATTAGATTGGCGCCAACATATTAATACCTTTATATATTAGTCTAGGCAAAAAAGGTACATATATAATCCAATTTAAATGGATTTTAAGAACACAAGCAACTAGCTGATAGCAACAAAAGAACAGGAGCTTCGCCCTGAAGTAGGAGTGGTTTATCATTCCAGAAAGGATATAAGTAAGACTTCTGGGATGCTGGACATGTGACATATTTTGATTGGCTAAGGATTACACAATTGTATACATATGAAGAATTTATCATTTGAGATTACTGAAGCTTCCTACTTTATTGCATGTATATGCATATGTTATTTCTTTTACTGATTCTAAGGTTCATTTGTTTTAACATCTAAAGACACACAGACCTTAATATACCAGAGTGGAGTCAAGTAAGCAAAGAAAGAAGCAATATCGCTCAGAGTCCAAGACACCAGAAGACAGAAGAGAACTGAAAATGTATCCTTACAACTGCTTGCATACTAATGTTAGTTGCTCCACAAAAGAAGTGATACACAGTAATCAGACCTTATATATGCTAAAATATACAATCATCTAATTTGAGTCTTTTCAAATCAAATTTTACATTGGCCTGTGCCCCAGGACATCCAGACAGTGACTGATGCCAGGAAACATAATCTGTGACGAATATAGGCAAATTGCATTTTTTCTGGTTCGTTTATTTTGTTTAAATTGTGTTAAGTATTTAAATAATTAGTTTAAACATACTCCAAGCCAAATAAAAGTAAAAATTACTGCAAATGAAAAGAGAAAACGTGTTTGCCTTTATTCTTAAACCGGTAGTATACTGCATGGAATTTAACCTGATTGACCATTGTAATTGCTTTTTCTGGAATGAGTGAGAACCATATTCTCATTCTTCTACCACCACAAATACTAAGCAGTCCCTGGAATGTCTCCTGTGGTGTATTTGTGGGTTTTTATCATGTCACTTCTACTAGAATTGTAATCATTAATTGCTTAGGAGTTCATTCAGTTTAAAATATTTTCCATCAAAAGCCACTAGCAAATAAATACTTGGAATAAAGTAGAAAGCAGTGAGAAGTTTCTAAAGCATGGCTTTTTAGAAGTAAATGTTAACCATCTCATCCCCTAAATTATAAATTGTGCCTATTTCAAACACAACAAACACAGTGGATTGTTTTTCTGTTGTGAACATACAATTATTTCTTGATCCCATACTGTTTTATTTGTGCTGGTTTGTTATACTTTGAGCAATTTTTTGAAAAAAGACATTAAGACAAACCTCACAGTCCTTGGCAACTAACCCAGAAGTTTCCTTAAAACAAGCCTGCAGGCGTGGAGATTCCAGCAAAAAATTGCTTTCAAGCAATAATTTTCTTTCTGATGATGTTTCAACAATGTAAAGTCAACCATTTTTTTAAGTTATACGAGGAGCAAAAAGGAGTAACATTTTTAGATTAATTTCCCTCTTTATATACAAGTTTTTAATATGAGAATTTTCTTTTCTTTACTCTCACAGGAAGTAATAAATTACTACCCTCCAATATAGGGAAAGAAATAATTGAGAGAAGCTAGCTCTCCTTTGCTTTGGCAGTTGATCTCCTAGTATTCAGAAGCTGTTTATATAAATGGGATATTTGCTTTTTAAGCTTTATTTACAGATTTTGCCAGATGAGCATGTGCTCTGTGAACTATAATTATGGATTTCCAGCTGTTACCAGAAATCTTGGTATGCACAGCTTTGGAGCCTGAGGCATCTTTAAGAATCAGCTACTGGTAAGCCTAAAATAATATCAACTATTAATGATGGCTGAAACTACTGAGAAAAGGCTGCTGAGTCATGAGGCTGTAGAATTATAGGGGTGACTGTGTTCTTAATAAGCACTCCCATTTTTCCTCCACTTTAGGCTGGACTCGACTATACTTACAGGAGCTTAAATAGAGGAAATATTCTGTATTTTAAAGAACAACCATTACAGCAATTCAACAACTCTCTTTTGGAACATACTATGCTTTTTCACCACCCTTATTTTCAGAATATTTTTCCTTATTTGTAATCAAAGGCCTTCTGGTTTCTGTTGAAATTTGAGCTAGGCCTGTGATTTTTCTAATTTTTGAGGAAGTCAATATTTTCTGACTTTTTGTTTTGTGGCCTAGAACTCAAATTTCTACCACAGAGAAAGTATTAGACAGTTAGAAGGGGCAACACTGATTGCTTCCATCCATGGTTACCCTACTAGCCTCACTCATGTCCCCATGGTGCACAAACCAGCTTAGTCCCTTTCTTTCCAGTCTTTTTCTGAGCACTTCTACATGTTTCACAAACACAGCTGAGTAATCACTCCCTGATTCCTGGTGCAGGACAAAACGACAGGCAAAAGATAAACAAAAACTGTCTTGGCCACTGATTACGTCATCTCTGACTTTCTAGCTAAATGATGTCACCTGAAGAAGTGCTAGGGCCAGAGCACCAAGTCCGGAGATCAGTAGTAAAGGCAGGGGGCAAAGAGCAGGGGTACAGATCCAAATTCCCCAAGCTGGGCCTGACAGCACAGCAGCTCACTCCCAAGTGGTGGCCTTATCCAGGAGCCCAAGGTTGCCGCACTACAACTCTTTAAATGCTACATTCTGCTTCAAGTCAAGATTCATGCCTAGCATAAAGTTAGGATTCTTTTTATTATGAGTGGCCCAGCTATGGATGAAAAGGGAGAGAAACAGCAAATCTAGAAACTTGACCAGACCTCAGTAAATGATTTCTGTTTTCAAAGTAACAGAAATATTAAATATTCAATGGGATTGTTATATAAACTATGGCAACTCAATGGGATATTACCTAGTCATTCAAAACCATGACTGTGAACAATTAGCAGCATGAAAACACATTATGAGATTAAGTATTCAGTGTGATAGGGCTGCCATAATGAAATATCACAGGCTGACTGGCTTACACAACACGTATTTCTCACATTCTGGAGGCTGGAGGTGCAAAATCAAGGTGTGGGCATGCTTGCTTTCTCATCAGCTGCCAAAGACCATCTCCTCCTCCCTGTGTCTTCACATGGACTTGGTTCCCTTGGGGAGATGCACTCCAGGGATCCCTTTCTGTGTCCAAATTCCCTCCTCTTCTAATATCATCAATTACACTAGGGCCACCTAACAGCCACCTTTGAAATTATTTACCTCTTTAAAAGCTTGATCTCCAAATAGAATCACATTCTGAAGCACTAGAGGCTTTAGAGCTTAAACATATGAATATTTGAGGGGAGAGCAGGAATATAGCCCATAATATAAACAAAAGTGAAGTGATATAAAAACAGGTAGAACCATGAGGCCTAGAGCACTTACAAAAAAAAAAAAAAAAAAAAGCTGTATGTATTCCTGAAGTATTTTAGCTCCTGTAGAGATACGATAGATGTGATGGGCCCTAGTTGTAGTTATCTATTGCAGTGTAATAAGCTACCCCCCAAATTCAACAGCTGATTCAAAGTATCTCACACGATACTAAGACTGATACTAAGAAACTAAGATACTAAGGAGTGTAGTACAAAGGTTTGCCAGAAGTCCGGCTTCTAAGTTCACTCACATGGTTGTTGAGTTATTCAGTCCCTTATGAGCTGGAAGACTGAGGGTCTCAGATCCCTGATGGTTATTGTCCAGAGACCTTCCTTTGTCTCTTGTTACACAGACCCTTCCACGGGGCAGCTCACTTCATGGAAACTATGAACAAGCAAGAAAGACAGAAGCCAGACCCTCTGTGTAACCTACTGTTGAAGTGTCATTGCATGACATTTGCCACAAGCTGCTGCAGGTAGAATATCCCGTATCCAAAATGTCTGGGATGGGACGTATTTAGGATTTGGGGATATTTGCGCATGCATGAAATACCTTGGGAACGGGAACCAAACCTACATACAAAATTCATCTATGTCAAATATACCTTATGCATATAGCTTGAAGATAATTTTATACAACACTTTTAGTATACCTGCATTTTGACCAGAACTCATTACCTGAGATCAGTTCTAGAATTTTCTACCTGTGGCATTGTGTTGGTATTCAAAATGTTTTGAATCATTTTAGGTTTTAGAGTTTGGGGCTGTAATACTCAAGTGGAGATTAGAATCATGTTACTAGGTCCAACCTAAGCTCAAGAGAAGGGCAAGAATAAGAGGTGGGATTTACCAAGAACCTTCTTAGAGGATGCCTACAACAGGCTTCTTACCCAGACTGAGAGGTTCATCCAACGGCACTGAAGCTCAGACATGAAGGATCCACAGCTAGTGTGGAGGAAAGGACAACAGTGTGGAGTGTTGTATAGAGTATACAACACTATACTAGTATACTAGTATACTAGTATACAGCTAGTGTGGAGTCCGACAACAGTTCCAGAAGATGAGAAAAGCACCATGAAATCTGGGAGGTTACAGTGAGGCTGCTACGCTCAGGGAAGCCTGTGTATTTTTTTGATGACTCAGTTGTGATTTTCAGCTTATTTCTGGAGACCTGAAAACAAAGTCTCAGCTCTGCACCATCAAGATCTAAAGGATTCTTTTTTCTCAAATAAATGGCATTCCAAATTCCCAGATCTTTTCTGAGACTTAAATCTTTTCAGTATACATTTTCATTATTAACTAAAACCTAAACTTAACCAGGAAAACATCACAAAAATATATTTAGTAGAAACAACTGGGTGTTTTCTTTCAGTCTGTCTTTGGTGGGGCAGAAGTCATCTCTCACAATAAGTCTTGATGCTTTTGCCCTATTTTAGCCTTAATTCTCCATCATGAAAACATGGCCCAGGGAGAGACCACAAATTTACAGAAACATTTAAAAAAATGTACTGGGTATTTGGAGTGTATTGCTGACTGACAAAATTTCCTCTTAGCAGAAGCCTAAGCAGTGGTGTGGATTGGCACTGATTCACTTGGATTTTGCAGTCTGTATCATATAACCCAAATTCAAAGTGGAGAATTGTGGTATCCTGGAAAGGTTCTGACCTCAGCATCTGGGCGAGTGGGGTTTTACTGGTTTTGGTTCAGCCGCTAACTGGATGAGTAAGCATGGGTAATTCGATTAACTTTGCAAGGGCTATTTCCTAGTCTGGTAAGCAAAGTGTGGTCCCTAGCCAGTTCACCATCATCACCTGAAAACTTGCTAGAAATGCAAATTTGGGCACTTATTGCAGACATACTGAATTAGAAACTCTAGGAGCAGAGTTCAATCTTATTTTAACAAGTGCATTAGCTCATTCTGTTGCACACTTAAGTTTGAGAACCACTGAGCAAGATAATCTCAGGTTTATTCCAGCCTAAATTTATAGGACTCTGAAATTTCTAGGGGATAACAAAAATAGTATAAATAATAAAGTTTCTCAGTGCAAAATTAGGTTATTTTCAGGCTACTCAAAGAAACCATCATAGAGTGTTCTATCACATAATCTTTAAGAGAATAGATCTAGGCAGATTATTATTATTTTTAAATCCCTATGTTCTATAGATAAGTAAAGCAAGCCTAGATAGACAGAGCCAGAGCACAGTTACCCTAAGTCACTAAGTATTAATGGCAGTCAGAGATCATATCCAAGAATACTCACCCTGGTTTCATGTCTTCCTCTCTATAGGCTATTGCTAACCTTTATCCAATATGTTTGAGTTGAGTTATGACATTTTTCCCACATTTACTTTCCAGGTACAGAAGCCAAGCAATATCTATCTGTAAGTATTTTGATTTGAGTCTACCCCCAATACCAATGGTATTTCTTAAAGGATAGATTAATGTAGAACACAAATATATGAGTATCTTGAGAAACAGAGATATATCTGAGTTCTAATGAATTATTTCTTTAAGCTTCCAAGAATAATAATTCAACTTTGGCTGGGAGCCTGCAACTTAAGTTTCCTGGAGTTTTCATTCAAACTTTCATCTATAAAATTGATGATGCCATTAAAAGAAAGGGACACACAGGTATTAACTGTCCAATAATTACTGACTATTAGATCTTCCACAGGACTTGAAAAACACTATCCTCCTAAGATTTGTAACAGACAGTAATGGCTAATGGCCTAATTTGCTTCTAACTTTTAGCAATGAGCAGTGATAACATTATTAGAAGTATAATAAACAGAAATCTATTTTGTAGGGCTTAAGAAAGTCCTAGGCCAAAATGGATTTTCTAACCCTATCCCTAAATTGAAATGGATATTAAGTAGATGCTCATGGCCACTTGTCCTTGTTTGAAATCCTATAACCTTTGTCATAAGGCTCATGCTGCTTAACCTCTTGGTGCCCTGCCAAATTCCTGCTTTAGTAATTCAATTCTGTCCACCTAAGACCCCTTACAATTCCAAGTAAGTAAATGATTCTCCACTTCCCCTTCTAAAACAATATTACAGCCTTCTAGTTTAATCCATCAGCTCTTCATTTCTCTTTCCTTCTCTCTCAATGATTGCTACTCTATACAAGTTCCCTCGATCTAAAACTAGGAAAGATTTCTTAAATAGAAATGCATATGGTCTAATGTAGTGCTCATTAAATGAAGCCTTAAATCATCTTTTATAGGAAATGCATACTTGATACTGACATCATCATTTTATTTTAAAACTTTCCTTTAAATTCCACTTTCTTTCTCCCTTCTGTAATTTCTGGTATTTTGAAACATGGCCATCTCATGTCACCTGGGTGGTTGTTGTTGTCTCTCTGTGTGTCTCTCTCACTCTCTCTCTCTCTTCCTAGGTCATTACTTGAAAATCTACTTAGGAAGAGAAATCCCCACTCTCCAGATCCCCAGGATCTGGAGGTCCTGCAGAGTCCCCCCCATCAGAACCCCAGGCATTCAGGTGGGGTTGTCTTCAACAATCTGCTTGCTCCTAAATGCAGCTAAATGAGTGACCCCACTTGATGCCAGAGCTGTCCAGCTGAGTTCAGCCAACACAGAGAACTGAGGGAAGTAACTAAAGCAGTGATCTGTGACATGGTTTGTTACACTATAACAGAGGACTAAAATCACCTTATTTCAACTGTGCACTGTGTTTTGTTTGGTTGCTATCTTTACATCATTCCTAAAACCAATCTGTCTTATTAAGCCAAATGAATTTCATTGAGCCTTAATCTGTTTTTTTACTGCACGACTAAATTTCTCAATGCACATGCATACACACTCACACATAAGTTGTAATCTGCACACTCAATAATATTTGAATTGGCCACAATCTGTATGTTACTCTCAAAGGTTGTTTCTATTCTCTCATATATTGTCTTCAAGGTGTCAGTGTCAACATTAACTTCTCTTTTAATTATTTTCAGTGTTTATTACACATGCCAGTGAATTCAGTCATTGCTCAAACTAATCTTTACCCCTAAGCAATCAGCAGGAACATGAATTTATCAGAAAAACAAAACATAACACAGCACTGTGTGTGTGTGCGTGTGTGTGCGTGCACATGAGTAGTTTCAGTGTAAATGTCTGTGCATTTTAACCTCCCATCTACTATAATTAAGCTTGTCTATGCTTGTTGTAATCTTGTGATCTGGAAGGCTTAAAATAAAATTTAGCTGGCTCAAACCCCAGAATGTCTTAACTTTTCCCAGCTCTAAGAAGAATGACTTTTACACCCTCTGTACGCATCTGTACCCCATATTCCTACAGTTAGCTTCCTACCCCTGCCCCCCTCACACACACACGCCCTACAGTTAATCCCTTAGGTTTCTTCTTGCCAAAGATGTTCTGCTGTTTGATAGAACACTAATCTCTGAGAATCTCAAAGTATCAGCTTACCTGTGAACGCCCAGAAACTGTCTCCATCCTTAGCCTCATTCCCTTTTATGTTTTCTTCATCTTTGAACAAACGCATCACTTTCTGTCTGAGAATGAGGCTGACATTCTGTTGTGGTTAGGAGGGATATTGACCTGAAGGCACACTGTTCCCTCTTCACTCAAAGAATCACTTAGTGACAAATATCAATTGGTAGAAGAACAGGTCACCCACGGGCAGGAAATGCGGGTAAGCCCAGGGAGGAATCCTGTGTGAAATTAACTTGGAGGCTTTTCCGGATCTACAGTAAGTCTTGAAGAAAAGGTAGAAGTGAGCAGGTGAAATGCAAGAGGGGGGAAACACTGTCTCTCACTACTAGTCTCCCATCACGATTCTACACATTCATAACAGGAGAGAAAAGTTGGATCGAGGGGATGTGCACGTGGCAAACCTAGGAGTCCAATCCAGGTCCAGCTGATGCCTGAAAATAGGTTGAGTCATGCAAGGATGAACTCAGGCCCTGGGCTAGTGAAGGGTCTGAAGCTGCATGATCCCTTCACTGGGGAACCGCAGTGGATTTAACAAAATTTCAGGAAGTAAAGCTGAGGGATCTGCTCCCGTATGCAGCACAAGCCTGATTTTTCAATTCTGATGGGCATCAAGGTGTTCATACTTCAACCTAAATGGCAATGCTAAGTGGTCTGGCCTTTTGCTAAAGCACATCTCTCACATGTGCTAATATTATCCATAACCGTATCAGGTCCAGTGGTGATGTTTGGATTAGAGACAATGTGATAATGTCTAGGTTTCCACTCCTCTTGATCATAGCAATCCCCAAATTCCCCTTCCCATAAATGTGCTTCTCAGCTGTGCTGAAAGTCCTGAAGTTCATTTCATTCTGACACTGAGAATGTACTTGGGACATTTACTAATGCATCTCAAGAAATACCTTGATCTAATGACAAGAGTCTACAGAATTACAGTGTTGGCTGGACAGCTGATCATCAGCCCACCACCTATATACTGATGGGGTGGCTAGAGAAATCAAGTAAAATTCATCTGAAAATTCAAGGTCAAAATAAGCTCCTGGCAAATGCACTCGTGTGATGATATTGCAAAAAGACAACCTTGTGCAAGGTCTCAGGATGCCACCAATTTTGTAAGATGGGGAGATATGATCTGTCCATGACGGTACATATAAGGAAAGAATCGCCCTATCTCCTACTGCTTCTCATTGGATGACTAGAAAAGGGAGAGGTCTACTGATGCAGCATAGATGGGTAGGCTGATTTTAACAATAGATATTAGATCAAGTTTCAGATGCATTCAAGACTCCTTTACCCTTCCCTCCTTCATAGTCCCATGAGATTGTGGCAAGAGCACACCTAGATTGTAGCCCTGCATCCTGGGTACCCAAGTACCCGAAGACTTGGACTGAGTTCAAAGGAGATGATTAAAGGAATGGGGAAACTGGAAGTGATTGACTGATGAGAAAAGTCTAAAGGAGGCAAATCACAGTACCTGACTGAGCAATAGCTGAGGGCCAAAATGATAAAAGCTACAAATCCCTGAAATGCACAAGCACCAGGACAGGAAAACAGTCCTTGTTAGAAATTAGCAGAGGAAAGTTGTGGCTGAGAATTAGAAAGCTTTTGTGAGAGAAAGTGTTCAATTAGCGGGCTGATGGCTGAGTAATGAGAAGGTTGGTCGTGAGGGATATTTTACAAGCAGGGCCAACGTATTTCCAGAAGGCACATGGTGAGGACTGCTCAGGCACTCAGAAGGCACTGTCAGCTCCATAGCCTATCAGAACAAAATTCCAATCATCAAGACTGGTTAAGTTACGAATTACATTAATTACATTAATTTGTTCAGTCTTCGAAAAGGTATAACCGGTCACTAAAGGGGAAGACCAGTGAAAACTTCAGAAAAACTCAGAAAGCCCGGTTTAATGTCAAGCAATTTGCTAGGAATTCTAACATGGAATTTAAATGCATCGCATCTTAGTGAACTTAATGAGGTGAACAACAACTGCAAAGACTTCTAATGAAAAGTGAAAATAATTGAAAAAAGGCGTTTCTTGTAAAGGCAGGCTCCAGTAATGAGAACCATGGATGCTTTGAAGCTCTCAAACAATTCATGCTGATGACCAAAAAGGATCCCTTTGGCTTGAGGAAGTAATTTTTCCTTGTCCTCCTAAAATTCCTGGTGTGACCTTGCTGATAAAAGTGTGCTGGCTTACCAAAGGAGCACTCTTCTATTTAGAATCTTGGAACAAAGGTTATAGACATCTTGGATACAGTTTGCATAACCGTCACCTAGATAACATGGAACCTTAAAAACATGTCTTAATTTAAATGTTGGACCAAAGTGGCCTGCTGGATGACTTCCCTCCTATTTTTAGGAAAATTTGAGTTCATAAAGAGTTTTTTTTAGAATCTAGTGAACTGAAATAACAAAACTATTTTAGGTATAACACCCAATGTTTGCTTATGTATTTCTGAACTGTGTCAGATTGTAGACACATTAAAACTCTTCTTGATCTACCGTTTCTTATTTTTTATTCATTTTTATTCTGTTTGTGTCCCGTTTTTCAAATAAGCTGGACATGCCTCCCTATGATAAGCTTTGCCCTCTGACCCCATTTAACTATGCACACCTCAATTTGCTCAGTGGTAAATCGTACAAGGGTCCCCTACCAGAATTAATAATCGTGAGTCTGCTTTAATTTGAAATTGCAAAGTCCTTTGCTGCAGTAAACACCCCCAAGAGTTCCTTCACAAGCATTTAATAATCTGTTTAATAGTGCTGCCAGACATGGGTTTGGTTTATTTGGAGTCTGGTCATTCCCTCCTGTTGCCACCTTCTTGCCCCCAGTAATCAGTACACAAAACAAATCAAAACAAAAAGGTCTGGACATAAATACATTATTCTATTACAGATGAACGTTGTTTTTTCTTTTCTGATTATTACCTTCCACTGTGACCTCCCCTCCTCCTTCTCTGTCTTTCGCTAGAGAGGCTTACAAACCCTTCAGCGCTGAACACACTGAACTGAGTGAAGCCTCCACCACAAAGCGAGGTCTACACTCCAGCTTCTCACGTGCAAGCTGCAGCTCCTTTTACATCGACAGTGGTTTCCTGCAGAAAGCAAGATCTAAAAGCAAGGGGAGGCATAAGAAACCATCCACCAAATTGCTGTCACAGAACCCGAAGTGGAAGGGAGCCCCAAAGATCAGGAAAGGGGCCACAGGATCTGAAAGCCAAGTGGGATCAGATAGATGTGTTGGAGAAAGTTTTCCAAGATTGAGTTGCTGAAATGGCCATCATTCATCCCGCGGTGAGAAAGAGAAGGCACACGTGTGCTCACAGGGTCTCGGGTTACGCAAAAACAGTTCCTTGTACTTTTTTGTGCTTTTCCAAGGAACCTATTTTTAGACAGAAATCTCTTCTTAGTACATAAAAATCCACTAGCTTATCAATATATTAATTACCGCTTTGGTAACTTGCCTGGAAGCAGCAAATCTAAACGAAGGACTTTCTTTTTAATTTCAAAGTTATAGGCAAACTACCTTCACTTGTTTTTATTACCTTTAATTAGCTTAATAATCTTCACATTTCCTTGTTGAATAACTGCTAACTTAATGTGTTGTCATAATGCATTTTTAAATCACTGCTTTAAAAATTCAGCGCTGATTTCCAGTTTCCGTTCACTGTATTAATTATCTATAAATACGTGTGAGATTTCCTTCAGCAGATTTGCACAATCTCCTTATTATCCCAGTATAGACGCTTTAAAGTGCTCTAACAATTCCAGGTTCAACATCCCTGTAATTTACTCGGCCTTATAATTGATATTTATAAGCTCAGCAAACCTGGAAGGGAAGAGAAATATTAGCCTGCCCCATTCAAGTTCAAAGACCTTTAATTTGTATATAAGTGTCGGGATCTTGTTTCCAGAGACAAACAAGCCCACCCCTCTTTGTCCTTCAGATTTGTGCAGGGGACACAGTTTCTCCTCTGAAGCAAGAGATGGCTTCCCTTGAATTCCTTCTTTCCTGTAAGCTTTGGCTGAAAAGGAAAGTGAACAAACCAGTTTGCGAGCCCTGTGCTAGAGGCCGGCCCTTGGATGCTCTTCAGCATTAACGAGGTAGAATGAAAAATAAGATGCCTGAGCTCTCTCTCTCTTGCAGTACGCAATGAAGGATGTGTATACACTGGCAGTCCCAGAACCTCTATTTTCTCATCTAGGCAGTGGAGATCAGACTTACCCAAGATAAAGTGCAGCCCAGATGTGAAGAACTGAAGAAATACAGCCACGGTGCTTAAAAACCAGTGGAATGCTAGAAAATGCAAAGGGCCTGGTGCATGGTAATTAAAAGTTTGTGGCCATGGTGGGTATTTAACCTAGTGTCTCATATCAGAATGCTCCCAATTACAGCTTCCTGCTAACACAGACCCTAGGTAGCAGAGATGATGGCTCTACTTGAGGTCAGACAAGTCCCTGACTCTTACAGGGACACCAGGTTTTAGTTTCTGTGTCCTGGCTTCAGCCTCAGCCCCTCTCCTGTCCCACATGTGGCAGGCATTTGGGGTGCCAAAGAACAGATGAGAACTCTCTCTCTCTCTCTCTCTCTCTCTCTGTGTGTGTGTGTGTATGTCTCCATTTCACCTCTGTCTTTCAAATAAATCAATTTTTTTAAGAAAATTTATATCTTAGAATGAGAGTACCTAGAGTCAGATCTTGAATTTACCATCTGAGTGATTCTGGGTGTTACCTAACTTTGGTGTCTCAGTGGCTCATCTAGGAATATTATGACGTGAAAGAGGTAAGCATACAAAACTTGGTGTCTGCAGCATAGCAAGTGCTCAGAAGATGTTAGCTGTTGCTCTCTGTAGGTGCAGATTTCTGTTGAGTCCACAACAGTGTATTTAAACCAACTGGTTATCTGTGTAAATAAAATGAGAATATAATACTGTACATTGCTTTGGGGTGTGTATATATATGTACATTTACTTCAAAATGATAGTGTAAAATAGAATTAAAAGATAACTTACTTTGTTGCAAAAATTTTTGAAATTCTTTTTCATAAAAAGCATTTTCATGAGCTTTTTGAATACTCTATTTATCTAGCTCCTCTAAGCAGATTCAGGTGAACCCCAAAGGGAAATTAATGGAATAATCCCAATCCTTACTCCAGCACACAAGCACCCCAAACCTGGATACCTCCCTTCCATATATTACTCTGATGCCATAGATTATGGCTTCCCATTGTGCTCTTTGTAGATGGAAACGACAATCCATCCACTTTTATGGATTGTCAGGCAGAGTTGAAGGAGAATAAGAAAGCCTAGTGGATTATTTCTGTGAACACATAGATTCAATTTCAAATAGACACAGAGAAAAGAATCTTCAAGAATTCAACATTGAGTGCGGAGAAGGCAGTCATTAATTCCATGAACAACAAGCAACATATATTTGTTAATCTGTTTGTGAGGTGCTCAGAATGGTCCAGGTGCAATAGTTCTTACTGGCATTAAATGCACTGTGAGTGCCAGAAGCAGACAGTGAAATAATACAAGTAAATCCATGTGCACAGAGAAAAGGCCTTGGGAAATCTGTGAGATACTACAATTAAGGCGAGATAGACAGCAACTCCTCTGAAAAAGAAGAATAAGGGAACCAAGGGCTTTCACTGCAGCTTCGGGAAGGATTATTCAAAGATCTAAGGGCAAAAAGAGAAGCCCCGCAGGGGAAGTGGAAAATACAGGTTGGAACCAAAGAGACTAGAGGGGAGAGTAAGGACAGAAAAAGAATGTCAGAGTGTGTCCTGCATGGCAGGAGAAGGCTCAGTGCAATAATGCTCTGCCCAGTAGAAACAGAAAGACAGTCAGATCACCCCTTACTTAACGCAGCCAGCTCTCAACTTACCAGCTCAGATCTTTAAGTTCATTTGTAAGTCAGCAAGTTTAACTCAGAAAACATTTTCCCATGGAAACATTATTCATGGTGGTTTGGCTTTCTGGACAACCCACAGAAGGGCATTTAGCCCAAAATGAAATTGAATATAAGACCTAATCCTTAAAAATATGATTTCAACTGGGTCTAACCAGCATTTTTAACATTGTGCCTTTGGAAAAACAGAATTCAAGTTCAAAGGTGGGATGCATAGACTGAGTCCCAGGCCTGGGACCAGAAGCTTAGCCATCCCCACTCTTGCCTAGAGTGCTCTGTCCCCAGATGACCTCAGAACCTGACCCTCTTCTTTCTCACGAGGGTCACTCTTGCCTAAAATTTGAACATCACCTTCTGACAGCGCTACCTAATTCTCTTCCCTGTTATTTTTCTCCAGAGCCTGCTCACCCTCTGACAAACATATTTCCTTATGTAGTTCCTTATTGACTTGCATCCCCTGGGAGTATGTAAATGTGGTGAAGGTAGGAGTTCTGGTTTGTTCTCTCAGGTATGTATCACCAACGTATGGGGCAATATCTGATAGAGAGTAAGCACCCAAAACGTATTTCTTAAGTTTAATGATTTAGTTGTTTATGTGTCTATTAACTGGAACTTAGAGTGTTGGGACTGGCCCAGAGTCCAGGAAGATTCTCCTGGATCCATGATGGTGCACGAGATAAATCAAGTTTCTGAATCAATCTTTTCCTCCTTGCTCTGAATGGCACAGACAACACATGTGTTGAGGAATGGGAGTAGGGAGAAGGTTAAGAGGTATGCAAAAAAGATTTCTGTCTCTGCTGCTTACTTTTCTGGATCTTCTCTTGCCTGGGTCTTACTGGTATGTGACCTTGGACATGACACTGCTGCCCCAGAATCACTGTTTCTCACGCGTATCAGGAAGATCTCATTCTTCGCACCCTGCAGGACAGATGGTGAAGATGGGCTGGATAATATGTCTGAAGGTGCCCTGCGAACAAAAATGCACACCCCAAACATAAGGGGCGAATGATGAAAGGGTAAAGTCTACAGATGGACAGGGAGATAAGATTGGAGCTCATTCTCTGTGGGGATTCTGGGGCAGTTTGATTCAGAACACAGCAATCCATAATGCTTAGCTCAACAGTCTACATAGGAAAAGTAAGCAGGAAGATTTGGGAAAGTATGTGCACACGTGGCATTCTTGTTAAAAAATAAAAGACAGAGTGTAGGAAAATAATGAAATATTTAAATTAGAAAATTATATCTTTCTTCAAGTACTTTACTTTCTCAGGGAAGAATTCCCACAGAAGGTCACACCCCTCACCCCGTATCCATCAAAAATGTATCTCTCCTTAATAGCCTCCATCACAATGGGTAATTATATAGGTAAAGCATATAATTTGTTTACTAGCCAGCTCTCTCTACCATCCCTGTACTACAAGTTCCATGGAAATGCCACTGTTTTGTCTTGTTCACTAAGGAATAGCAAGAATCTAGTATAGTATTGTCCTGTAGCAAGCACTCAATATATGTTGGTTGTGTGATCAAGTTAATGAGTGGATAAATTACTTAATAAATAAACAATGAATGAATGAAGTCATGACTGCCTACACACAGATAGGTCAGAAGTTCAGGGTTTGAGCAGAACTGGCTGCATCTGGCAATTCCTTCCACACATGAGCTAACGATCAAATATGATGGTTTTGCACTCTGCTTTAGCAAAGAGTGCTTTCCTGGTAAAAATAGTTAACAAGGACTGGAATGTTCTGTGAAGTCCTTATTTTGCTCCTAATTTTCATTCAAGCTTTGTCATTGGCACGGACGCGAGTACGTCCTGCTTGACTGGCTAAACCTGTCAGGCAAAGCCCTACTTAATTATAGGCAGGAAACCCTGGCACACTATTTGCAAGTCTGTCTCTAGAAAGGTTTGTCCAACAGGGCCCAAATATGTGTGTCTGCTGCTTCACTCTGGATGACTGGCCTGCTGTGGGCGTGGCGGAACCTGAAAATGCTAGTACAAAGGCCAGCCTTGGAGCTTTCTGCAAGACTCCAAGGCATGGGGCTAATACGAAAGAACACATAGGACATAACAACAGGGCACTAGAATACCGTAGGATGGCCAGCATTGTCTAAGGGAATGGCACTCAGCCCCATCTACAGAAGGGCAGATCCCCTCCACAATGTGCCCTCCTGGAAATGACTCTGGCTTGGGAGTCAGGGACCCTATTGACTTGGGCCTCATTTAGCTACAGAGTTATTTAGAATTTTGATTACTTATTTGTGAAATGTGGATAAAAAAATCCCTACTCCTCAATATAGTAAAGGTTAGGTATATACATATGAGGCAGATATAGAATTCAAATATTGGGACCAGCGCTATGCCGTGGTAGGTTGAGCTGCTGCCTGCAGCACCAGCATCCCATGTGGGCACCAATTCGAGTCCCAGTTGCTCCACTTCCAATCCAGCTCCCTGCTAATATGCCTAGGAAGGCAGTGAAGGACAGCCTAAGTGCTTAGGCCCCTAAACCCATGTGATGAAGCTCCTGGCTCCAGACTGGCCTAACCTTGACTGCTGTTGCCATTTAAGGAGTAAACCAGCAGATGGAAGACCTCTCTCCCTCTCTCTCACTAACACTGCCTTTCAAATAAACAAAATAAATCTGTTTTTTAAAAAAGGACTTAAATATTACAGTTTTTATAGTTGTCCCCTGGATTATACAGTTCTCTCCCAAGTCATGCTATTCATCTGGGCATCTTTCTGTAGCCCAGACTAGGTTTACCCAGATGGATCACTTAGAGAGCTTTAAAAAAGACCCATGTGGGGGTCCTATGCAAGTTCTTGTGTCATAGGACCTGAAAAAAATTTTGGGGAGAAAATGGAAAATAGGTGAATGAATACAATATTTTGCAATTTTGCTGAAGGCTTGTCCTTCATTATTTCCTAAAAATTAAAAGATTCTACTGATTACCAGTCACTCAGACTCTCAAATATTGTAATAGTACTGGTTCTGATGGCCATAATGATGATAAGAAGAAGAAATTTGGGCCAATGTTGTGGCATAGCAGGTAAATCCAGCACCTGCAGCGCCGGCATCTCATGTGGGTGCTGGTTTGAGTCTCGGCTGTTCCACTTCTGATCCAGCTGCCTGATAATGCACCTGGGAAAGTAGTGGAAGATGATCCAAGTAGTTGGGCCCCTGCACCCACGTGGAAGACCTGGAAGAAGCTTCTAGCTCCTGGCTTCAGATCGGCCCAGTTCCATTTGTTGCGGCCTTTGGCGGAGTAAATCAGTGGATGGAAGATCTCTCTCTCTCTCTCTCTGTCTCTCTCTGTAACCTGAATTTCAAATAAATAAATAACTTTTTAAAAAATAATAAGAAGCAATCATTTTTGAGCACTTTCTCTATGCCAGACCCCATTCTCAGTGGCTTACACTTACTAATCCCATGAGCTTTTACAACATAACTAAGATCATTCCATTCAACAGATGAGGAAATACAGGTTTTAAATAACTTCCTAAAGTGCCAGCAACTGGAGAATAGAAGAGTTAGGAGTAGGACTTTCATAGAAACTATGAGATACCTAGTTAAATTTGAATTGCAAATTACAATGAATCATTATTTTGAATAATTATGTCTCAAATATTACATAGTATAATTTTATACTCTAAGTATGTCTGTTATAATATCTGGTACACAGTTATACTGAAAAAGTTATTCTTTGGTTATGAGCAATTTACATGTAATTGAGTATCCTGTACTTTTATTTTCTGAATTTGGCAATCGTAGACCTGACCATTTGTTCCTACCATCGTGGTATGCTGGAACTTCCTTCAGGACGGAAGGCCAGTTCCACAGCTCTGGGGATTTGGGGACTGGAGTCAAAGCAGAAGACTTGGCTGTCATGTACCCAGGTTGTGCTGCCTACCAGCTTTTCCCCTTCTTCTCCCCAACAAGAGCACTTGGTCTGTCTACAGACTCAGCCTTGCTTCTAGCCCATGAAGTCAAGCAATGACTTCAGGCCTGCAGCAGCCAATATTTTATGGTTCTGATTCAGTCATAACGTGTTATCCCCTATGTAAGAAACGGCTCCTCATGTTTGCCCCTCATCAGTTCACTGTGGCACTCAGCATCTCTATAGCTGGACTTTGGCCTTGACTGCTGTTCTGGTTGGCCATAGAGGTGAAATGTCTAGTGTAAGAGGCCCCTCCAATGCTGGTATCCTGCCTCATTTTTGTTATACCATCTCTATATGCTGGAGCCCTGCTCCCACATCTTCCCCTGAAAGTGTTACCACCTGTTGAAAGTGTTCACTGGGACTGATCCGTGTCTCCTTAAAATCTGGGCAGAACATTCACTTCAGATTCTCCACTGTGTCCGAGTATGGGATTCAAGCCAGAGGGGAGGCTCAGGAACAGGGGCAGAGAACGCTTAATGTTGCAACACTCTACTCAAGGGAGGCCAGACCTTCAGAAAGCCAGCGAAAACTGGAAGAAGCTGCAGTCAGAGTTTTAAACATGTTATGTATGCAGGCCCTCCCACTCCCTCTTCCCTACTCCCTGAACACCTTCCCAATCCTAGATATGAAAATCCTAGCAAACTGCTCCTCGAGGAGCCAGTTTCTTTACAGAATTACACCCTCCCACTGTTTCCTTACTTGGAACCAGTAAATAAAGCTTTCCTTTAAGCAGCTCTTCTTGAGACTGATTATTTGGTGACACCCCAAGCAGATGTACTTCTGGGTCCACTAACACACTGATGAGAGACCTTCAGTTACCCTCGTGCCTCCTCTTGAATTTTTGTCTATCATTACTTGCTTCTGAGGCCTCTGCCCCAAGTTGCCAGATTGAGATTGCCAGACAGATCCTCTTCTGTGTGAGCCTGCCCCTTTTACTCCCATGCCAGCTCCAAGCCTATGCCAGAGGATGGCTTGAGTTGCAGGTCAGGGTCCTCCCCTCCTGCCCTGTCCAGCAGCAAGCAACCAGCCAGCAAGGCCTGGCTGGGTCTCAAGCCAGGACCACATGAACAGTTATCTTCCCCTGGCACCGCTGAACATTAAGGCTTACTCTCTTTAGTGGCTTGGAATTCACTATGCTATAGACCTGAACCCATGGTTTGCTTGGGAGCTCACCGTGGTGACAAGAGGGAGACACGAAAATGCTATTTATCTCCAAAGGATAAGGACTAAACGGTGTCCAATAAACCCTGAAGGAAATATGAGGAGAGGAGAAACTGTCCAAATTCAAAAACTATAGGAAACTTGGGTTTATTTTTTTAATAACAAATCATGCCAGACAACCTAATTAGCATTTTGATGGTGTTATGACATGACTAGTTAATGCAGCAGTTGGTGGCAATATCCTGGATCTTTCTTTTAATGAATCATTTGATAGCATCTCATGAAATTTTTACTGACTGCTATCACTGTGTAGTTTGTTGCAATTTGCTCAATGCTTCTTAATAAACATCCAGACAAACAAGTCCCCAGCCCAAGGGAGCTTACAATCAACAAGGAAAGTCAAGCGGAGAAGGGGTTCTCACAGGAAGGCAAATAAAACCTCTTCCTACTGACAAAGCCCGCTCTAAATTACCAAGTGCACTGGCCGCATCATCAGTCATCTTCGCAAACACTTATTAAATGTTGATCTGCACATGGTGATTGTGAGGAGCTAGCTCAAGGGAGTGAGACAGACACGGTCCATGCCCTGCAGGAACTCACAGTGCAGGGAGCTGTAGCTATCAGCCAGAGAGAAGAGATTGCACGGCATTTCTATTCTCCACTGTTGCCTGGTGGCTCACTAAATTAGTGTTGCTTTTGCCTGTGAAATACAGTTATTATGTTTGCTGGGCTTGTTTTCCTTCCGAGGCATGAGAAAACAGGAATTGACCTCTTCAGCTTCTGAACACTTTCCCCCTTAAATAAATTAGATTTACCTTTCGGTTGTTTGTCAGATCTTGAAAGTCCTCTTGTGGATACCTATGACTCCTTTTAAAGATCTTTCATTTGGGATTCTTACTTAATTTTTAACACATGTTCAAGTGTGCTCTGCTCATCTTTCAAGAGCAGATTTCAAAAGAAACTTTATAGTAAAGTATCCCCTTCCCAATGGTGCATTAAATCTTAATGTAATTTATGTGTCATTCTGTGTACATGTGTGCATAAACCTGTATATGGGCACCTCCATCCTTGATCATCCCCCATAGACGTAGGAATATGTAAAATAACGGTCAGACTTTCCTGGGCACTCTCAAGGTTTTATGTGCTGTGCCGAGATAATCATCTTCTCGTTTTGTTTCACACAACCTTACAGAAAAGATAAGACTACTGTGTACCTTTTATAGAAGAGAAAATGAAAGCATGGAATTGTCACACCGCAAGTCATTCAGATGGGATTTGCATCAATTGCCCAGCTCAGACCTGACCTCAGAATCAACACACTGTATTTCCCTAATTGAAATTTTATTTCCAAAGTTTCTATGTGTGTGAAAATCCCTCCAAGTGATTCTGACATTACGCCAGTTTGAGAGGCAATGATGCATGGAATGCTGTCACCCATTCACTCTGCAAAGACAAATCACAGTGGCTTCTAACCCAACACTGGTCAAATCACCTCTGTGGGCTCCTGAGGAGATGCTGGCCACAGCTGTCCCACCAGCGCCCTGCTGCTCCTCACAGAAAGAGTAGCTTCTCAGAGTGTCCTCAGTTGGACCCTGCTTTCATAGCCATCCCTGAGGACCTTTGTGCTGGCACTGGCGACTTTCACCTTGAGAACACCTTCCTTGCATCCCTCTCCCTACTCAACATCAATATATTTCTAAAGAATTCTCAAACACAACACAATTTACTTTTCGATGCTAGTGAAGATTTATGAGGGTCCGAAGTGTATACCGGCAGGCAATTACAGCCCACTTGAAAATGCCTTTGCAGAGGCTGAAATCTGAGAAGAAAGCAGGGGTGAGAGTCTCAGAGGGAGCGGGCCTCATGTTCTGCTTTTCCAATGTTCAAATCATCCAAATTTGGAAGCACAATATTTTTACCTTGCAAAGGTTGACTTTTGTACTGCAAAAATGATATACTAAAATATTTTTCCAGCAACACAACATATTGGACTTTATACATACTGGATTGGACAGGACAAGTCCAATGTCATCCAACCAACCTGCTCATCTGCACAACCCTTCCCTGGAGGTTGAGCCCACAGCTCTAAGTGAAGGAGCTAGAAGCAAATAAGTCATCATGTTTTTCACTACATGACACCGCAACCCTTGCGACAAGCTGATGAGATCAAGAGTGTCACCGGGCCCAAGGCTACCAAGAGAGTACTTCATGCTGGAAAACTGGTAACGAACCTCATCCATTCCCCTGTCTCTCCTAGGAAATTTGAATGTGAGAAGCAATTGGAAAGAGAAGTGCAAATGCAAACAGAACAGAGAAGGTCAGGAAGAAGGAACAGAGTCAAGTACGTCCTTGTTTCTTGCTAGAAACGAGAACAGTGAAAACTGTCACAATAATGGATGGTTTCAGGTGTGGAAGCCTCAGTGGCTTGCTGTAGAGGTAGAAACAGAGAATTAGAGCTACAGGGCAACCATTTGCAACCTCCCTGCTGGAACCAGCTTCATGGGTGAGACCTGTCCGTGCAGGCTCACCAGCCCCTGAGCAAGGAAGACCCAAACACAGTTGAATGATCTGTTGCTACCTTTTAGAAATTTTCCCAATGATTTGAGCATGAAGTCTCACATTTGCATTCCGCACCAACCCCAGAAAAGTATACAGCCAGCCCTGCTTCCTATTGTCTTTCAAGTACCAGTATTTTGGTAACCTACAGTGTTCTCTGTCTTTGCCAGTGGAGTATTCACCTTTGTGGGTACTGAAGTTTATACAATCTTGAGAGCCTGATTTAAGTAAAAGGATACAAAGTGGGAGTGGCATTTGATGTGGCAATTGAGTCTTTTCTTTGGATGTCCCCTCCTATATCTGAATGCCTGGTTCAAGTCGTGGCAACTCCACTTCTGATTCAAGCATCCTACTAACGCACAGCCTAGGAGGCAGAAGATGATGGCTCAAGTACTTCAGTCCCTGCCATCCACGCAGGATACTTGGATGGAATGCCTGGCTCCCTGCTTCTACCTGGCTCAGCCCTGGCTGCTGTGTGCATTTGTGGAGTGAAATCAGCAAATGTCTATCTCTCAAATAAAATGAAAATAAATTAATTAAAATATAAAAGGATACAAAGTGATGAATATAAAGCATATTTGAAATGAATATTTATCCAAATTGAAGAAATAAAACACAGCAAGCCCCACATAGAAGCCTATCAACTGTAATTTTTAAATACATTTTCTGCATTTTTGCTGCATTCTCTTTGGTTGTCGTTTTATAGGGTAATGATTACACAATTGTGTTTTCTTCCATCTTTCCTCTAGCATGGTTGATGAAAATTTTATTTTAATTGGTAGAGAATTCAATTCAATTTCACAGCTTGATATTGGTAATACCATGTACATTTTTAGAGTTGTCAAATTTGAGAAAACCTCTACTTTTATTTTGGTGTGGGTTCTTCACATTTCAGGATGCCTTGTGCTTAGACTTGCATTAAACAGTCTTTGAAATAAGAAAGCCATTAACCAGTTTGTCTCCGATGTCCAACTTTGCAGTACCATGTAAGTCAACAAAGGTGACCACTGAAGTATTTCTGGAATCCATTCTGGCCAGCATTGACTTAAGACTACCGGAAAATGACAGTCCTCCCGTACATATGTCCCATTTATGCCAAACCAAATGTATACCCTGTCAAATATCTCCTTAGTTGACTCTCAGAAACGCCTGCATCTACTCCAATTCCACCCAGGAGGAGGGGTCCTGTAACTTAGGAGAAGCTGAAGTGAAAGAGATGGTTTTGTCGATTTGGTTAAAATATCTTACATACGCACATTTTGCAAAACCACGTGAATAAAATGTAAGTCTTTTCATGCAAGGGAGAAGCTCTGAAGTTTAAGCCTCTTCAGTCTTGGAAGAGAGTGCCTATATTGAGATCACTTTTGTTTCTTGCAATGTGTAAATACCCAATACACACTTGTCTGAGACAGCTGTGCTGGTTTCTCAGACCAATGTTCCGCAATATCTCAGGCTGATGTCATATGGTGCCCTCACTACAGAGTGGTTAGCAGAGTGAGCTTTAAAGAGAAGGGAATTATTATGACCTCTTTTTTTTTTAAAGATTTATTTATTTCACTTGAAAGAGTTACACAGAGAGAGGAGAGGCAGAGAGAGAGAGAGAGAGAGAGAGAGAGAGAGGTCTTCCATCCGCTGGTTCACTCCCCAGTTGGCCGCAATGGCCAGAGTTGTTCCCGTCCAAAGCCAGGAGCCAGGAGCTTCTTCAGGGTCTTTCACATGGATGCAGGGGCCCAAGGACTTGAGCCATCTTCTACTGCTATCCCAGGCCATAGCAGAGAGCTGGATCAGAAGTGGAGCAGGCGGGACTTGAACCAGTGCCCATATGGGATGCCAGCACTGCAGGCAGCAGCTTTACCTGCTACACCACAGCGCCAGCCCCTATTACGACCTCTTGATCTGGACAATTCTTTCCAGCTACACCAACAAAACTTTTCCTTAGTTCAGTCTCCCTTTACTTTATTTGTCTTTTCTTTGTTATTTTGATTTTTTTTTTTTTTTGACAGGCAGAGTTAGACAGTGAGAGAGAGAGAAAGGTCTTACTTACGTTGGTTCACTCCCCAAATGGCTGCTACAGCCAGAGCGCTGAGCCGATCCGAAGCCAGGAGTCAGGTGCTTCCTCCTGGTCTCCCATGCAGGCCATCCTCCACTGCCTTCCTGGGCCACAGCAGAGAGCTGGACTGGAAGAGGGGCAATCGAGACTAGAACCTGGAGTACCGGCACCACAGGCAGAGCATTAGCCAAGTGAGCTGTGGCGCCGGCCTATTTTGATTGGTTTTTAACCCTGCTCTCAACCAACCTATTCACTACACATCTAAAAGCATAAGCCTCGAGGTTGTTCAGAATCATGGAATTTCTTTTTTTAATCTATTTTAAAATGTATTTTGTTTATTTGTGAAGCAGAAAAACTGTAAGACAGAGAGAACTCCCATCTGCTGGTTCCCTCTACAAATGCCCACAAAACCCAGGGATGGGTCAGGCCAAAGGCAACATCTGCAAATTCAACCCAGTTCTCCTATGTGGGTGTCAGGGAACCAACCACTTGAGCCATCACTTTTTGCCTCCCAGGGTGCACATTAAAAGGAAGCTGGAATCAGGAGCAGAGCCAGGACTCGAGACCAGGCACCCTACATGGTACACAGCTGATTATGGCAATTAGGCTATGTCTCTTGGGTATATTACCCTTTCATGGGATTGCTGGATCACTTGGCAAGCCTATTTCCAGTTTTTCAAGAAATCTCTCTACTGTTCTTCACACTTGTACTAATTTACACTCCCGCCAACAGTGTATAGAAGAGTTCCCCTATCCCCACATCTTCGCTAGCATTTGTTGCTCTCTGTGTTTTGGGTAACAGTCATTCTGACTGGGGTGAGTTGATATCTCATCGTGGCTTTGATCTGCATTTCCCTGATGCCTAATGATATTGATCACTTTTTTGTATATTTGTTTGCCATTTATACTCCTTTGAGAACTGTCTATTCAGATATTTTGCCCATTTCTTAATTGGACTGGTTTTTTTTTAAGTAGCTGATACATTCTGGATATTAATCCTTTGTTGGATAAGTAGTTTGCAAATATTTTTTCCCATTTTGTTGATGTCTCTTCAGTCTGTTGTGCAAAAACTTCTGGATTTAATATAATCTCACTTGTCTAGTTTTGCTTTTGCTTCCTGTGTTTTGGGATGTTATACAAGAAGTTATCACCCACACCAATGTCTTAAAATGTTTCCCCTATATTTTCTCCTAGCACTTTCAATGTTTCAGGTCCTAAATTTATGTCTTTGATTCATTTTGAGTTGACTTTGTATGGTGAGAGATAGGCATCTAATTTCATTCTTCTACTTATTTACATCCAGTTCTGCTAGCACTATTTATTGAAAAGATTATCCTTTTTCCCATGCATGTTCTAGATACTTCCATCAAAAAGTTCTGTTCCACTGATCTATACGTCATTTTTATGCGAGTACCATTCTGTTTTAATTATTATAGCTTTGGGCCGGTGCCGCGGCTCAATAGGCTAATCCTCCGCCTGCGTCGCCGGCACCCCGGGTTCTAGTCCCAGTCGGGGCGCCGGATTCTGTCCCGGTTGCCCCTCTTCCAGGCCAGCTCTCTGCTGTGGCCAGGGAGTGCAGTGGAGGATGGCCCAAGTTCTTGGGCCCTGCACCCGCAAGGGAGACCAGGAGAAGCACCTGGCTCCTGCCTTCGGATCAGCCGTGGCGGCCATTGGAGGGTGAACCAACGGCAAAGGAAGACCTTTCTCTCTGTCTCTCTCTCTCTCACTGTCCACTCTGCCTGTCAAAAAAAAAAAAAAATTATTATAGCTTTGTAGTCTGATTTGAAAGCAGGAACTTTGATGCCTCCAGATTGACCTTTTTTGCTCAGGCTCACTTTGACTATTCAGGGATTTTAGTATTATCTTCAAATTCTGTAAAGAATCGCATTGGTATTTGATAGTGATTGCATTGAATCTGTATTTTTTTTAGGTAGTATAAACATTTTAATTATATTAATTCTTACAATCTGTGAGCAAGGAATAACTCAATTTTTTGTGCCCTGGATGATTTCTTTCATTAGTGTTCCATAATTTCCATTACAGAGATATTTCACTTCTTTAGTTAAATTTATTTCTAAATATTTGATTTTTTGTGGGTATTGTGAATAGAATTTCTTTCTTGATTTCTCCTTTAGGAAGTTCATTATTGGCATATAAGACAGTTACTCATTTCTGTATGTTGATTTTGTAACCTGCAACTTTACTGAATTGGTTTATCAGTTGTAATAGCTTTTCAGTTGTGTGTTTAGGTTTCTCCATAAACAACATTTCATCTGCAAACATGGATATTTTGACTTCTTTTTTTTCAGTTCTGATGCTCTTGGCTTCTTTTCCCTCCCTAGTTGATCTTGCGAATACTTCCAATACTATATTGAGTAATAGTGGTAAAAGCGGGTATCCTTGTCTTGTTACAGATCTGAGGGGAAAAATGCTTTTAGCTTTTCTCCATTCTGCATTACACTGTCATTTTTAGCCTTTGTAATTTTGTGTTATGTGTTTACAATACCTAATTTGTGGGGGATTTTTACCATGAAGGGATGTTGAATCTTATTAAATACTTCTTTGCATCAAAATGATCATTCGGTTTTTGTTCTTTTTTTGGTTTATGTAATTTATGATGTTTACTGGTTTGCAAATGTTGGAACCACCCTTGCATCTCTGGGATAAATCCCACTTGATCATTATATATGATCTCTTTTATGTAGCATTGGATTCTGTTTATACCACAATATTTAAAGCAGCACTGTGCACAATAGCCAAAATACATGTATATCTTGTAAATATTTGTATGTGTCTATTCATACATGCATACATACATACATATATACACAAAGAAATATTATTCAGCCATATAAAAGAGGGAAATTCTATCATTTGCATCAAAATGTTTGGAAATGGAGGACATCATTTTGAGTGAAATAAGCCATACACAGAAAGGAAAATATTGCATGCTCTCCCTTATATGTGAGAGATCAAATTTTTAATGATGGCAGAAAAAATGCCTATATCAGTTTTGCTGCAAATACAGTGCTTTGCCCAACTTTGTTTTAAATTTTGTCAAATAAATTAAGTATCATATACAACCATAGTTCCAATGATTTTGTGATAATTTTAAAATTTACTTTATAGAAATGAAGTTGAATATCTTTTCATTTGATTATTATTTATAGCCCTTATTTATTTTCCTGCTCAACTATGGTCTAGTTTACTTTTTACTTGTTGAACTCTTTATTTCTTGGAACATTTTGCCTTTGACAATAATGCTAATTGAAAATATCATGAAAAATTAAGAAATATTTTATAATAATATTTCATTTACAATTATTTAGAAATTTGTCAAAATTAAAGAAAATTCCTATCTCCATTACCCACATATTATTAACATTTTTAATACTTTATTATTTTAATACTTTTTCAGTGTTTATACACATTGTTAGCATTACACACTTGTGGTACCTGTCTATATGCATTTACATATCTTCATTGTAAAATTTAATATATGTTAATATGTTTCCATCATATGAAATGCACATAAAGAACATGATTATAAAAACCAGAATTCCACTGGGTAAATGTACACTTAACATGAAAAAATAAAAGAAAATAAAAAATAAAACAGGCCAAATGTCTGTCCCATGGAATTTCTTGTTATCCAGTTTTACTGAGTGAAAATATCTCAGATTTTCCAGATTTCCTTTCAAATATTCAGTTACCAAGCATTTGGTTTGCCATGATATTTATTTTGCTTTTAACAGCATAAACTCTTGTCATTTAACACATATACATGAAATACCAATAATACTCCCTACACTAGAGCTTCCAACAGGGGAAATGTGTATATCTCCAAAATGCCATTGTTTCTTCTTATTCTTAGAATTTTGTCTAAATGTAAATTACCTTTAAGGTTGTAGATCTGGAGGCAGGCACTGTGGTGCAGTGGGCAGGGATGCCCACATCCCGTATTGGACTGCCAGTTCCAGGTTTGGCTATTTGCTTCTGATCCAGCTACCTGCTGGTGCATCCTGGGAGACAGTAAGTA
The DNA here is from genome assembly GCF_964237555.1 of Oryctolagus cuniculus. Taxonomy (NCBI): domain Eukaryota; kingdom Metazoa; phylum Chordata; class Mammalia; order Lagomorpha; family Leporidae; genus Oryctolagus; species Oryctolagus cuniculus. Next base: position 18,147,283 of record NC_091434.1, on the reverse strand, counting down.
ATACCTCAAATGCTTGGGCCCCTGCCACTCACACTGGAGTCCCAACTGGAGTTTTGGATTTCTGGCTCTGGTTTGGTTCAGCTTTGACTACAGTTGCAATTTTTTGCGGAGTGAACCAGTTGATGGAATCAATCCTGTCTCTCTCTCTCTCTCTCTCTCTCTCTCTCTCTCTCTCTTTCTCTTCCCCTTTATCTGATGCTTCATCTTTCAAGTAGATGAATATAAATAGCCATTAAAAATAATTCATAGAAAACTATTTTTATAAAAATTTATAGATCTGTTGCTATCTTCTAACTTCACCTAGCTTGTGCTTCACTGAACCAATATATGTGAAAGTATCAAGCTCAGTGCCCTGCCTTTATCAGAAATCCAATAAATGCTTATACGTCATTTAATACCTTAGATTCAAAAATGTTCAAAACACACAGTTCAATAATGTATCTACTAAACAATTTTTCTTATAAAAGCAAATTGACCCAACCTTCACCTTTAAGACTGAGCATGAAATTTGAATTTACCTATTGTCTCATTTTAATTTTTTAAGTTGTTTCAAAGCATAATTCTTAATTCTAAAGTGTTCAGGGCAGGTTAAATTAAGTTAATTGCTGAAATAAGTTGAAATATTTCACCATTTCTTCCAACTGTGTAATGGCACACTGATTTTTAAAGTAGGTAGTAATTCTAGAAAGTAATGTATTAGCAGTTGATAATATGAATCAGTGGTATTGCTCTAATATCATTTTAGGAGCAACCAGAATGGATGAATTAATAACATCTTATTATTTTATTATTGCATTAGAATTTATGGTTGTGATGACACCATACCAGGACTAATTCTTTTCTTTATTGGACTTTTCTAGACAACACACGGTAGGGCCTTCTCCAGTATCCCTGGGGAATCATACAATGACCCAGGCAAGGTCATTTTCTTAACCCTCACCTAGTAGCTCATCATTCTTTTGTCTCCCTAGGTTCACACAAAGTTCATGCATAAAAATACCTGCCTAAACCAGAGGTCAGCCAATCAACAAGGTGCCATTTGAACACTTAAACTCAAAATCCAACTTGTATTTGGAAAGAAATATATTATAGGCTTTCTGTCTACAGCTAACTTTGACAGGGTGATCTATCTTTAGATTTATGCTTTTGAACATTGAACAAAGCTGATTTTGTGTAGCTGCACTGAATCTGAATTTGCTGACCGACAGGTTGGAGGTACGTGGGGAGAAGACATCAATGGGTTATAAATTGAAGAAAAGATTCCATTCAACACTTTGTATTTGGCAAGAGAGTTTGAGGAGCTTTGGGGTCTGCAAAGGTTGAAAAGCTAATCACAGTTGAATTATATCAGGAGGCAGGCACAGTTAAGGATTTGATCTGTGATTTTCATCTGGATCTATAATACCTGCTTGTTGTTTCAAGCAAGTGATGACAGAAGCTGATAATTCCAGTCACCCGTTCATTTAAATGATATTTACTGAGCTTCTAGTGTACATTAACTGTGGTACTAAGAACCAGGGGTTCTGACATGGAGCAATTCTCCTGCAGATTGTACTCTAGTCCTCCTTCCTGACCCACTGATACAATTTGTAGGACACTGGGCCTACCTTAGCCAGAAATAGAATAAAGAAAGTACTGATGCTGTATTTGCCAGGGCCCCTTGGTCCTGCTTTAGGGGGAGTCTTTCTTTTAAGATTGTAAGCCATCTATATTCACAATTTCACCCTATCATCCCTGGAATATAATAAAGGTTACAACAAACTTTTTTTTTCAATTTTTTTGAGAGACAGATATACAGAGATATACAGAAAGAAAAAGAGCTCCTATCTGCTGACTAATTCACTCCCTCTGTGTTCATGAGAGCTGGGGCTGGGACTGGGCCCAGGCAGATCAGGAACCAGGAATGCAATCCAGATACCCTACATATGGGCCAGGAACCCAACTTCTTGAGCCATCACCAGCCTCCCAGGATTTTCAATGACAAGAAACTGGAGTCAGGATCATGTGAAAGAAAAATTGTGCAAGTCTCATTCAGTTATAATAAGGTCTCAGATCCAAGAAAAGAGATGCAGAAATTATTGTATTCAGACCTACCGAAATATATTCATTCTTTCTACTCTTTCTATGTGATCTTAGTTGATAGCTCTTACGAAATAGTCTTGTGAATTCTCAAGAGACAAGTAAAGATAGAATAACACATTGATGCTAGAAAAGACCTTGTAAATCACCAATCCAAACTCTGAATTTACTCAGGAGAAAATGGCTTTGCATTTGCAATTTCCACTACCTGACCAAAGTTTTTTAATGGCAGAAACTCCATCTCTTTGTTGATCTCTCTTTCTCAGCTTGCAGGAAAGACTCAACAGCGAGCCCCTGCAGTGACTAGAAACTGACGTGATTGCTCAGATTCAAGACTAAGACATCATTCTCCGAACTCACAGTCTTGGATTCTTTCTGCAGAACCATCAGAAGGAGTGTGAGGGTAGAGAAAGACTCACAAATCAGAATGGAAAGAGAAACAGAACCTTTAAACAGTTTTCTTTAGGCCAACTTATTGAAAATTAATGGGCACCTTTGCCCCCAAGCCTTTGTCATTCACATAATTCATTGAGTAGACTTCAGCTACTTCCTGTGAGCACTTCAGCTCCAATGGTAGAAAGGGAAAGGAATCCAGCATTTACTGGGCATCTGCCAGGAAGCTGTCACACACTACCTCATCTAACACACACTTCTGTAAAACCACACCTTCTGATTTGGTCTCCTTTTATCTTTCCTAATGAAATAAGCATTCGTTAAATAGTTGTAAAGGAGAAAAAAGAAATTAGGCCAAACTGGTTGGGAGACCCTAGGTTTCTTGGTAGTTGATGGAAGTGATAATAGACTGGCCGGCGCTGCGGCTCACTAGGCTAATCCTCCACCTGCGGCGCTGGCACACTGGGTTCTAGTCCCAGTCAGGGCACCAGATTCTGTCCAGGTTGCTCCTCTTTCAGTCCAGCTCTCTGCTGTGGCCCAGGAGTGTAGTGGAGGATGGCCCAGGTCCTTGGGCCCTGCACCCACATGGGAGACCAGGAGAGGCACCTGGCTCCTGGCTTCGGATCAACGCGGTGCGCCGGCTGCAGCATCCATTGAGGGGTGAACCAACGGAAAAGGAAGCCCTTTCTCTCTGTCTCTTTCTCTCACTGTCCACTCTGCCTGTCAAAAAAAAAGTGATATAGACTGATAACCTGCTAGAGGATCAGGTGATAGGTGGAGGAGCTAAAGTAGATGGAGACTGGAAGCCTGTCAATATGCCCAGCATAGCTAAGTAGACCATGAGCTACATCTTCTCAAGGTTCACCTGGCTTATGGGCCTTAAAAGAATAACAGGAAGTCTGAAAGTGACTGATAAAAGTGTTAGACAGCCTGCACCTTTGCAATTTTCTTGATTTTCCTTTTTTTATTATTTCATTCTTGTTTATCAGTTCTTGACTTCAAGATGGCAGCCCTAGAGCCAGGTGTGTTAACTTGTGTAAGAAAGAAAGAAAAGTGCCAATCACAGTTACACCTTTTGTCAGGACATACAAATTCTTCAACCTTCATTATGTTTTTCTGACATCACAGTGATTAAAACAATGTCACCTGATCACACCTGGTTACTGGGGGAGCAGAAAAAGAGAAATATTCTACAGTGGAAGATGGAGAGTGAGAAAGACACTGGGAACAGCTATTGGGTGATTCAATAAGCGGGGAATGCCAGAGACTCCTAGAAATGAGCCGAGGCTTGAGAACCTGAAAGGGGACATTTGCAAATTCCTCTATACTATGTACTCAGAACCTAGTGTATAATTTCCTCTGTACTATATACTCAGAACCTAGAATATAAATTCCTCTATACTATGTACTCAGAATCTAGTATATAAATTCCTCTGTACTATGTACTCAGAATCTAGTATATAAATTCCTCTGTACTACGTGCTGAGAACAAAGGGATGGTTTAATAAATGATGTCTTAGTGACTGGACAGATGAATACAGCCAAAAAGTAAAGAAAGTAAAACACAGGTGCTTGAGAGGAACTGGGCTTTCTCTGGGAGTAAAATGGAGTTAAGGATGGAAAATGCCAGCAGGAGATACTTGGGGCTGGTGGGAGACTGGAAAGGTCTTCTATCAAGTTCCAGCATGGCACAATTTTCCTGTGTCATCAGTTTTATGTGCAGTCAGAAACCACTCATGGCCTACACCAAGAACAGCACAAAGAGACAAATGTTACCATCTGAAAACACATGTTTTGTTCTTGGATTCCCTTCTCAGTGAATCTCAATGACTCTCATTAATTGAACTGTGGAATCAGTTAGCAGTTTTTACCAAGCCTAAATACACCTTCTCTGTACCACTGTTACTTATCTTTCCTCTGCCCAACCCACATACACCAAGTGATTAGAAACATATACTTTAAAAGATTGGTTCTAATTTTTTCTGACTATATAGAAATGTGCTTAATTGGGCCTTTGTCATTCAGGGAGATGAACAGATGGAGGAAGGAAAATTATTAACTAAATTTCCCACCTCATTGACTAAACCATCACAAAGATTAGAAAACTTGAGATTCCTTGCCATGCCTTATAATGTGGTCATGCAAGCCTTCAAATAGCTTTAGGAATTTCTAAAACAAAGTTATTGGTTTATCATTATTATTACTATGACTCATATCTTCAGCTTGTGGAGCAAAGATGGTACATCTTCTGCTCCCCATCCCCTAAATTTATAGATTCAACACCTCTTTCACAACCACCTCCCACCTTCTAAGTCAACTATCCGTGAATCTTCACTCACTGCTTTAATAACCAAGAATCAGAAGGTTACTTCTCCCAAGGGCTCAGACCTGTCTTTAAAGGTCTCCAGGAGAGAACATTGCAATATTCCATAAATCTACAAGTGAGTGATTCTCAACACATCCTTTTTAAGTGAATCAGTAAGAAATACATTTTATTTGTACTTTGCATCCTAATATTTTCTATTCTTTTCTCTTCCATTCTGAAATGCTTCTGATTATAATTTGCAAAAATGATTTTGCCGCATGACTCATTGTACTTGGGGAAGGAGAGCAATTTTCAGCTGTTGCTGTCACATGGTATTGCAGTTGGCATGGAACCCAGTGCCTCCTTGCCAATTGTTGCAATGACACCATCTATCTCTTTCCAGAACATGTAAGGGTTCTTGGAGCACATTATCTCCTAAACATGAACACCATGCTGTGTGTAGGAGGGGTAAGCTTGGTGGGCACCACAACTTAACCATAGTTATGCACTGAGAAAAACACTGAGTTCCTCTACAACTTTCTAACTCTGGAGTTAGATCTGCATTCACATTCCAAATTCATTCTTCTTTCAAGGCCAGATCCTGCCCACCTCATTCAATCTCACCTCCTCAGAGTCCTTTCATGACGGCTATAAAGCCTGAATAATTTTGAATCTCCTAAGGATCCCAATGTTCCTGGTATTTTCAAAACAAAAAGGAGGTCATTCAAAATCACAAAATGCTAATCAGCCCCCGTTATAGTCTCCACCTACAGAGAAGAAGAAGCAGTCACATTTTATATTGCAACTTCACTGGTGAAAATAATAACAATCACAGCAGTTCCCCACGCCAGGCCCCCTGCTGTGCTCTGCCACAGTGAAGCACCTGGGAAAGGACCAGAACTCAAGTCTGGCTCTACCCAAGGAGCTCAGTCCCTGGGTCAGGTTGCTTCATCTCCCCTCGTGGCTGTTTCTCCACATCTCAGACGCAGGTCATCAGATCTTGCCTGCCTAACGTCAAGTTTAACATGAACCTGATGAGATGCCAGATTTACAAACCTGGGAAAAGTTTTTAAAATTACCCTGATACAAATATAATAGGATTGCCAACATGACCTTGAAGCTCCCTAAGGAAAGCTTTCCACAGAAAAACTGAAATGGGCAGAGAAGCCTTCTTTCTAAAAGCACACTGCTCAGAGACCACCTTCCTGCTAATGAAAACTCCAAGGATTTCATCATTATACCTTTTTTTCTGGAATCAAAACTCCTTTCCCTATTCACCCTTGAAACCACTTCAATAAAGGCTCTTCCTAGCGGGCACTCAGAGGAAGTCATTTGTTTGATGTATACATTTAATTTCGTGTACAGTATGCACCTCACCCCAAAATCCTACTTCATATATATATATATATATGCATGTATGTGTGTGTATATATATATATATATATAATCTTGAGATCCTCTAAGGACCTACAGATGTAGACACTTTCCTTCCAAGACAAAAAGAATTTTGTGAACCCTAACAGAGTTTCGCAAAAAACAGAGACAAACAGTCAATTAAAAACAAGGTCAAAGTCAAGGATTAGTATTTTCTTCTGCCTTACAAACCTGAACCTTACAGTTAAGGGAAAATACTAGACTAATTTTTTTTCCTCATTGATGACTTCATTTCTGGATTAGAAATATAACATCTTTGCTTTGAAAAGCAGAAAGCTTTAGAACACATTTTCTCTAAATCCTTTTCAAGATTTCCTGTTACTTTTTCTAAAGATGCTTTGCATTAATAATTCCTCAGTACAAAGCATCAAGACACACAGACACTGTAATTAGGGGATTTCAATTACCTATGTGAGGAGGCAGGTAATTGACAATCTAATTAGTCTCATTTCAATTACCATTTTTCTCTTCATTGGAGCAGTTAGTTGGAGAGTGGAAAAGGTTTGTAAAGTATTTTAAGGCCTCCCATTTTCAAGCTAGATTTACTGAAGATTACGGTTGAGCCTTTCCAAGACCAAGGGAGCACAAAGTAGAAGGCAGGGCCCAGACAGCTGCTGTGTGCAGAGAACAGACAAGCATATTGAAAGATCGTCAAGCAAAAACGGGATTCAAACTCCGGGCACAGAAGCTGGCATTTGTCTTAGATAGGACTTAATTCAATGTCCAAAGACGAGGAGATTTGAAACAAGCATTCTTTAGTGAATTAATAATAGTTTTTATTTACTGAGTGCTTGCTTCGGGTCAAACAACATGTGAGCCTCTTTCATGTAGCATTCTGTCATTTTCATTCTCCTATCAACGCTCTGAGGTTGATAATATCATCATCCCATTTTGCAGATGAGAAAAGAAAAGCCCAGGAAGACTGAGATTCTCCACATCCAGACACTCTGACCTGGAACCTGTGTTCAAACTCCCGTGTTCATTTCCTGACTTGTGGAGAACATGACTTTGGATTTCAACACTCCTGGGGTCATTCCCAATGCCTTCACCTGCCAGCCAGCTGCCTCCGCCTGGGCAGGGACTTGAGCTCTCTGAATCTCAGTATTCTCCTCCATCAGTAATAATCATATTCTTGTCTTATTATTTGAGAATAAGGAAGCTAACATTGGTAAAGTACTAAGCAGGGTATCCGGAACGTGAAAGGGCTGCCTCCCAAAATGCGCACTCGCCCCCACCATCTTGAATAAGAGAAAGTTGCTGTTCTCCTGCTACTTAATATATGCAACATATGAATGTATGAGAGTGCTTCAGACAGATTCATGGAGACATGGAACTACAGTTAGGTTTATTTTGGTGTAAAAAAATTTTAAAGCCATGCATAATTTTCTCATAATATTCATTTTCTATAAACATTTTGAAGACTGCTCATATATACATAAAATTACTCATGTATTCATACAGAAAATAAATACTACAAACAAAACTTCAAGATCAAGGGTGAAGCCATTGGGAGGAATTTCCAGGGTTAATCCACCTCCTAAGTGCTGGACTCCCTGTTGGGTATTTCTTGTCCCCTCTTCTATCTGTGGTGCTGATCAACCTCATCCGTGCTTCTCATCTCTTTACTCCTTCCCATCAAGACTCTTCTGACTCTTCCGAGATAAGTCAACACTTATAGTTGACACTTATAAAGGTAATACATTTTTTAGTCAATATCTATGGCTGTCAAGCGAGTGTCAGTTTATTTCTAGGAAACACGAACAGAGTAATCCAAAGATCACTGGGGCACCTGTCCATAGATTATAAGAATATAGTCCCAAGAACAGAGATTGCTTATGGGCCAATGTTGGATAACAAAAACAGAAAGCAAGCCAAAAAGCTGTATATTCAGATTTTAAAATTTTAAGTTACATTAAATAGAATAGAAAAAATACATAAGTAATTTTTAAATATTATTTAGCACAGCATATCCAAAATACCATTGTTTCAATGTGTAATCAATGTAATCATTATTATTGACCCATTTTATTTTTTAAAAAATATTAGTATTTTACACATCAGCATGTCTCAATGAAGATTAGCCTCATTTCATGTGTTCAAGAGCCAGCTGAGGCTGTTAGCTACACATGGGACATGCAGGTCTAGACTTCTCATCCATCATATTTATTGTCAATCAGAGTCATTGGGAGATTCTCTATCTAGCCCAATGTAGGGGGGGGGGGGGGCTCTGTCATAGGAGAGAATCCCAGCTCAAACACAGACAGGGCAGGCTGAAAAATAAGGGTGAACATCTGTAGCAAGCTCTTTAGGTTTCATAATGCTTTGGCGTGTTTTATTTCCCCTGATCCTTGCAGCAAATCCACATTTTATAATTCCCCTCTTACAATTTAAGATGCCACTGATTACTGATGGATTCAAATACCATGTTCTAACATCTGATTTTGGACAAGTTACTTAACCTCCACTTTCATGCCTGTATAATAAAAATAACAATCCCTGGGATGGAAGGTGGCTGTGAAAATTAGAGAGAACATATATAAAATGCCACAGAATAAATGCTCCAAAAAGGTAGTAAATATTCAAACGGTGCAGACTCCCAGGCACATATTCTTTGCACTGGATCATGCTGTCTGCATGAGCAGGTAGGTCTGGAAGATTTCAGATAATATGCAGAAGGGCTCAGCATCTGGCAGAAAAATTTCTCATCCAGATGATGCTGTCTTTGATGCTATAACCATTGTTTTCTAAAAGTTCTCAGTTCTCAACCTTTCTGCATGGTTCTGACCTAACTTTCAGATTTTCTGTCACAGACTGTGAAATATGGGTCATTTAGAGTAGGGGCGGTGCTTTCATTTTGATAACAAACATTATAGACCTTGACGGCTCAATCAACTTTGTAAGTGTTCAGCTCTTTCTCTTTCCCTATACCACTGGACTTCAACCAAAAACTTAAGAGTCATGAGTTTCTTGACACTGCATTTGCTCATGGATCAGAAATGCCCAAGTGCCTCCAGAATTCAGAACTCTCATAGACATTGTTCATCTCAGAACAAAGAGTTACCAGGTTAACACTGAACAGGTGGCAAAAGTTTTTGTGGACTTGCAGTATTGGCACCATTCATATTACCCTATACAAGCATTTGCTCATATTGTAATAAAAACTCTGCCTCCAAGCTTGACTGCTTTGCATTTCACCAGAAACCAAATTTCTCACCCTGAGTATTTATTTGGTGCATGTAATTCACCATACTTTGATTCCTGAATTTTTGATGGTCTTTTCATTACACCTAAATGCAGAAAAAGAGGCAAAAACAAAGTGAATTCTGATCCTTTTAGTTTGTAATTCTAAAATGCTATCTAGTTGATCCTAACAAGCTCATCATGAATGGCTGTGGAATGTGAGTTTCGAGTAGCTGAGATATGAATAGACTTTCAACACTGAAGAAATTTCTAAAAAAGGTTGTGGCACAGATAAAGTCAAGGTTCAAAATGAGCAAAGTTTGGACTAAGGGACCCCGCTGTTCATGCAGGATAGTCAGAAATTTGGATACTCAAGATGAGGTTTAAGGGAATATTGCCTGCTCAGCTTCTCAGATGAACTTCAGTCCTTTTCTTTCTTTCTTATGTCATTCTTGTATATTAGATGTTCTGATGTGTTTTCATTAGACTCTACCTGTGAAGAGCTTACCTATTCTTTACCAGATAGTTGTCTGAATGACAGCACGTACAAGTCATTCAGGGCTGGCATTGTGTCCCACTGGGTTAAGCCACTGGCCTGTGACATTGGCATCCCACATGGGTGCCAGTTCAAGTCCTAGCTGCTCCACTCCCAATCCATCTCCCTGCTGATGATCCTGGGAAAGCAATGGAAGACGGCCCTCTTACTTGGGTCCCTGCACACCCATGTGGGAGACCTGGATGGAGTTCCAGGCTCCTATTTTTGGGCTGCCCAGCTATATCTTTGTGGCCATTGGGGAGTGAACCAACAGATGGAAGATCCGTATATGTCTGTGTGTGTCTGTGTGTGTGTGCCTGCCTCTCTGTATGTAATTCTGCCTCTTAAATAAGTGAATAGATAAATATTTTCAAAAAGAGAGAAGGAAATTATTCACCAGCCTAGCATCCACTGAGAAACTGTTGTTTCTACCAATATATTTTGTGGCCTTGCTAATTCAGATAATAATGTCAGGGTTCAGATACCTGGAGATCTCTGAAAACCTAGTTGACTGACAGGGAAGGACAGATCTGCTTGTCTACTCCATGCCCAGGCATGAAGCTGTTTAACAGCAAGCTGGGATCTCGACTTGACTACAGAAGAGCACTCCAGCTTTCAAAGGATCAGCATGACTCCTCCACTACTGACCATGGCTCAAGCTATGACCATCTGGTGCAGAACTAACATAGTTCCTCTCTCAAGTGCAGTCCTGGAACTCCTATCCACTGGACACGAGATTTCCAGTGTGCTTTTAGAATATGCTGTGTATTATTTTAAAAATGTGATTGAGCTGGAGACTTTCTTCCTTTTAGAATCACTTCAAAAAGGAAGGAACAAAAAGAACAAATCTTTCCCCACCAACAAAAAGACAATGTTCAGTTAACCTTGTTCCTTCAAATACCCACAGCTTCTTTGGTTCACCAACTATCATAAATTTGCTCCCTCCAAGCACAAAGCTTTCTTTGAGGTTCAGAGGTTGAGTTTTATCTGCCTCCAGGGATACAGGGTTGCTCTCTTCTGCAACAGAGGGTCTTGGAGTACTGTTGTTGGCCTCTTTTGAGGCAGGCTTGGTTTTCTAATGAATGAGTTGTGAAATGAGTTCCGAGGCTCCCAGGGAGACAGATGAGGCTGCCTTGTCTTCCCCAATGTCAACTGCATCTGTCTATTGCACATCAAAGTAAAAGAAACACCTAAGCAAATCAATCCAACCCTAGAACTTCTGTAAAACATTAACTCTCCCAAGCAAGGGAAAGAACAGGACGATGGAGTGACTCACACTTCTCTGTTTCCCTTTAGGTTAAGAAAAGCAGTGCTCAGTTTGCATCCTGTTAAAATTATTTTCATGTGGCAAATTCCTTTTGCTGTTTGCTAGAGCATTTGCTAAGATCAACTTTTGGTTAAGTTAAAGATTCAACATCTCAAAGGAACTCTGAGAATGGACTGTTGTTAGGAATAATCAAGTTAAAACATGTCCTTTTATTTTTTCAGTAAGATTCAGTACCATGAGGTGTTTTATTGCCAGGGGATCCAGGTTCTCTAACACATTTTTTCTAAAGTCACATATGACAATATGATATAGAACAAATAAGTGGAGAAATAATATTGAAAATATAAGCAGAATAAAACCTTTGGTGCTTCTGGAAGTTCAAGTTCTCTTTGCAAAGGTTTCTCTTATGAAAGGTCATGCAAACTGGAAAAAAGTTACAGGGAAACAACCAAGAAACGGCAAGAGCTACTCAGTTGCCATTCCTTGTAGGCACTGAAGATATTCGGAAATTGAAATGTAGGGATACCTTGACTTGGGCTAAAATTTCCTATTCTGAGGTGTTGTTGATGGTTTCGATTCATTGAGCTTGACATTTAAACTGTGTTTAACATTCCCCAATCAAATAGATTTTAGGCATAGTCACAGCTGCCAACCATGAAATAGATTAAATTGTTCTGTTTTGATAGTTGAAATAATAGGAACTAAACATATGCAATCAATGCACTTATTTTGGTCATTTTATCAGCCATGTGACTTCTCAATTGTTCCACAATTGCCAATTATCACAACTGAAAGAAGCCTGAAATCTCCATCAAATGCTAGCTTCAAAACTATCATTTGGAAGAAGTTCAATTTTTCTGTACCTGCTCCTGGAAACAGTGGGGCACGCAGCACCGTTTTCTCCCTGGGCGTGCACTGAGTATGTTAGGCACTCAGGCATTCCGACACAACTCTTCACAGCTTGCTAGGCTTTCTCTGCACTCCCCTCCATTTAGAAAAATTTCTAGCACTGGGACAGATGATGAAATTTTTTATGCTTTTCCTTATTCTTGTGCAATAAAGATCTGTATTATCATTTTCCTAGTTTCCAAATGTCTTTCTCCAAGATCCCCTTGTAAACTTGGGATTTGGAAAGCTCTTCTGCTGTATTGTAGGAGTTGTAGAGATGACGACTATCTCTGACTTGTCTGCTATTACACAGAGAGCTTGACACAGCACTGAACCCAGAAGGCAGCCCCATTTTTGTTGAGTGGATAAGAGTTCCAACCTAGAGTGATTTTCACCAGAGAATTCCAATAAAATCTGAAGGTAAGAATGATGAAAAAATAAAAGAAGGATGGTATTTGTCTAATAATTACAGGACTATCTGTGACACATAACTTTCCCAAAATGAATTGACAGCAGACATCTCTAATATCCAATCAGAACAAAGAGTGGAATTTTAATTTTAAGCAAATTAAAATTTACTTAAATGTGGTTTGCTACAGTAGTCTCAGGATGACCCAGGTTATATTCCTCAGGTTAGTGATTGGCTCTATAAACTAGATCCCAGTTTAGGAGGCCTTTTAATCATGGATAAGAATTATCCTTGGCAGACTGTTTGACTCTGCCTCATTTTAAGCAATGTAAAAATATTCAGTGGTGGTAAGAAATCTACATGATTGTATTGTGCATAACCAATTGTATAAACTACAAGAATATCCCCATAAACATATAGCTGCCTGAGCTGATGAGGAATTCACCACTTCTATTTTCTTATAAACTTCCACCTGCATCAAATACAAACAGTTATAAACATTTTGGGACCCATATAATACATATAGTGTTTATCTATCAAGCTAGAACATTGATGTATTAAGGATTCTCATTGGTCCTGCAGTTCAGGAAACTTTTCCTTTATATCACTCTATCTTTGAATGTATTCATCTAAGAAACCCTTTTTTTTAAATTTTATTGCATTTTTTAAAATAGCAATTGTGAAGCATCATGCTGGAAACATTTTATTTAATGTGGTCTCTACACCAAGTCCTAAAATCTGTGCTGGTGACTTGGGATTGAATAGGTAGCAGGGTTCCTGTATTCATGGATTTTGTATTCCATCATTGAGACACAGGCAATAAAAACACAAGCCAGTCATTTTAAGGTGGTGCTCGGTGCTCTGATGACACACAGGATGTGATGAGAAGGAGTGAATGGAGAAAGGTTGTGAGGACAAAGCAAATGTATCCTCAGGAAGGTACTCTCTGAAGAAATTATCTGCCTTCAAACAGATTTTGCATAGGCTTTCTGATATCACTGACCTAAACAAATAAAATAAATAAGTTCCACATACATGCTCAAAAGCAAGTATAACCCTGACTGCAAAACTCCATGATTATGGCTCAGTGGAAGACAGAAATTTTTCTGTATGAAGGAAATCCAGTTGGCAGACCTCTCAGTGCATTGCCAGGAGCCCCAATTATGTTAGGAGCTCTGTGTTCTAAGTTCACAGGAAGTATTCAAAGTTGAGTTTCCTGAACTCTGAATTCCCTCTTGCTCAAGGGCCTATGTGAAATGACTTTCTTTCTTAGCCTTTCCAAAATGCCTTAAAACACAGATGAGTTCCAACTCCATTACAATTTTTAAAAAAATTTTCCATCACACTTGTAGTCTGTGTTGGATCATTTATGGTTCAGATACTCTTGCACTGTAACTGTTTTGTGTGTTACCTTACTTTTAAAACTAGTTTATAAACCCTTCAAGAAATGTTCCTGCTGCATCTCCTAGCAAGATCAGCAACATTTTCTGTAAAGGATCAAAGAGTAAATATTTAGGTTTTGTGGGCCACAGATGGTCTCTGCTGCATAGTTTTTGTGTTTTTTTAAATTATTTAAAGATGTAAAAACCATTTTTAGTTCACAAGCCATGCAAAAACAGTCTAGGGATTGGATTTGGCCCATGAGCTATAGTTTACCAACCACTGTCTTGAGTAAAAATCACACAGTAAAATGTGCAACATGAATTTGTTTACTGAAAGCATGTACATTTTCTAGTGTAATCTCTGTTACCAGCAGTTTTCTAAGAACGAAGTTTACTTAGGCAATGATTTAGGACTCAGACACACACACACACATTTCCAAACTCACACACCTGCCATAGAAGAATTCAATCCAGCAAGATAGATAGCACAGTGGTTCTCAACCCTGACTATACATTAGGATTATCCAATACCCATGCTCAGGCTTCACTGCACACTAATTGAATCAGAATGTCTGGATGGGAGCCCAGGCATCTGTATTATTTAAAGCACTCTGGGTAATTCTATTCTGTAGCTTGGTTAAGAGCCGATGTTTGGGGCAGGTGTTTGGCTTAGTGTTTAAAATGCCACTTAGATCACCTGCATCCCACAAAGCAGCATCTGGGTTCATGTCTTGACTCTGTTTCCATTCTTCCTTCTTGCTCAGCAGCACCCTGAAAGCCAGCAGGTTGTGGCTCAAATAATTAGGTACCTGCTGCCCACATGGGAGACTGGGATGGAGTTCCCAGTTCCCAGCTTCTGCCTGGCCCAGCCCTGGCTGCTGTGGGCATTTGGAGGTTGAAGTAGCAGAAGGAAGAATCCTCTCTCTCCATCTCCCTGCCTCTCAAATAAATAAACATAAAAGAAAAATAATCAATAGTTTCAATCATTTTTGAACTGTGATTCTCAGAGATTAGAGTATCAGAAGCACCTGAGAGTATCCTTAAAGGCCAGTCAGTGGCCGGCGCCGTGGCTCACTAGGCTAATCCTCCACCTTGCGGCGCCGGCACACCGGGTTCTAGTCCCGGTTGGGGCGCCGGATTCTGTCCCAGTTGCCCCTCTTCCAGGCCAGCTCTCTGCTGTGGCCAGGGAGTGCAGTGGAGGATGGCCCAGGTGCTTGGGCCCTGCACCCCATGGGAGACCAGGAGAAGCACCTGGCTCCTGCCATCGGATCAGCGCAGTGTACCGGCCGCAGCGGCCATTGAAGGGTGAACCAACGGCAAAGGAAGACCTTTCTCTCTGTCTCTCTCTCTCACTGTCCACTCTGCCTGTCAAAATAAATAAATAAATAAATAAATAAAAGCCAGTCAGTGCCAGAGTTTTAGATGAAGTAGCTCTGGGATGCGGTCCCAGAGTTTCCTTTTTTTTTTTTTTTTTTTTTTTTTGACAGGCAGAGTGGATAGTGAGAGAGAACGACAGAGAGAAAGGTCTTCCTTTGCCGTTGGTTCACCCTCCAATGGCCGCTGCGGCCGGCGTGCTGCGGCCAGCGCACCGCGCTGATCCGATGACAGGAGCCAGGTACTTATCCTGGTCTCCCATGGGGTGCAGGGCCCAAGAACTTGGGCCATCCTCCACTGCACTCCCTGTCCACAGCAGAGAGCTGGCCTGGAAGAGGGGCAACTGGGACAGAATCCGGCGCCCCGACCGGGACTAGAACCCGGTGTGCCGGTGCCGCAAGGTGGAGGATTAGCCTAGTGAGCCGCGGCGCCGGCCCCAGAGTTTCCTTTTCTACCAGTTTCCCAAGTGATGGTGATGCTGCAGGTCTGAGGACTGCATTTTGAGAATCATTCCCTTAGAGAATGGAAAATTGTCCAGGAGAGTGCTCCCTTCCAGTTGCAAGTTTTGATTGGCTGGGTTAGTTGGTCTGGTAGGTAGTATTTTTGTTTAATTTTTTCCCTTAATGTAGAAATTCCAAGGTTTCAAGCATAAGAAAATTAAGAGTAATTTGAAAGTAGGACACATGTGAAAGCACAGTATAAATTCTTAACAAATATTCAACTTAGACCATGGCAAGGTCTACTAGAAATAGGGTGAGGGAAAAGGTTTTTTCCCTATTTTAATGGAGAAAGAAAAATTCTTGAGTAAATGAGAAAAACATTTCAAAGACTTCTTTGAATGTATCTCACATTAACACTGAGAATGGTCATGCTGAAGGAAACCTACTAAAGACAACAGTACCAGTCAAAAGAGTTAATTTGTACTATGGGCCAAATATTTTGGGGAGCTCACACGAAAGAAAATATACCAACCTTTAAGAAGTTAGTGCTATGAAACTGGCAAAACAACATATTCTGGTGAAAGGAGCACTTTATTTATTTTAAGATGTGTTTATTTTTTGAAAGGCAGAGAGAGACAGAGGGAAAGACGGAGAAAAAGAGAGAAGCAGAGAGAGTGTGTTTCCGTCCACGAGATCACTCCCCAAATGCCAACACAGCCAGGGCTGGGGCAGGCTGAAACCAGGAACTCCTTCGTGGTCTCCCATGTAGGAGGGACCCAAGCACTTGCTTCATCTTCCACTGTCTTCTCAGTAACGTTAGCAGGAAGCTGGGTCAGAAGCAGAGCAGCTGGCACTCCAATAGGGGATGCTGGTGTCACAAATGGCGACTGAACCTACTGCAGTATAACATTGGCCCTCTGAGCCTTTGTTTAATTAGTAGAGAAAACAGAAATTCTACATAGTTTCAGATGTCCCTCCCATCACCCTTGTATGAGAGCCTGATAAAACCTTGCTAATCAAAATTTGGTCCATTGGCCAGCAGCATCACTATCACTTGGGAGCTGGTTAGGAACGGGGATTCATTATGACTTCTGTGGGCCATAGGCATTTTTGTCTTCATGAGTCCCTTCTTCTGTAAGGAAAATTGAAACCTATACTTCATGATTGTGATAATATAAAGACATATGAATATTATATATTAAACCTTTTTCTTCATTCTTTTTTTTTTTCTTTTGACAGGCAGAGTTAGACAGTGAGAGAGAGAGAGACAGAGAGAAAGGTCTTCCTTCCGTTGGTTCACCCCACAAGTGGCCACTACAGCCAGCGCATTGTGGCCAGTGCACTGCGCCGATCCAAAGCCAGGAGCCAGGTGCTTCCTCCTGGTCTCCCATGCGGATGTAGAGCCCAAGCACTTGGGCCATCCTCCACTGCCTTCCTGGGCCACAGCAGAGAGCTGGCCTGGAAGAGGAGCAACCAGGACAGAATCCGGCACCCCAACCTGTACTAGAACCCGGGGTGCCAGCACTGCAGGCAGAGGATTAGCCTAGTAAGCCACAGCGCCAGCCTTTTTCTTCATTCTAAATGTTCAGAGTTTCTTTTATCCTGATTGTAAAAGAAATTAAAATATTGGGGCACAGCAAGTAAAGCCACGCCCTGCAGTGCTAGCATCCCATATGCGTTCCTGTTTGAGTCCTAGTTGCTCCACTTCCTATCCAGCCCCCTGCTAATGTGCCTGGGAAGGCAACAGAAGATGGTCCAAGTGCTTGGGCCATTGCACCCACATGGGAGACCTGGAAAAAGCTCCTGTCTTCTGGCTTTAGCCTGGCCCTATCCCTGTTGTTGTGGCCATATGAAGAGTGAACCAGCAGATGGAAGATCTCTCTCTGTCTCTCTCTCTCTAACTATGTGTTTCATATAGATAAATAAATCTTTAAAAAAAATGACACTCATGGATCCATGAAAGTATTATGTGTCCTGAGCATTGTGCCTCATGCGTAATGGACAGATTGGCTCTGGCTGAAAACACAAATCTTGGGTTCCACTTCAGAGTTACCAAAGCAGAATCTACATTTTAAAAATTTCCAAGTGATTCAAATTGAACATTGAAGTTTGAGAAGCACTGTGTGTAAATTTCTCTGTAGCTTAGGAAACAAAAAAATAGTAATCCTGACTTTCCCATATTTGTGAGTCCTGAAAGTATGTTACCATGTTCTCTGTACTATGCAATCAACTGTGCATATCCAAAAGCTCTCTGGCTTTAAGCTGTGCTGTCTAATGTTACACAGAGCTCTACAGCATGGTGGACACGGGGAATTAAATCATGCTTCTTATCCTTTAAAACCACTGAGCAACCACAGAGGTACTGGAATCCAACAGCCACTCAATATATTTGACCGTCCAGAATAGTTCACAGAAACTATTGGAATCCTGCTATTATTATCTAATAATATTGGTGATTATGGACATTATTGCATGATAATACTGGTGATTATGGAAGGCTTAAGTGTGAATTGAAGCACCCATTCTTCATTGACCACAAAATGGACTAGGGTTATATAATAGACCTAAGTATTTCCATTCTATTTTTCAATAACCTTCACAAACATAAAAAATATTGTAAATTTGTGTTGAAATATAGCTTCACATATAAGAAAGAAAGGTAAAAATAGCAACATTATAGAATGGGACTTATTCTAGTCTAGAACAGTATTGTAAAGTTTCTCTATCTCTCATTTGTAAAACTTCTCAGCAGTGAATTGACATCTTGAGACTTGATTAGTGTTTATAGTCTTTGTCTCTACTGTTGAGGAACAGTGTTTTTTTCCTTATTATTTGTTGAATTCTTTACTTAGTGGAGGGTTAATCTTATGATTATAAAATAAACTGAAAGTATGTGATTGTAAATATTAAAGAATAAGAAAGGAAGGAAGAGGGAGGTTGTGAGCATGGGTGGAAAGAAGAGTAGGATGGGAAGTATCACTGTGCTCCTAAATCTATATACATGAAATACATGAAATTTTTTCACTTTATATAAATAAAAAGTATGTATAAAAAGTTTAAAAATCTCTTTTCAAAAAATATAAACAAAAACTTTAAAATTCTCAACATTAAAAAATAAAAAATAACTCAATGGATCACAGGCTTACATGTATAATATAAAACCATAAAACTTCTAGGAGATAGCAAAGGAAAAACTCTAAGTGACCTTGGATTTCATGACTTTTTATATACAACATCAAAAGCATGTGTACCATGAAAGAAAAATTGATAAGATGGACTTTACTGAAATTTTAAACTTCTGCTCTGAGAAAGACACTGTTAAAAAATGAAAAGACAAGTCACATATTGGGAGAAAATATTTTTTAAAAAACCATATATCTGATTAAAAAAAAACTGAAGTGGATGGGAAATATACAGAGTTCTTAAGCCTCAACAAGAAGAAAGCAAACCAATTTAAAAATTAACACACCATTTGCACAGACACCTCCTAAAGAAGATATACAGGTGTCAAATAAGCACAGGAATAGATGTTCAACATCACATATCATTAGGAAATTGTAAATTATAACAATGATATACTGACAAATACCTATTAGAATTGACTAAAATTAAAAAGATTGACAATAGCAAATGTTGACAAGGAGGTAAAGCAACAGGAATTTTCATTTGTTGCTGGTAAAGTGGTCCATCCACTCCAGAAGACAACTTAGCAGTTTCTTACAAAGCTGAATATTTTCTTAACATATAATCCAATAATAGCACTCAAATACATGAGTTGAATATACAAGAATTGAAATGTATATTCCCACAAAAGCTTGCATACAAATGTTAATAGAAGCATTATTTATAAATGCCAAAAATTGAAGGCAACCAAGATGTTCTCCAGTAGGTAAATGAGTAAACTGTGGTTCATCTGAACAACAGAATGATATTCTTTGATTTAAAAAAAATGAGATATTGAGGCTGGCTTTGTGTTGTAACAGGTTAAGCTGCTG
The DNA here is from genome assembly GCF_964237555.1 of Oryctolagus cuniculus. Lineage (NCBI taxonomy): Eukaryota > Metazoa > Chordata > Mammalia > Lagomorpha > Leporidae > Oryctolagus > Oryctolagus cuniculus. The sequence goes on along the minus strand of NC_091434.1, from coordinate 18,127,602 downwards.
CCTGCACTGCCAGTATCCCATGCGAGCATTGATTCAAGTTCCCACTACTCCATTTCTGATCGAGCTCCCTGCTAATGTGCCTGGGAAAGTAGTGGAAGATGGGCTCCTGCACAGACATGGCAGACCTGGATGAAGCTCCTGGTCCTGGCTTTGGCTTGGCCCAGCCCCAGCCATTGCATTCATTTGGGGAGTGAACCGGTAGATGGAAGACCTCTCTCTCTCTCTCTCTCTCTCAATTGTCCTTCAAATAAATAAGATAAATCTTTTTTTTTTTAGAAAATGAGATATCAAACCATAAAAATATGTGAAGGAAACTTACCTGCATGTTGCAAAGTGAAAGAAGTCAATCTGAAAAGGCTACTGCTTCTAAGTACATGATATTTTGGAAGAGGCAAAATGGTCAAGAGGCAAAATGGCCAAAGATCAATGGTTGCCAAATGCTTGGGGGAGAAAAAGGAGAGATGAATAAGTGAAATGCAGAATTTTTAGAACGATAAAACTATTCTATGAGAAAGTGTAGGCATTTATATAACATAATGCTTTTGTCAAAATCCATAGAACTATACAACCCAAAGAGCAAATCCTGATGTAAATAATGGATTTATGAATAATGTATCAATACTGATTGATCAATTTTAACAAATACACAATACCAATACAAGGTGTTAAAATAGGAGAAGCTGTGCAGGAAGTGAGAGGATATAATGGGAATGTTTTCCTCAACTTTTAATGGGTGCTTTCTGTTCAACTTTCCATAAACCTAAAAACCTTTCTAAAAATAAACTTTATTAATTAACAACAACAACGAAACCCCAGCACTTCCAGAAGACATCACCCCAGGCATTCTACTGAAGTCAACAAGGTTTTCATGGAAAAATGAAGTGAAAATAACCTTAGCTGAGTTCATTCTTGATTATTTTATTTCTGGACCACATACACAACTATTGTGTAAGAAAACCCTGATCAATGCAGCAAAAGAAATCACAGCCACTGCACGTGAAGAAATGAATGAGCTATCACGAATTACCTTACTTCGTGTTCACAACAACCTGAGATATGTATTGCAATGTAATCCTCTTGCTGGGGAAACAGCAAGACAAAACTCAGAAAATAATGTAGTTTCTTCAAATTCCCCTACCTACTTATTGTGAAAATCAAGTTTCAAATTCTGATCTGTTCCACACCCAACATTTGGGCTCTTTCCATCATGGAGAATGCTCTCTCCATTCTGGGAAAATGTTCATGAGTTTCCTGGGTGTGATATTTTCCATTGATGCAATGTACTGAAAACACTGTCCTGTAAGATAATTACATGAGAGCAAGATATGCTCAATTAAAACAAGTCAGCTTTGGGATCCAAAATAGTGGCACACTTCCAGAAATCAACCAAAGTGTCCATAGTATAAGGTGAGATCCAGTAATCAACAAAGAAAGAGCAAGACAAAGACAGAACTCAAACTCACAGGAAGAAGCACTCAGCTACACCGAGCTACTCCCTCCTGGAGCTTTTACATGTTGAAACCATAGAGCTCACCTGGCTGGAGAAAATGCATGGTAAGCAGGGTAGTTCCTGTGAGATTCTTTTTGTAATAATAAAAATAATATTTTTATGATTTGGCTATATGGCAAGCACTATGCCTATACTATATTACATTATCTTAAGTATTGATAAAAGAAGCTATATAGAAAATATAGGACTATCCCCATTTTCCAGAGGAGAAAGTATGCAAGAGCTTAAGAGCTTCTTAATGGTAAGGATGAACCAAGGCTCAGATATAAGTCCCATTAATTCCAAAACAAGTGATCTGACTCACTATAACATACTGCCTTGCTACTCAGTACTGGGTGGTGATAAACTAGTAGTCTCTCACATTTTGTAAAGATCTATTTCATTCTTTTCCCCATTATTAATAGCCAGAGTTAAACTGGGATGGCCTTTTGAGGCATGAAGCATTAGGCTGATAGGCAGCATATGGAACTGCACCAGGCTACTCAAGCCTTGATATAATGTGGTACAGAAACTCTATCACCCTGGCCATCCAATCTAGTCGCAAAAAGTGCATCTTGTTCCTCATTTGCATCCTCAACAAGGAGAACCTTATTTGGAATTCAGTAAGTGCTTAACAAATGCTTGATAAAGGAATGAAGAAGGTATAACATTAGCACTGTAGTTGGAAAAATATGCTCAAAGTCAAGCATAACTCGTGTTCAAATCCTAGTTTCATGTGATCAGTGTATGATCTTGGTCAAGGTAGACAAGCTCATGAGCCTCAACATCCTTGGCAATAACACAGGCCAACATAATACTTGCCTCATAGTGTTGGAAGGATTAGAATGAGATTAGACACTTAAAGCATTAAGTGTAGTGCCTGCTATAGAAAGCATCATAAATAGCAACTCCCATTTTTTAAAACTTTCTTTTCTAAATAACCTGTTGTCTGAAAAAATTTAAAAAACCTATCATTCAATAGAAAAGATATTACAATGGTTTCAATACTGAAAAATATATTCCTATGGTTTATATCAACAAATATACCTTGGGATATTAATTTTAAAGTACAGCAGATTATTTTCTCCATGAATATTAAGTTACTTAAATACCAAAAGTAATATTCTTTGCAAATCAGAATCCCTATCCCATAAATCTACTATCTGTTCTTACTTTGAATTCCATCATCCCTCAGTTCTTCAGACTGTGGCTGTTTTATGAAAGGCCCAGCAAAACAGGACTCCGATTTGTCAGTTACACTCCATAGATATGAGGGCACACAGATAAAATCTATTAGGCCAGCAGGGCACCCATTAATGTTCCAGTGGCAGTAATTAAATCCGGATGGAAAAATAACGACAAATATTTCCCCAAAACTGAACCAGATGTTTTGGCAACTGGATGAAGGCGCAAAACTGAAAAACCCCACATGGCGCTTGCAAAGGCTGTTCAGAAGGGATTCTTCTGTGAGTCTCAGACTGTGTACTGTCTCAGCCTGTTGGCATCGTTAAATCATGAGAAAAGCAACCAACTCCCTCCGCCCCCAATCTGTTACTGCAGTCCATCTGAGCACACAAAGGAACAATTGGAAGAACTGTAAACGTATTAAAAACCCTCTAATCATGAGGTAAAATGACTACACATCTGCATTTCCATGTGTGAGACCATAATCAATGCACAGCGGCGCTCCAACTTAGTCATGCCTCATATATCGTCTTTTCAGGTAGCTTGCACAGGATACAATTTCCTAATTAATAGGCAGTAAAAAATATTAATTATTGCCATTTTCATTTAGTGTTCAATTAACAAATGAAAACATAAAACCTATTTCCATGGCTGGCCAAAGATGACCTGGAGGACTATTAAATAACTCACATCTTTTGATTTCTATCTTTTAGAAGCACAATTAGGAACCATATTTTCTTGGCTCTCTGCTTTTTTTTTTTTTCTTTCTCCTATTGTGCTTCTCCTGGACACCTGCTCTGTCCCATGTCCCCTTGCAGTATATCATTTAAATATCTTGACAAAATATTTTCCAACGAGGCAAAGTTCCTTCTAGTCCGGGCATGAATATGTACCGTGAAGCCGTCATGATACCCTGTCATGAAATGAGATGAGAAGAGTTATTTGATCCATGGAGACTTAAATTAACAACGGTGGTGCTGGTTTCCATCAGCAGGGCCAGCAGCAGTGGGTGAGAGGGACCCTGGAGCAGCTGGATTTTAATTCAGTGCAGCGCAGCTTCAACTTCGGGAAAGGAAGAATGAGAAACTCCCCAGCCACCATGTCCACACAAGGCTGGGAGCACAGGGAGTGACAACGGCTACTGTCTCCTGATGCTGGTGAATTTCATTCTGTCAATTGCTACTCTAGTACCTATCTTATTAGTGTGAATTTATCTCCAATGTTAAGGAGGTTAACGACACCGTTATTCTCTCTGTTGCAGAGTTTTCTTGCTTGTCTGCAAGGTAATATTCTGAGTAACCTCTTCAGAGAGAAAAATCACAGAGAAGGTCTGCCTGGACAATAAATAACCTTAAAAAATAATGTATTCCTCAGAGAGAGGAAATCAAGCAGTATAATACTAATTATGGAGACTTTGAGGAAGGCATTTCTCACCCATCAAAAGAGATAGCATAATGGTCGCACCTGCTGTAAAAGACAGCCTCACACAAAACTCTAAATAAAAGAACTGAAGCTACAATCTCAAGTAGTTCTTATCAATTCAGACTGAAATTCACTAAAGCAAGAGCTAGAGATATTTTCTAATTAGCTGCATAACTCTTCTTGCTCTATTTTTATGTCAAACATTGCTTTGTAGGCCTGAGTCTCCCATAGTGCAGAAGCACAATTAGGAAACATGTTTTCTTAACTCTCTCAGTACCAATAAGCCACAAATTCCAAGTCAGAGAATTCTCCCAGGTAGTAATTAGCTGTTTGTCCCTCTTCTCTCCTCACAACTCACAGTTACTAGCATGATTTGTTGGGTTTTCAATAATTCATGTGTATGAAAGTCCACAGTGTTATTATTAAAGTAAAATGTTTCAAGTTGATTGTCTATGGGTGTGTGCTTGTCCTAGCAGTTAAGACTCCTGCATCCCACATCACAGTACCTGAGTTCAATCCCTTGCTCCTAAATTTGGCCCCAGCCTAGCCCTGACCCAACCCTGGCCCAGCACTAGCTGCTGTGGGCATTTGGTTATGAACCATCAGATGGGAACACTATCTCTGTGTCTTGGGCTGTCTCTCTTTCTCTGTCTCTTTTTGTCTCTCTGCCTCTCAAATAAAGAAAAAATAAACAGACCTTTCTTAAAATAAATTAAGACAAAATAACACTACCACATAATCTAACTAAGGAGACGGTTTGGAGTGCATAGTGACTCTGAAACTCCATGATTCTCACATCAAAAAGGCTGTTCTTGGGGCAGGGTTTGGTCTAGCAGTGGACACAAGTTACGATGCCCTCATCCCATATGGGAATGCCTGGGTTCATGACGCAGCTCTGTTTTTGATTCCAGCTCCCTGATAACATGTACCCTGGGAGGCAGCAGGTGATGGCTTAAATTCTACCTATGTGGGAAATCTGGAGTGAGTTCTCAGATACCAGTGAAACAGTGAGTGGGAAGGCTCATTCTCTCTCACTGCCTCATAAACAAATAATGTTTAAAAAGAGAAGGCTATTTTGAAAAATTGGGGGAGATGATCAGTTCATGATTATGTTTTAGATTTAGCTTTCTTTTAAAGTCCTTATCCCTATATGTTACATTCCACCCACAGTGAGAAAAAAAAATCTTCTATCCTTGAAATCTTGCCAACTAACAAATTTCCAAATAATGCTACAGCAAATGACTCCCGACATAAACTGCAGTGAAATGTGAATAAAATTTTTAAACAACCCCTTTGTCTCTGAATATTCTCTCATAGAAAAACCGTTCTGAGCTGGCAGAGCAAGCACTAGCTTAATTCTGTGTAGCCCTGAATCTTCCTGCTACACAGAAAACATGTGGCACTTCCCCCAGTACCGATGCAAGCCATGTTGACATCGGATTCCACTCCACTCTTCTGAACTTTCAGGAAAGAAAAACCAGGTGTCTGGTTTCTCTGCACCTCGTCTCTTTCTGGCCTTGCCATCCTTGTACTCCTCTTTGGGAGGTCCTTTCCTACAAAGAGCCTGTAATTCGATCACCTCGTGAAAGTTACCATAGATAGGCATTTTAGAAAACAGCAGAAACAGTTGAAATTCTCCTGCTGGGAAATCAGCTGGGTTTACTCCCCAGCTAAGGCTGCTTTTTCATACCCTCTTCTCAAGCACAGTTCAAAGATTTCTATATTCTAGCAAAACTGTATTTTGTGTCATGGATCTCTAGGACTACTCCTAAATAATCAGAGTCCCCATGGCCACACGAAGAAACATGTGCAATTTTTCCCCTGGTCCTTTGACAGACAGCTCTTTGAGTCCTCTGTTCCTTTATTATCTCCTTTGTGGCAAAATGGCTTTTACCACATACATAAGTTAACAGAAGTTGTAACAGAAGAGGAAAAGCCTTGGGCACCAACTTTCATTCTGTGTTTGCCAGATTATTTTGAATTCTGAACTCTGCTTATAATTAGAAGAGTGTATGCACTTAGCCCCATTGATCATATGAGCATCCTAAAACTTAGAGAAGCCAGGCTCTGGCAGGTATCACATGGCTGTTACTGCAGGAAGAAGTGACTTCAAAGCATATGCTCTTTGTACAACATTCTTCTGCCTCTGATTTCTGCATACCTTGTGTTTCCCAACCCTGGGAAACAATCCACATCTTCAGACTAAACATTAGTTCAGACATCAAATATTTCATTCGTCTTGACATTGGTCATTAACTCTGAGCACCTAAAGGAATCTATTTGGCTTGTGAATCACCGTGTTTTGAAACCATCCACATGTCCTTGCTAAAAGTAAGAGATATAAAGATTGACTTAATCGTTCCCATTAGTACCATGGCTTGTATGGTATATTTTCTTATTCTACTATCACATAATTATGTTATTGCTAACAAGCACAAACAACCACTTAAGCAAATTTGGAAAGGTAAGTCTAACCAAGCTGAATGGAGACACTGAAGAATCAGGATTGGAAAAGAAGATGCAGGCAAGGAAGGCTAAAGATGAGACTCTCAAAAGAACATCGTCACAACTGTCATGCCACAGCGCTACCACAACTGACTACAAAATCCACAGTGTGTGCCACTTCATCTGGACTACAGCATCTCATAGCAAGATCCTGGGTGAGAGTATCAGATTGGCAGAGCCAAGAGAAACTGAACGGGTGGGAACTTTACCTCCCAATCAAGACTCATAAGGTGGAGACTCACTAAGACCAGGAAGGGGGTTCCTTTGTTGAGCCTGAAAACAAAAAGACAGGTGTACATTACAATAAGCTCCAAAAAGTACTTCCAAATGTTTCTATTCACCATAATCAGATACATAGGAATTTGTTTACTGGAATGAATAAAAAGAGAAATGAATCATGTTTTCTTTAATTGCTGGGTGTTTAAATTTGTACGTTTTAAGCATGTTAATGCTTTTGTTTTGTATACATATTGCAAATCAGAATAGGTGTGATACAGAAAAGAATCTCAGAATTCAATTCATACCTCTTTTCATTATAACAATGTTGCTTCCGAAAAACTGTGTACCCAAGCAAGAGTTGAGCTGGAGGGCATGAAGTCAAGAATCCTGCTCTCCAAATCTTGTTAGCACCAACTCTTTCTGGGTTGTGCTGTTTATCTCTCTGCTGCAAGTCCAGGTCCCTTGTCGCTCCCCCTCTTCGTGGAGGAACGACACAGGACCCTGCGCTGTTCTTTCGTCTGCTCGGCCCTCCCCGGGTTTGCTGCTGGTTCTTCCCGGGTTGGCTACTATCCCTTCCACCTCCGTGGAAGGGCAGTTCCCCCTAGCCACATTCCCCACTTCCGCAGGGGAGCGGCACACCACCGGCCGGCTCTTCTTGGGGGCTGCACAGGTGTTCCCCTTAGATGTTCCCCATAGATGTTCCTGGTGCATGCCGTCTCTCTCCTCCTTTATAGTCCTCCTCCGCCAATCCTAACTCGGCTGCCCACACGCCGAGTACGCTGCTCTCCTCCAATCAATAGCAAGTCCTACAGTTTATTAGTTGAACTGGAGGCAGCTGTGCGGAAGCTGTTTACTTCTCTCCCAGCGCCATATTGTGGGAGAGCAGATGCATAGAATAAGTCTTAATTCCAGTAACTCAGTCTAGTCCGGTTGCTCCCCACAGTCCCTGATAATAATACCTTGGCGGAATGTCTCTGAGGGTGAAATACGGTAGTGCTTGGAATACAGTAAGCTTTCAATGATTATTAAATGTAAATGTTTATCTTTTGGCAGGATTGCACCCGGTACTTATAAACTATTAATCATCACAAATCCCTCCCACAACTATTTTGTGCTCATAAGGGCACTCTATATTTTAGATACTAGTGAACTAACAGTTCTAGATAGACTTGCCTTTATTGGGCTCTAAAACTTAAACCACAGCTATAAAACAAATTCATCACAAATATGTTTCCCTCTCACCCTTATACTATTGAGATTCTCTCTGAACAAACTCATTTGGCCTAGGAAGTGTCATCACTTGATAAGTGGTCATGGGCAGGATGCCTGCTGCATTTGAAGCATTTGAACAGGCTCATGTCCAGGATGAGCATAGCATAGTGTGAAATCCACTTCCTGGACTTGGAAGCTTATGGTTTAGCTAAGGAGCAGACATGTACCTACCTGTACTACAGTAAGTTAATTACGCAGGAGTACCCTAACCAATGTGTGCTGTTGGAGCTCGAGGATTGAGTAATCACTGGAGTTTAGCGTAAGCAGGAAAGAAGAAGGTGAGAATTCAAAGAAAATGTTTGCTGTTGTGAAGCTGATTAAAGGAAGAGTACAATCTTAATAAGAAAGAAGGAGAGGGGAGAGGGAAGTCTAGCTAAATAATCTGAAACAGATAAGGCAACAATGGGGCAGAGGTGGCAGGTGTTTGGTATAGCAGTTAAGATGCTACTTGGGATGGAGAGCCTGTGTTTGAGTCCCAGCTCTGTTGCAGCAGATGATGGCTCAAGTAGTTGGGTCCCTGTTACACATATGGGAGAGGCAGATTGACTTCCAGGCTTCTGCTTCAGTTAGGCCCAGCCTGGCTTTAGCAAATATTTGAGGAGCAAAGCAGGAGAGAGAAGATCCATCTCTCTCTCTCTCTCTCTCTGTGTGTGTGTGTGTGTGTGTGTGTCTCCTGCCGCCTCTTTCTTTCCTTCTTCCTTCCTTCTTTTTTTTTTTTTTTTTTTTTTTGACAGGCCGAGTGGACAGTGAGAGAGAGAGACAGAGAGAAAGGTCTTCCTTCACCGTTGGTTCACCCTCCAATGGCCGCCGCAACTGGCGCACCGCGCTGATCCAATGGCAGGAGCCAGGTACTTATCCTGGTTTCTCATGGGGTGCAGGGCCCAAGTACTTGGGCCATCCTCCACTGCACTCCCTGGCCACAGCAGAGAGCTGGCCTGAAGAGGGGCAACCGGGACAGAATCCGGCGCCCCGACCGGGACTAGAACCCCGGGGTGCCAGTGCCGCAGGCGGAGGATTAGCCTAGTGAGCCGCGGCGCCAGCCTCTTCCTTCCTTCCTTCCTTTTCTCTTTCTTTCTCTCTCTCTCCCTTCCTTCTTTCCTTCCTTTCTCTTTCTTTTTCAAGATTTATTTATTTATTTGAAAGGCAGAGTCACAGAGAGTAAGATCTTTCATCTGCTGGTTCACTCCCCAAATGGCTCCAACTGCCTGAGCTGGGCAAATCAGAATCCAGGAGCCAGGAGCTTCTTTCAGGTCCTCCACGTGGGTGCAGGGCCCAAGGACTTGGGCCATCTTCTGCTGCTTTCCCAGGCACATTAGCAGGGAGCCAGATCAGAAGAGAAGCAGCCGGGACTCAAACCAGTGCCCGTATGGGATGTCGGCACTGCAGATGGCAGCTTCACCCACTATTCCACAGCGCTGGCCTTCCCCCGCCCCCTTCAAATAAATAAATATAACATACATATATATGTATGTTGGATGGAATATATCTATATATAATACATAGATCTATGTATTTATATTATATATATTGTTGGATAAAATAGGAACATGTTAGTTTGATAGAGAAATTTTTTCCAACAGCATGAACTTTTAATAAGCCAGAGAAATTTTGTGACTTCCCTATTTCCTACTCCTAAAGTTAATTTTTCTACCTCCTTCTTCACTAGGGCACATGGAAATTGATATTGATGTGTCCTATAGTCCCCCAAAATTCCTAGTAACTTTTCTCATCTTGAATTATACACTGCTCATAGCCCTCAAACTGTTTTTTATTTATTACATTACACTTTATATAAACCATCTTCCCCAGTTTTATGAAGGCATGTTTCAAATTGTTCAATTTTTTTAAAAAAGGTATATCTCTCCCCCTACACACACACACACACACACACACAATAGTTCTACAATCCTTGGAGACTTTCCCCAGAGTGCCCTCAGTGCTTTCTTCACCCTTACAGAGAAGGAAGTATTCCAAAGGGAAACTTATATTTACATTATGGAAGGCAGCTCAGCGGCTTTAATTTAGATGCCAAGAGTATTCTTCACAAAAAAACATCTTGTGAGCCTTTGTTTGAAATGTTATTTTTATGATGCCAGCAGCAGTAATTGTGCTGTCCCTGAAGTATTAGAGGTAGGTAGCTAATGTTCACAGTGATTCAGGCCATCATTGCTACACGGTGTGTTTATTGTCCTGATCTCATTAGATGACTGTTGATTATTTTCCTCAGTAGAATCACAAACGTTTGGCATCTTCCTTTGGCAATTTTATTTTCCTCATTTGGAATGTCTACTTATCTTTGGTCAGGTGGTAACTGGAGGTCTACCTATGTCTCATATCTTGGTTACACTAATACATAATGGGCTAAAGATGCATCAGCTGTCCAATAAAACTTCCTGTACTGATGGGTATGTTCTAGACCTGCATGTTAGTCACACATGCCTTTTGAACCCTGGAAACTTGAAAGTACAATTGGGCAACTGAATTTTTAAAATGTATGTCATCTTAATTTATTTAAATTTAAAACAGTCGCATGTGGCTAGTTAGCCAACATAACATCACGCCATTACTCCAAGGACACCCCTTTTCAAAGGACTGAAGAGCCTGCGATTGAGGAAGGACTTGATCCGCCACCTTTGGCTCGATGTGGTGATGACTTTAACTCTCCAGACATCACATGAGGGACATTTACCTGTGAAGGAAAGTCAAATTTCCCACAAGCTTTGATTGTCCTTCCAGTCTTCACTTTCTCTCTTACCATTTGATTTCTAATTACTATGGGTAGAACGCTCTCCTCTGCACAAAAAATGATATGCCAGCTACCCTGTGATCTGTGATCATACATGCATTGAAATGTCACACTGCACCTCATAAATATGTGCAATGACTATGGATCAATTAAAAAACAAAAGTTGTAAAAATCCTTCCAAGTAAAAACACTATCCTCTGCTACTGCCTCTCCACAGAACTGCCCTTGCTAAGGTCATGAATGTCCTTTCAGTTGACAGGCTCCACAGATTTTTTACAATCTCATCTTTCAAAATTTCTGATCTTCCTTGATTTTGAATGAGTTTTTCTCATCAACAGTCAGGACACTATGAGAAACAGTGACTTGATCAGCCCTTGTCCTGACTGTCAATGAACAAGTTAATACTTTATCTCTTTTAGTATTTTTTTGTTCTACTTAATACTATAGGTTGAACTCTTTAATTAACACACAATTATTCTTAGGTGTTTAAATTTAGCTGAAAAGTGGTCCCTGTTAAATATAAGAATGGGAATAAGAGAGGGAGGAGATGTACAATTGGGGACATGCTCAATAGGACTTGCCCCAAACAGTAGAGTTAGAAACATGCCAGGGATTCCAATTCAATCCTATCAAGGTGGCATGTACCATCTCACTAGTCCAAGCGATCAGTTTCAGTTCACAATTGATCATAATGATAGCATTAAGAGTCAAAGGGATCACATAAACAAGACTAGTGTCTGCTAATACTAACTGATAGAATAAAAAAGGGAGAGAACGATTCAACATGGGAAGCGGGATACACATAGACTCATAGAATGACAGATGTCCTATACAGCACTCTGGCCTCAAAATCAGCCCTTAAGGCAATCAGATCTGGCTGAAGAGCCCATGAGAGTATTTTAGGCATGGAAAGCCAAGACACTCTAGCAAAAAAAAAAAAAACTTAAATGAAAGATCACTGTGAGTGAGATCTCAGTGGAAAGAAGAAGGTGCCTTTCTCTGAAGGGAGGAGAGAACTTCCACTTTGACTATGACTGTGTCTAAATAAGATCGGAGTTGGCAAACTCAAAAGGCTTCCATAGCCTTGGCAACTCATGACAAGAGCCTAGGGTAATTACTGACGCCACAAACAAGAGTGTCAAATTGTTAAGTCAACAATAGGAGTCACTGTGCACTTACTCCCCATGTAGGATCTCTGTATTTAATGTGTTGTACAATGTGAATTAATGCTATAATTGTGTTTTTGTTTGGGTGCAAACTGTTGAAATCTTTACTTAATATATACTAAATTGATCTTCTGTATATAAAGATAATTAAAAATGAATCTTGATGTGAATGGAATGGGAAAGGGAGCAGGAGATGGGAGGGTTGTGGGTGGGAGGGAAGTTATGGACGGGGGGAGCCACTATAATCCAAAAGCTGTACTTTGGAAATTTATATTTATTAAATAAAAGTTTAAAAAGGCAAAAAAAAAGAAAGAGTTTTTCTGTGGTATTAATGATACCAATTTCTATTAGTTTTCCTCCCACCTATTTGGGGAATTTTTATCTTCCTTGTTACCTCTTTTTTTCATTTGTCTTCTAAATATGAAAATCTTGATGGATCTCATCAATTCTAGTTTCAAGACATATCCCAAATTCAGTTCTTTCCATTTCGCCTTCATTCAATATAGTCCAAGCCACCATCATCTTATCCACCATTATAATCCCATGATTGCTCTCTCAGCTTCTGCTCTTGCCAATCCATTTTGGTCCACTTTCTAAAACCCTACAAAATTGGCCTGCAATTCCACATGATGTGGTCCCAGACTCTCCTGGAGCTGTCTCATGCTGTTCTCCTGTCCTCCAGCCAAAGATTTAGTTTAGTTCCTCAAATATACGAAGCACTTTCTTGCCCTGGCATCTTTGCTTGGTCTCTCTCCTCTTGGTAGGTCATTTCATTTTTTTAAAATTTTATTTAAGGTATACAAATGTCATTTCTTTACTTGGGTACTCCTCATACTGTCAGGTCTCAAGTCTTGACTTATAATACCACTCTGTTATAGGACTTCCCCAATTCAATGTGCAAACCTATTATTCTCACACAATATGCTTGTCTTTCTTTTATGATGTCTTTAAAAGAATCTGATCATTTGCTGCATGAACTTTTTTAAATTGTAAGTTCTGAGTGTTAGTCAAGCATTTTGTCTGTTTTGTTCCAGTTGAACAAAAACCTATTCTTAATAGCTTGAAAGTTCTCAGATTTTGAGAATTGATGAAGGTTCTCCAGCACCTGGCAGGATAAAAAAGACACACCAAAGGAATTTTATCTCAGTCATGGTCAAATTTTTCCCTTGGTTGTGTTCCTTTAAGACCATACTCCTAGATCCGAGATTGTTACCAATCAGCAGATAAGAATAATTTGACATTTACCTGTTAGGTTTGTAAAATTAGTTCCTAACTCAGCTTTCCAATCCACCCGTTTCTTTTAACATCTCTGTTCATCCCATTCTAAACCAGACTTCTAACTCTGCCTTTTTTGAACCCTGAGACATTTGATTGGTTCTCGTGAATATAGAACTTACTTTTTATATTTCAGATGCACATAGTACATATTAATATAGCATGTCCAGTGGAGGATAGCCCAAGTGTTTGGGCTCCTGCACCCGCATGGGAGACCAGGAGGAAGCACCTGGCTCCTGGCTTCAGATCGGTATAGCGCCAGCCGTAGCAGCCATTTGGGGGGTGAACCAAAGGAAGGAAGACCTTTCTCTCTCTCTCTTTCTCTCTCACTGTCTAACTCTATCTGTCAAATAAAAATATATATATATAGCATGCCCAGCTTAGTTTGACACAGCCCTGAGATTTCTAACATTTTTAATCCACCTTTCACAGACCCTCTTTCCAACACAAACCTAGGAAATTGCTGTAGCAAGTGTTTTGATCTGTTCGAGTATGGGCAAGCCCTGCCTTCCACTAGCCAGCATCCGAAGGTGACTTCAGCAACGCTTACATAATTTCTCCTCACTTAGATTAGACTTTTGATCTCCTTAGCTGAAACAACAACCAAAAAAAAAACAACTATTATTCTTTTGTAAAAGCTGAGCAATAACCCATCAATTAGGGGTATTGGGAAGGGCACTACCATTGTCAGCAGCTGAAGGCCCTCTCCAGAGAGTCTTTGCCTTCTGCATTTTGGCCTTCACTGGTCACTTGTAACCACCTGCTGTAGTTTATGTCACATGGACCCAATGTTTTTCACTAGCTTAGCCCTCTGAGATCCTCCTCCTTTTAATCTTTCTGTCCATAGGGTTTTACTTAAAAAAAACCTACTACTTTATTGTTACAAATTCTCATTGTTTTTCCTGTAAAAGAGCAAGATCTTCTTTGTAAAATATCTCCAGAACAAATCTGCCTTTTTCTTTTTATATTCTATTACCATAAAACTGAGTTTCTATAAAAATATATCCATATGCATATTCATTAAATATTCCATTAATACAAAAGTATCTAACCAGCATACACTCTCTATTATTCAATGTGATTAACGTTCTGTTCAATTCCCTGCATGGCTGAGGCCTCTGCCCTTTAGCTAATGCCACTGAGTTGAAATGTTAGACTGATTGAGTCACAGTATTTCACTCTGTGGCCTTGAACAACTCCAGCTTCCTGAATCTCAGTTTCCTTATCTATGAGATGGACATGAGTAGTACCCACAGCATCACAACTTGTGTAACACAATGTAGTTGTCTAGTAAAAACCACTGAAAATATCTGTTATGCCTAGGGATGGAGATCAAGCAACACTGAAGGAGATCTTTGCTTCAGCAAGAATTTCCTAACTGTCTGACTTACAGTTATACAAATGAAGAGATTTCCATTGTCTGAAACAAAAGAAAAATGCCTCAAAATCTCACATGACTCAGTTAAGGCTGCCTTTCCTTGAGACTTCAGACATGAGAAGCTGGTCATTGTGGAGTAGTGGATCAGTTTGCTTAAGGAGATCAGGGTCTTTGGGATAACAGAGTACAAAACCCACAGTCTTGCGGCAGATCTTTGCTGCAGTAGTTAAGACTCTGCTTGAGATGCCCAAATCTGTGTCAGAGTGCCTGTGCTCAAGTCCCAGCTCCACTCCTGACCCCAGCTTCCCGACAATGCACACCATGGGAGGTATCAGGGGTTGATGCAACTATTGGGATACCTGCCACTGATGGGAGAGACCCAGACTGAGTCCCTGTCTCCCAGCTTCAGCACAGCTCAACCACTGATATTGAGGCCATTTGGAAAGTGAACCAGCAGATTGGGAGATCTCTATCCATGCCTGTTTATCTGTCTCTATCCCTCTGCCTCTCTGCTTTTAAAATTAATAAAAATAAATGTTAAAAAGTTTTCTTAAAATTCAAAGGTATCCTATACACTGTTGGTGGGAATGTAAACTAATACAGCCATTGTGTAAGAGAGTACAGGGATTCCTCAGAAATATGAAAATAGATCTAGCATATGAACCAGCCATCCCACTCCTGGGAATTTACTCAAATAAAATGAAACCAACATATGAAAAACTTATCTGCAGCCTCATGTTTATGGCAGCTGAATTCACAATACTAAGGTATGGAATCAACCTAGATGTCCATCAACTGCTGACTGGATAAAGAAAATGTGATATACATACACCATGGAATACTATTCATCCTTTAAAAAAAAAAAAAAAAACAGTGAAATCCTGTTCTTTGCAACAAAATGAATACAACTGGAAACCATTATACTTAGTTAAATAAGCCAGTCCCAGAAGACAAATATCATATGCTCTCCTTGATAAGTGGTAACTAACATTGTACAAAAGAATGTAATGTACATGAGCAAAATTAACATTTTAAGAATCGATTATTGCTTACAGCCCTTGTCTCTACTATTGAGAAACAGTGTTCTTTTTCTTCCCACTATTTGTTGAATTCTTTACTTAGTGGAGGGTTAAGCTTATGATTGTAAAATAAACTGAAAGTATGTTTTCATAAAAATTAAAAGAATAAGAAAGGAAGGAGGAAGGAGGGTAGGTAGTTTGGGAAGTAACACTATCCTCTTAAATCTGTATATATATGAAATACATGAAATTTGTTCACCTTATATAAATAAAAAATTATTTTAAAAAACCAATAAAGAAACCCTGTACTTAAACTAACGTTAGAGCAAATGAACCTAGCAGACTTAAACAGAGCAGTCCACTGCACAGCAGCAAAACACACCATTTTCTCAAGTGCACATAGAATATTCTCCATGATAGATCATATGTTAGACCACAAAGCAAGTCTTAACAAATTTAAAAAGATTGAAATCATGAAGTATCATTTCTGATTATAGTGGTATGAAACCAGAAATCAATGTCCTTGTTTATATTCATGTGGAACTGTGGTCTTCCTTCTTTTTACTTGTTGAATATTATGGTTAGTAGTGAATTAAGCCTGTGATTATAGAGTGGATTAAAATTATGTCTTTGGAAACATTAACGAAAAGAAAAGAAGGGAGGGAATGGAGAGTATTGGGGGAGGGGGAGGGAAGAAAGGATGGTTATCGTCTTACAAACATGTATTTAAAATACATGAAATTGTTCTCTTCATATTAATAAAAACTAAAAAAACAAATTTAAAAAAGTTCTTAAAATCCCAAATCCCTAATCACTATTCACAGGGATATGATATCAAAGTGACTTGCTCACCTGGATCAAGGTAGCACTCAAATCTCAGTGTAAGTTGGGATGCCAGGGTAGAAAAATGATATGCTTTGGAGAATAATAGTTGATTCTTGGTATATGAACTAAGTAGCAGCAAACTTCTAACTAAAGTGGGTCACCATAGTATTCTGTGAAGGATTAAGAGAGCCAAGCTTTACCTTGGGTCCTACATGGCCATTCTTTAAAAGAAACAGGGGATACAGCAGACTGATTGGGTCCTCATTTTTCCTCTTCTACCACCTCCCCCAACTATTTGTGTTCTGTTTCCTAATCTCTTTGGCATTTTAAAAAGTCTTAAATCCCCTTGGGCTAACTTGTCTCTACTGTTCTTGGACTATTTTGAGGTAGTAGATCCCACAACAAAGGTACTAGATTTCTTACAAAAAGTAAAACTAAGCAGAGAAGTAAACAATTTTAAAATATTCAGAGGTGACTGCATTTATACCTTAAGCTCGTAAAAAAGATCATGCTATTTATAAAAGTGAGAGGGTTGTAAATGCAAAAAATGTTTTGCAAATACCAATATTCTGTGACCTCCTTTTTGGGGCCCAGTGTACTCCTAGATTGTTCTAGATGGCCTGCAAGGCTCCCAGAGATCAAGCATGGCTTAGAACGCACTTGTGTCTTCTGAGAAACACTTAGAACTCTCCCAAACTCAGAAATAAGATGATATGAGGGGGCATTTAAACAATAGCTTTAAACTAAGGAATATTTTAAACTAATGAGCTCTGAATTTGAATTGCAAAAGCTATATCAAGGTCTTTGGAAGAATTTCCCAGTTCCAGAGGAAATAACAGAAAACAGTACAGACTTGGCCTCTTCCTCATGTACTCGTTACCCAGTCCAGTACTGTTTCTCTTCTTATCCCCACCCCAGTGGCATCACTTGTGTCTTCTCATTTTGTGTTTTCCCTCTTCTCTTTTCCTCACAGCACCACCTGATAATCCAACAGTTCTCCCCTATTTATCATACCCACTACCCTCAGTCCTGCCTGCTTCCAAATTCTGACTTTTAGTTATTTATTTTTAAAGCTTTTGTTATTTGGGAGGCTGCTGGTGTGGCATAGCTGGAAAAGCCACCACCGTCAGTGTCAGCATCCCATGTGAACACCGGTTCGAGTCTCAGCTGCTCCACTTCCAATCCAGCTCTCTGCTATGGCCTGGGAAAGCAGTGGAAGATGGCTGAAGTCCTTGGGCCCCTGCATCCACATGGGATACCTGGAAGAAGCTCCTGGCTCCTGGCTTCGAATCGGTGAAGCGCCAGCCATTGCAGTTATCTGGGGAGTGAACCAGTGGATGGAAGACCTCTCCCTCTCTCTCTTTCTCCCTCTCTCTCTGCCTCTGCCTCACTGTACTCTGCCTTTCAAATAAATAAGCCTTTAAAAAAAAGATTTGTGGCCTCATTCCTTTGTAATCATAACCTCTACTCTAACATCAATGGCTCTACTCCCAACCTGTGTGTATTGATGGTCCTCTCCCCTACTTAATAATATATGATTGCTCAGAATTTTCTCTACAGACAAACTACTCTACCTGCAAAAGATGAGTGGCCTTTCTCCCAGTCTTGGTTGGGATCAGTTTTAAACCACGCCAAGGGTCCATAGACCCGCCTCATTTCCTCTCCTCTATGAAACCTTCTCATTACTAGGTTAATGCCACTCAGGATTATTGGTTGCTATTCTCACTCTGTCTTTTTTTTTTTAAGTTATTTATTTATTTGAAAGTCAGAGCCACACAGAGAGAGGAGAGGCAGAAAGATTCTGTCTTTCATACTACCATGTCTGTTTTAAGTGTTTACAGGAGGTGATAATGGAAGAAACCAAGGCCTTCACCAATCATGCAGTCAACCAAATGCTACTCCAGGGATATACTCGGTTCCCCACCCAGAAGACAGCAGCTTGAGACGTAGCCCCATGCCAGCAGAGAGTACCTCATTGCCCCATATAAGCAGGAAGTAGCTCTAAGAACAGATCATAATCCCTCCATCCCTCCTGGACTTTTGGGACTGATGTAATCCCATACAACACCTGCTTTATAAAAAAAAAAAAAAAAAAAAAAAAGAGGAGGGGGGATGTTAGTAAAACGACTCAATCTATGTGACACCATCTATGCCTCACTCATCATCTTAGGCCCTGGCCCACAGGCTTCCATCCTAGGCCCCATGGCCCAAAACCAGTGTCAGCTCCACCCCCAAAACCTAATGGGATTCACTGCTACTACTTCCCTGCCTACCCCCTGGCAAAGTTTCAAAAGGAGCTGTTCCTGAACAAGTAACTGTCCCTTGCTCTCTCTCGCTCTCTCTCTCTTGATCTCCCTCTCCTCTCTTACGCTCTTCTTCTCTCTCTCTTTTTCCCTCTTCACCTCATCTCTCTGGTCTGTTGAGTTTCCCCACCAATAAGACTTTTCCTCTAAAAACAAATAAGATTTGATTACTTTTTATTTGAAAGGTACAGTAACAGAAAGGGGAGAGAGAAGGAAAAAAGAAAGAGAGAGAGAATCTTCCATGCGCTGATTCATTCCCCAATTGGCTATAACAGTTGGTGCTGGGTCAGGCTGAAGCCAGGAGTTGGAAACTCCATCCACGTCTCCCGTGGGTGGAAGGGATGAGAGCAGCTGTGACTCAAACAGGGACTCTAATATGGGATGCTGATGTCGCAGGCAGCAACTCAACCCGCTGCTCCCCAGTGCCATCCTCCCAAATTCCTTCTTCTTAAAGGCAGTTTCTTTTACCCTATAAGGCATTCTGAAATTTCAACCATGGTTTTCCCACTGCAGCCTAAAATCATGCTTAGCACATATCTTTCACTCTCTAAATATTTTTAATTCTTTTTCTTAATGAACCCAATATATAATATACTGGGTTATTAGCAGCAATTTAAGAATATTCAGCTTTGCTGTGATAGCAATTATCATTTTCAATAACATTTACTGCCCTCATCTTTCTCTCTTTTTAACTGTACCTGGTATATCAGCTATACCTGGTATTTTAATAATAATAATAATGAGTTCTGAATATTAACTAATTTGTTGATTAGTTTATATGATACCTGATTACTTATTCTACCAAAGAAATTAAGATGGTTCATAGGAATATATAAAATGCAGCAATGTGACAACAATTTGAAATATGTGAGGGAAATGTCAAGAAAACACAAACAGACAGAAAATAGGTTCTAGCACAAAGACAATACAAAGCTCTACTGCGTAAGGTCAGCTGCTCTGGATGGATCACCAGTCTTGCTCTCAAGTTCCTTCCTTTCAGTCCCACAAAGAAAGGACAAACCATCCACAGTGTTTCTAAAAGAAATACAACAGCATCGCTCAGAAGAAACACAATTGTTTTGAGTAAGAACAGACAGGAGTGTCTCCCATGGGGACCACGGAAAAGAATCCAGAGGACCATAAGCTGGAGCCAGCTTACCAGGAGATGCGGAAGCTTCACAGAACTGTTTGAACAGTGCTCCCCACCAAAAGCCTGTGGCATATTTCCCAAGGAAAACGGAGGATAAACATCTCGACACACAGTGCTATGAATGATATGGTACAGGCACAAGGATCTCTGGTGATTTGACTTAATCCTGAAGTAAATACGAAGATCTGTAAGAACAGATGCAATGTATTGCTTCCTAGGAATTTTCCCTGGAGAGGTTTCTCTCAGTTGAGTTCTGAATTAAAAGTGGGTCCCAGTCACTACCACTAAGAAACCAGCCACTTGTCAGCCTGCCTATACATTCCAGAGCATCCTAAAATCAACCCTGGAAAGGGGTGTTATTGTTAGTGTTATGTTGATGAGAGATTTGGAGCTCTGTGAAGTGAAATAATTTGTACAAGATCACCATGACTAAAAGAAGTGAAGAAGAAGAGGAAGAAGAAGGAGAAGAAGAAGGAAGAGGAAGGGGGGGAGGAAAGAAGAAGAAGAGAGAGGTGGTGATGGTTATAGGGAATTGACTCTTATGGGGTGTTATTGTAGTGTTATGTTGACGAGATATTTGGGGCTCTGTGAAGTGAAATAATTGGTACAAGATCACCATGGCTAAAAGAAGGAGGAGGAGGAGAAAGAAGAAAGAAGAAAGAGGGAGAAGAAGGTGGTGCTGATAGGGACTTGAACCTTGTGGCTTGCTTCCAAACTCAACGCATTTTTTTATATGATAAAATTTCTCAAACATTCAGGAAGACATGGAGATGAATGTAACAATTCTATATCGAAAGATTGCTTTTTCCCAACACCAGCAAGGAAATTTCCTGGCTGCCTTCTCTTAGAAATCTATAAATGCTTTGCCCAAAATGGCATGGATTATTTAAAGCATATTGTGTTTTCTTTCCTTTCTTGGTTCATAAGCAGGTATAGTTAGGGTCTAAAGTCTTAATACTGCCCCAGAGAAGAAAAAGCTCAGCTGTTGATTCATTTGCCAACTTCTGATGAGGCTAAATGCTAGTTGCCCACCTCCACACGCCCCAACCCTCAAAGACTCCCTGGTAATTCAAAATACTATGTGTGACTGGTTGATAATCTTTTTTCTTTTTTTTTTAAAGATTTATTTATTAATTTGAGAGTTACACACAGAGAGAAAGGAGGCAGAGAGAGAGAGAGAGACAGAAAGAGAATTTTCCATCCACTGGTTCACTCCCCAGCTGGCCACAGCAGCCAGATCTGCACCAATCTGAAGCCAGTAGCCAGGAGCTTCTTCCAGGTCTCCTACACAGGTGCAGGGGCCCAAGGGTTTGGGCCATCCTCTACTGCCTTCCCAGGCCAGAGCAGAGAGCTGGATCAGAAGTGGAGCAGCCAGGACTCGAACTGGTGCCCATATGGGATGCCGGCACTGCAGGCAGTGGCTTTACCCACTACGCCACAGCACCAGCCCAGATAATCTTTTTTCAACTTGGCTAACATATTGAGGAGGATATCCATTTCAAAGATGCCATTTTCCAGGCAAGTGAACCTTTTCATGTAAGTTCAATGGTGAAATTTTTAATTTAAGAAATTAAAGAGGACTCAAGATCTTATAACCATGGGTATTTGTTCATTCAAAATACACTTTTCATCTTTTTCCACATCTAATTAGTGTAAATTTTCAGAAGCCACAAAAAGCAGGAGAATTTTTCTAAACAAAATATAGGCTAAATCTCAGTAATATGTATCAAAAAAGGTTGTTTGTCATTTCTGAAACTCACCCTTTAATTAATACAACAATGAGGAGCTAAAGATTTAGGGACAAACAGTGACAGACATTATCCTCTCAACAAACACACAAATGTGCATATTATATATACATATAAATAGGCAGACATATATAATTATATAACGTGCATATATAATATATATAGACAGACATTACTCCCTCAAAAACAAACATACACATATTTTATATATATATGTATGTATGTATTCATCTCTTTAAATAATTTGTATAAAACTTCAGAGGGAGACCTGTTTATTTTTAATGAATTTTTGTATTATTATGTCTAATCAACAGAAATTAAAGAAGTGTGATAAGCACAAAAACATTTGAATTAGCAGTCCTGAGTTCCTAATACCCCACCATTAGCATCTATAAACTAACACAAAATATGAACAACCTTATGAGAAGTCAATTTACTTGTCAAGGCTTTCTTCACCAATGTGTCTCACTAAAAGTTTGAAGCCCTTTGCTTTCTACAATCAAATTTTAATTGCTCTCTGCTCAATTTTTTTAAAGATTTTTTAAAAGGTCTCCAACAGTTTGCTTGTATGGCCTTAAATGCTTTTCTTTTAGACACTGTGTCCTTCCCAGGTAGGCACTAACAGCTTAGACTTCATATCCAGGGCAGACACACAGCAGCAGTCATAACATAGCTGTGTCAAGTGGATCAGAGCTAGAAAACAATTAGATGAATTGTAAGGGTCGAAATTCCACATTTTATTTCTGTGATCGCATATTTCCTAAAAATATCTTTTTAGAGTTACAAATATTTGCAAGTATATAGTCCTGAGTGATCTTATTGATTGATTTTCCTTCATTTTTTTAGGATTGTACACTGAGACCAGAAAATTTAAGTGCTTTATTCCAAATTACATGATATGTCCATGGCAGTCAGCATGTAACAAGCCCCTAAAATCTTCTCATCACTCCTCAAAGCTGGCTCTGGGTGTGCGAGCTTTCCAGACAATATTTAGCTTGATCCATGCCATTATCTGCCTCTCTCTGTGTGCCTTGCTCCTTCTCCTCCCCCTCTTCCTCCTCTTCTCTTCTCTAACTTCTCTGCTTTATCCAGCCTGTGTATGGAGGGAAAAAAGTGGCTCTGGTTTAACTCAAACTGCAATGATTTCTCATAGGCATTCAAAAAGAATTAATCTTCTTTTTGTTTTAATAGTTGAGTTTATTCCTCCAGCTCTCACAGAAGCAGCTATCCCCCTGCTTTTATTTTGACCTAACAGAAATATAGTTCACCCAGGCCGAATAGCTCTCTCCATCACCCACAAACACACATTCATGCACACACACACATACACAAGCACCCTCACTGGGGCAAAAAAAAAAAAAAAAAAAAAAATCAGTTGCTGAAAAGCAATACAATAAGAGACAAAGGGAATCTTCTGACAAGCCCAGTAAAAGTCTTATTTCGTCAACAATTTCACACTTCTGAACTCTGGTTGATCCTGGTCTAACGTCATTCTGTGACTATTTCTCCATGTCCCAGCTCCAACTGGACACTGGATATGGAACATGAATCTATCCATTAAGGACACCACGCCTGTAATCAAATACTAAGACAATATTATCTCAGAGTGTATCGAGGGTATCACTTTCTTGCTCTTCTTAAGTATTCATAGCTAAATGATTTATGGGCACACAAATGGATATAATGTCCCATAACATATAACAGGACGAATATTTAATGTGTTTCTTTTTTACTTTGTTTGAATGAAATCCCCCAAAATACTTTCAGCAAATGATCATTAATTATATGCATTGTCAAATGCTCTTGGATCCTAATAAGCAGGCCTAAGAATTTACAGTCCTTGGCTTTCTGCTAGTCACCATAAATTCAAAGAAGGTGACGGTGCTCAATGAAATAGCCCATCACTGGAACAGAAGCCTCAAATGGCTCACTTTTGGACACACCATGGATTTTTTTCCCCAATGCCCATAACATGAGTAGGAAAAAAAAAAAAATACCCTTTCTAACTGTTATTCCAAGGAAACCCTCAGATTATCAGAAGCTGTTTTTTAATAGGGCTCTATGACTCACAAGGGCTAAATTTGGCCTTAAGCCTGCAGATTTTATCAACTGCCTCTATTGGACAGATGAGCTACCTGGGACACGGATGAAAACCACAGTGGCTTCTTGGGGAATATTTATCACTAAATATATTTTCCAAAAACTAAAAAATTTTACAGGAAAAATGTTTAAATAGAGTTGTGACTTCATAGTCAATGTACTTAATCTTCAATGTCTTTGCAAATCCATTATGCACTTGGGATGTCAGAGGGGTCTACAAATTACCAAGTTGTTTGAAGTACACTGCTTTCTGAAGTGGCTTTGGTCATTTATTTTCATAGAAATGTTATTTCTTCAGCTTACAAGGTATGCAATAGCAAGGCCTTTTGAGACAGCTGTCTGCATAGAAAATGATTATCTACGTTCCCAAAGAAAGGTGACTTGTTCTTTATACAAAGCCTTCCATGGAACATTTAGCATTTTCATGGAATGAAAAGACCAAACTTCAGTTTTTGAAATCTATAAGAATTGCCCATGCAAGAAAGAGACACAGAGAAAACAAATGAAAGAATGCACTGTTTTGACCAAGGTAAGAGAGGTGGCAGGTGTCAGTTTTTTGTTGTTTTGTTTTTTTAGTCTTGAATTCTTTTTATCCGAAAAATCTCCAGATACCTTAGGTCCAAAAAGTGAAATATAAGAAGGTATGCAAGATTGGTTTTGAAGAAATATTTGGACCTTAGGTTTAAGCTAGAATTAATGATTGAGGGTGGCAAACTAGGTACTAAAAAAATCAAGATTTTTTTTTCCTTCTGGAAACATCTATCCTGTATAGGTCTAAGCTTCCAAGTAAGAACAGGAAAATTCGTACAGCACCCTGCCTTTTATGTGTTGAGAAACTGCATGATAGAATGTAGCAAGTGAACATTGCCACTAGAGACATCATTTAAGACAGACTTCTAGTCATAGTGTCCAACTCAAACTTGCACAAAAAACAGCACTCCAACAAGAGGGGAAATACATGAATTGCAGCAAAAGAGGAGTTGGGGGCTAAACATCACCTGCCAAAAAAGGTTTGAAGCTGAGTAGGATAAAGAATGAGAGAAACAAATTGAAGACCCTCAAATCCAAACATAACAATTTCCAGTTGGGGGAATTCTACACACGGGATACAGAACACAAATTTCCTCAGTCCCTGGACAGTGCTCTCCCCAACACACAGGCAAAGGCTTCATTGAGCTACACTGTAGCGCAAACCACAAATAATCTTACCCCTACATCAAGACTGCCAAACTTTGGCTAGAACCCAGCCCCAAAACGGTTTTGTCCAGGTGTTGTGTTGTATGATGGTATCAGCTTCACCCTAAAAGAAGAGACTCCTACTGAGACAGCGGAGCCTGTTTATCCACAAGACACAGTTTTCACATATTGGCTGGAAAGACATAGTAAATCTCCCTAGTGTGATGAAGAAAGCCTTCTCCTCCCAGCCCAGGAGAGCAGCCTCTCTGGTCTCCAGTACAGGAAACCCAATCCTTACAGCAAGCAATGTTGCGGTCCCATGGCATTCCCTTAACTCCTGCTCATCTGTCATAGTCTGCCGTTCTCTTTCTTGTTTTTATGACTGAGGACCAAAATAAGGAATTTCCCAGTCACTTGAGATCCCATCTATTGTTCAGCCTTCTGTATGCCATTTGGGACAACTCTTGGATCTTTGAAGGAACCTGCTGTTAGTCTGGGGCTGAGTGCCATCACTAGTAATCTGTCTGCATCAGTGTCTTAACATCTTGCTTGGTTTTAGAGGGATTGTGTTAAAATCACTTGTTACAGTTAGGCTTGAGGCAATGTCACCATTGTTTTTAAAAATGTATTTTGTTTCTGAGCTCTTTGATGGGAAAAGTTATTTATTTGGGTTTGAAGTTGTACTTTTCGAATGGGAAGAGGGGTTACCAGGGTCAGATAGCCCCATTAGGGAAGGAATTGTAACATTAAACAAGAGCGGCAGAGCAGGATTTATTATTCTCTGAGTGATTCACCCTTCAGGAAGGAAATATTTGCCTCTCCCAAGCAGAGAGAGATTTTTTTCACAATGTTCACAACTGAAACTAAGCAGAGAAACAAGATTAAAAGCAGGCATTTCAGAATTTAACTAGCCAAAACAGATTTTGCTGTTAATTTTTACATTGATGATCAAGAGTTATGCTAGAGAATAGGTAGGGGAGTGCATCAATAACTTCTACAGGAAAACTAGAAGGATGCTTTGAAGTCAGGATTTTACCTAGATATCTGTGAAGTAGAGAGCCCTTTCTGGTATGAACTGTTCAAATAGTGATATTTGCCTGCAAAGTTTGAAAATGTTTATGTGTTATAAGGATAAAATCAGAATGATAATTCACCCCTATCTTAAGTACCCCTAAAATAGCAAGTCACTCACAAAAGCATCATGCTATTTTGGCAAGTAGTCACATCTGGCCATTTCATTAACCCACATTTTTCATCTGGAAATGGATTCAGATGTTTTAGGAGAATTTGAATTGGATCTGAAAGACCCGGGAGCTTTTCTGCAAAGTGATATTTTGTAGACTGATGTCAGGCTCTTCAGCCCCATCACATGAAAGGACCCCGATTCCTTTCTGTGTGATTTAGAACCAATGGAAATGCAAAATGCTTGTGTAATGTGTGCACTCCATTCTGATGGGCCTGACACTGTTGCTCTGCTGGCTCCCATAGACCACCCGTAAAAAGAAAAGAAAAATGGCCATCCCTAGAGTTTAATGCAGGGAGTAAACTTTTACTACTTTATTAGGCACTATGTCCTCACAAAAATTGGCTGTTCCCATTGAACTAAACTAAAAGAACTTAGATGGACCAGAAAGACCCAAACAAAGTGATCCATCATTATCTCCATTCTCAGTTTTGGAACAGATTATATTTGCCACAACTTCCAACCAATAAAATATACAGGACTCTGAAAGCCCCTTAGAGAAGCAGATTCCATACTCTTTATTGTTAGCCCAGTCTAGCTCTTGCAGACCTTCAAGGAAAAGCAAATTCTGCTTATTTTCAGTTATTGGGTCTTTTTTAAAAAAGATTTATTTATTTATTTGAAAGGCAAAGTTACACAGAGAGAGAGGGAGAGACAGAGAGGTCTTCCATCGGATGGTTCACTCCCCAAGTAGCCACGACAGCTAGAGCTGGACCAATCTGAAGCCAGGAGCCGGGAGCTTCTTCTGGGTCTCCCATCTGGGTGCACTGGCCCAAGTACTTGAGCCATCTTCTGATGCTTTCCAAGGAACATTAGCAGGGAGCTGGATCAGAAGTGGAGAAGTGGGGACTCAAACCAACGCCTAAATGGGATGCCAGAGCTGTAGGGGGTGGCTTTACTAGCTATGCCGCAGAGCTGGCCCCAGTTATTGGGTCTTAACAGCCCACTTTCCCATATTATGATTTCTGGGATATTTGGTAAGTAAGAGAAGAAATGCTCTCACATTTTTTCTTGACCTTCAGAGCTATCTGGTCCTACACTTTAGGGTGCAAAGCTATAACAGTTATCACTGGTTCACCCAATCTTATTGCTAATCTAAATCTCCTTCTACTATTGATAGTTAAGTTTCCATTTTCAAATCCGACTCTCCCATTTACAAGCTGTGCAACTTAGGGCAAATCACATAATCATTCAGTTTATTCATCTGGAACATGGTAGTTATAATAGTATATACTCAACAGATTGTTTAAAGAGTATTATTTATTCTAAGTGCTGGCAATGGTACGTGCTCAAAAATTGGTAGTTATATGAGTGTTTATACACCTAAAGCTACCACCATTGATCCATTGATTCATTCTCTCTCTCTCTCTCTCTGTTTTTTTTTTTTGTTTGTTTTGTTTTTCTTTTTTTTTTAAGGTTTATTTATTTATGAGCTAGAGAGAGAGAGAGTGAGAGTGAAAGAAGGCGGGGGGGGGGGGGGGAGAGACTGAGAGACAAAAAGAGGTCTTCCATCCACTGGTTCACTACACAAATGAACAAAACGGCCAGAGCTGAGAGGATCTGAAGCCAGGAGCCAGGAGATTCTTCTGTGTCTCCCGTGTGAGTGCAGGGGCCCAAGCACTTGAGCCATCTTCTACTGCTTTCCCAGGCCATAAGCAGACAACTGGATCAGAAGAGGAGTAGCTGGGATATAAACAGGCACCCATGATGGAATGCCGGTGTGTTAGGTAGAGGGCTAACCTACTATGCCACAGTGCTGACCTCCCATTGATTCATTCTTTATCCTTTTTTTTCCTATCTAGTTCTGGTGCCTCTCACTCAGACCTTCAGATCCTCGACCATAAAACAGAGATTCCCCCTCTCTGAGGCCCCCCCAAATATTTCAGAGCAAATAGTAGCACCCCAGAAATAAGTCAAGGGGATCTTGATGTGGTCCTGTACCTAGCCTTTTAGTGTTAATTTTCTACATTCTGTATTATCCTTGAGTTCTTATAACAAGTCTCTGATATACAAAAAAGCAATATGACTATTTCTATTTTACCAATAAGGCATCTGAAGCTCATAAGAAGTCAGTAACTGCATAGCAGGTAAAGCCGCCGCCTGCAGTATCAGCATCCCATATGGGCACCGGTTCGAGTCCTGGCTGCTCCACGTATGATCCACTCTCTGCTATGGCCTAGGAAAGCGATGGAGGATGGCCAAGTGCTTGGGCCCCTGCACATGCATGCATAGGAGACCTGAAAGAAGCTCCTGGCTCCTGGTTTTGGATCAGCCCAGCTCTGGCTGTTGCCACCATTTGGGAAGTGGGCTTGCGGACGGAAGATCTCTGCTTCTGTCTCTGCTTCTGCCTTTCAAATAAATAAATAAATAAATCTTTTTTTAAAAAGTCAGTAATTTCTCAAAGGCCATAGAAGAAAATGCTACCTCCATGTCTTCACCTTCATCATCTCACACTGCCTTGAATCCTGTCGGGAAATCTTGGTCTCCTGTGGGAATCCCAGGAGAAGGTCGCAGACAGGCAGGAGTAAGAGGAAGATGTGGTTCCTGCATGTTTCAGAGCAGCCTCGGTGTTGTTCATTGTGTCTTCCTCCCTTTACCCAAAAATAAAATGTGTGTGTGTTTTTTTTTTCAAACTTAACCTCAGCACATGCTGAAAGTCCCCTATTTCTTAGACCTCTTCATTTGGGAAAGACCAATAGTATTAATTCCCAGTTTTGAGTATTCATAAGAATTACTTCATGAAATTTGATTCAGTGGGGCAAGGATTATTGCCTAGAAATCTGTATATTTAATTAACACTCTAGAAGATATTGGTGTGAATGTCCCCACTCTCCTATTTACTCTCCTATTTACGGCTATGTAAGCCGTAGGTCACTGTAAATTCTCTATCCTTTGTTTCCTGTGGTAGTGATTGCTGTCTAGTTCCCTTTTACTAATTCCACACCCTGTAACGACAGCATTTTTTCACATTAAATTTGCTGATCATGTAACATGTATTGGCTTCAAACATCTATGTCATATAGATCCCTTTTCTTCAATATAGCAAGTCTGACAATGTCATAAAAGAAAATTAGAGTAGGCTGACAGGATTTAAGCAGCCACCAGTTATTTTTAAGGTGATATTAAACCAGATGCATTACCTAGAGGGAACATTGGATGGGTCCTAAATTATTGCTATTAGTAACAGTTTTATCATTTCTAAGATATACGGTCATGATAAGATAGTAAGAAAGATAGTAATAGATTTTGTTCCTTTATACCACTGTAAAATTAGAGGAAAAATGAATTCACTCTATATCCAGTATCCTGTGTGTTTTAAACATAGGTTACACCTTGACCATTGTGCCTAACTGTGTTGAGTTGACTCACAAGATTTTCTTTTAGTTTTTTCAGGGAATCCACAGGCTTAGCAGTCTTCTAGACAATGTGGAACTTTATTTGAAGTACAAGTTCCTGAGGCCAGGACCGTGGTGTAATGGGTTGAGCAGCTGCCTGCAGCATCGGCATCCCGTATGAGTGCTGGCTCTAGTCCTAGCTGCTCCACTTCTGATCAAGCTCCCTATTATTGTACCTGGGAAAGCAACAGAAGATGGCCCAAGTGCTTGGGCCCCTGCATCCACATGGAAGATCTGGAAGAAGCTCCTGGCTCCTGGCTTCAGTCTGTCCCAGACCTGCCATTACAGCCATCTGGGGAGTGAACCAGTGGATGGAAGATGTCTTTGTCAATCTCTCTCTCTCTCTCTCTCTCTCTTTCTCTCTCTCTCTCCTTCTCTCTGTAACTCTGCCTTTCAAATAAATAAAATAATTCTTTTTTAAAGAAAGAAATACAAGTTCCTATAAGTTTGTACAGATTCTTTTTGTAGGTACCTATATTTGTGTTTGTGTGTGTCAGTATGTTATTAAGCATTAAAATCACATTAAAATGTCATCACAGACATACCTAGGAAAATTTTATGAGGTTATTTTCTTTTTTTTTTCTGCTATTACTTCCCAGGTGAGCAAGAAGGAGGGGAGTAGCAAGCAATGTCCTAAGACCACTCTTCACTGCGTGGTGACAAGCTTCATAATTGTGCTGATGATCTGCTATCCTATGAGGTTATTTTCCATGTGAAGGTTAGACTAAATATCTCCATAATGCAAGGGTACTTGAAAATGTTAGTGGAAAAATTGAATTAAAAGATGTTTATTTTGATATAAGGCATTTTTGAAATTCATGCATACTTTTCATAATCTACATTTTTCATCAACTTCTTGAAATCCTTTTATAGGTGTGTGATATATATTTACATAGATAAATCTATGAATCCATATATATGAGTCCAATGGTAGAGAGATAAATGTTTAACCATGCTTTGGGCAAAAAGTCACTAGTTTATAGTATTTTCCAATTTCTATGGTATAAATACTCCCAGCATGGCTAATTGAAAGCTACAAGTTCACTGGACATCCACAACTTTCCTGAGTGTACATATACTGATTTATACTGCTTGCATCTTCTTTTTGTCAAAAAAAAGAAGACTTTTGATAAACAGGAGTATTTAACATCTTAAAGGTGTGTTATCATTTAACATTATACCTTTTCTGTTTACATTCATGTATGATAATTTATTGGTATAGCTAGGGTAGAAAACTAGGTGGTCCACAGTGACTTTAATCCTACCAAAACTAAAAAAGTTTATGAAAGCAGAGATTTAAAGCTACGACACAAATCTAAGCCTTTGAAATCCACTGTTTCTTCCAGGGTTTCTAATCTCATGTGCTTGCACAAATGGATTTTCAATCATCTTATTTATCATTGCAATCACTACTTCCCACACAATCTGTGTAGTTTTATGTGTTTTTTCCCTTCAAAATGATTTTCTTTCAGATGTTAAAAGAAGAAATTTTATTTCATGCCCTATCAAAAAGAAAAGGGGTACACAAGTTACTTGTGTCTGAACTGAAGTGTAACTATGGCCCTATTAAAGAGGTATAGTTATGGGCTATTGATCGTAGCACACAGGAAAAGCTTGTCATGTAAAGTCAAGAGGTTAATGTAATTACAAGAATGGGCAGCAGGATCAGCTGTAGCTCAGAAGTGGCGAATAACTAAAAGCTGCTTTAGAGACACATAATGTTGTCAAAGCATAAATAATTCATCCTAGCATTTGAGAAGAAATTACTCCTCTGTTGCAGCATATTATTCAGCCATTAAAACCCTGCCTTCTAAAGGCTTTTGATGTAGTCATATTTTTATTTCGAAGTCATTCTGAGGCATGCCACCTTCATTAAGCCTTATATTGTGAAGTTTTCAAAGTATTAGAGAGGATGTGGACTAGATCCACAATTTGTTTAGTAACCACAGTACAGCTCAGAGAACAAGGAAGATACCAGAAGGATCTATGCTGCACCCAGTAGCCAAGTAGGGATGAAGATGAGGCTATGTGGCATAGAATTCCCAAGCCTTGAGTTGCACCACATTCCATTCACTTCAGTTCCTTGCTGGCACCAGACCCTTGTTGATACAAACCCTGAAACATTTCTCTAGTGCCAAAGACATAGAAGAGACATGAAAAGCAGAGACAGATTCAACTATCCTTCTTGTAACTATTCTCACATGAACATCTCAGTAGCTCTGCTAGAAATATTCTGACAGTGTGGTTTGGAATTGAATTTGGTTGTCTTTGTGCGGTTACTATTGTTTCACCTTCAGCCTGTGCATTTAGAAACGAAGTTTGCACATTTATGACAAATTGATGGCTGCAGGTTTCCGAATCAATAGCCACCTGCTATTCCTAAAGTGGTCACGACTTACTATGTTGTGATCAACGTGTAAAAGGCAGAATATAAAATAACCCACACAAGAATGAGTACAATATGAAGCCATATAATTAAACATGATCTTACAGGAGCTAATGTAGTTCCCTATTTCACCCCCAAATCTATTTTCAATCCTTCTCTGCCCTGACCTGTGCCCCAGGAGAGTGTGCCAGCATCCTCAATCCCCTGACTTTCCTATAAGCACCAGCCAGTGGGAGACCCCAGCAGCTAATTTGAAAGCAGGGGGAGGGAGCTGTGAGCATTTCTCCCTGTTCCTTCTCTGCTGGGCTTCAGTTCTTGGGGTAGCTGTGGCCTCCACAGCTTCCTTGAAAAGGCGTTTCTTCTACTTCTCTGGCTTCCTTCCAGCTTTAGTAGCAGTTTTCCACCCCTTCTTCCATTGACCTGTGACATATTAGCATCATTTGAAAACTCTGAGCTTCAGCAACCTTGGGTGGCTCTATCAATGGTCCCTTATTGGAAGTCTTCAAAACTCTCAGCTACATGTGCTGTTCCTTTTCTCAAGGATCCTGGCTGATTTACACAACTAGGAAAGGAACAAGGAGACAAGTCCTCCTTGGCACATTCTGCAGCAGAAATTCTTTGTCATCAGTTTCTAAGATTTATGTCATCAGTACAGTTGCTAAAACCACAATAACAAAACTTTAGAAAAAGTCTATCCAAACAAGACTCTGAAACACTCATCAACAGAGAAAGATAGTGTCCCTTTTATATTGCAGTTCATACCACCAACCAATTGGCCATCCTCCAACCACTCCTAGGGTGTTTCTGATATGAGACCAGCTCCCTTCCTCCTCATATTAGTTCTGAGCTATGCCTTGATTTTCTTGCCAGGAAGCCTTATCTCCCCATTAGGGGATACAACTGCATATCCCATCTCTTCAGCAACTCACTATAATTTTAACTCATATATAGGACTAATTGTATACTATGAATCATGTGTATTTTTATCATAAAATAGATTTTCTGCTTTTAATTCTTTTACTCTAAAAACTATGTCCCTCTGGATTTTTCCTAGTTTATGATTTGAAATGAATTATATAAGCTTCAGCATAAGAAAGAAATATAAAGTATTTATCCAAGATGTCTGCAACATTCCATTCACAGAGCTAACCAGCAAGGATATAATAGCCAGTGTTGGCTAACACATACTGGAGGATGACAACTATCTTTCAGTCCAAACTTTGCTCACCTGCTCTCCATAGTACTGACAAATATTTCCATTTAACATCAGCATCTAGGAGTCACCCTTGAATTTATTCTTTTCTTTCATCCATGTTCAATGCGTTAACCTATTGTATCATTTCCATCCCAAAAATATATTCCAAATCTATTTCTCTCTATCATCATTGTAACCTATAACTCTCTCTCACCTGGAGTAATATTAGTGGAATAACCTCATTGGTTCCTTGTTGCCTCCCTGTAATCCTCTTGTACACCACGCAGCTAATACGATATTTCTGAAATGTAGAATGCATTGTACCCCAGCCCAACACCCATTGAACCCTCCAGTGCCTCCCTTAATCTAAAGGCCTCTGGGTAAACTTGGCTGCTTTCTGTCCTTGCCCACTCTTGCATGATGCACTTGCTTTGCTGACCTGCTTTCTAAGCCTCAAACATGATTCTCACCTCCTGATCTTCATGTCCTTCTGCCTGGAACCATTGCTCCCAGTCTTTCCTTGACTGCCTAAGTCTTGCCATTCAAATCTCTACCTCAAATATCACTTCTTCAAAGGACCTTTGAGGCTGCACTGTCGTTCTTCATCACGTTTTACCATGTAGTTTTCTTCTAGCATTTGGCACTATTGGAAACAGATCATTTGTTGAGGAACCTGCTATTGCCTGCCTTCTCATGTACAATATGAGCTATTAAGCTCGGGAATCTTGCCTATACTGCTCGCTCAGTTCCTGCAGTTTTTAGAATTGCACTGATACAGAGTAAGGACTCACAGCCTAAGCTGAATTTGATTTTCCAGTGGCCACTGATGGAGGAGAATGATGCATAATGATGTGGCCCCTTATTTGTTGATTTTAACCAAATATTATCAATTAGTTACTCACTTTGGACTCACATTATTTTACCCTGTCCTAGTACACATCAACTAAACTCTCACCTGTTCTAGTTGATGATGGCTTACCTTGTCCTAGCACACATCAACTAAACTCTCACCTGTTCTAGTCAATGATGGCTTACCTTGTCCTAGCACACATCAACTAAACTCTCACCTGTTCTAGTCAATGATGGCTTACCTTGTCCTAGTACACATCAACTAAACTCTCACCTGTTCTGGTCAATGATGGCGAGTGCCAAAACATAACATGATATGAAATTGCTCACATTGTCAATGAATGCTTCATGCCTGATTTTTAAGGCGTTGGTTCTTGGATACAATATTGGCCTCCCAGCCAAGTAAAGAACATGGAATTGCAAAATATATGCGTGCAATAAAACAGAGAAGTAAAGAGAACACAAAGATCAGAAATCCAAGTCCATCTGAGGATGAATGAGTGCTTTTCACACAAGACCACCAGGGAGGAGCTGTAGCAGTGCTGCTCCTGTCTGTCTGAAAACTTTAGAATCAGAAGATTACTGCGAAATATTAGGGATGTCCTGATCTCACTCTGTACTCATGACCAACTTTATCCCACCTGCCAATGTGGTAAGTTTCGGGGGTCACACCAAAATTAGAAGTCCTTGCATTCCTGATAACTAAACATAGAACAAACTACATCACTTCACTGAGGCTCTTTATTCTCATCTGAAATTAAGAAGGATGTTAGCTCTAGCCTGTTCTAGCACAAGACTGAGGCCAGCAGCCAACCCAATGTCTGTGAGAGGACTTTGTCACTTGTGTGACATGTCAATCAATATGCAAACTCTCACTATTGCAGTCATTAATGTTGTGAGACCAATAGAAGGATAACTCACAGGAGAAAAAAGGTAGAAAGCTACACCTAGTATTACAAGGATATGCAAAAAATTTCCCCAAATCCTGACCATGGAAAGAGAAAATAGGGAAAACGGTAAGTGCCTGTGGCGGAGTGGGAGCTGGGAGAGCTTGGCTTAGGGAAGATGGGACTGGAACAAAGACCTGAAGAAGGGAAATGTGGAAGGGGAAATGGTGATTTGACAGAAGGAACCACTGCTCAGAGTCCAGAGATGTAAGAAAGCGAGGCAGGCACAAGTGCAGGGAAATGTCAGGTACTTTTTTCCAACAGGAGGACAAACGCCTACAGTGGGAAGAAAGATGAGACGAACTAAACCAGTGAGGCTATAAGTGTTGGGAGAGCTACCACAGACTAGGAGATTGTGCCCAGGCCTGGAGGCAGGCAAGGACAAGATCAAAAGAACACCTAGGACCACTGAAAATCCTAACACTATTCTGCTATGGCAATAAAAGAACAGCACCCGTATTAAGCAAGCACGTGGTCGCCACTGATCGCTCTGTCACACTGGGCAACATATGGAGACATGGATTTTGTCTCAAGGGTCACATTTGTAAAAGGACTTTGATTTCAAAGCACCCAGAGGAGGTGAACAGAGTGGAGAAGTAGAAGAATGCTATGCTATGCCAGGAAAGAAGAGAAAGTATGGTTGTCTGTTACCCTAAAAATTCAAGAAACATGAAAAAGCTCTCCTTTCTGTTTAGGAAGATCTCAGAGGAATGAAAGAGGTTAAGAAACAATCTCAGGCCGGCGCCGCGGCTCACTAGGCTAATCCTCCGCCTTGCAGTGCCGGCACACGGGGTTCTAGTCCCGGTTGGGGTGCCGGATTCTGTCCCGGTTGCCCCTCTTCCAGGACAGCTCTCTGCTGTGGCCAGGGAGTGCAGTGGAGGATGGCCCAAGTGCTTGGGCCCTGCACCCCATGGGAGACCAGGATAAGTACCTGGCTCCTGCCATCGGATCAGCTTGGTGCGCCGGCTGCAGCGCGCCGGCCATGGCGCTGGCCGCAGCGGCCATTGGAGGGTGAACCAACAGCAAAAGGAAGACCTTTCTCTCTGTCTCTCTCCCTCACTGTCCACTCTGTCTGTCAAAAAAAAAAAAAAAAAGAAAGAAAGAAAGAAAGAAAGAAAGAAAGAAAGAAAGAAAGAAAGAAAGAAAGAAAGAAAAGAAAAGAAACGAAACGAAACAATCTCAGATTTAGGAGAGTCCATATGACTGAGAAGTCTAAGATTAGATGGAATAGGCCACTTACCTGGGAACCAGCAGACTGGGATTCAGTCTATTTTGCCCCTACTTGGATGAGTTTGTTACTTGCTTTCCAAGTGCTTAGCTGATTCATGTGTTGGAGAAAAATCTGGTTAGAGGGGAAAATGTTTAAAATGTTCACATAATAAGCTAGCAGCAGAGGCACTAGAAATTGTTCAGTTATTTTAAACCAGTGGTTACCTAAATCACCAGAAATACTGATCTGATTAATTTTCTCTGAACACAAAAGATGGAGAAGAGCAGCAGACATGGGAGGAGCTTGTGCGCAGTGAGAATCGGGCAAAAGAAGACCCAGGTCATAGTGTGTTGCAGTCCCAATTATCCAAGAGACCACATCCTAGGCAGGTTAAGAGACTTCCTGGAGGTCTCTCCTGCAGGGAGCATAGGGAATGCTGGGTAAGAGGAACACTCCAACTGTTTCAACAGAATCCTAGGGGTTCTAGATGCTGAATCTACCATATTACACAAGATAGGGGGAGGGGAGGGAGGAGGAGGAGAGGAAGAAGGGGAGAGGGAGGGAAAGGGGGAAGAGAGAGATAGGGAGATGGCAGCTGGCAGGATAAAAGTTCTACGGTAAAATAAATCTGGTACATGATAGTAGATTCAAGAAAATAATACGGCTAGAGTTTTTTATTGCAGGATTTCTTGGTACCTTTAATATGCTCAAGGGTTTTGTGACTCAATATGGACATTGTACAAAGCAATTTCTTTCCTTTATTTTTTTTAACACAGAGGTGACCTTTCTCCTCACAACACCACTGCCTCCCTCTGCAAGCATTGAAGGGAAGCAGCATTTGTCAAATATGACTTTACAAAAACCCTAAAGAGCTCTGCCCCTGGATGGAGTGGTCCCCGCAGGGATGATAAGAGTTCTCAGCGGTCCATATGGACAGAATGAATCCCTAAATCAATCTCACGCAATAATTAAGCACCTACGATTTGTCAATGACTATTGTGGCTACAGAAACTGAAACCAATTGTCACTATTCCCAGAAGTTTTCAAGATACTAGGAAAATAAAATTTGTACACATATAAAGAGAAGTAGCCACAGAGACTCTCTCATTGCTCGAGTGTCAAAAAGAATGAACTGGTACAGACTGTGAGTACTTCAGGAGGCAGGAAAATGTGAATTAACTTTAGCAGTGGAAAGAGGCCTCTTCAGGAAGGGACACTGGTGTTGTTCCTGGAAATATGGGCAACAACAGATGGTTTATAGGAAGAGTCTGGCATTCTGGCATAGGGAGAAGGGTAGCAAGTGCCAGGGTACTGGTGGGGGGCGGGGCGTGGGGAGCACTGAGGAGACTAATCTGCAGCTGAGATTCAGGAGCGGTGGTGGCTGATGCCGGGAAACCAGGGTGGGGTGTTGTTGATTGCAGATCCACAGGAACCACACGCAGGACTTTTCAGCCCTGCCACACAGCAAGATGGAGTAAGCTCCTAAAAGTTCAAGGGCAGGCAAGTGACATGACCAAAATTATTCCCACCAGCTTCACAAATAAGGAAGGTGTCAGTGACTTGTTGGGCTCATTTCAAGCTAGATGATTTTTATTTCTGGGGCAAAGCAGTTAGAGCTGGCCCTCCAGGTCTACAGGTTCCATATGCACAGAGTCAGCCAACCACAAATCGAAAATGCTTGAAAAAGTTTCGTCTGTAGTAAACACGTACAGATTTTGTCTTTTTGTTAGTCCCTAAACAATACGCTATACGGGGATCAGTGCTGTCATGTAGCCAGTTAAGCCTCTATCTGCATTGTTGGCATCCTATATGGGTGCCAGTTTAAGTCCCAGGTGCTCCATTTCCAATCCAGCTCTCTGCTAATGCACCTGGGAAAGCAACAGAGGAATGGCCCAAGTGCTTGGGGCCCTGCATCCATGTGGGAGATCTGGATGAAGCTTCTGGCTCCTGGCTTTGGTCTGGCCCAGCTGTTGGGGCTACTTGGGGAGTGAACCAACAAATGAAAGATAGCACTCTCTCTCTCTCTCTCTCTCACTCTCTCTCTCTCTCTCTCTGTGTGTGTGTGTGTGTGTTTATGTTTATGTATATCTTCTAAGTAATTTTGCCTCTCAAATAAAAAATAATCATTATGCTAAGTATAATTTACAAAGTATTTACATTATATTAGGTATACCAAGGTGATTTAAAAGCATATGGGAGCCGGCGCCGCGGCTCACTAGGCTAATCCTCCGCCTTGTGGCACCAGCACACCGGGTTCTAGTCCCGGTCGGGGCGCTGGATTCTGTCCCGGTTGTCCCTCTTCCAGGCCAGCTTGTGGGGAGCAACTCAGACTAGACTAAGTTACTGGAATTAAGACTTATTCTATGCATCTGCTCTCCCACAATATAGCGCTGAGAAGAGAGAAACAGCTTCTACACAGCTGCCTCCAGTTCAACCAATAAACTGTAGGACCTGCTCCTGATTGGAGGAGGGCAGCGTACTTGGACTGTGGGTAGCAGAGTTGGGATTGGTGGAAGAGGACTATAAAGGAGGAGAGAGACAACATGCACCAGGAACATCTATCTGAAGGAACACCTGTGCAGCCCCCGAGAGAGCCGGCCAGCGGTGTGCCACTCTCCTGCGGAAGTGGGGAAAGTGGCTAGGGGGAACCGCCCTTCCACGGAGGTGGAAGGGACGGTAGCCAACCCAGGAAGAACCAGCAGCAAACCCGGGGAGGGCCGAGCAGACGAAAGAACAGCGCAGGGTCCTGTGTCGTTCCTCCATGAAGAGGGGGAGCGACACCAGCTCTCTGTTGTGGCCAGGGAGTGCAGTGGAGGATGGCCCAAGTACTTGGGCCCTGCACCCCATGGGAGACCAGGAGAAAGCACCTGGCTCCTGCCTTTGGATCAGTGCGGTGCTCCGGCCGCAGCGCGCCGGCCACGGTGGCCATTGGAGGGTGAACCAACGGAAAAAGGAAGACCTTTCTCTCTGTCTCTCTCTCTCACTGTCCACTCTGCCTGTCAAAAAAAAAAAAAAAAAAAAAGCAAATGGGAGGATTGCATAAGTTATATGCAAATGATCTGGAGTTCTCTATAAGAGACTTGTGCACCCTCAGAGTTTGGTGCTCAGAGGGTGCCTTGGACCCAATGCCCCTCAGTTACTGAGGGAAGAATGAAGTCAGTTCCAGGGGGATTTAGTGAAGGAGGAGCTTCTGTTTCCTCTCCTCTTCTGGCAAATAGACAACCTCCAAGGGAAGGGTTTGGTGGACTACTTTCACCCTTCTGTAGTGGGCACCAGGGATAGAAGACATAGATGTTTTCTAAGAAAAGGTTCAGATATTCTGTTACACCAGCTCTGAAACATTCTAAAAATAATGCAACAAACTTACACAATCAGGAGAGACAAACTGTGGTTTGCAAGTGACTGAAAGTGCTTTCTTTTTTTTTTTTTTTTTTTTTTTTTTGAAAGGCAGAGTGGACAGTGAGAGAGAGAGACAGAGAGAAAGGTCTTCCTTTGCCGTTGGTTCACCCTCCAATGGCCGCTAAGCCAGGAGCCAGGTGCTTCTCCTGGTCTCCCATGGGGTGCAGGGCCCAAGCACTTGGGCCATCCTCCACTGCACTCCCTGGCCATAGCAGAAAGCTGGCCTGGAAGAGGGGCAACCGGGACAGAATCCGGTGCCCCGACCGGGACTAGTGCTTTCTCATTCATTCTGGAGATCTCTTTGAATTTCAGCCAAGAAAAAACACCCATCGTATCTCAAAAGAAGAGCAGGACAATTTTGGTGAGTGTTTTTACACGAAACAGGCTGCAACCCCCAGACACTGCCCTTATCCATTAGGGGCAGTGCCTTCATTCCTCAGTGAGGATCATCCTTTATCTGAAATGTTTGGAACATTTTTGATTTCCAAATGTCTCACATTTTGGAGTACTTACATATACATAATGATGACATCCAAGTCTAAACTTGAGTTTCATAGACATATAATATTATAAACATATTATAAACATATTATAAACATAGTCCAAAGATAATACAATATTTTAAATAATTGTGTGCTGGATACAAAAGCTCCAATGTGGAATTTTCCACGTGCGACACCAAGTCAGTGCTTTAAAAGTGTCACATTTTGGAGCATTTCGTATTTTGGGATTAGGGCTGCTCAACCTGTATTTGCAAGAGTAAGTTTAGAAATGTGCTTTTCCTATGAATATTCCTAAGTACTAAATTATATTCCAGTCAAAACACCATGCCTCCATGTTGGAAATGTTTCTTCTTCTCAAATTATATTTGGATACTGAAGACCTGGACTCTCTTCTTGCTTTAGTTAACGGAAGACTTAGGAGGTCTATTGTAAGTCTGGTTAGCAATAAAAGAAACAACCAAGAACTGGAATAGCTGGAAAAGTGCAACATTAGACATTCCAACCTCCCTGCTGACCTCCTGGAGAACCTGGTGCTAGGTAATGACTTCGGCTGCACTGGCTTCCAGCTACTCTTCCTTCCACAGGTAGCCACCCTCCCCCACACTCAGCCATTCTGGCAAACGCAAGTGTCCTCTGCTGAGAGTGATAGCAGTCAGACAGAACAGTAAGAAAAATGATGTTTATCTGGGATGATCCATGAGATCCAGGCTTGAGGTTTGTTCTTCTCTTTATAAATGAAACTGCTTTGAGCTCCCCATTTGTTTTGTTTTGTTTTTTAAGAAAAGCCTGGAGCCGGCGCCGTGGCTCAATAGGCTAATCCTCCACCTTGCGGCGCCGGCACACCGGGTTCTAGTCCCGGTTGGGGCGCCGGATTCTGTCCCGGTTGCCCCTCTTCCAGGCCAGCTCTCTGCTATGGCCAGGGAGTGCAGTGGAGGATGGCCCAGGTGCTTGGGCCCTGCACCCCATGGGAGACCAGGAAAAGCACCTGGCTCCTGGCTCCTGCCATCGGATCAGCGCGGTGCGCCGGCTGCAGCGGCGGCCATTGGAGGGTGAACCAACGGCAAAGGAAGACCTTTCTCTCTGTCTCTCTCTCACTGTCCACTCTGCCTGTCAAAAATAATAAAAAAAAAAAAAAAAAAAAAA
The DNA here is from genome assembly GCF_964237555.1 of Oryctolagus cuniculus. Classification (NCBI taxonomy): domain Eukaryota; kingdom Metazoa; phylum Chordata; class Mammalia; order Lagomorpha; family Leporidae; genus Oryctolagus; species Oryctolagus cuniculus. The sequence continues at coordinate 18,086,354 of NC_091434.1, read as the reverse complement.
AAAGCCTGGAAATCAAGCACTTTGCTTTCCCAGGTTTTTCTTACTATAACTAAGGCAGCAACCCAGCCTTGAGACCAATGACACTCTGGGATGACAGCACCCAATCCTACCTGCAGGCCTGCAGACTCCATCCCACTAGAGCCTGGCCCTCCCCTGAATTCACACTCACTGAAAAATCCAGAGATTACCAAGGGACTGCCGCCAAGGGAACTTCTACGTCACTGCCTTACAGAGAAAGAAATTCACCTTGAGCTGCAATAAACTGGCATCGCCTGCATGGTGTCATGTGCCTGATTGAATGCAGAGAAAAATAAATCCAGGCTGCCCAACATCTATCCACTGATCGTTATATTGGCGCAAGGAGGCAGACAGGAAGAAGCTGTATAGTTAGGACACATGGCATTCATCTTCTCCAATGATGAATCAAGAGACAAAATATTCACTCTTAGCAAGAGAATCGACAAACCAAGGAAGAAAATCAGCAGCCCATTATCATTTCAAAACCGAGCAGGGGTTTGAGCAGTGAGTGCAGAGATGAAAACACTAGGACACATGTCCTCCCTGTAAGGGCTTGACAGGGTGAAATAAATCAGCCCCATTGAAGAAGCAAAGCAGCCGCACGGCAAGCGAGCGGGGGAGTGCACTCGCTCTCCCCGAAGCTTCCGAAACATCTTTGAAGCTAGTCAATTGTGGAAGCACCGGATGAAAGGTAATCAGGTCTGCAGTGGCAGCCGGAAAACTATGATGGGCCCTCCTCCACTGGCTGCACGGTTGAGGAGAGCGAGAACCAGACGCTGAACTCCCAGTCCTGGTGCTCTACAGGCCCCTGTGACCATGACCGAGCGAGGAGCTTGCTCAAAGGCGGACCAGGAGGCCAGACGACCTCGGCGTTGGCTGGAGTTGGCCACTATCCGGGAGAGGCAAGGTGTTAAAGCCAGCGAGCACAGAGAGCAAGTCCTGATGGAGAATGAAGGGTGAGCAGGTAGTGGAGGACCGCAAGCCAGCCAGTGGCAGGCAGAGTGACCATGTCGTCTGTTGTCCACACTGGGACACTTCCTAGTCATGATTTTGCCTGTATAATGGGACTAAACTGGTAAACCAAGATGGAAGGTCACTCTAGTATGCACAGTGTCAAGAGAGAAAATGAGAATGATGTGATTTTAGCCTGTCCTTTCTTTAGGGATGTCTAGGCCCACATACCCACCCTACCGGGCAATTAAAAAAGGAAGAGGACACCGGTTCTAGTCCTTGCTGCTCCTCTTCCGATCCAGCTCTCTGCTATGACTTGGGATAGCAGTGGAGGATGGCCCTAGTCCTGGGCCCCTGCACCCAAGTGGGAGACCTGGAAGAAGCTCCTGGCTCCTGGCTTCAGATCAGTGCAGCTCCGGCCGTTGCAGCCATCTGGGGAATGAACCATCGGATGGAAGACCTCTCTCTCTGTCTCTCCCTCTGTCTATCACTCTGCCTCTCAAATAAATAAATCTTTAATCATAAATAAATGAATAATAAAGCAAATACATCTTTTTAAATAAAATAGGGCCAGCGCCGCGGCTCACTAGGCTAATCCTCCACCTTGCGGCGCCGGCACACCGGGTTCTAGTCCCAGTCGGGGCGCCGGATTCTGTCCCGGTTGCCCCTCTTCCAGGCCAGCTCTCTGCTGTGGCCCGGGAGTGCAGTGGAGGATGGCCCAAGTGCTTGGGCCCTGCACCCCATGGGAGACCAGGAGAAGCACCTGGCTCCTGCCATCAGATCAGCGCGGTGCGCCAGCCGCAGCGCGCTGGACGCGGCGGCCACTGGAGGGTGAACCAACGGCAAAGAAAGACCTTTCTGTCTCTCTCTCTCACTGTCCACTCTGCCTGTCAAAAAAATAAAGAAAAATAAATAAATAAATAAATAAATAAATAAATAAATAAAATAGGAAATGCAAGAACCTGGGGATACAGCAGTATTCGGCACAGCAGTTAGCAGCTTGAGTCCTGGCTCCACATCCAGTGCACTTTCCTGCTAATTCACACCTTAGGAGGCAGCAGGCGATGGCCCAAGCACCTGGGTCCCTGCCACTCCCCTGGATAACCTAGATTGAGTTCCTGGCCCCTGGCTTCAGGCTGGCCCAGACCTGGCTATTTAGAGCATGTGGGGAATGAACCAGCAGATGGAAAATTTCTCTCTGTCTCTCACATAAATAAAATATAAATAGCAAATACACAAAGAGAAAGCATAGGAGATCCTGCTTCAGTTGGGAACTGAGGTGAAGTTCAGTCCCACAGACAGAGGCTTCTCTGCAGACAGGACACCTAAGGCGCTTCTCAGTGGCGATAAAAGGGAGGTTATTGGGTCAGGTGGCTCAAGTCCGGGTCCAGACTCTGGACATTGCCTAACCTCTTTGGGTCCCAGTTTTCTCACACCTAAGATGAGCAGTGGAAATTTCTGGGTAGGATAAATGTTGAGGATTCAGGGAGAGAATGTGTGCCTACTGATATTAATGTGGCTTCCAAGTGTCATACCTTCTTCTTATCCCCCCATGATTTATGTGTGTTAACCTGTGTATCATTTCTTTCAAGGCAGAATGCCTGATACACAGAAATTTTCCAAATGTGATAAGCATTAGCAGGTATGATTTTTACAAAGCAATGGGAGGTTTTATGTTTTTAATTTAGTTTTTAAGATTTAACAATTTTTAATTATTTGCCACATTCAGATCATATGTAGATATTATGTATATAATATAAATTCTATCTTGTCTTGAAAATGGGGATATTAATGTAACAAAATGTGGAATTCATGATAATTATCATAAAGTGAGAAACCAAGGGTATATTGTCATATATATGGTATAATTCAGTGATGGTGATATTTACATACCAAACAATATGATATTCACCAATTTTTAATTCTCTGCATACATTTACTTCCACATATAAGAGAAAACATGTCATATTTGTCTTTCTGTGCCTAACATATTTCACCTAGTTTACGGCAGCCCAATTCACAATAGCAAAGATATGAGTCAATCTAGATGTCCATCGACTGATGTCTGGATAAAGAAAATGTGGTGAATACATGCACAATGGAATACTACTCAGCCACAAAAAAAAAAAAAAAAGAATGCAACCCTGGCATTTGCAACACAATGCATGGAGCTGGAGATCATTATGTTAAGCTCGTATGATCCTGCCTCTGCACCTTGCTTTGGCTTATGATTATCACTAGGAGAAGCATAAAGAGCGAGATTTGAGCCAAATGCAGTCCCTGGCATGGCCCTAGAGGTCTCATGATCAAATTATTTCACAACCAGATTATTCCACAACACAAACTGATAAGTTACGTGGAGGAAAACAATACAGAGGGGCTTGAGAGAATCAGGGGGACTAATGTGGACTAGGTGTTCAAGAGGCAGTCTCTTCAGACTATGTCTCAAACCACAAGCAGGAGGTAGGCTGATAAGAAGTGAAATAAAGACTCACCAAGAAAAGGAGAATCGCAGGTGAAAATATTCTTCCCAAAGTGTGGATTAAGCCTGTTTGCAGATGCTGATAGAAGACAAAAGAGGCAAGGGGAAGGCAGAAGACTACCCCAAACTGTGGCCAGGGGGGAGGGTCACGAACACAAAATAAATGACCTTGATGATCACTTTGCTAACACAGATTTATTGTGTGCCTTTCACATGAGCCTCCAGATACCAGAACTTAATAAAGAAGAATAAAAAAACACTGAGTTTCAAGCTGTAAAGAAGCACGAGGAGGGCCGGCGCCGTGGCTCACTAGGCTAATCCTCCGCCTAGCGGCGCCGGCACACCGGGTTCTGGTCCCGGTTGGGGAGCCGGATTCTGTCCCGGTTGCCCCTCTTCCAGGCCAGCTCTCTGCTGTGGCCAGGGAGTGCAGTGGAGGATGGCCCAGGTGCTTGGGCCCTGCACCCCATGGGAGACCAGGAAAAGCACCTGGCTCCTGGCTCCTGCCATCGGATCAGCGCGGTGCGCCGGCCGCAGCGCACCAACCGCGGCGGCCATTGGAGGGTGAACCAACGGCAAAGGATGACCTTTCTCTCTGTCTCTCTCTCTCACTGTCCACTCTGCCTGCCAAAAAATAAAAATTAAAAAAAAAATTTAAAAAAAAAGAAGCACGAGGAACAATTTACACTTATTTTTAATGTTTTTACTTATTAATTATTTTGTTTATTTGAAAAGCAGAGCAACAGAGAGAGAAAAAGTGAGAAAAAGAGAGGGAGAGAGAGAGCAAGAGAGAGAGAGAGAGAGAGAACAAAAGAAAGAGAGAGGGAAAGATTGATTTTTATCAATTTTTCTATCTGCTAATTCACTTCCCAAATGTCCCGCACAGCCAGGGCTAGACCGGGTCAATTCCAGGAGCCAGAAACTCCATTCCAGTCTCCAACGTGGGTGGCAGGGACCAAAGTACTTGGTACATCAAAAAATGTGGCCTAAATGTATCTTACCGGGAATAGTGGTAATATATATATACTATTTATTTTTTAGAAGATTTATTTATTTATTTATTTGAAAGGCAAATTGACAGAGAGGGAGAGAGAGATTTGTCTCACTCTCCAAATGATTGCAGTGGCCAGGGCTGGAACAGGCTGAAATCAGGAGTCAGGAACTCCATCAGTGTCTCCCACATGGGTGGCAGATGCCCGCCTACTTGGGTCATCATTTGCTGCCTTCCCAGGCACATCAGCAAGGAGCTACATCAGAAGCAGAGCATCCAGGACTCAAACCAGCATTCCCATGTGGAATTCAAGCAGTGGCTTAACCACAAGACTGGCCCCTGTATATGCCATCTAAAGATGAAGATAGATATAATCATATGGTGGCCCTGTAGTAATGCCCATTTTCCCATTCCCTCTTTGGTCTTAAATATGATTACACAATAATATAAATTTAATTTTATGGCAAGAAGAAGCATCTAATTACTAACCACTTTATTTTTATTACCTGTTTGAACAAAGCCTTTCCCATATTTTGTTTAGATAATCCTTTTAATAGTTTTTGTATTTTGAGGTTATTAAATATTTCCTGGTTATGTTACAAGTAGTTCTGTATGTCATCTTTTTAAATTCTTTATAAGATAGATTGGTCTCTTTCCTTTTTTTGAGTAGTACAGATTAAAAAAAATATCTATTCATTTGTTTATTTGAGAGGTAGGACACAGACAGAGATCTAATGTCTGCTGGTTTACTTCCCAAATGCCCACATTGCTTGGGGCTGGGCCAGCCGAAGCTGGGAGCCGGAAATGCAGTCCAGGTCTCCTATGGGTAGTAGGAACCAAATCACTCAAACTATCACTGCCACTTCCCAGGACTGCATTAACAGGAAGCTGGAAAGAGGAGCAGGAGCTGGGTATTGAACCCAGGTACTCAAGTGTCTTAACTGACTGAACACCTGCCCTTGAATTTTCTTTTTTTTGATGGAGAAATTTAGAGTGTTCCTTCATGATTTTGCCTTAATACAGTATTTTAAAAGTGCTTGACTAATACCAAGGTTTTAGATAAAAATGTAGCGATTCAGATTTATTATAGCATTATTATAGCATAATAGTAATTTTTAAAAGGAACTAGAAATAGCTTAAGGATATATCAGTAATTGACTTGCTATATATGTGACTTTACATAATAAAATTATTTTCAATAATTTAAAAGGATATGTGCTTTATTTACTGACATCGAACTATTTCTGCTATATGTTAAATGGGAACTTGTGAAAGATATACAAAAAGCTTGTGAAAGATATTTTCAAGGATAAGTTTATTTTCATGCAAAATAATTTGAAACCATGAACACATATTTAGTGAAAAAACATAAAATATCATTATAGGATTATTTCTTTTCAGGAATCTATGTATATAATTAACAACTCCATTGCTATTTTTAAAGTAAAATTGTAAGCATTTTATTTATGTATATTTTATTTTCCAATTAACTCTCAAGCTTATATATTCTCTTTATGTTATCTACTTTAAAAGTTAATTAGTTAATTAAATTTAGAAGTAAGTTACTATTTACGGCTATTCAGCTATGTAGTACTACTAACGGTGAGAAACATTTACTTAGCACATACTACACAGATGTACCAGAATTTGTCACTTGCATACACCAGTGTAAAAGAGGAGAGAGCTGGCAGCAAATAGTTCAATGAACACATAATGAAGTTATCACTGCCTTTCACCTAATTGGCAAGTCAGCGATTCCACCGGTGCCTGCCTGCCGTTCTGAAACCTGTTCCTGCTCTTCCTGGAGGCCATCAGGCTGAGAGCTTTCCTCCCTTTCATGGCCAGGGGCAAACATCCACAACAACCCAGTATTGACATTGACAGCCTTCCTCCTGCCGTTTGCTGCACTCCCCATACCTCTGGATGCCCGGAACCAACAAAGCGCCCTGCACCCCAGAATCTATTACCCGCACATACTTTTACTGCTCCCCACTCAGTTGTCATCAACAAATCCCTTTCTCTAACAGCAATGAGAATTCTTATTTCCTTCGCACAGCTGGTTTTATCGAGGAATTATAGGGAAGGCAATCTGATTCAATTAATTTTTTTTCCCTGAAATATTCATAGCTGACAGCCTTTTGATCTTCCTGGAGTTATTTGCATTGAAAATAAAATTAAGATGTAAAGGGGGAGGGAATGCTGTAATCCAAATGACTCACTGGTGGGATGCTAACTTGTACAGCAATTGCAGTGAGAAAATCCAGGCCGGTATCTCTGCACAGTCCCACTCTGGCTAATGGTCTGCCTAGAGGTGGAAACGGAGATGGAGTTGGGGACGGGGGAAGGAGGCTGCTTCGTTTTACGGAGTTTGTGACTTTGACAGTTTCTTCATTGTCTGTGCGTTAAACTCCACAGATCCTCTAACAGTCTCTGCTTCTTGTCCTGTTTTGTTTTGATATCATTCTCCTTGGGTCGATGGCAGTGAGGTGCTGGCAACAGAAGAGAACAAATAAGCGGAATGGGATCCTGGTTTCTGGAAGTACCTCCCACAGGGAAGGTCAAGGCGATGTACAGTACAAGGCAGCCCCAAACCATTGCACCCATTTCTACTCCATGTCCAGCCTCACATTTCCTGTCTCCAAAGAGTCTCACCAGATCCTAAGTTGGCCAGGCCTTGAGAAAACTGAGAAACCACACTGCCTTGGTCCAAGGAAACAGACACACAGGGCTTACATTTTTCTCTCCCATTAGCATTCAAGTATTTTAATGAATCCCAGATTTTACTATTTGTTCCTAGGGGAGGATATTTGAGTTTTCTGTGGCTCATTTTATTTTTAATATTTAAGAATCTTTTCCCTCAATGAGGCATAGCCATAATTGCACTTGTAAGAAATAGCCTGTGTTTGGTTACTGGAACTGTTTTATAAATGCGGTGACAAAAATTAACTTCGTGTTCCTTCTGTAAGGTAAATTTTCCTTTTTTTTTTTTTTTTTTTTTTGATTTATCAAGACCTGAAGGTTTTTAAGTCATCTCAGATCCTGTAGTGTGGGAATACCAATACACATGACTTGTAAAAAGTCATTGAAGCAGGTACATATAAAGCAAAACTCCTGTGCAATATAAAGGGTATTCAAATTGTTCCATCTAACCACAAAGAAGAGCAAATCATCCCCAAAGTATAAAGTGGTTTAAAGACAGGGAATTGAGAACTACATTTGAGGCTGACATCTTGACAGGCTCGTGACCTAGTTTCGGGCTCAGAGCTACAGGAGACTGAGAAACAAGGAAAGAGGAGAGGGAGACTGAAGGAGCCAGGCACAAGCAGGGAAAACAGAAAAAGCGTGATGTGGTGAAGGGAGGGGACAGCAAGAAACCAAAGCACATGAGTCTGGGTGTTCTACCAAGCACAAGGAAGATGACATCAACAATATTGTACTGTGTAGTTCAAAACAGCCAGAAGAGAGGGTTTTGTACGTTCTCATCATGAGGAAATGATAAATATTTGAGAAGACGGATAGCCTACATGCCTTGAACTGATTCTACACCAAGTATAAACATACTGAAACATCATATCTTATCCTACCACAATGTACAATTATTATCTGTCCAAAAAAAGAAAAGAATGAAATACTATAACAGACTAAAGCAAGCAGACCATCTGCCTTGAAAATGCTGTATGGTAGATGATCAGTGCAGCACATAATTAGTAAAAATTAGATAAACAGGTTTATGTATACTCATTTATATATTAATGCAAAGGTGATCTAGTAAGACAATCTGATGAAAACTGAGGGATTGAATATAAGTTTTAACTACTTCTTTCCAATCATTTCAATAGCTAACATTATAAACCCCGAATATGATGGGTCTTCAAAAAGTTCATGGGAAATGCATATTATGAAAAACTATGCTTGTAGTTTTTTTAAAAAAAAATTAAATTTATCTTTCAATTCCATTTTTCCAGGCACTTAAGGATCCCTCCTGTCTGAACATTCTTTTGATTTCTGTGTTCATGTATGGGTAAACGACATATTGTAGAATGTAAAATTTCTGGGACCCTTATCCAGAGATCATGGTCAGTAAAATGTCTTAAATCGGTGTAATCCCTTTACCCAAAGGAATTTAAATTGGCAAACAAAAAAGCGATCTGCACCCTAATGTTTATTGCAGCACAATTCACAATAGCCAAGACCTGGAACCAACCTAAATGCCCATCAACAGTAGACTGCATAAAGAAATTTTGGGATATGTACTCTTTAGAATACTATACCGCAGTAAAAAACAATGAAATCCAGTCATTTGCAACAAAATGGAGGAATCTGGAACACATCATGCTGAGTGAAATAAGCCAGTCCCAAAAGGACAAATATCATATGTTCTCCCTGATCGGTGACAACTGACTGAACACCAAAAAGGAAACCTGTTGAAGTGAAATGGACACTATGAGAAACGGTGACTTGATCAGCATAGCCCTGACTGTTAATGAACAACTTAATACGTTATCCCTCTTAGTATTTTTTTTTTGTCTGTTCTACTTAATATGACTGGTTTAATTCTGTAATTAATACACAGTTATTCTTAAGTGTTGAAATTTAACTGAAATGTGATCCCTGTTAAGCAGAAGAGGGGGAATAAGAGAGGGAAGAGATGTACAATTTGGGACATGCTCAAGCTGACTTGCCCCAAATGGTAGAGTTAGAAACATACCAGGGGATTCCAATTCAATCCCATCAAGGTGGCATGTACCAATGCCATCTCACTATTCCAAGTGATCAATTTCAGTTCACAATTGATCATAATGAAAGGACTAAGAGTCAAAGGGATCACATAAGCAAGTCTAGTACAGGCTAATACTAACTGATAGAATAAATAAAGGGGAAGCAATCCAACATGGGAAGCAAGATACACAGCAGACTCATAGAATGGCAGATGTCCTAAACGGCACTCTGGCCTCAGAATCAGCCCTAAAGGCATTCGGATCCAGCTGAAGAGCCCATGAGAGTATTTCAGGCATGGAAAGCCAAGACACTCTGGCAAAAAAAAATAAATAAATAAATAAAATAAAAATAAAATAAAAAACCTAAATGAAAGATCTCTGTGAGTGAGATCCCAGTGGAAAGAACAGGTCTTCAAAGAAGGAGGTACCTTTCTCTGAAGGGAGGAGAGAACCTCCACTCTGACTATGACCTTGTCTAAATAAGATAAGAGTCAGAGAACCCAGAGGGCTTCCATAGCCTTGGAAACTCATGACTGGAGCATAGGGAGATTACTGATGCCATAGACAGGAGTGTCAATTGGTAAAGTCAACAACAGGAGTCACTGTGCACTTAGTCTTCATGTAGGATCTCTGTCCTTAATGTGCTGTACATTGAGGCTTAATGCTATAACGAGTACTCAAACAGTATATTTCACTTTGTGTTTCTATGTGGGTGCAAACTGTTGAAATCTTTGCTTAATGTATACTAAACTGATCTTCTGTATATATAGAAATTGAAAGTGAATCTTGATATGAATGGAAGGGGAGAGAGAGCAGGAAAGGGGAGGGTTGCTGGTGGGAGGGAAGTCATCAGGGGAGTGGGGGAAGCCAATGTAGTCCATAAGCTGTACTTTGGAAATCTATATTCATTAAGTAAAAGTTAAAAAAAATCGGTGTCTTCCTTTTGAAAGGGTGATCTCAAATGCCTGTTTTTAATCACAATGCTTCTGAATTTAAAAGTCAACATCAGGCTCCCTGTACTACTCCCTGTTCCCCCTCCCTGACCCACAAAACAAAACTGAAAGCAGAAAGTAAGCAGCCAATGGCACTGACTGGAGTAATAGCCCATCTGTATTTCAGCATCCAACCCAACCCAGATCTCCACTGCTTTTAAAGAAAGAACTACTTCTGGGGGAAAGCATTTGGCCTGGTGGTTAAACAGGGTACATCTCCTGACATCAATCAGGTGAGGTCCTAAAACCAATGACAATTGAATATTAAAATCAATATAACACATCTAACTTCCAAATAAAGAAAAATGTGTAGATGGCTCCATTTGCATTTGTTTTTCTTGTTGGCTCTTTCCCAAATCCACTCAACAAAGGAAATGATAAAGACTTAGCTCCTCTGAGTGACTGCCACTGGATGCCCCAAATTCCTTTTAACAGTCTCCAAGTTATGCCTCAGAGATAGAGGGGTTGTTTTCATTAAAGATATGCTAGGATTTAGGGTGGAAAAAATATACATCTTCCAAGTGAAGTGCTACCTAGCACACTCTCTCATGACTCAAATGCCCATTCTTGAGGTTATGCCTTTCCTATCACTCTAGCAAGGCTGGGCATAGGCATAGCAGGGAGCTTTGATGTGTAACGGCTTTGTGAATATTACATGTGGATTTCATTGTGGAGACCCAGCCCTAGCCTTACATTCAGGCTTTGATAAGAAGTATCTCAATGGATTTTGCCCGATGCTTAATTTCAAATTCCATTTAACATTCTTCCAAGGTGTTTTCAACTGAAATGAATTAAGATTTCATTTAAATATATTTTGAGCTTTTAAAATATTTAAGATAAAATTTGTCATAACAAAAAATGAAGCACTGGTTGAGATAAATGTTCTGGGCAGGTGTTGGTTTCAATAAAGAGCTAAGTAGTGAATATTTCAGCTTTGTGGGCCATACAGCCTCTGTCAGGACTCAGTTCTGCCATGTTACTATGATAGGAACTATAAAGAAATAGGCATAGCTATGTTCTAATAAAATTTCGTTTACAAAACATAGGCAGGATGGAAGATGCTGCAAGATGGCAACTGAGTAAGATCTTCCACCAACTATTCCTCTCCTCCCAAAAACCCCAGCTATTTCCACACTGACCTACCTTTACAAGTGCTGAGGGGTCCAGGTGGCAAACCATGGTGCTTGATTTTAGGATAAAGAAGAAGAAGACAGGAAGGAATTATTGCCATTTTCCAACTTTAAGAATCACAGCACGGAAAGAAAAAACCCACTGCTTGAAGACAGGAGAGGGAATTAAGTACAGGACATAGAACCAGGTCTGCCATGGTGAAGCCCTGTGCCAGGCAGAGCCTCACAACCCATTTTTCCCAGCAGGTACTCATGGACTGAGCTTCTGGAACCATATTAGCCAAGTAGCCAAGGGATGGGTACCACCAACCCCTCCTCCAAGCTCAGCTAAGCATAGTGCATAGTAAAGCCCCACTTCTTAGGCAATGGGGCAGAAAATAGCCTAGGACTAGACCTTTCTGAGCATGGGGATGCATGAATACATGACAGCCTCATAAAGAACTAAGCATACAGTATCTGATGTTCTGTCTCTTGGTATCAATCCTGAATCAAGAACTTTGTTCAGAGCAGAAAGGTTAAGCAAGAAGGCCTCCTAGCAATCCCCACTCATTCCATGGATACCTGAGGCAAATGTCACTGGAAAGCTCTGTGGCCCTCTCAGGCCCTGAGCCTACTTGTAGAGCTGCTGGGTAACCACCCAGCTGAACTGCTGCCCAGGAGAAAAATATCCAACACTGGTTGAACCCTCCTTCACTCAGGTTCTTGTGGCATGGATCCATCTTGGGACTCCATACCCAGGACCCAGGGGTCTTCTAAAGCATCTGGACAGCTGCTCCCAACAACACTGACCAGCCCTGGGAACCAGCCAGGAAGCCCCAGTCACCCTCCCAGGGGTCCTAGAGATCCTGGAGAGCACACTCTGAACAGCTTGACCTGTAGAGGGCTCCAAAAGAGGAATGGGCAGCTCTGCTAATCTTCCTGTTGTCCAGAAGCAGATGGATGACCACGTCCAGCCACCTTAAACCTGAGAAGCAACCACACAAGCAGCCTTGAGCTGCTCAGCTCCTAGATGCCCAGGAAAGCAGGTGAGTGGCCCTGCCTACTCACCCATAGCCCCCCAAAGCTGCTGATCAGCCCTTCCTGAAAGGTTTGGGCTGCTAAGGTCCCCAGAGAAGCAACTGGGTAATGCTGCCTACCTTCATAAGGCCCTAAGAAGAACTCAAGTAGACCATTTTCAGAAGCTCAGCCAACTGAGTCCCTGAGAAGCAGTCAGTCATCCTGGACAATGCACCTACTCATGTCCCAAGAACCTGCTGGTCAGATGTTCACGAGTGGGTTAGCCCCTTAGAGACCCTATAAAAGCTACTTGTGCAGCACATTGGTATGGCTCCACCTGCCTACAGACCTCAAATACTGGCAGGTACCCCTCCCAACTACCAGGGCCACTGTGTTGCATCTACCTGGGCCCTCAGGGGTGGCCTCACCCTCACACAGCCAATGAAAACTGACAAATGCCCCACACCTGCAGCCAGGTGCACCCCGTCCAGAGCCACTAACCAATCTGTTCTGCTTAACGGAGCTACATCCCAACTAGAACTGCAATTTCACAACTCCTACAGTCTAGACCACTGAAATAGCTGCAGGTACCATTAACACTCATGACACCCACAAAAAGCTGCACAAAACTACACCAAAGCATCTATCTGGAATCAAAGCCAGTACACTGCTATCAGTCTTTTACTACAAAAAAAAAGTCACTTTGTACAATTGGTAGAAGAAGCAGAACTATCCAATGCACAAAAACCTAGGGACATCTGAAGCAAGAAGCACAAGGTGATTCTGTGCCTCCAGAGGAACACAGTAACTCTTTACCAGCAGACCCCAAAGAATGTAGTGAATTCCCTCACAGAGAATTTTATAAAATAATAATTTTAATGAGATACAAGAGTACAGACAATTCAAGCACTAGGATAGTTCATGACATGAATGAGAAATTCAGCAAAGAGAGATCATAAAAAAGAACCAGTCATGGGCCAGCGCCTCAGCTCACTAGGCTAATCCTCCGCCTGCGGCACCAACACCCTGGGTTCTAGTCCCGGTTGCCCCTCTTCCAGTCCAGCTCTCTGCTGTGGCCCAGCAGTGCAGTGGAGGATGGCCCAGGTCCTTGGGCCCTGCACCCCATGGGAGACCAGGAGGAAGCAACTGGCTCCTGGCTTTGGATCGGTGCAGCGCGCCAGCCACAACATGCCGGCCATAGTGGCCACTTGGGGGGTTAACCAACGGAAAAAGGAAGACCTTTCTCTCTGTCTCTCTCTCTCTCACTGTCTAACTCTGCCTGTCAAAAAAAAAAAAAAAAGAACCAGTCATGAAGTTTGAAGTTAAAGAAGCCAACAAATGAAATTAAAAATGTAATTTAGAGCTTTGTCAGCAAAATTGAGCAGGTATAAGAAAGAATTTCTGGGCTTTAAAACAAGTCTTCTGAATAACCCAGTCAGACAACAAAAAGATAAAAAAGAAAAATAAATTTAAATAAAGAATTTTTTTAAAAAGAAAGAATATCTTCAAGATTTATGGGACACCATTAACCAAGGAAACATTCACATTATGAGTGTTCCAGAAGGGAACCTTTTCAAAGAAACAATTGTTGATGACTTTCCAAATATTCGGAAAGATAAAGATTTCCAGATCCAGGAAATCCAAAGGACCCCTAATAAATTTGAACAAGAAATATTCTCTCAGAGGCACAGTATAGTCAAACTGACGAAAAAGCATTCTAAAAACAGTAAGAGAAAAGTGTCAGTTCACTTTAAGGCCACCCCATTGGAGGAACAGCAGACTTGTCTGCTGAAACCTTACAGACCAGGAAAGAATGGGATCAAATTTTCAAATTCCTGAAAGAAAAACAAAAAAGAAAAAGAAAAGACCAGTCAAGAATAGTATACCTAGCAAAGCTTTCCTTCCAAAACAAAAGAGAAATAAAGACTCTCCATGTCAAACAAAACTAAAGGAATTCATCTCCACCAGACTGGTTCCATGAAATATGTTTAAAGGAGTCCTACATTAAAAGCAAGAGGATGCTAAATGCTATCATAAAATATGAGAAAGTACAAATCTCAACAGTAAAACAGTTATCACAAGAGAAAGAAGGGGCCAGCATTGTGGCATAGTGGGTAAAGCTGCTGCCTGCCATGCCAACATCCCATATAGGCACAAGGTTGAGTCCTGGCTGCTCCACTTCCGATCCAGCTCCCTGCTAATGCACCTGCGAAGGCAGTGGAGGATGGCCCAACTACTTGATGGGAGACCCAGAAGAAGTTCTTGGTTCCTGGCTTCAGTCTGGCCCAGTCCCAGGCCATCATAGCCATTTGGGGAGTGAACCAGCAGATGGAAGATCTCTCCCTTTAAAATAAATTAAAAAATAAGTACATCTTTTAAAAAGAGAAAAAAAAGAGGAAGAAGAAAAATTTAATGACATATATTTTTTTTACTTTTTCCCCCATGCTTTATTTGCTATATATTTAGCTAATGATTTTTCATTGTATTAATGAGGACTACAGTTATGAAAAAAATTTTGGTACTCATTTTGATCTCAGGGTTGCACTGGTCTCTTAAAATGAGTTGGAAAGCATTTAATCTTTCCCTGTTTTCTTAAAGAACATATTCTTGTGCTATTATTTCTCCTTTAAATGTTTTGTAAAAGTCACCAGTGAAACTAATTACACCTTTAATTTCTCTGGGAGGAATGTTTTTAAATTACTTCAATTTCTTAAATACATATGGGGCTATTCAAACATTTTCATTTCCTTGTCAGTGTTTTCTAATTTATATTTATTAAGAAATATGTGCATTTCACACAAGTTGCCAAAATTGTTGCAAAAGTTATTTAACATTGCTTTAAACATTGAAAATAGAGCTACCTTATGATTTAGGAATACTACTACAGGGTGTATGTCCAAAGAAGTCATATCAGTATGTCAAAGAGGCATCTTCACCCCTTTATTTACTGTAGCACTGTTCACAAGAGCTAAGATATGGAATCAACTTAAGTGCCTGTCAACAGATGAATGTATAAAGAAGAGGTGGTATATAAACATAATGGAATACCATTCAGCCATAAAAAGTGATGAGTCTCTCATTTTGACAACATGGATGAACCTGGAGGACCTTCTGTTAGATAAAAAGACAGGCACAGAAAGGTAAAGCTTGCTGTATGTGCAATCCAGCACTGCTGATCTCCTAGAGGTTGAGAGTAGGAAAATGGTTACAAAGGATAAAGAGGCAGAAATCTGAGTATAGCCCTACTATACGACCCAGCCAGCTCACTCCTGGGAATTTACCCAAGGGAAATGAAATCAGCATATGAAAGAGTTAGCAGTACCGCCATGTTTATTGCAACTCAATTCACCATAGCTAAGACATGTAATCAACCTAAATGCCTGACAACTGAAGACTAGATAAAAAAAAAACTATGGGGGCCAGTGCAGCGGCTCAACAGGCTAATCCTCCACCTTGCGGGGCCAGCACTCCGGATTCTGTCCCGGTCGCTCCTCTTCTAGTCCAGCTCTCTGCTGTGGCCAGGGAGTGCAGTGGAGGATGGCCCAGGTCCTTGGGCCCTGCACCCGCATGGGAGACCGGGAGAGGTGCCTGGCTCCTGGCTTCAGATCAGCGCGGGGTGCTGGCCTCAGCGCACTGGCCGCAGTGGCCATTGTGGGGTGAACCAACAGAAAAGGAGGACCTTTCTCTCTGTCTTTCTCTCTCACTGTCCACTCTGTAGACCATGGAATATTACACAGTGGTAAAAAAATATATAAACAAAATCCAATCATTTCCAACAAAGTGGATGAAATTGGAAAACATCATTCTAGGTGAAATAAGCCAGTCCCAAAGGGGCAAATACTATATGTTTTCTCCAACCTGTGATAACTAATAGAGCACCTAAATGGCAATTTATAGAAGTGAAATTGACAATTTGAGAAGCAATGGCGAAAACAGCCTTTGTCTTGACTGTTGAGAAACAATTTTTTTCATACTATTTGTTGAACTCCTTACTTAACATAGAGTTAACTATATGTGTATAAAGTTAATTGAAAATAGATTTAGTAAAAAAATAAGAATGAAAATAGGAGAGGGAGGAGGAAGAAAGGTGGGAGTGCGGGTGGGAGGACGGGTACTGTGGGAAGAATCACCATGTTCCTAAAGTTGTACTTATGAAATGTATGAAGTTTGTATTCCTTAAATAAAACGTTTCTGGGGGGAAAAAAAGGACGAGGAGGTAAGGCGACACGGATAATGGGAAGAGAATAATCAACAGGTACAGTGTTATGGTTAGGAGGAGCAACGTCTGTGGTTCTATTGCACAGTAGGTGACCATAGTCAACAATAACGTATATTTCAAAAAACTGGAAAAGATAATTTTTAATATTTGCAACATGGAGAAACGAGAAATGTTTGAAGTAATGAATATGCTACTTGAATTTAATCATGCTTAAAACTTCTTAGCAATACATAAGGTAGTTCTTCTAATCTGTAAGGTAGATATGTGTAGATAATGTGTATAAATTATTTAAAATAAGAATCCAAGTAGTCAACAATAAATTCCAAATGATATGAATGACACATTTTAATCGCTTGGTTCAAAATTGTCCCCTTTATCAATAAGTAAACATAATTGGTATCAAAGTAAATAAGCTGCATTTAATAGTGTTTTCTTTAAGAGTTAAAGAATAAAATCCCTGTGTCTTCTACATGTTGTGTGACTGCAGAATGAAAATAAATTTATGAGGGTTTTCAACATGAAAAATTTGAAGCACACGCAAATTTTATAAGATTATTCTTTTTTATTTGTTTGAGAGACAGAAACAGAAAGAAAATTCCCACTAACTGATTCACTCCCTCCATGTACAGAACAACTGGGGTTTGGGCCAAGACCAAAGCCAGGAGCCTGAAACACAGTCCATAGGAACCCCAATTACCGGACTACGACTGCTGCCTCTCAGAGTCAGCAACAGCAGGAAGTTGGAGTCAGAAGCCAAAGCCAGAAACTGAACCTAGGTACTCTCTCACATGGGCGGTGAGTGTCTTAATCATCAGGCCAAACATCCACCCTTTTCTTTAAAAATGTAACGAAATCTCTCTGATGAAAATAATTAATAAAACTCCAATAGGTAACAATAGGTAACCCATAGGTTGTAGACTCTTTACTCCCTGCACTGGCCCTTAAATTCTGCTGCAGTTTTTCACTATCAGTTGCCATCTTTGTTGAGCTTGACTGTGTTGTGCTTTTTTTTTGTTTGTTTGTTTTTTTGACAGGCAGAGTGGACAGTGAGAGAGAGACAGAGAGAAAGGTCTTCCTTTTCCGTTGGTTCACCCCACAATGGCCGCTGGGGCCTGCGCACCGCACTGATCCGAAGCCAGGAGCCAGGTGTTTCTCCTGGTCTCCCATGCGGGTGCAAGGCCCAAGCACTTGGGCCATCCTCCACTGCCCTCCCAGGCCACAGCAGAGAGATGGACTGGAAGAGGGGCAACCGGGACAGAATCCAGCGCCCCAACTGGGACTAGAACCTGAGGTGCTGGCGCCGCAGGCGGAGGATTAGCCTAGTGAGCCACAGTGCCAGCCTACTGTGTTGTGCTTTAAAGATGGGTAGTTGTCTGGAATTGCAGGTGACCCATACGTAGAAAAGAGACAAGGCACAGGCGCTGGAGACAACAGATTTCCAAAGATGAGAGTTCAGCAATTAAAACGTCTTTCTTTGTGCAAAGGCAATACAGATATCTAAACAAAATTAAATTATTGTAGTAAATAAATCTCCTGCACATTAAAAATTGCAAAGAGAAAAGCAAATACTGAGGTAGAACTCTTAGTATTAGAAATGTAAAAGAAAGGTCTGGTAAATTTGTAGCCTAATTATAAAACCACACACAAAGGCACAGTGAAAAGGATGACACCGCACAGAAACAATAGAGAAATTACTTTATTATGTGGATTGATGAACATTTGAAATGCATAGCTATACAAAATCATATCTCCCCATGTAAGCAACAAAGCTGTCTCCCTTGACTGCTGATTAAGCCCATAAATTTGGGGGAATGATGAGCATAAACAGCTAAAGCTGAAGCAAGAAACAAAATCAAACAAACAAATGGGACTTGCCTTAATTTGCTATGTTCTTTGTGCATGACAACCACCCTCAAAGCAATGAAAGTTGGAGCAAACCTTGCCTACCAAAGCCAGTGGTTTTTTTGTTAGCCAATGTCATGTCCAAAGATAATATGTTGACTTACACTTTAAACTTTCCACAGGAAATATTTTTTGTAGACTTGCATTTTAGTAAAGCCTCTTTTTCAAGCAATCAATACACAAGGGGAGACATGTGGCTTTTCTGTATTTTCTATCATAAACAAACATTCTTCATTTAAATTTCAATTTTTCATATCAGAAAACTAGTTTTATTTAAAATTGTAAACTACCAACTTAAGTAGTAGCTCTGTAGTAATTTCTATAGCCAGAAAGAAATCCCTTTTTCAAGTTTTTTTTTTTTTTTTTTAATTACACCTGAGTTTTTAAGAATGAGTAATTTGGGGGCTGGCATTGTGGCCTAGCAGGTAAAGCTGTCACCTGTAACATAGTCATCCTATATGGGCACTAGTTCATGTCCTGGCTGCTACACTTCTAAGCCCAGCTTCCTGCTAATGTGCCTGGGAAAGCAGCAGAAGATGACCCAAGTGTTTGGGCCCACACCCATGTGGGAGACTCAGAAGCAGCCCCAGGCTCCTGGCTTGGTCCTAGCTCAGCCCCAGTTGTTGGAGCGATTTGGGGAGTGTACTAGTGGATGAAAGATTTTCTTTCTCTGTATCTCCCTCTTTCTCTCTAACTCTGCCTTTCAAATAAACAAATAAATCTTTTTTAAAAATGAAAGAAAGAGTAATTTGCATTAGATATGTTTTTCTGTCCATGGTTTTTTTTTTTTAATTTTAATTTTTGGGGGGCTCGCACTGTGGTTAAGTCTCCTCCTGTGGTTAAGTCTCCATCCCATATGGGCATGCCCCAGCTGCTCCTCTTCTGATGCAGCTCTCTGCTGATGGCCTGAGAAAGCAGTAGAAGATGGCTCAAGTGTTTAGACCCCTGCATCCACATGGGAGACCCAGAAGAAGCTCCTGGCTCCTGGATTTGGACCAGCCCAGCTCCAGTTGTTGTAGCCATTTGGGGAGTGAACTAGTAATGGAAGACCTCTCTCTCTGTCTCTCCCTCTCTCTGTGTCTGTAGCTCTCTCTGTATCTCCCTCTCTCTAACTCTGCCTCTCAAATAAATAAATAAATCTTTTAAAATTATTTTTAGATCACTTTTGGCCTTTTTGCTAGATCAAATGTAGTAAAAATTATTTTTTTAAATTAGCAGAATAAAATTCATATTTAGAAGTAGAGTTTTCCTAACTTTAACAATTATATAGATTAATATAAGCACTACAGCATTTGAGTTAGAAATTCTATTGTTCCTCAAATCTCCTCAAGCTGTGTCTTTGTTTGCAGTGTCCCTTCTATCCTTATCCCCAGCATTTCTGATGACTTCTCAGTCACTATTATTTTGTCTTCTTAGACTTCCACTTATATAGAAGCATACAGTCCAAAATCTCTTGAAACTGCCTTCTTCCATGGAGCACAATGCCTTTGAGTTCCAGCCAGACTATTCAGGGCGTCAGGATTTCATTCCAGATTATTGCTCATTAGTTTCCCATCGTACTAGTATGCCATGGATTATTTACTTGACCACTGCAAGAAATTTGAGGGTTTTTTTTCAACTTTTGGTGATGACAAACAGAACTGTTGCAAACATTCATTTATATATTTTGTGGAAATATGAGTTTTAATATCATTTGGATAAATACCAAAAAATGGAATGTGGAGTCATATAGAAAATATATATTTACCTTAATATAAAATTGCAAAACAGTTTTCCAGAGTGGCTGTTTTACATTTCTATTTTACATCTTATTCTACATTTCTAACAACGCTTCTGAGAGTTTCAAATATTCTCATTATTTGCTGACATTTGGTAGTATCTATTTTGTTTTTTAAAAAGTGGTGTACAGTGGTATCTCATCATCATTCTATTAAATTTACTTTCATTTTCCATTTCTGGGTCTTTTTACTTGTACTAAAATCTTAGCCTTTTACTCCACATTCTGCACTAAGTGCTAGAGCATCTACACACTCAGGAAGATTACCCTTTCTCCTCCAGCATCTGCCTTTTTCCCTCATTCGTGGTGACTCCAAGCTAATTGCAGGTGTGACTCCTACCTTAGCAGGCATGAAGTCATTTGTTAGGGTGCACTGGGGAGTGAGTTACTAGCAGACAGTGAATCATCCACGTTGGAGAAACACCCCTATTTGCCAGGGATCAGCCATGTTGATTCAGGTGTGTGTGTGTGTGTGTGGTGTTCTTGAAGTAGAACTGGATACAGCAACACAATGCATCTACAAATTATAGTGCGTACCTAGGCTTGCTGTCTAAAGGAGATTTGTAACAAATTCAGCGTATCTCAACATTCACTGACAAGCTGTACTGTAATGACATTACATAAGCAGCTAAACTTGAAAGACAAATTTTCATTTGTGTAGCCAGTTCTTGGGCTGAAAATTCTGTGGGTTAATTAACAATGAAGATGAAAAGTGGGTATAATTGAGGATTTCAGTGAAAGGTTTCGTTCTGCAAA
Organism: Oryctolagus cuniculus; assembly: GCF_964237555.1. Classification (NCBI taxonomy): domain Eukaryota; kingdom Metazoa; phylum Chordata; class Mammalia; order Lagomorpha; family Leporidae; genus Oryctolagus; species Oryctolagus cuniculus. Next base: position 18,065,425 of record NC_091434.1, on the reverse strand, counting down.
TCCCAGGGCAGAGAGGGTGGAGAGAAGAGTAAGGAGAAGAGATGGCACTGACAGGCCCGCCAGACAATGAGTAACTCTTACTCTGGATCCAGGGCCTTGTTATCCAATCTCTGAAAGTGAGCCTTTTAAAAAAAAAAAAAAAAACAGCGCCATGGCTCACTGGGCTAATCCTCCTCCTGCGGTGCCAGCACCCTGGTTTCTAATCCCAGTTGGGGTGCCGGATTCTGTCCAGGTTGCTCCTCTTCCAATCCAGCTCTCTGCGGTGGCCCGAGAAGGCAGTGGAGGATGGCCCAAGTCCTTGGGTCCTGCACCCACATGGGAGACCAGGAGGAGGCGCCTGGTTCCTGGCTTCGGATCAGCGCAGCGCTGGCCCTGGTGCCCATTTTGGTGGTGAATGAATGGAAGGAAGACCTTTCTCTCTATCTCTCTCTCTCTCTCTCACTGTATAACTCTGCCTGTCAAAAAAAAAGTGAGCCTTTTAATGAACACAGGAAGAAATGAGCATTACAAAGTGTTGTAATGAGAGTAGGAAAATTGATTTTAAGAGAAAGTCCATGGAATATTGTAAAGAGCATGAATTATATCCACTGGAGATTTTCAAGATGTCATGATATAAAATTCAAAGCATTTTTTAAAAGGGACAACTTGACATTATGTAGAATACCTTAGAGAGGGTGAAATAGAAAGAAGAGAACTGGTTGGGAGACTTGAAATAATCTTGGTATAAATCTTAGTAGAGACTCAACTTTGCCTCTCATGTCCAGTCAATCCCAAACTCCTCTCCTATTTTACAGTCACATTAATTAGTACCTGATCATTCAATGCTAGTTTGTTAATTGTTCCAAATTCACTATTCTTTCCTGAACAATGTCTGAAACAGTTATCTCCTATAGACACCATACTACAGTTAATCCTGAGATCAAGATTTTTTCTCAGTACTATTTTCAGCATATCATTTCTTAAAAAATATTTTATTAATTTGGAAGAACTACAGAGAGAGTGGAAGAAGCAGAGGTCTTCCATCTGCTTGTTCATCCCCCAGATGGCTGCAGAAGCCAGAAACCAGGAGCTTCTTCTGGGTCTCCCACATTAGCGCAGGGGCCCAAACATTTGGACCATTTTCCGCTGCTTTCCCCAGGCCATTAGTAGGGAGCTGGATCAGAAGTAGAGCAGCCATATCTTGAACTGGCAACTATATGGGATACCGGCACTGCAGGAGGTGGCTTTACCCGCAAGGCCACAACGGCAGCCCCTATTCTTAGCATGATCTTTTTAATATACATTGTTCTTTTTCCTGAAAGGCAAGGTTCAAGTTCAGTGTGAGGTGAGTCAGTGAAGCCCCTCAACCACTTCTTGTAGCTGGGGAAGCCATCCTCAGAGGCCAGAGCACCTCCCAAAAACTCAGGCTCCCAAGGCCTTGGGAAGACTAAGTGCACATCTCAGGGCTACTTTTTCTTAATGGACTTGAAGATCAGGATCTGCTAGACACTAGACTTACGCAAGGTCAAGGCTCCAAATGATGCAAAATAAACAGAGTTGGTGGAAATGACTGCAGTCAGAACTCCTGAATGTAACACAGGGTCTTACACATAGCATTCCCTTCATGTATATGGTACCTACTAAATGGAACTGGATCTCACCGTCTTATTTGGTGGAACATTTGTTTTTCCTGTTCAATTTTCTTCTCTCCTATAAAAGCAAGTAAAATGAACAGTTAAAGGGAAAAAGAAAGGTGTTTGAAAGAGCAAAACATGAACAAATTAGATACAGAAATTTAAAATAGCTATAAACGTCTTGGCTTGTGGAGGCACAATTGTCACTGTGCCACCTAATGATGCACTGCTGGTGTGTATATACACAAACCCCTGTGGGTGGTACGTTTGTTGATTTATAATCAAACCCACCTTTATTTAGAGTTCAGAGGGAAATTTTCCGACAGAAAGTCTTCTGATTGGCTGTCAAGGTCAATTTTTCATTCAGCCTTTTCTTTCCCTCTCAGTAGTAGAAATAACAAAATAAAGACAAACACTTTGGAATAAATCTCTGAACCACACAAGCTTCATTAGACCCTGCTTAATTATATGCATTTGGTCAACAACCTAATTTTTTTAAAAGCCTCCCAAATTCTGCTAACACTGATGTCACTTTTCAAGTACAACTTGGCAGTACCAACCCTCATCAGTTCAAGGATCCCATCAATGGAAAATTCGATCTTGCTATGCTTTTTCAATGAATCTCTCCAACTGATTAAAGACTAGCAAGCCAGTGTATCTCTTAAGAAATATGCCAGCATGGTCTTTTTAAAAATCTCAAAACTTAAAAGTAATTTCATCTTTTTAGATGCAGAATGGCAGGCTTCCCTTTTAAAAAAAATGATGTAAGATGAGTGAGCAAGATACTAGAGTAAGGAATGCATTATCCACATCCGTCGTTCCTCTCTCTATCTAAAGCGGATATTATATGCAGTGCCTCCATGCAAGATAACCTAACCAGCACCAGATTGACCTGGCCAGTCCATGTTGTTAATGATATCGAGTTTTGCTACTCACTAGGAAGCATGTTTTTAATTGGCCAAATTTTTTTAAAGCTTCTACAATATCTATTATGGTTAGTGTTGTGGTTACAATATTGGAAAGAAAAAAAATCTTTTAGGAAAATCACAGCATTTCTCATTATGTTTTCCAGCATCAGAAGCTGAGTTTAAATTTTCAGAAGTTTCCAAGAATTATACCAACTCCATGCATTTCCCCCTTTCCATTATCCACTTTGTCTCCATATATCAGCACACAATTCCTCAAAAGTCTTATGATACTTAGCCCTGGGAGCGAAGCCAGAGCCACTACCACACATTTACAAATATGTCTAGTCTTTGTGTCTGGGGCTATGTGTGCAAACATTTACCATTTTCATTTGTGGCAAATTTAAGTGTATCTGAATTGCTGGATTCTTAATTCATATGAGCTATGTATCTGTCACCTGGTAAACAGAACTTTTCTTGAATCACAGTTCCTATTTCTAAAAATGTTTAGAAGCAGGAGATACCTATTAAGTATCCATCAGTACTCCTTCCATCAGCAGTAGTTTGAGACACCAAACACAAAAGTCTTTCTGCTTTTGTCGGTAACCTGTAATTACATACATGTGAACAAACAGTTCAAGATAGTTTCAAGGCTCCATTCCTCACCGTGTTCCAGCTCCTGGTGTCTCTGCACAGTTTCCAAACAGTTTGTCAACCATAAGATGGCTCCAGAAACAAAATCCTAGCTTAGCTCTTTGAGGTTATGGAATTCCTCATTTTCATTCTCCTCTACTTCTAGTTCATTACCTTGAAATTAGCCAGGTGGTCCATTCGCAATCACTTGGAGCTCATTAGACACTGTTTATTTGTAAGCTTCAGTCTTCTCCAGTGCTCACATCTGCTTCTCGTACTCATTTTCCCTCTGATCAGAGTGGTTGGTAACTGGGGCAATGTTTCACCCAAACTTTAAGCCAATTTTCCTTATTTTGGCACACTGAATAAATATTTGTTGGATAATGGCTGCATTTAGCAAGGGAGAAAGAAGCTATAGGCTCATGTATAATCCGTGGTTTCTATTAAATTTACTGTAAATTTTACCAGTTTATCTTATTAATGACCATTACATTGACATCATGGTTGTAAAGAAAGGTGATATCTTATTTAGAATTCTTTGACTATCAGCTGCAATGAATGAGTGTTAATAATTGGGCCTCACTTTTATTTTGTCATCTCCAACTGCTTTTGGAAACTGATAGGAAACTGAAATCAACTCTTAAAAGATTCCTCCGCTTGATGAACACATACCTCACCCTCTCTAAAGAGTTCTTGAAAAGATTTATGAGGTTATGGACAGCAGCAGTACGGCCACACCCTGGAGGGCAGGGTCTCGTCCAGTGTCCCAAGAGGTGTTCAGTTAAATGGTCCTCCAAGAGGAACATGGAGGGGTGAACCTCAAAAAAACCTCAGCCCTGCCCAGCCCAAATGTCATTTACAGTAGAAATGAGCATATTGCCTTTTCTACTCCCAAGAAATATAAGGTTAGAGTCTTCCCAAAGGAGAGATGGGCAGGGAGAATAAATACCAAATATATTCATAACACTGCAATTTTTTGAAAAAGTTGATGGCTGAATATCTGTTCCCTACCCACTGCCCCCAAGATTGTAAAAACAGTTTGCCAAAAGATAAAGGACTTAAAATCCATGTCTTGAGTTACTAGAAAGACGTTTCAGCTCCAAAGAATAAGGTCTGAATTAGCAGCCGGCCATGATTCTGTACTTCCTTCCAGAGAGCCTCTGCTGCAGGCCATGGAATTCAAACACAAGTGGAAGTGGGAACTTGGCTTGTCTCAATATCAATAAACTTGTCCTTATAACGAAAGACAAGCCTTGTTTGCCAGACCTATAAGGAAAACATATCTGTTTTGTGTATGGCAGAAAACTGGTCCATGGACAATGTCACTGAATGAAGGCAGCAGATTTTCATGCCGGAAAGAAAGGACTAATGAGAGCCAAGGGTAGCCTGATTTTACCAAATGCTCTCAGATGCCTGCCTTCAAAAGATTAACTGTTTTCTATCCACCAGTGATTGTCTTTTTTCAGCTGGTCCCTGAAACCTATTTAAGCTTTGCCAGTCACGTTTCTGGAGATTGATACTAAATCAAGACAGGCTGATTGACACTGATTTGGGGTTTATACAAAGCAGGAAGAGTACATAAGTTTCCATATGATTTTTTACAGAAAAGCATCTGACCCTGGATAAGTTCACTTATAAATAAAATTTGAGGCTTATTTATTTATGTTTGTCAGTACCTTAAAGTGAAAGAGGAGACATAAAAATGTTGATTGCCTTGTAGCATGGAGTTTCATAAAAATCACTCAAAGTAAAGCAAAAAGTTGTTTCAAAAAAAAAATCTATGTCCCTATACTATCTTGGTAAGGTTAGTTGGCTGGTGTAAGACGAAAATAATTTAATTAGGAAAAGAAACTAGGAAATTGCATTAATTTAGTGACTTAAGTATGAAAATTAAGGTGAAAAAAACAAATGTACTCAGCCAGATGCACTTTTCTATTCATAAAATATATCATTTTCATGTTTTTCTTTTTGGGGTCTGGAGGGTTGACAGGCGCTTAGTGAGGAGCACTGCTCTCAGGAGAAGTGAGAGCCTCAGCATGAGAACCATGCTAAGCTGATTCCTTTTGCCCTCTTGGTTTAGCCATTCTGGACTCCAAAATCCAACTCTTCCACATTTCATCTCTCTCATTACAGGCATGAAAAGCAGACTCCAGATCCATGAACTTAAGATAGCCGTCATTTGGATCTCCCATCCTGTGACAGAAAGTGCTCCAGTTGACTGGTGCAGCAGAGTGCGGTGCTTGGAGCAGCAGTCATAGGAGGAAAAATATATAAATAAATAAATAAGTTTAAATGCTGCCTCAAGCATTACTTTCTAGACGAATTAGGAGCTATTTCCAGCTACAAAACAAGTGTAATAACTCTCATCTCAGAAGGTCTTTGGGACGACTACATGCAGCTTAACTTTGTCACTTGTGAGCTGGTACATGGCCAGTCCCTAGTATGTGTGCCTTCTCTGGGCTCTGAGTTCGGTGATAATGGTGAGGTGCATGCTGTTTTGTGTGATTTCACACAGGAACAAGTCATAGATCCTACTCTAATCCTCTTTTCCACAATACTCATCTATAGACCTTGCGATTTTTCTTCTAGCTATTGTTTAGAAGCAAATAGAGCTGGATTGTTCTCTTAGTCACAACGAAAATAAGAACAGTCACTGGACATCCCTGGGAGAAGAAATAAAAATAAAGTAACTATGATATTGGTAGAATCATAGTAGGTGGAATTAAAACCAGAATAGTATAAAATTTCCCTTGTCCTACATTAAAATAACCAAAAAACAAACACCAGAGGTAAATTTCTCAAAAAGACAAAGATACTCATATGTCCAAACGCTTATTCCTAGACTCCTCCTGGATCCATATTGATCTCCAGGTCTAATTTTATATCATTTCTCTTAAGGAGAGCCCTCTAAATTATATAACCTTCAAGCTTCACAATACCAGGATTCACCCTGGCAGACGTCATTTCTAACTTCCCTCCTCTTACTTCTGCTCCTCCTCCAGACTGAATTTTTGGTTTAAATTTTGAATGTGGAATAAGGACTCTGAAGTGCAAAACAAAGAAAAGAAAAGTGTCATCTGATTAATTGGCAAAACCTTCGTACTCCAAAGCGCTGAGCACTGGCATATGTTCACTCAGCGGTGTAACAATAAATCACATTTGCGTATTTCTTGCTCAATTATAAAGCACAATTTTGAAACATTCTAGTTGACAAATGGCATATCAACAAAAGAGACCACAAACTAAACAGGAGAAGCAAGTTAAGCGGCAGCCTGTGAAACTAGCATCCCATACGGGTACAGGTTCCTGTTATGGCTGCTCCACTTCCAATCCAGCTCCCTGCTAATGCATCTGTGAAAAGCAATGGAAGATACCTCGAAGTACTTGGGAACCAGCACCCACAGGGGAGACCCAGAAGGAGCTCCTGGCTCTGGCCTGGCTCAACCCTGGTCGTTGTGGCATTGAGTGAACCAGCAAATGGAACATTTGTCTCTCCCTGTCTCTCCTATATCTGTAACTCTACCTTTCAAATAAATTTTTAAAAAATTATTGTTACTTTGAAGCATAATGAAGAGGGAGTTATACATAAACAACAACATCAACTTAACAGTTTGCAAGAGAATTGGTATCATAATTTGTACAATGATAAAAAATAACAAACTTGACACTTTAAGTTGAAGATCAAGGTGCTGGCAGATCCATGGTCTGGTGAGGCTGCTATCCTCTTCCAAGAGGGGCACCTTTGGCTGTGTCCTGTGATGGAGATGAATGCTGTGTCCTCATGATAGAAGATACAAAAAGGCAAGGGAGACTGGTTAGTTCACTACAGGCCTTTTATAAGAGAAACAACCTCTTTATGAGGGCAGAATCTTCTAAAGACTCCACCTCTTGGTGGATTTAAGTTCCAACATATGAATTTTGGAGGAACATGAATGTTCAAACCATAGCAGAATAATATCCAAAAAACGTAAGGGACTGAATCTACTCAATAGCAGGGGAACAAGTTACCTTTTTTTTTCCAAATGGGCAGAGGGTCTGAACAGGGAAGACTCACAAATGGCCAACAGGTGTCAAAAAAAAAAAGGTGCTCAACATCACTAATCACCGGGGAAATACAGGTCAAAACTTCCTGAGATATCGTTAACATCTGCTAGCATGGCTATTATCAAAAAGACAAAATGAATCTTCAAAAAGATTTACTGAATAGTTCTCAAACATTCAAAGTCTATTTGTTTGGATTTGGACTGAATATTCTTGGTTCTCTCTCACAAAGAAATTATCCTGAATTAGAAGAACATAAGTCTCAGAAATCTTAATATTTAAAAGTCTAGTGGGAAATTGGATCAGAGATGCAATTCAAATAAAAGCCATAAGCAGTGGAAGTTGAAATGCATAATTTATTATTTTAGATAAAAATATTATTTCCTCTGAAATTTATAAAGAAACGAAACTTTGATGAGTAAATGCATAGATATGTTCAGATTTATTAGCGAATGGAATGAAAAATAAATCTCAGAAATTAGGTAAATGAATTTCCTGCTATGGATAGGAGCTTTGGAGGCAAAATACAGACATACCCTGTTGTCCTAATTTTTGCCTGAGACGTGAAGTGAAGCCATGTCTTGCCAACACCTTCTACCTTTCCTCCTAACCCAAACTTCACTTCAGTACCAATATCATACAATTGGCTGCACAAATCCAATATTCAACAACTATAATTAGGACAGGGAAAAAGAAATGAAGGCAATTTTTTCCTAAAGTGAAAAACTACAGCTGAATTCATTTTACTTAGCAGCAATTAAAACACATTTGTGAATTTATAAATATTTTGTAGCATGGTTCTGCAAGTGCTTCTAATTTGAGCAATGACAGGTGTTTGTTGTTTAAAAGAAATAGCAATCCTGGGGTCTTTTACTTAGGATTCAAAATATGTCAGTGTAGAAGTGCTAAATTGAATGCCAATGAAATTTTATCTGAAACAAGTCCTGAAACCCCCTGCTTAGCATCAGAGTAACATGTAACAAAGTGTCTACTATGCATGCAGGTGCTATGTCCCATACTTGCATTTCATCTTCAGAAAAATTCCGAGATTTATACTTAGTAGCTCCATGTTATGGACGAGGAAACAACTCAAAGAGTTAGCAAAATGACCTCATCAATAAGAGCCAGAGACAAAGTTCCAAAAAAAAGGTTGACACTTTTCTGTAGGGGTAATCACTGGGTATGGTTTTTGTCTTTGCCAAATACAGCTTAGATGAATATCTGCAGGAATTGTCATAGTAGAGCAACACTAGTCTTACATGCAACGTGGGAAGAGGGAGAATTCTGGGTTTCAAGTGAATGATGACCCTGTGTTCATTTTTAGGAGACAACTGAAAAATTAAATCCTAAACTCTGAGTCAGACTTTGCATTCAATCCGATTTCTACCACTTCATTGTTCATGACCTTGGTTGAGTTTCTTGGCTACTCAAAGCCTCCTTTTCTTCCTTAATAAAATAAGGATGATAACATCTCCTATGCTATAGGAATATGTACAGGATAAAATTAGGTAATGAATATAACTCACCAGGTACACTACTGGGCACACTGAATGCTCAATAAATCTTGGATATTACAACGTTTAATTTCAGGAGACTTTTGGGGAATCATTAGGCCAGTCCCTGCCCCCAAATATCTTCTCTACTCAGTAACTGCACCTGAAGCCACCACAGGATGAATTCATCCTTAAAAGTCAGTAATTCCTGGGGCCAACGCTGTGGCATAAGAGGTAAAGCCGCCGTCTGCAGTGCCGACATCCCATGTGGGCACCTGTTTAAGTCCTGGAGGCTCCATTTCTGATCCAGCTCTCTGCTATGGCCTGGGAAAGCAGAAGATAGCCCAAGTCCTTGGGCCCCTGCACTTGTGTGGGAGACCCAGAAGAAGCTCCTGGCTCCAGGCTTCGAATAGGCCCAGCTCCAGCCACGCAACCATCTAAGGAGTGAACCAACGGATGGAAGACCTCTCTCTCTCTCTCTCTCTCTCTCTCTGCCTCTGTAACTCTGCCTTTCAAATACACAAATAAGTCTTTTAAAAAAGGAATTCTTACTCCTCTTTTAAAAGTCAGTTCAAGCATCACTCCTTCCAGGAACTTTCCCCAGATATCCTACACAGGTGTGGCTAGTATTCTGCTAATATGATTATAAACAATATTAGAGTTAGAAAACCACATGAGGAGAAACCAAGATGGCAAAATAGAGAGAGAGCTTTCTGCTCTAGTCTAGGGAGAGAGAGCTTTAAAAATGTGGAGAGAGTGCAATCTCAGGGAAGAATTAGGGAGAAAACTGCAGAAGAAACTCCATGAGAATTAGGGGAACACTGTGGATCTATGTGGAGGGTGTGGATGCACACAGCTCAGGACCTCAGCAGCCAGGAACCTCAGCACCAGCGTGGGAGAGTGAGGTGAGACCAGAATGCAGCAGCCAAAGCCACTGGCGACGCAGCTGCTGGAAGAGCCTGGCATGAGTCTGGCTTGGAGCTCTGTGGGGGACAGTATATCTGACGACCTAGAGGAGAAAGGGGGGGCACGTTTCTCCCTCCCTCACCACCTGGCATCAGCATCCTATAACTAACTGAAAGCGGAGGGGTCATAGAAAAAATCAGAACAGCAAAATCAAAAACCTGTTGAGGAAGTTTTTTTAATATTATTTGTTCAACTCTTTACTTAGCATAGAGTTAATCTTCTGTGTATAAAGTTCATTGAAAATAGGTTTTAGTAAAAAATAAGAATGGGAATAGGAGAGGGAGGAGGACGAAGGGTGGGAGAGTGGGTGGAAGGGTGGATATGATGCAAAGAATCACTATGCTCTTAAAGTTGTATTTATGAAATGCATGAAGTTTGTATACCTTAAATAAAAGATTTCTGGGTGAAAAAAATAACAATACTAAAGAAAATTATATTCTATTTTAATGTATAATTATTTGACTTTTGCCCTACTTACACTATGTATCTCCTGAGGGCAGAAATTCTTTTTGGGTATTTCTAGTAGGGCTGCCTCTTTCCATAACTTGGTGGCACAGAGTCCTACCTCTGCAAAGCAGGCCCCTATCTGCAAGGCATTTCTGGGAACCCCTACAGTGCTGCTCTGTCTGGCAGGTACTATGGCCTGTGCAGGTCAGTGGGGGAATACCTGTTTTTTTCTGTACCCCATTTCCTATTTTTTTAAAGATTTTATTTATTTATTTAAGAGGTAGAGTTACAGACAGTGAAAGAGAGAGACAGAGAGAAAGGCTTTCCTTCCGTTGGTTCATTCCCTAGATGGCCGCAACAGCCAGAGCTGCGCTGATCCAAAGCCAGGAGCCAGGAGCTTCTTCCTGGTCTCCCATGTGGGTGCAGGGGCCTAAGCACTTGGGCCATCTTCTACTGAGTCCAGGCCACAGCAGAGAGCTGGACTGGAAGAGGAGTAGCCGGGACTAGAACCGGCATCCATATGGGATACCGGTGGTATAGGCGGAGGATTAACCTACTGTGCCACAGCTCTGGACTCCCCATTTTCTATTCATTTGTGATCTGTCAGGCACTGTGGAAAATTCTTGTATGCAAATAGAGCTGTATTCTATGGGCAAGTAGGGGAAATTTTTGCCTGTCTATATTTTGCTTTATTGCAGAATTTCTTGAATTAGTAGTGGAGTATGAATGGTAGAAAACAGGGGAGTTTCTTCCCTGGTAAAGGCAATAAAAAGAATTTGAAAATAATAAAACCGATCAAAAGTTGGTTTGCCGGGGCTGGTGCCGTGGCTCACTTCGTTAATCCTCTGCCTGCGGCACCGGCATCCCATCTGGGCGCCGGGTTATAGTCCTGGTTGCTCCTCTTCCAGTCCAGCTCTCTGCTGTGGCCCGGGAAGGCAGTGGGCCACAGCAGAGTGCTTGGGCCTCTACACCTGCATGGGAGACCAGGAGGAAGCTCCTGCCTCCTGGCTTCAGATCGGCGCAGCTCTGGCCATAGCGGCCTTTTGCAGGGTGAACCAACGGAAGGAAGACCTTTCTCTCTCTCTCTCACTGTCTAACTCGGTCAAAAAAAAAAAAAAAAAAGTTGGTTTGCCAATTACTATGCACCAGTGAGTCTAACCATGATGGTGAAAAGTACTCCTCCCTGATTTAAACAATTACAGTATTACTGAGCTTTTAAAAGCAATATCAACAGTGCCAATAATATAGGCTTCAGGTGATCAAGTTTTGTTAAGTATCCTTTGTTACACATAGCATTCTACTTGGAAGTTAATTTGAATCCTCTGTGCTGGATAGTCAGCCTCCACACAGGCTCAGTTACATCTCCTTCAAAGAGGAAGAGATTATTTGGACTCAGTTCCTTCAGGTGCAGGTTATGTCTCAGGACCCCGAATGCTACATATGACCTCATGTCAATAGTACACATGCAGCATGTTGATCACAAAGATGAAAAGACAGACCTTGAGCTACTTCCACTGCTTCTCTACCTGATCTTGCAGTGTCTTTGTGTTTGAAATTTAAAAACAGAAAAGGCCTAGTGCATTTCTGAAGTTTGTTCAGTAAACACAATACTTCACTGAATTTTAATAATGTTATCTTCGAATTTATTGTTTTTCAATTAGAGAATAAAATCCAGTAAATATTGACAAGGGTGATTACGTGATTATTACTAAAAGTGAGTTTGTAAAGAAGGGGGACACTAAGAAGCAATCTGCTCCAAGAGTCAAGTAGTTAGATGTGCTGTGATGATAAGTAGTGTTTTCTGGACCACAGCATCTTACAAATTCACAGTGATGTTTCAGACACTGAAACTCCCATTGCAATGGTTAATTTTATGTATCAACTTGAATGATTGAGGGATGCCCAGACAGTTGGCCAAACATTTCTGGTGTGCCTGGGAGTGTTTCTGGAAAAGATGCATGTGAATCAGCAGACTAAGTACAGAAGTTCACCCTCACTTGTGAGAGTGGGCATCATCCAATCCACAGAGGGTTTGAACAGAATAGAAAGGTACAGGAAGAGAAAATTCTCAGTCTCTTCTTGAGCTGGGACATCCATCCTCTCCTGCCCTCAGATTTCAGAGCTCCTGGTCCTCAGTCTTCTACACACCAGCATCCAGATCAGAGACAATGAAGTCTATACTGGAGGCCGAGGATCGAGCTTGCTCTGTGCCTGCGCCTTTTCAGTCTCAGGGTGCCGGCCGCACAGAATCTCCCGCATACCCGGATGTGTGGGCACATAGCTGTTCCTGCAGCTCACACTCAAGCAGGGACCTTGTCACCTTTGTGAGTCCAGGTCGAGCACTGAGCCCAAACAGAGGAGTTACACAACAAATGGTAAATGGACAAGTGAAAGAATGAAATTAAATCACATTCGAGTGATCGTATTTGATCTCTGTTTTCCTCTTGGTTGGGTGAGATGAAGGAAAGGAGAATGGGTAGGGGTCAAAGCAGCAGCAGTAGTTGAGGTTGGGCTTCGCAGGAGTGGTGCTGGGGCTCAGGCAGCCTGGCTCACTCCCCAGCCAGGCTGGGCTGGAGCTTGAGTGAGAGCTATTTTTGTTAAGGTGCAATTCTTCCAATTGCTAGAGTTGAGCAACAAGGGGAGTCTCTTTATTATTACTTTTCTGTCTCCATAGCACTTTGGGTTTCATGCTTTACAACTATTAATTATTTATTCCTCCAGGCACTCTGGAGAGATCTTACAGACCAGGAAACACGCAGAGCAAGATCAAGTGCCTTGCCAGGCCTGCAGAGCGCTTCAGTGAGAGCAAGGAAGCTGGGCTTCGAAGTTCCACTGCTGTACTCAGTTCCCCACGGCCCTCTCATCAGTCTTTTCTGTTAGAGGTGAAGAAGCACTGCCTGACTTCCAGAAGCCATCAAAGACTTGAATCCACTCACTTGTGCTTAATCATAATTGAAGACCTTCAGAAAATGACTTTAGCCTTTGAAAGTAATTTAAGGTGAGAAAAAGGAAAAAGAAGCATTTAAGTATAGAATGCTGTCTTGACTCAATTTTCCCTTTTTTATGAAGTGGTGACCGGGGTGAGGCAAGATTTTATTAAATGCACCATTTTGAACCTTGAGGATATTTGATACTTTGATCTATCTATCAACAGGGCAGGCAGTGAGGGCTCAGCAAACAAGAACTTAAGGAAGATTTTTGGATTTTTAGACTTTTCATAATTTCAGATGGGCCTTGAGGCTTTTTGGTGCCATAGGCACCTCCAATCTCCACTGTGTCTCTTTCAACTCTGACGCTACCCACTGGGGTATTCAGGGAGTCCTAGGCCAAGCCCCATATGCCCCTGGCAAGATCACATTTGCCACAGCCACAGCAACACCCATTTCGCCCCTGCAAACTGACTTAGAACAATCTTTGGAAATAGCAAGAAGCAGAGCTTCTTAGGTTTCTTCCCCTAAAAGGCAATTCTAGCTAACCAGATTATTTTTTGCCTTCTCTGCTTACCTTAACCACTTCCTGAAGCTCTAGATTTCCTCTTTCTCATGATTTTATGCACTTCTATCCTTTTGTGCCCTAGAGTCTCTTGATCTGAGCACATTTCCTACCACTTTCTTGTCTACCCCCCCTCCCCCGTTCTTCTATTTGTACTCTTTGAACTCTTGTACTCTGTTGTATTCTTTTACCCATCAAGTTCTTGAATCTTAACTTTTCTTCCATGTGGGTCTTACTCTAACCAGAGTATGGCCATGGTCTGATAGCTCTACTCTAACAGCCTTCAACAGCAATGATGATATTTTTACTGCCCCCATGCACCTTGGAATGTGAGGTAGAATCTTACCAGCTCTGCTTGGCTACTTCTGTACAACTTCTTGCCCCTCCTTTCTCAAGCACACGGGCTTCTCTGAGCCACGTTTACCAGGTACCTCTTTATCAGGTGCCACATTCATCACTACCTCTCCTTATTGTGTTCATTTCATAAAAAAGTGCAATCAGGCTCCCATATTCATTGAAAATGTTAGGACCAAGACTTTCTTGTGAAAATTACACCTGTCTCTGTCATCAGTTTTGATAAACTTCAATATCTTACAAATTAATTTACCTTCTCATATTCCTATCACTTCAAACAATCTTTCCTTCAGTTCACCTTAGCCACCAACTTTCATGACCTTAATGACCTAGATCTCATAATTTCCCATGTATTAGTCTATTTTTGCATTGCTAAAACAAAATACCAGAGGCTGAGTACTTACAAAGAACATAAGGAGGCTGAAAGTCCAACCACCAATGCACTATTGCACCAGCTCTTGTGAGGGCTCCCTGGCTGCATCCCATGATGGTGGATGACATAGTGGGTGGAGCCATTGTGAGAGATCATATGGGAAACACAGAGCTAGAGAGTGGAGAGGGGTTGGTTTTGCTCTTTTTTTTCTTTTTTATGATTTATTTATTTTGAAAGTTAGAATTACAGACAGGGAGAGGAGAAGAGAGAGAGAGAGAGAGAAAGAGAGAGAGGGAGAGAGAGAATCTTCCATCTGCTGGTTTACTTCCAGGTCTTCCACGTGGGTGCAGGGGCCCAATCACTTGGGTTATCGTCTGCTGCTTTCCCAGGCATATTAGCAGGGAGCTGGATCAGAAGTGGAGCAGCCAGGATTCAAACTAGTGTCCAGATGGGATACCAGCACTGCAGGCAGAGGCTTAATCTTCTGTGCCACAGCACTGGCCCCTAAGATCCACCTTTTGAAGAGAAGAGTGTTGGAGAGTCTTCACACGTTTTTTAAAACCACCATATCATTTTACAGATAAGGAGCTTGATGTAAACAGGGGTCAAATAATTTGCTTGTTGACACACAGTCTCAAGTGTGAAAGGATTTAATTTCTTGCTCACATATAGTCTTGAGCAGTGGATATTTCTTAAAGGTTTGTAACTCAAAATCTGAATATGCTTCCATTTTATGCCCTATCCTCTTCAACACACAACTTTCAAGGCTGACGTTTTTGCCTGCATCAGCCCTGAAAGGGAAAGCAGAGAATAAAACATGGGCTTTTTAAATCACATAATATTATTTCTATTCAAATCTTCTTGGCTAGAACTCAATCACATGACCACAACCACCTGCAGGGATTATGGGGAAATGTAGCCTAGCTGTGCACTTAAGAGGCTGGCAGTCTCCAAGACTCACAGATCGCATGCTCATAACTGTAACCACTGTGATGTGAACACTTTGAGGTTGTGGCGAATGGTGTCTGATGGTGAAGCAGACAGAATCCGAGCAGCTTCAACAAATAGATACTTTGTAACATTTTAGAATGAAAGTACAAAAACCGTATTGTATACCTTTGGAGTGTTGCAACAGTTGTTTAAAAACTATTCTCGGCCGGCGCCCTGGCTCACTAGGCTAATCCTCCACCTTGCGGCACCGGCACACCGGGTTCTAGTCCTGGTCGGGGCGCCGGATTCTGTCCCGGTTGCCCCTCTTCCAGGCCAGCTCTCTGCTGTGGCCAGGGAGTGCAGTGGAGGGTGGTCCAAGTGCTTGGGCCCTGCACCCTATGGGAGACCAGGAGAAGCACCTGGCTCCTGCCTTCAGATCAGCACGGTGTGCTGGCTGCAGCGTGCCGGTCGCGGCGGCCATTGGAGGGTGAACCAACGGCAAAAGGAAGACCTTTCTTTTTTTTTTTATTAATTTATTTTTATTTTTTTAAACTTTTATTTAATGAATATAAATTTAGTCATTAATTTTTTTAAATTTATTTAATGAGCATAAATTTCCAGCTTGTGGACCACAATAGCCTCCTCCCCGCCCCCCCCCGCCCCGTGTCTTCTCTCCCATCCACAACGCTCCCCTCTCCCACTCCCTCTCCCCTTCCGCTTCACATCACAATTAATTTTCAATTATCTTTATATACAGAAGATCAATTTAGCGTATGTTAAGTAAAGATTACCACATTTTGCTCCCACAAAGAAACATAAAGTGTAAAATACTATTTGAGTACTAGTTATAGCATTAATTAAACACCTAAGAGTAATTGTGTATTAATTACAGAGCTCAACCAATAGTTTTAAGTAGAATATAAAATGCATCTTTTGCATTGTTGTGGCTTCCCCCCAACCTCCCTCCCTCCCGTGGCCCTCCCCTCACCCACTTCCTCTCCCCTCCCCCCCCTTCATCACGTTTCATTTTCGGTTACCTTCATATACTGAAGATCAATTTAGTATATACTAAGCAGGGATTTCAACAGGTTGCACTCACACAACTGAACCAGGTATAGGGTATTGTTCGACTAGTAGTGTTGTTTTTGAGTTTCATAGTTAAACACATTAAGGACAGAGATCCTGCGAGGGGAGCATGAACCCAGTGACTCCCGTTGTTGATTTAACAATTGGCACTCTTATTTATGACGTCAGCAATCACCCAAGACTCTTGCTATGAGCTGTCTAGGCTATGGAAGCCCCTTGAGTTCACCAACTCTGAATTTGTTTAGTCAAGGCCATATCACAGTGGAGGTTCCTTCCTCCCTTCAGAGAAAGGCGCCTCTCTCCTTGATGGCCTGATCCTTCTGCTGGAGTGTTGTTCACCAGGATCCTTCATTTAGATTGTTTTTTGCCACCATGTCATGGCTTTCCATGCCTGAGAGACTCTCATGGACCTTTTAGTCAGATCCGAATGTCCCAAGGGTTGATTCTGAGACAGGAGTGCTGTTTTGGGCATTTGCCATTCTATGAGTCTGCTGTGTGACCTGCTTCCCCCGCAGGATCATTCTCAACCCTTTTGATTCTATCTTTCATTATTTGCTTATACTGGTCTTATCTGTGTAATCTCTTCGACACTTACCCTATCTTTTGGATCAGTTGTGTATTAATATTTGTCTCTTTACCAAAAGGAAGACCTTTCTCTCTGTCTCTCTCTCTCACTGTCCACTCTGCCTGTCAAAAATAATAATAAAAAACAAAGATTTATAAAAAAAAAAACAGAAACTATTCTCACTTTTTCATTTGTTTCTGACTAAAATCATCACTGGATGTGCATATCCACTCTACTATATGTTTAAAGGTAAGTTTTCTAGACCACACGATCTATAAATCCTTAGTTGCAGACCAAACCTCTTCTTTCATCATCAAAACACCCACATAAGATTCATATGAAGTTTTATTTTAGAATTTTTCTACAAAATGAATTCAATTCTCCACTTCATGTACGTGACAATAATGTCCAAAGTCTGTGGATGCCAATGGATCTGTGCCAGTTTCTTGGTTTGTTCAGGAGTTGAGCATCCCTCAGAGACTACCCCCAGGGATTTCCAAGATCCCAGGCACAGTCACATCAGGTGTAGCTGCACCTTGTTGTGCTCAGCAGTAAGTACACTCTGGTTCCTCACCAAGGCACCAGGTACTCTGTTTTAGGCAAGAGGCCTCTGGAGACGTATTATTTCACCATGCTTATCAGTTCCGCCCTGGTGGCTACTCTAAACCCTGGGAGTGCCAAAACTGAACCATAATCTCTGACATTATCTGAACCCAGAACCTCATGGAGTACTTCATGACCCCCTATATTCATTTTCTGGATTTACCACTTGTGGTAGATTATGATATTATTCAGGAAATATTTACCTCTTTCCCTCTGCCTCAAGAAAATGGAATATATCCTCACCCATTGACGTTTGTCCTAGTCACGTAACTTGCTTTAACCTCATGACAAATGGAATGTACTCCCCCACCCCCATCTCTTGATCTTGAGCTTGACTATTGACTTGTTTGGACTTTTTTTTTTTTTGTCTACTTTTTTTTTTTTTAAAGTATCTTGAACTTTATATAGCATATGTTGAGAAATATAATTTACATTTTTTAATTTTTATTTTTTAACTTGAATTTTCACCAACCTTTTGAAATTCCTTGGTATGTAGATTCTTAGTGTTTATTCGTAGATGGTTAGCTCACTAGATCAAGGTCATGCCCAGACACTAGCACTTTAAGTCAGCACAGGAAGTAATTCTCCTGCCATTGGTCTGGTCCATCAGATATTTACATTGCTAGATTAGGTGATCTTTTTTTTTTAACTTTTATTTAATGAATATAAATTTCCAAAGTACGGCTTATGGATTACAATGGCTTCCCCCCCATATCGTCTCTCCCACCCGCATCCCTCCCCTTTCCCACTCCCTCTCCCCTTCCATTCACATGAGGATTCATTTTCGATTCTCTTTATATACAGAAGATCAGTTTAGCATACATTAAGTAAAGATTTCAACAGTTTGCTCCCACACAAACATAAAGTGAAAAATAATAGATGATTTTTAAAATGATGATGAAATCAGATCAGACCTATTGTCATGTTTAATCCCAGTGAGAGTCAAGTTGGGAATTGATAATTTCTTCTTCTTTTTTTTTTTTTTTTTTTACAGAAGATCAGTTTAGTATACATTAAGTAAAGATTTCAACAGTTTGCACCCCCATAGAAACACAAAGTGAAATATACTGTTTGAGTACTCGTTATAGCATTAAGTCTCAATGTACAGCACATTAAGGACAGAGATCCTACATGAGGAGTAAGTGCACAGTGACTCCTGTTGTTGACTTTACAAATTGACACTCCTGTTTATGGCATCAGTAATCTCCCTATGCACCAGTCATGAGTTTCCAAGGCTATGGAAGCCTTTTGAGTTCACCGACTCTTATCTTGTTTAGACAAGGTCATATTCAAAGTGGAGGTTCTCTCCTCCCTTCAGAGAAAGGTACCTCCTTCTTTGAAGACCTGTTCTTTCCACTGGGATCTCACTCACAGAGATCTTTCATTTAGGGTTTTTTTTTTTTTTTTTTTTTTTTTTTTTTTTTCAGAGTGTCTTGGCTTTCCATGCCTGAAATACTCTCATGGGCTTTTCAGCCAGATCAGAATGCCTTTAGGGCTGATTCTGAGGCCAGAGTTCTGTTTAGGACATCCACCATTCTATGAGTCTGCTGAGTATCTCGCTTCCCATGTTGGATCACTCTCCCCTTTAATTATTCTATCAGTTAGTATTAGCAGGTACTAGACTTGTTTATGTGCTTCCTTTGACTCTTAGTCCTTTCATTTTGATCAATTTCATTGATCACTTGGACTGGTGAGATGGCATTGGTACATGCCACCTTGATGGGATTAAATTGGAGTCCCCTGGCATGTTTCTAACTCTACCATTTGGGGCAAGTCAGCTTGAGCATGTCCCAAATTGTACATCTCTTCCCTCTCTTATTCCTACTCTTATGTTTGACTTGTTTGGACTTTTTAACGACACACACAGGAACTTGAAATGTCCATACCAGGTTTAGCTGAACCTACCACTCTCCTATTTTTGCCATGAGAAAAACATACCTTATGTAATGTCTGGTCCAAGAGGAATAAGAGACCCATGGAATATGGCTAGACTTGACCTGAAGGACTGAAATATGTAAATCTGGCCTATATCATCTGAGTGCCAGCTAACCTGCAAGTATATGGGAGAAAAATAAATTCTTATTGCTGCACACTTTATTTTAGGGTATTTTGTATGCAATTATTATATGGCAATTGCTGATAGGGTTGTGTACCATCTTCAAGCCAGTACCTTAGACTGACCAGATGGTAGACATCAATTCCTCCATTCCAATGTCCTTCCATCCCCTTAGACACTCCAGGACCAAGTCAATCAACATGAAACAGAGGCTTGCATTCCATGTGTGCTCTTCTGGGATGTGTTGATGCATTTAGCCAATAGTGCCCAGCGCATGTTCCTCATGAGTCAGTCTGTAGAATTTCTTAAAAATGGAAAGAAAGCTTTGGAACAAGTTTTTACTACCGTCCTACAAATTCAGGCTTAATATTTCCTTTTAGGGAGAAGTTTACTAAAGTTTTCTCTATTTAATTAAGCTCTCTTGAATCATAGGTCTTTTCCGTAAGTGAACACACTGCTCAGGGTTATTGATATCTTTGCTAGCCAATGTTTTACAAAGAAGGCATTTATTTCAGGAATGAACACTTAATTTGGATGAATTTTAATAGCCACAGTGTTTGATTCTGATGAAAATGTTTACGAGCAGAGTTTCTGCTTTGGAACTATTTGTTTCTATTATTTTGACAGAAACAAAATTCGGTTGGTTGTTGTTTGGGATATGAACTTGTTCTCTAAGCATTTTAGCATGAAGTTCAGGCAGGCAGTCACAATAATTCTTCTTCAAATAAACGGGACCTGCCATTTTTCTATTCATTACCTGAATAAGAAAAGTTTAGCCAGCGAAAGAATTTGCAAAATGCTACATCATAAAAACCCTGAAGTAAATCACAAAAAATTACTGCATTGTAAATATTTTGGCAAAGGTTTGGGCAATCTTTTCTTTCTGTAAATACTTGTCTTCATGGCAAAGAAAATTAAAAGAAAAAGGAGAAAATGGCATTGCCTCACTCATATTGGAACAGCAATTGCTATTAAGTTCAGCAAAATCACATTGTATGCTTTATGAGGTATACATAAGGTGGAAGAGTGGAGTGAAATTTCATGCAAACACATTAGGAAACATAAAAGTGACTTATGTAATTAAATCATTTTTTAATCATCAAAATTGAAAATAAGAGAAAACAACTGCTGAAGAATTCCAGGGTCAATCAGCTAAATAAACTAAAGTCATTCAGTCAACTAGCATTGATTGGATTTTGGCAAGATGGAATTGACTTTGCTCCAACTCCACCCACTTCACGAACTAATTAAAAGAGCACATCAGTGACATCTTCAATCAGCTAAGAAAGATAAGTGGATTCAAAGCAATCAGCTGTAAAACTCTGTCAAGAATAGCAATAGATCCTCAAAGAACTTTAGACAGCTTTCGGAAAGTTACTTTTGTCAATCAGAAGAACAAAACTCAGAGCCATGTGCTTGTAATTTGGAGGGACCTTTATGGACAAAGTGGTTGACTTACAAGGAAAAAGAATAGCACACAGCAGCAGAGCATATGTTAGCATCCAAGATCTCACACAGTTTCAGCCTACCTACACACCCATCAAGCAAAAGTCATAAAAATGCTTGGATCTGAATGGCTTGAAGGGTCATCGGGCAAATCATTTAAAATGTCTAGAAATGTACAAGTCCCTATAGTCCTTAAGTGTAATAGAAGAATATTAGATTACCTTTTGCAAGGAGCACTGTCTGTAGATCGGAAAAATACCTTGCATTGTGAGTGTCTCATTCTTTTTACCATCCAAAGTACCAAAGAACATTGTATTCATTTTTGAATAAAGGAATGGATAAAAGCATGACTTTCAGTTCATTTAATGCACTAGAAAGGTTTTTTTTTCTCTGTGTTCCCATTCTTAAAGTACTATAAGTCCATTTTCTTAATGAAAGATGTCTATCTATTCAAATTTCTGTTCTATCAACAATCCTAAGTAAAAGATTCAGGGAAAAAATCTAAAAATAGAAATTTCTACCTTTAATGCTTGGATGAAAGGGGGAGGAGAGGAGGAGGAGGAAGAAAACAACAAAGAGAAAAGACAGAGTGACACAAGAAGAGACTGCTTCTAACACGATGTTAAGTTTTCAGGTTGACTTGATTTAGCCTGAACGTCATTTCTTTATTTTATCTCACTCTCTTTTTCTCTTTCTCCCTTCTGACCTTAATGTCTTCAATTTATGACCCACATCTTCACATTTGTACTTAGGATTACAGTTCTTTGTATGTGTGAAAATAGTTTCACAAAAATATTCTCAAAAAGAGAGTAAACTTCTATTAAATATCTCAACTCAGTGATTGTAGGGTTGCACTGGGGGACAATCAGGACAGCTGGGACAATAGGACATCAGATGTCTCAGAAAAGCATCCCTTACCCACCAGCATGGAAGTACTTCAATGTGGTAGTAACTGCAATAACAGATCCAGTACATGACTGTTAAATGCCAGGGCTGCTTTCTTCTGAGTGTCTGTGCATAAACCTCTTGCCCTGATAAACTCAGTTATAGAAACCAAGGAATTTGAAGCATATACTGAACTTCCAAGCCGAAAGCTGTTATAGATTATGAAGCCCAAGTCCTTGTTTTAGAATAGGGAGTCATATGTGACATTCTTGTGTGCACAAATCTATTTGTGGCAGTTTGGGCCACTGTCTTCTTAAAAAAAAAATCAAACAGGGTAGCTATTACATTTAGCAGATTTTCTATCACTTTGATCTACAGCCAGGGGAAAATCAATTTCAGGTCATTGACTATAGTCTTACTTAAAATGTGGGATGTTATTGGTTCTCATGAAAACACAAATTTCCCCTACAACCCATTCCTCCATCAAGACACTTGGGCAGATAACAATGATTAGCAATTTATACCAGAAGAACTGCTGAAACTCATGGAGAACAATGCCTTTGCAAGTCTTCTTTGGAAATGCTATAGGAAATTAACCAAAGACCACATTGCCCTCCAGTTCTATGTTCACTCCTGTGAAAGACTTGATATTATAGAAAGTGCATCATCTTTGGCAGCAGACAGATATGACACAAATCTCAGCACAACCATTTTCTTGCAGTAAAACTTGGAAAAATATATAATCTATTTAATTCTCATTTTCCACAACTGTCAAATAGGAGCAGTGATACTTGCAGCCTGATTGTTGTGAAAATGAAATAGAATAAGAAATCCATGTGTAACCTATAAGTAACCAACCTCATCTGCCTGTGGCTATGATAATCTTAGATTTTCTTTCCCTGTCCAGACTACTATGGTCTGGATTCTCTGCAAGCATCTGCTGGTAAAGAGCTTCCTCCATGTCCTCTGAGAATCTCCCAAAATCCTGCCTCCTATTTAGTCCAGAACACACCTGTCAGATCCCCTTGACCCTCCTATGACAATCCTTATGAGAAGCTTGACGGCAGCTACTTTCCAGGTGGGGTCTCACCCCCTCCCCCATGATCCTATCATGAGCTTGCCACTCAACCTAATTTTGTAAATCATAGTTGGGAAAGGATTAGGGAGGGTTTTGTTTACCCCAAATGCAGCTGAAGTTTAGAGACTCAGAATAACTTATGAGGGCTATCTTCCTGTATATTTAGATTCCCTCAGTAGGTCAACACCCTGTGTATCTCCAGTCTACCTCCTTGCAAAGAGCCCACCGACTCTCATCCACCAAAATACTCAACACATTCCATTCCTCGAGTTCGAGGCCAGCTTCACTATTTCACTACCCCAACTGGGGTGTCATAAAAGAAAAATGTCTTTCTCTGCAGCAATCCAAGGGCCAGCTTGTGTCCAGAACCAGGTGATTAACAGTGATTTATTTGCCTCTCATTGAGATAAAAACATCACTACATATCGCCCTGGGTATGTAGGCCTAAACATGACATTCATAAGAGTCAAAGGGATATTTCTGACCTATTCATATTTAATAACACCATATGTAGGTAGTTCAGTCTAAGTGACTAAAACCAAAGGCCTGGAACTCAAGAGCATGACTGTGGGGAGCAACTCGGACTAGACTAAGTTACTGGAATTAAGACTTATTCTATGCATCTGCTCTCCCACAATATGGCGCTGGGGAGGAGTAAACAGCTTCTACGCAGCTGCCTCCAGTTCGACCAATAACCTGCAGGAGCTGATCCTGCTCCTGATTGGAGGAGAGCAGCGTGCTCGGCGTGTGGGTAGCAGAGTTGGGATTGGTGGAAGAGGACTATAAAGGAGGAGAGAGACAACATGCACCAGGAACATCTAAGGGGAACATCTGGATAACATCTGAGCAGCCCCCCGAGAGAGCCGGCCGGCGGTGTGCAGCTCCCCCGCGGAAGTGGGGAAAGTGGCAGGGGGAGCCGCCCTTCCACGGAGGTGGAAGGGACGGCACCCAACCCGGGAAGAACCAGCAGCAAACTCAGGAAGGGCCGAGCAGACAAAAGAACAGCGCAGGGTCTAGTGTCATTCCTCCGCGAAGAGGGGGAGCGACACATGACAATGTACATACATTGCTCTTTTCATGGCCGGTCTCAAATTCTGACCTGTGAGTAAAAGCTCAGCTTCGTACAACACTTGAACCCACACCCCCACCTTCACACATACAAACATCCATGCATAGATGTGTGAGCATGCACATAATCAATAAAAGACATGGAAGGGATCCAAAGGCAAATCATAACTTTATCCTAAAAATCAGAAACTTTTTACAAACCCATAAATGGCAAGGTTTCAGCTTAAAACATTTTTTACTTCCTATTCCTGTGTAATATTTGCAGCCATTGTTATTCATTATTATTAGACTAAGTATGATGCAGTACTAGTAACTTATAATAACTAAAAAAATTAAATGGATATCAGATACTGAATCTTATGCGATATCTTAAGAAAAAGAAAAGTAAAATATGACTAAAGTTGCAGGACATGAAGATAAAGAGTTTCCATTTCCTAAGTGTTTATTACAATGCACCTAATCACTACCAACTGCTTTTTAAAAATGATTTATTTATTTGAAATGCAGAGTGATAGAGAAGAAGACAAGGACACATATAGACACGCATACACACACACACACACAGAGGAATAGAGAGAGAGAGAGATCTTTTCATCTGCTGGTTTATTCCCCAAATGCCCATAACAGTTGGATCTGGGCCAGATCAGTATTAGGAGCCAGCAATCTGGATTTCCTATGTGGGTGGCAGGGACTTGTGTGCTTGGATCATCATCTACTGCCTCCAAGTTTGATTGGCAGAACACTGGATGAGAAATAGAGATGGAACTCAATCCAATCCCAGGTACTCAGATATAAGACACAGGCATCCCAAGTGGCACTTAACTCATTGTGCCAAAACACCCACAAAATTTACCAGTTGTTTACGCTCACATAGCAACCTTAAATGTCAAACGTAATTCCCTTTTTATTTATGAGGAAATGAAACAGTGGTGGAGCTAGAATTTATGCCCAACCATTGACATAAAAGCCACCGATCTTTCTATTTTTCCTCCACACATTCTTTGATCTGCCCAGTACTTGGACAGATAAAATATGATCGTGAGGAACATAATGTTAGTGATGATGAAGAAAAAACAAAGAGTGAAGACAAGGGATTTTAATAGCCTTGTGATGATTCACATATTTAATGTAAAAATGTATGCTAAAAGTATTTCCCTTTCCTTTAACTTCAATGCAATAAAAATGAATCCTAAGAATTCATTTATTCATTCATTCATGCATGCAGGTAAGTCAGCCACAGAAGCTACCCTGGCAACTATGGCTTTAAGCATGGAAATACAGGTTAAAAAAAGATAAGATTTCAGGTATTGTTGATCCTGAAGGATGAATGGACAGTGAGCATGCAGACACAGTGTATAAAAAGGCAAAATAGCAAAGGGAAGACATCAAGTTCTGTAAAGACTTTGTACATTTTGAAAATTGTAGCTTAATAGTGATGTTCATACTCTAAAGATCAGTTTCCTTATTTGTGTCTTCAAAATGATAAAAGTATCATTTTGTAAATGTAAGTTGTTGGAGCTATAGAGAATTAGTACTTAGTGCAATTCTTCATCCTTGGTAGAGATGTCTTGTTCATATGAGGTTGGACCAGGGTGACAGAAAAATTGCTTCCCACACCATGGAAGAGAAAACTCAAGTTTCACTGTACTTGGACTTCTGAACCAGTCCTGTGTCAAGAGTTTACTCTGGTTTACACTCAGTAGGATAACTTTAACTGGGGACAGGTCAGTTGCACTGAAATGACACTGAAATGAAAGAGCAAACGTGGGTCTTCAACTTAAAACTACTACATGCTATTGAGAAGAGAACCAAAGGAGAATGAATGTTGGATGCGTTACCAGTGAAAGCCCAAGGCAGAAGACTAGAAAGTTAAAAACTGACTGTGAGGACGATGCAGAGATAGTGGAGATGCAAAATCAGAAAACTTGTCTGTCAACTTCAGATATGAATCATTACTGATGAAGCAAATGCTGTTTCTAGCGCCAAGGAAGTTTGCATCAAGGAAAAATGTTTATTACAATAGTTCAGGTTTTAACTTCAGCTGTCTTATAAATAGCCAGGCCATAGCTAATAAAGAGGCAATTTATGAGTGCCTCCTCATTTTACAAATGAGAATTTGTTTTGATTCTGCAAGTTCCTGGCCATTTTGAAGGAGGGGAAAGTGAACTCAATTAAACCTTAACTGAGTGGTAAATGAGGTGGTGATTCTCTTATGTCATCCACAAGATAATGTAAAAGCAAGAACCTCCAGGGCAATTAGCCCCCTGAGAGACTCTAATATTTCACTAACTCACAGAAATAAATTCTCAGCAATTTGAAAAATACAAACTCTATTAATTGCAGTGTTCACCTGCCCATATAAAAATTGTTTCACATGAATGTGTTTTTTGTCTTTTTCTATCAAGTATTTCTTGAACTTCTTCACAACTTTCAGCCCCTCACATTTGCCTCTGGCTGATTTTAAATTATGCTAATTGGAAGAGGGAAAATGCTAGTAATGGAATAAAATGGAACACTATTTCTTATAGCATCTGGTGCAATCTGAGCCATTTAAAAGTGCATCTTATGGGATAGAGATATGAATAAGCAATGCCAGTCTGATTACAAACAACATGGGTCTCATTAGAATATGTCAATCTGATTGCTAGGTAGTGATACACTGCAGATTACTAGGCCATAATTGCCTCTAACATATTATGTGTATAATATATAGTTTCTCTGGGTATATGTTAAAGCTACTTTCTCTCATAGCTATCTTTTGAAGCTCCTTACAAAGCAATGTCTATATTCTACTAAGTTGATTTTAGCTGGGTCCTTGGGTCCTAATTCTATTTTCTTCTAAGTATTCATCAAGTTTTCTGCAGCAGTGCTGTAAACAAAGAATTATGTCCAGGGTGATTGCCAGAAATAAGATATGTCAGGGATCTATTACCCACTCAACTGGGAGCAGTCAATGGCTCAAGGCACTTCCTCCAAAGGGAAAGGGTAAAATAACTGAGGCAAAGCCCACAATATAGCCAAAGTCTTAATTAGGTTGTTGATTTAAGTGTGTGGTGCATTATTTCATTGTCAAAATCCATTTGGTTCTTTACGATGACTAGAAGAATCCAGACATCTTAGTGCAGGTCAAGACTTTGGCACTTCCAATGTAGTTCATGATATACGACCTCCTGTACAGGCTCTGGGAGCAGGATGCTCAGACTTTCCAGTGACACAGTCTTGCCAGCCTCGCCCTGCAGCTCACATGGTCTTTCCCCAACCAGCACCACAGTCCCTAGACCCTCTCCATGCAATATGCCAAGTCTCCTTTCAGCTGTAGGTCTGGATATGGATAAGTACTTGGAAATGGAAGTCATGGTGATCTGAGATTCAGGAAACTTGAACTCCTTCTATTGACCTTGGAGCTTAAAAAACATTAAATAGCCTTGCCTCTCTTCAAGTTTTCTCATGTGAAACTACAGCAAGGATTTCTAAAATGTGTTTCGGTGAACTTTGATTCTAAGGAGATGTGGAAAGGATTTAATTTTCTTTTTTTTAAGATTTATTTATTTATTTGAAAGGCAGGGTACAGAGAGGTGAGGTAGAGAGAGAGAGAGAAAGTCTTCCACCCGCTGGCCCACTCCCCAAGTAGCCACAATGGCCAGAGCTGTGCTAATCTGAAGCCAGGAGCCAGGAGCTTCCTCTGGGTCTCCCATATGGGGGCAGAGGCCCAAGGACCTGGGCCATCTTCCACTGCCATCCCAGTTCACAGCAGAGAGTTGGATCACAAGTGGAGTAGCTGGGACTTGAACTGGCACCCATATGGATGCCAGCACTGCAGACAGTGGCTTCACGCACTACGCCACAGCACATTAATTTTCAAATGTGTTTGGAAAATGCTAGATTTAACTGGAAAAATTGTTTCTTTATTGAGGTGCTTGTCAGAGTCTTTAATATGCCAGTGTGTTTTATGAACCTCCAAAAAGGGACAGTGAAATGCACCACTGCTCATCAGTCTTATTTGGCCATGGAACCCTTCCTGCCTCAACTTATCATCCAATGAATAATACTCATCCACACCTTACAAATCTAATGCTGTATGTAAATGTTTACCCATTCTCTATAGTACTACAGTTGGAAAGCTTCACTCATTCATCGTGGCCTAACTAGTGCATGTAGACATCTGTGTTGATAGATCCTGCTTTCCATAGCAGTCTTCCATAGATTAGATATCACCGAATTCTCACAATACCCTGACAAAATAGGGAACACCAATTATTCCCATTTTAAAGATGAATAAGCTGAGTATCAGAGAGGTTGTACACAAGATGACCAGCTAGAAAGTAGTCAAGGAAAGGTCTACTTGAAGCTGTTTATTACATCATGTTCTGTCTTTACCTCGGATAATTTTCCTCTTGTCTTGAGAGCCATCTTTTGTTTCTTTTTGGTTAATAACTAGACTCTTTTTTGTCACAGGCCCTCATCAAAGTGAAGAATGGCATGTGAAAAGTGCTGTCCTTGGCTTTTATGCTCAAGGAATAAAAACGATAATTAAAGAAAATCACTACCTCTTCCCCGACTATACATCAGACTGTGGTATCTTAGTGATAATAGATTACACTCTGCTTTTAGCGACAAGTAGAATGTGGAGGTTAATTCTTACAAAATACAGTGTGTTAGATGCACATTGTACTTAAGTTATGGTTTGTTCCACTAAAGCTTACCAAAAACAATCAGCATGACAAATCAGTAAAAAATAAGACACCCATGAACAGAATAGGCAAACAGTGTTTCGGGATGAATGCAATGGCGTATATGCCTGTGAGTGATCATGTGTAACAATGTCACTGGCTGGAACACACTCACCTGACAAATTGTTTAATCAGATAGGATGGAGCAATTTGGGTTCATCATACAACCTGTTAGTGTGTTGTAGAAGTTAGGAACAAATTGATGGAACCTCACTACCTGTGTTAAAATCCCCAATTCCTATTAACAGGGTGTCCTCAAATTACCTATCTAACCTCTCCATGCCTTGGTGTTCTCATGTACAAAATGAGGATGGGAGTATCTCTGTCATAGGCTGTTTGAGAATTTAGGTAAACAGAACTTTTTGTCATAGCTGGAAGATGGTGCTCAAACATGCCAAAAGGAAAGGAATGAAAGTCTTTAGCCTGGTCTCTAGTTCCGATTGTCATGAAGCTTCAGAACCAATGGCTTGCCCATCTGACAGGGTTCATGGAGCTGAGGAATCAGATGTGGGGTGGCTTTGTGTATTCCACTGTATCTTTGTTTTCGTGGAAAAAAGTAATGCTTCACATATCTTGCCAAGGATCAGGATTAAGTATATACTCCCTTAGCCCTTCTCTTCTCCAAGGAGATTCAGTGACTAAGGCAATTTAAACCCCAAAAGGCATTGTGTATAAACAGATTGTGACTAAAAAAATCACAGATATCTGGGATGCAAAAAGGAAAATTCAATCCTAAAACATCTGGATGGAGGATGGGAATGCAAGACTGAGCACTCTCATGTTTCTCTAGAAGTCTTGGAAATGACCTTAGATGTGTTCGTGGGAAACAACAAAGCTTCTAGATGCACTGACATTTCCAGCATACTTTCCGTGACCTCCCATAGGTGCCCGATTCTCCTTTGTAGTTGTGCTAAAGACTGGCTAGCTGTTCTACAAGTTCAAGTCCTCTTCGTACGCACAGAAGACATTTCCTAGCTTCCTAGCATTTATGCTTGACCATGTAATTGGTTTCTGGCCATTATGATGAGGAGTAGGAACAGAAGTCCTTTACAATCCTGGCCCTAAAGCTTTGCCACACAGTCTACATTCTTTTCTCCTCACAGGTAACCTTGGCTGTATGGCTGTATCATAGGAGGGAAGGAGCTTGGATCCATTATTCAGCAGTTGAAAAGTTGCCAAGAAGTTCTTCTGGGTCTTCATTAGGTTTTGATGAGAGCTAGAAGTAAACTTCCCATCTGTTAAACCCTGGTGAACATTCAGTCATTTATTACAGAAGCTACCATTCATTACTCCAAATAATATAAAATCTCATATTAAACTGCATGGAAATCAACCTCAAAATTACTGGTAAGATTGCTTGTGGTGATTGATACCATTCTCCTAGCTCATTATAGAAAATGTAGGAAAAATACATTATTGGTTAACTTTCTGTCTTGCTAAACAAGGAGCAGGCGGGGGAACTGTACCTTTCAAATCATGAATATGCTGCCAACTAACCTATCTCTTGATATAACTGATTTTAGAGAGTAGTTCAAGTAAGAAATAAACATGAAATGCAAAATATGACCCAGATTCTGAAATTCTGTTATTTCAAGACCAAAGCACTAAATGTTATGTCCCTGGTCCTTTGAAGCAAAGTGCTCTTAAGAACTTTAAATAGTTTACTGAAATAAATCTTTTTAAAGTGATTTATTTATTTATTTAAAGTAGCCAGAACTCAAGCCAAGCACTCTGATATAGGAATGGGGGCATGCAACGCTTAAGCCCATGCACCGTAATGCACACCCTCTATAATGAATGTCGAGCCTGGCTTTCAAAAGTTAAATTGATCAAATAACATAAGGACAATAGATTTTAAATTGTGGTCTTTAATGGTTTTATAAACCAAATCAACTTTTAATTTGAGGAAATTTTCTGAAATGTCCTCATCAAAATGCATACACAGTTGTGATCATCAAAATTTGTCAGTGCTATGTACCATCTAGGACCTCTTGGAGCTCCAACGCTCCCGTAAGTTTCCATAAACTCCAGGTTAAAAGACCTTGGTAGGGATGGTAGATGGGGCTTGGATCAATGACAAAGACGTAAAACAGTACACAGTTAGGGATGGTACAGAAGAAAGTTTGTACCATCAGAAAGGCTACTGAGAATAACTAACCATTTGTTGAATTCTGGCTACATGCTACCGCGCTAAACATTTTCGTATGTTTAATTTTTGTATAAAAATCTGTTGGCATGGTTATTAGTTATATACACAAAGAAGTGGGCAGAGGAAACTTAGGAGACTTGGCCTAGACTGCATAAATAGTAAGTGGTAGAGCATGAATTCCAACCCAGGTCCATAATCTTAACTACAATGGGACACAGGATCTTGGAGACTGAAAGCTGTATTCTCAAGGGTGGGGGCCACTTGGAAATTAATGCTTTTTACTCTCCGAATAAGTCTGCTCAGCTGGAATTGAAGATTTTGTGTTTGAATCAAGTGACAACCAATAAGAAATTCAGAAATATCATAAATGACAAAGATTATTGAAAAGAGACAACGAGATTCCAGGTTTGTATACGGCAACTACTTTATTATATTCAAATGCAAACTCTTTGCATTTAGTTTGCTATTTTACAATTTTACAAACTAGGTATAAAAGACCATAAATAAATGACATAAGTTATGTGTACCTAAAGTTCATGAAGGGAAGAAAAATACCTGGACAAATTAAAACAAAATAGAAAATCTATGTCTAACTCAAGAGATAGCTCAAATTTTGGAACATGTATGAACCAAACAAATGCTCTGTTAATTTCTTTTTCAGTATGAACTAAATTATAATATGCCTTATACATTCTGATTTTAACCACAGTCCTTGCATATTCCAACATACTTGGAGTGATACAAAAAAATAAATGCACTCTTCAGTGTGTATTGATGCTTGATGTTGCTTGGACAATGTTAAATAAGTGAAAATATTGCTTCTAGAATTTTCCTTTACGGGTCAAAATTTAAGTGTCTTCAGACAAATATTGAGGCTCTACGTGTGTATGGATTAATACACATATCCTTCACAGATTGAATACATGGTCTCAGAACACACACACCAGCAGTGTAGTGAGCACAATCTTTCTTTAAAATAATAACTTTTTTAAACACACCAGAACATTTCATTCTTAGGATTGCCAAAAAATAAGTTGGGGCCAGTAGACACATGGTGAAGCTACTTGATTCGGTGCAGGAGAACAGCTTCAAGCTGCTTAGTAGAAGATCTGAGTATGATCTGGTAATCTAGCTCACTTGGTTGGCTCATGGGCTAGTTACAGACCCTGAAGTTGGCCTCCTACCCCTGACTCTGGGAAAGATGATCTGCTTGGAGATTCAACCTCTTTTCTTTATACATATTTTTTAGGCATTAATGCATAGGCACATCCCTTTAAAAATATATTAAGGTCCCCCAAAAGGGGTGAATGAACTTTGTCATTTGGGCATAGTTATGAGAATACAATGCCACACACCCTGTCAGAATGTAATAAATATTTATTGATGATTTTCTCTACTTACTCAACAATACATGACTCAGAATTGTTTTTTTCCCCATTTTTCCCTGATTTGATGTTATAGCTTATTTAAATGGCCATAGTTTCTGCAACCACAGCTTAGGCAGCCACTTAGATTATGGAAAATGGCAGTATGTTGGCTGGAGTTTGGTACACAGATCATTTCAATACTGAAATCTTCACACTACAGAACTCAGATTCTAGAAGGCTGATATACTTTTGAGGGTTACAGGAGTTCACTGCATATTAGTTACAGAACTTTCCATGTAACTTGGGATCCTGAAATTACTTGAGGCCATTCCATCCCAACTACATAAACCCCAAGAGTCACTGGCATGTATTTTTCTGTGACATTGGGAGACAAAGTATTAATCCAGGACACATTATCTCAAAGCTGACACACATATCCACGTTCATCTCCAAAAAGTATACGAATTGCATATATTTGTTCGCATTCAACAAGTCCATTTATGCAGGAAAACAAAGGCTACTTGTACTCCATATGGGGTTACCAAACAAATTCCATCCCCTTCTCTGTCTCCATCAAGAAACTGGTGATTCAGATGAGTTCAATCAGAATTCATGATTTTGATGACGGGTTGCCACCTGGATGGATTTATATTCTAAAATTACTTCCACCATTAAGGTGAAATTGCCTCTGTCCAAAGCTGTGGAATTACTTATTAAGGTTAGTGTGGCAGCTACAAAATATACTTATAGATACAGACTATTTAACACTTCTGGGTTGTCTTTCCAAGGGGACAGGCATGGTCTCCAGGCCTACTATACCACGTGGCTCTTCATCTTGGAATTGGTAAGAAACCAGAACTCTCCAGGTGTAGCATTCCACAACATTCACAGGCAGTTCTAAGCATGAGGTTATAATCGCACACACGCACACACACACGCGCGTACACACACACTCACACCTATGTACACACATCAAAAGAGATAGTCAGCTCATATTTAGTCTAGGAAAAAAATATATTTATATCACTGCAATGGCACACCCTGGGTAAAATGTTACTTCAGCAATGCATATCATAGGCAGCTCATGGAACTGGCTTTGTTTTGTGTGGTGGCACCTGACCTGGTGTCCATGAAACCTGTAGCCTTTGGTCACTAGCTGCCACCCCAATGCAGCAGTGACGTACAGGAATGAACTATGGAAATACATATAAATAAAACCACAAGGAGTTCGGGAACAAGGGCTCTGCAGAGCTGGTGCTGCAAGACAGTACATTCCTCAGTGCAACTGGAGAACAGATGCTGAACCTTCAACGTTTGCTGTTTCTTTCACTGGGAACAAGGAGTTGAGAATCATACACTTATTCTTCTCAGGTGTAGGTGCTGGTCATCAGTGTCTTTGCCCCAGAACTGATGAAACATGTCCAGGAGGAACTGAGGAGGGTGTGTTCTGTTTTCTTCCATGGGCTTTGTAATCAACAGGAAGGGCTGTGAGGCCAAGACAGAAGAATCTACTCCCTGCAGAAAACAAGAACAAGACTTCAGACAAAATACCAATTGATATTGCCAGCCAATTGTTAACCAATATTGCTAGAAAGAACTCAGGTTCCTAGATGTTGGTATGTCTCAGTGAAAGCAGTTCAGGAGAGAGATCACCAATTCTTAACTTTCCTCCCCCGAAAAATAATAAATATACAAACAAACAAAACAGTTTACAAATCTGAATCCGACACTATTTTTATTCCTATCACATGGGTAGGCAGTTAAAACACAGAGGCTGAGGAATCTGCCAAAAGTCACACATTCTGAAATAGAGAAGCTGGGATTAGAACTCTCCAAGTTTGAGTCTACACTCATGATGCTGAGGTCTCTCTTTGAAATGAAAATCCTGAATTTGTTTTGTTTCACAATCCAGCGATAGTCAACAATTATTGAAAATCACGCAAACTAAAAGATAAAAAGCACTAGGTGTGTCTCTTAAAAGGAAAGTAACCTCTAGGAGCTTAGAGTCTCTAACTTAGAGAAGGATCCATACAATCTGCATGTGAATAGACAGGCAAGCGACTTCCTGGGCTCAAACCTCCCCCGCCACAAGTGATCAGCCATAACCTAGAGTCCTAGACCATGGTCTAGAAATCAGCAAGACTGGCACAAAACAAGGGGATCACTGTGCCTCCTCATTGTCTTCTCATTTATCAACTAATCAACTTAAGCAAAAAGAAGCAATTTCCCTTCTTTTGTTTGTGACAAATGACCTTTGTGATTGCTTCCCGGACTCTGTCTCCCTCCACAGGGGCCACGTTTAGCCACTGGTGGCACCAAATGATTAAGACCAAAAGGCATCTTTACGGATGATTTTGCTTATTTTATCAAACCAATTACTTGCATGTGCGTGTGTTTATTATTTAGAGAATAATAAAATTTAAATTGATTGCGGTAAATGACCACATTTCTACTTGTAGAAAACATTTTAATTTATTTGGAAGAGAAAGAAATAAAAATTTCTCATAAATTATCCTGATAGAAATTTTTTAACAATATAAAATGAGAGATGTGGGTTGGGGGAATTCAGTCTCTTCAAGGAACCACTTGTCAGCACTAATGCTGTTCATTTTGACAATTAACAAAAAATGAAAGATCAGATTACTTTTTCCAAAGATTTCCTCTCTAGAAATAAGCAAATCTTTCAAATGTAGTTTTTGAAACCTGATTGTGCAGGCATTTCATTAGGTAGGCATGTATTTAGATGAAAGATGAGGAAAATATGAAAATGACCTTAAAATCCTAGAGTATATAACCAACACTTGCGGACAGGTCAACTTTTTGATGTTTTGTTTTTGCTACTAGAAACGCTATACTTAGAAGAAAAAAAAAAGTGATCTCACAAACGTATTTATACTCCTTCAGTCGGCCAAACTCCTTCTTCACTTAATGCCTGAATATAAATACATATTACATAGATATATGAATAATACTAAGTGGGCCATTTTGGGATTTGAAAATGATTGGATGCTTGAAGTGAGAAATGTGGTCATGTGAATGTTTTTTATCAAGTTGACGCCAGAATAAGGTAAGCCCTTTCTTCTCCTTTAAACTTAAGCAACTCCTTAATCATGGGAAATTTCTTGAATTCCCAGGCCAAAGCATGAGATCACAAGTTAAAATTTATATGGCTACATCAACACAGAATTTTTCCTACAGTCATGAAGGTATGTCTTTACCATCCAGTGCCTTCATTGCAATGGAGTTTTACGTCTGTGTGCCATTGTCTTTCCAATTATAAGTTTCATAAATGTTATGGCTTGATACTACATGTTTGTCTTACAGGAATAATTTGTTAGGTCTACCACCTTCTGTATAGTTACCCCCAAACTCTCATAAATCCTTTTAGTGTGAAGAAGCGTCATTCGTGTGGCCCTCTGCCATTGAACTTCATTTCACCCTGATCTGATGCATTAGGATATAACATTTGGGATCACAAATGAAAGATGGATGAGTAACACTTGGGCTGGCGTGGTGGAAGATTACACCTGTGGAGCACACTGCGTTTTACATCAGAGTGCTTCACATCACTTAGCGCAACACTGTGTGTTAGCAAAGGTGTTATTTTTGAGATATCATTATCTTTAATTTACAGGTGGAGGAACAGAGTTGTAAAAAACAAACTGGTGCAAATTTCTCTGTGTCAACATTTCAGTTGCTTTTGAATCCATATTTGTCCAGATGCCAGAGTCAGGCTCCACACCCTGGGAAACAATGCAGCATTTCTATTGTTCTCACATTTCTCTGAGTGGAGATCATAAACACTTTTACTGTTACTGAGCATAATTTTAGGCACTTAGAAAGTAGTTTTTCCTGTTTACACTGACCTTGACTCTGCTACATGAGTATACTAAAACTGGTAAGATTCAGTGGTATTTGAAAGAGATAAAATTTCATATCCCACCACTCCTTTAATCCTCACCTGATATTGCATTTATGGCAATACCTGTTGAGCTGTAACAAGGGGACTCCAACATAGTGCATAATGTTAGCTTGTTAGGATACTTTAGAATTGACAACTCTTTCTCTAGAACCGTTCTGCTTTGAATACGTTCAATGAGTAGAAAAATACCTGAAGTCTTAAGTGGTTAACTTTAAGAAAGCCAAACTTAATTATTCAACATGTAAAAGGTAATGTTCTGATATAACTTAAAATAGAATGCCATGATGCTCTCTTATTGGAGACTGAAAACAAAATACTCCATAGTTCTGCTGAAGGAAACAATATTAATAATTTTTAAAACAGCAAGCAAAACTTACATTTGTCAACTTTAATATGTGCATATCCCTTAACACCTAGACTTCAGCAAAAGTGCAGATAAAACAAAAAACTGTAAGTCATTTTAAAAACAAATTTTACATGCCTTGCGAACAGAAAAGCTTTTACAACCAATGTTGCAAAAAAGGTTTTTACTAAAGTGTCATGATTTGACAGCATCAAATTTAGCATTCCTTGCTCTGTAAGAAAGAGCTTTCAGGATAAAACAAAAGAAAAAAAGGTCATTAAAATCAGTCAAGCTCTTGTTTAAAGATGATAAAAATGGAAGAGTTAAAAAGAAGAAAAAAATGTTCAAACTTTCTGAGTCTAAAGTTAGGCCCTTTGTCTCTAGGAATAAATAAAATCATTTAATTCAATTGTTTCAGGAAGAAAATTCACAGACCAAATAGAGACTTTGGGCTTATGGTCAGAAAGCACATTTTTAAACAGGTCACAAATGAAGAATTCAAAGTGAGTTCCGAGTCTCACCACTGACATTTTGTTAAATCCTCTTTGGTCCCTTTTGTCTACTACAGGACAGAAAATGAGACTGATGGAAGGGACTTCCCAATCAAAGCAAACTCTGCAAAGCACACAGGGCATGTGACCCCACAAGATTAGGCAGCATGTTCCTGAGGTTACTCCATTGCCCCCAGAAAATGCTAAGCACATGTGGCATGACTGAAAGGCACCAAAGGACAAGAGCAACCCATCCTCCAAACCTGACCTCATCTAACCCACGTTTCACTTTTTCCTGGGAGAACAGCAGAGGAGCCATACTGCTATTTTAACTCCTCTCCTGTCATTAGGAAAGGGCTGTCGAGGCTGGCATCCTGGCTCAGCGGGTTAAGCTGAGGCCTTTAGATGCTGGCATCCCATATGAACACTGATTTGTGTCCCAGCGGCTCCACCTCTAATCCAGTACCCTGCTAATGTGCCTTAGAAAGCAGCAGAAGGTGGCCCAAGTACTTGGGCCCTTGAGACCTGTGTGGGAGACCCAGATGGAGTTCCAGGCTCCTGGCTTCAGCCTGGCCCAACCCTGGTTGTTGTGGCCACTTGGAGAGTGAACCAGCAGATGGAAGATCTCTGTATCTCTCCTCTTTTCCCTTTAACTCCACCTTTCAAATAAATAAATAACCTTAAAAAAAAAAAAAAAAAGGACTGAAATCCTGAAACAAAAAACCAAAACTACCCAGTAGATATCATAGAATAATGTTCCGTGTTCCAAATGAGATCAAGTTTGCAAGAAGAAATAATTCATTGAAAAAATATTCACTCTTGGTTCTTCTGACTCACCTTGCAGGTGAAGGGTTCCATCTCCAAAGCAGGGAAGCGTGGAGGTTCCCCATCCAAGATTGTCACAGCCCACTATCCATAAGGTAGTTACGATAAGTTTGTAGAGTCCCAAAACAAGACTTTATATGGCACAGCCTCAGGCCCAAAGAAAACAAGCCTCATTTGTCCAGTTAGGAGTTTACAGGGCTTGGGTTTCTGTGTATATATCTTTAAGATGCATTTCTGTTTCTTCCTAACCCCGCCTGTCACAGCAATCCACCAGGTGGCCCGGGCACTGAACAGGCCACATGGAGGAGGAGCCACGCATGCTATTTCCACCCAGGTTCTTTTCCACGGTATGAGCCAAGCCTTCAAAGCTACAGCCAAGTCCTTCAGCAATGTTGCTGGGCATGGTCTTCATTCCAGTGAAAGAGAGATGACTGTAATTTATGCCACAAACAGAACTGACGGTTGTAATTCCAAATGCAGAGAGGATCAAGAGCATCTCCGAGCAGCTCAGTGTCTGGCAGCAAAGACAGCATCAGAACCGGGAGGCAGTGCCCTATTTATATAGGTCCATGTATTTTACAGACGGATGATGGACAGAAGCACTTCTGAGAAACAATTTGTTCCAGGTCTGATTCCAATGACTGCCTGTCATTTCTGTAAGCCCCACAGTCTCAGCAATCTGTACACCAAGCAATGCTGCAGATTTTTTTTTTCCTTTAATTTCAGAGGGCGAAGACGAAGTAAAAAAAGTGCAGTTCTTCAATTAAAGTGCATGGATGAGGTAAACTAATTTCAAGAGTTTTGAGTTTGTTCAGTACTGGCTCAGACAGGAACCATTCTGCCATGCATCTGCTGCATTTGGGTCCGCATCGCCTGGACACTGCTCAAGATCTTATTCTGGTGGGTGATAGCTGTGATGCCAATTCTTGACAGGTCACTGTACAGAGGGTGAAAAAAAGAGGGGCAGACAAAGTCAGGAGGGCTGAGTATGGCTTTTTCCCAGCTGCATGCAGACACACATTTGAATCAGCCACAATTAATACAGCACAACAAGGCAGGTGTATTACAATGTTTACTAAAGCAATTTAATGCAACAATGTAGGCGCTTCAAAGAGTCTGTGTAAAATTACACTCAATCAAAATGAGAGGCATTCCAGTTTTTTGTTTGTTTGTTTAAATGAGTAGGATGATTATGCAGCTCAAAGCAAAAAAGAAAAATACTATTAAATCTAGATTTACCCTTTCGTGTTACATCGCTGAGTACTTACTCCTGGTTCATGTGCACCACAGCCTCTAGTGTGGTATAACCAGCAGCTGTGAAGTTATCCTTATACCGGTCCATTTTAATGGCCTGCAGCCAATCGCCCACTGATACCACGGCAGAGAATTCAGGGGAGCTTGGATCCAACAAGGCAGTGTTCGGTCTAGAAAGGGAACAAGTATGTATAAAGAGACAGGAGCTATCAGTAAGACTCATAAGTTAGCTGGCCTGGACTAAGCAAGGAACTTAAGCCAAGAGAAAGTCTTATGTGGAATAATCATCACGTGGAATAATCATCACCAAATGTAACTTTGTGACATTTTTCATTCTTCATTTCATAAAGCTGCTAATCATGTGTCTATCACCCAACCTGCTTTTAATGTCACGTCCTGCATTTGTTTTATGTGGCCCTCTTAACGTGTTAATGCTCATAGCGTGTCTTTCAGTATCTAGTCTGGGGTAAAGATTGGGGAGCCCTTGTGGATAAAAACTGTTCAATCTTTGGGGGAAAGAATCTGTTCCTTGCTAGCACCGAATATTACAGACGTTGGCTCAGCAACTATGGAAACCCTACTGAAGTATGAGTAAAGAAAACCGCGAGCTTGCAACCTGCCAGACTTGATGGAAGCAGAGAAAACAGTGGACGTTCAAATCTCGCATGCTTCCAGCCAGGTCTGCAGGCAGGCTCAGTGCATTCAAACAAACTTGGGACAGCAGGGAGTTAATCCCCTCTTTAATCAACCCATGCCTGACCAGCACGTGTGCCAAGACTGGCAGAAAGAAGGGCCACTTTGATCACTGTTTGGATTGTGGAATGTGCTTCTCGTATTCCCTTGCTAGGGTTCCTAAATAATGGCTGCAGCAAATTCAAAGCACTTCTTATTAACCTATTTATTAGTTTACTCATTTCCTAGGCCAGGTGTTTTACATTAGGTCACTACCAAGAGTGACTATAGACAGGAATTCTATCATATTCATGATATTAATTATATGATAAATTATTTACTTACAGAAAATACATATCAAGATAATTATAGTCATCTTCATTAAATGATTTAATAATCAGAAGGTAGACTTCCATTGGGGTATTTTACACCACCTTTATAATTACCTGCGTAGCAACACCAGTACTTTAAGTTATATTTTCTCAAACTTCCCCTTTCCCTTAAAAAATCACAGAATGTGTCTGGTTTTAAGATTTTGATCTGATTTTCATCCTGAGTTATGTTTGAATACATTTAAATGAGAATTATATTACTAGTGATTTCAGCCAAAAATTATTTTCATATAAAAACAAAATTAAGTGAATGTAAAGCCTT
Organism: Oryctolagus cuniculus; assembly: GCF_964237555.1. Lineage (NCBI taxonomy): Eukaryota > Metazoa > Chordata > Mammalia > Lagomorpha > Leporidae > Oryctolagus > Oryctolagus cuniculus. Next base: position 18,024,984 of record NC_091434.1, on the reverse strand, counting down.
GATTAATTTTGTAAGAGAAGATTTCATTCAATTCCAGTTTAAATTCTTATTTACATTGTTTTAATTTGCATTATTTCATTTTACATAAGTATTTTAATAAATATTTGCTTTAATGAACAGTTGTGTGTCCAAATGGTAGCTTGTCTTTGTGACCTTTCTTTTGTGCTGGTCATTCCTTTTTTTTTTTTTTTTGGACAGGCAGAGTGGACAGTGAGAGAGAGAGACAGAGAGAAAGGTCTTCCTTTGCCGTTGGTTCACCCTCCAATGGCCACCGCGGCCGGCGTGCTGCGGCCAGCGCACCACGCTGATCCGATGGCAGGAGCCAGGTACTTATCCTGGTCTCCCATGGGGTGCAGGGCCCAAGCACTTGGGCCATCCTCCACTGCCCTCCCGGGCCATAGCAGAGAGCTGGCCTGGAAGAGGGGCAACTGGGACAGAATCCGGCGCCCCGACCGGGACTAGAACCCGGTGTGCTGGCGCCGCAAGGCAGAGGATTAGCCTAGTGAGCCAATGGCGCCGGCCCTGTGCTGGTCATTCCTATCAAGTCCAATTTTCTGAGTAAAAATCTTCATATGTTTACAGTAAAAATCATCAACTTTCAATTTCTGTCTCAATTTTAAGACAATAGCAAATATCACCATGTGGCATTTTAGACATCCAATTGTGTATTAGATGTACAGCAAGAATATCTGTTTTTAGACAAAGACTAATAGAGTGCATTCCCTTCTAGCTGCAACTCAGGAGCATTAACAGAGCAAGATGTAGGCTCTGAGTACCTGAAACAAGGTCACAATGACCTTGGCATGAAAATATCTTCATTCGCTATCAATTAACTCTAAGGGTCATCCTCAACCTTGTTCTGAAAGTCTGAGTGCTCTTTGTGGAGAACACTGTGACATTTGCCTAATTCTGCATTGAATCACATACCAGGTTAAACCACATCCTATCATCAGCAAGCACTAATAAGCATCAAAGTTATGTTAGTGTCATCAATGGGAAAATAAGAAATAAGAAAATATCCAATAATTTAATTTGCGCTACACTTTGGTACAAAGCAGACGTTATGTAGTATTAGTGGGTGAACAGCATATGCTATTCCATACCTAAGTATTCACTTTAGGACCCTCAAACAAGATACATGGGCTCTGGAGCTGAAATCGAAAAGGAGGCAGAGGTTTACTTAGGAACTGAAGAAGCTCACAGGACTTGGCAAGGAGGCCCTGTCCTCATCTGTTTCACCCTTGTGGAGAAGAGAAGAGCAAAACACAGCCCCAACTGTTAGGATATGCTTGTTTTTTTCAATTCACACAATTACCAAGTGGCAGTGATAAGATATGAATTCAGCCCTTTTCAATGTTATTTTTTAAAACACCACTGGTTAGTGGTTAGTGTAAGCTGACTTAGAATGCTAACATTTCACAGTGGAGTGCAGAGTTTGAATTCTGGCTGTTCTGTGTGTTTGATTCAGCTTCCTGCTAGTGCATCTGTGAGGCAGTGGATAATGACTCCAGTACTTGGGTTTCAGCCACCCACATGGGAGACCCAGATGGGGTTCCTGGCTCCTGGCTCTGGCCTGGGCTAGCCTTGGGTGTTGCTGGCATTTGGGGAGTGAACCAGCAGTTGGAAGATATCTCTATCTCTCTGTTTCCCTTTTTCTCCCCTGCTCTGTCATTCTACCTTTCAAATCAGTAAGTAAATAAATCTTTTTAAGCTTTTTTATACACTGGTCAATGATAGGGACTGGAAAGAGCCTGGAGGGGAATAGAGGGCATTTCTGGTGTCTACATTCTTTCTGTCATATATTGCAAGAATGAGCACAATCCTTCTTCTGTTCTAGGATTTTAAAAATGTATTTATTTAATTTTAGTGAAATATTTGGGGGGAGGGAAGGAGAGAGAGAGAGAGAGAGAGAGAGAGAGAGAGAGATCTCACTGACTAATACACTCTCCAAAGACATTCAACAACTGGGACTGGGACAGACTGAAACCAGGAGCCAGAACGCCAGTCCTGGTCTCTTAACATGGGTTGCAGGGACCCAGGTACTTGAACATCACCTGCTGCCACTCAATGTGTGCATAAGCAGGAATCTGGAGCAGAACAAGGATTTGAAGTCAGGCACTCCAATATAGGATGCAGATGTCCCAAATGCTGTGCCAAATGCTCCCTCCTCTAGGATTTTTAGGCTAAATTTTCAGGGCAAAGATCAGAGGAAAACATAGACCCCATGAGTACTCAAAGGGCTTGGATACTGTGAGAAAAGATATTTTTCTTTTAATTAAGGGTCATGATGAAACAGAAATTTTTTTAGAAACTCCAATTTGGAATTCAGTGGGTACATCAACTCACAAAGGCCCAAGTCACCTGGTCTTATTATGCCTGTCTTCATAAATAGTCTAAGACGGATGATGTATGCCTTCTCCGATGGGACTGGCATCTAAGCACCACAACCTGACAGCAGTTAAGCCCAGTCTCCAGGTCGAGAGTTCCTACTGAATTATGAGATTGAATTATAATATCTTTATGTTACTCCTAGACTGACTGATACGCTTCTTCATATTGCCCTGTTTCAATGAAATAACTACCTCTTGCACAGGCAGTTCAGTCATTTTAGTTTTTAAAACCCTTCTCAGACCTTCATCTGCATGCTTTGTAAATTGGTCCGTCTGTATCTTGGCCCTGTGTCCTTCTACTCTGAAAGACTCAGAAAAAACAAAGCAGAAGAACTGAAACCCAAGGAATCTCTTGCTATAATTAACATCGAGTAGTCCTTTTAAAACTGCAGAGCTTAAAGAGTCCTCTCTTACTTCCTACTATGCCAGTGTTCCCTTCCTTTTTCCAAAGCACAACCCATCCTTCTTCCTAAATTTTTAGGAACAGCATAAAATAAGCATTTTGGTCACTTTGTTGTTATTTTCAAACATTTTCTTTTCTTACTATTAATTGAGGCTCCTGGAAATGGTGAACAGAACTACCTTAAATACTCCACTAATTGAAAAAGCAGCCACCTGCATGGCAGAGAGCTGTGAGATGGCTGCCAATGAAAAGGCAGGAGGAATTAAAGGGAGTCACCACTTGCCTGCCACCTCTGATATATTCTTTCATACATCACCATTAAGCAAGCACGGCTAACCTGGAACTCTCCGTCCCTGTCCTCTTCAAGCTGTTGGGATTGCGGATGAGTTTGTCCAACATGTTGACAATCTGCCCAAATTTAGGCCTGTCGCTTCTCTCCTTCTGCCAGCAGTCCAGCATCAGCTGGTGCAGTGCAATGGGGCAGTCCATCGGAGGGGGTAGCCGATAGCCTTCCTCAATGGCTTTAATCACCTATTGAAGACAACAGGATGCTATGTTAAGCTGCCAGGCAAGCTGTTGTTAGAGCTCACTCTCCTGACTGGCATGTTCTTCTCCATTCAGCTGCCAGAGAGCTTGAGCACCGGAACAGCTCCAAGTCCTTCCCAGAAACCAAAGCCGAACCTCAGTATTGCTGGCAACAGCAGAGGGAAGCCAGCTGTTGCTGCGAGGTGTTCTCATGGCAAGCAATTCCAATCTGAACTTCTCACGTGAAAACGTATAAACGTTCCAAAGTAGTTAGGACCCACTGATACCTACGACATGGCATCAGACCTTTGGCAATGGCCCTCGGACATCACAAGGTCCTGCCCTCTGCTCCTCTCCAATCTTCCTTTCAGTATCATCATCCCCAAAACACTCACAGCAACAGAGACTCTGATCTAGTGCTAAAGACCTCCCTCCAAAAGCAATTCATAGCTGTCTCCAGACGGAATTCCCTTTGCATTATTTGAAGCCTGTGTCTTCTTGCTCAGACTGTTGTGGGTCAACACCAGCGCCCACCTTCACAAGTCCATTTGGAAGACTATAACCTCAGAAACCAATTCGGTATCTCATTCTGGGTCTGTTTGCTGTTCATGGATGCCATTAAAGATGCAAGTAGATTTAATTTTAAGTAAGTGTTAGGAAAAACAGAAAACTAGAAGGAAATGACCCCCTTTTAGGGCATTAACATTTTAAAGGAGAACCTTCTGCAGCTAAGGAAATAAGTTATAATGGCAGACGGTAATTGCTTTATTGCCCAAGAACATCCAAAGTGGTGTTCTCACCTAATCAGACTTAAACAATGCTAGCTGCTAGAAGAACAAATAGTGGCTTCTGCTGTCTCAGAGACCGTATTAGATTATCCTGTGGTGGGTCTCTTGACTGCTAACAACTGGCCTTCAACAGAAAACTTCATTTGGACCCAGTTTCTGTGTTCCAGAGTGATGGCTGTCTTTTTAACCAGCATGTTGCTTCAGTTTAATGAACGAACATTTTGTGATTTATTAAGCCTTCTGATCCTTTTCCTCCCATGTATCTTGCCAGGATCTTGCTGTACTATATGATCTACTCCTTCTAAGAGAATTCTCTGTGCCATCTCACTGAACCCTATTCTACTTCTAGCAATTATGCAAGGTCAATTTGATATTCTGGCTTTCTTTTATGTTTCCAGGTACATGGTATTGACTCTGGACTTGATGAAAAGATTTTACATTGAATTGATGAGAATGCAAACAACACTGGACTGATGCCAGGGTAACTCAACTTGTTATAACCCCTCAAACATTAATAAGCTCCTTATCCACCGCCAGCTTGGGAGATGACTCATGGGTTAACAAAGCATATTTTCTCATTTTACTGCTGAGTATTTTGGGGGTGCTGAGGACTAAAACAAACAGAAAACTTGCAAAGTTTGACATATCTTCCCCAGTTACTTTCACTCCATTTACCATATGCCAGATGAATTCTACTCCTGTAATTCTTGAGTTACATTTCTTATTGATTCCTGTTCTACACAGAAACCAACACAAAGACAAATACACATGAATGATAGGTCAATTGGTGGGTTGTGGGTGAGAAATGGCTGCAAATGCTTTTACATGGATAAAACCAGACAACTGAAAGTTTGCAACAAAATTGTTTTAATACATTATATAGTCAAAATTACAGGTCTGAAAAGAGGGCAGAAAAAAACTGTTATCTTCAGGTACTCTACTGTTGTGAACATTTGGCCATGACTCTCAAGTATAATAAAGGAAGGCTTACTATCAAGTAATAGGACATGCAAAGAGAGGCATTGCTTGCTCACTGCAGTTGCTGTTCCCTTGGAAAATCTCTCACCTAATCCAAATGTGGCTACAAGAAACTACTTGAAGGTATCTGCATAGTGTAATCACATCACACAGTAGATGACACGCCGCTGTTCCTCTCTGTAGTCTTGTCCTATCTGTCATTACTTATCACTTAAGCTAGCCACTGTCATTCTTACCACCTGCTATGAATCTTCTTTCATAATTTTCAGCTAAGACAATGTCAACACTACCATTCCTCTTAATCTGGCTAGTTAGAGAACAGAATTCTTTCTGCCTGTCTGGATACATAGCACATAAGCTTCTCTATTGCTTGGAGCATTCTGTTATCGACAAGGTGACTTGTGTCCTGTTTCTTAAGGGCACCTTTTTCTTCCCATAACTGTTAAGGCTTTGCATGTTTCAACAGAGAGGGCAGATGGTCAGGAACATGCCCCATCAGAAACTTTAAAAAGAAGACTCTCTACAATACCATTTTAACAGGTAAACCAAACATCCTCAGGTAATATTTTACCTCCTAAATGAAAAAATAAAAAATTGGAATGTTCAAAAAGTACAGGTAGCCATTTCATTTTTAATCTGATTTTTAATGCTTCCACAACTAACCAAAACATTTCCAAAACTACCTAAAACATATTCTAGGAAGACCCCTTGGTCTGGGACCTTTTCTTGTTTTGTTTTGTCTTTTCTTTTTCACTAGAGATGTTTGTAATTAAATTCTATGCCTCTAGAATCTTATTAGTGTCATTATTGAATGCTGTTCTGAAATTGCCAGCATCGGGATCCTCCTTGACGAAGTAGTCCAGATGGCACATTTAAAGGGAGGTGCATAATTTACAAAGGGTCATTTGGCATAGCTTTATTTTAGAGTTCTCAAGGGGCAGGCCCTAATTATAATTATGACGGCTTTAAAATATTCACTAGTTTTTTTCCCCCCAGTAAACTCTTCATGTCACTATCATCATATGTGAAAATCATTTTATGACCTCTGCATTTTCTTTAAATGTAAAGTTTACTTTCATTTCAGGATGGTTTTGAAATCTCACCACATAAAAATACTTTCCTTTATTGTAACTTATCAATTGATGCATTTATCTATCTATGTATCTATATTCTACACTGTACCACATAAGTCACCCAATTTTGGTCCTTAAAGCTGATGATCATGGTTCGTCATAATAGTGACCTAGATTACTAGACAAGTTAGTATCAAGAACCTGGAGTTTAAGGTATCATTTTAAACCCAATACTCACTCTATCATATAGTAATAAGGAATATCTTTAACCTCAATATAGATACATATATTTCAGAACACATAGACTCACATCTTGATTGGACATATCCCAGTAAGGTCTTTCTCCATACGACATCACTTCCCACATAACGATTCCATAGCTCCATACATCACTGGCTGATGTGAATTTACGATAGGCAATTGCCTCTGGCGCGGTCCACCGGATAGGAATCTTGCCACCCTGTGAACATTTGAGCCATAAGTTATTTGCTAAGTACATCACTGATGTGCCATTTTAGTTTCTGAATGTAGTTACTACTTGCTAAGCAGGGCAACAGCATTCCTGAGAAAGCTCTCAAAACAATAATAACAGACTGATTTAGTTTAACTAAAGTCTTCCAGGTTGAGACAGTTCTCATCATATGTTTTCTTTAGTCACAGGGAAGTGCTCAAGTAATCTGTCTAATTATTTTTCAAAAGCCTACCTATTATCTGAGCTCTGCTTAAGGCAATACTGTAGAAGAGAGAATCTCAGGTTTACAAAATACATGTTATCCATGGTATATCAAAGGATATGTGGCTGACATTTGTTTTGACTCTTTATTGGATTGTCTCACCCAGCAGCACAAAGGCAATGCTTAATTTTGCCTCAGAAATAAAAAACAATTGAAGATACATATGAAAATTTCCATCCCTCATAATGTTACCTACTTTTACATAGGATGAGAAACATCCTCAATGTAGCTTGAAGATAATATGCTAAATAGCCCCAGTGGAAGTAATAATACCAAAGAGCTACCATTGTCTCCAACTAGTGGTAGAAGTTTAGTTATTATTCAGTTAAAAAAAAAAAAAAAAAACAACTTGTGAAAATGGCAAGTCAACTAGTATCATCAAGAAAAATTTTAAAATGCTGCCTTTTTAAAATTGCAAATATCTCTAGTTTGTTTATCTTTGTGTGCAAGATGTTTTTAATCAAGTTTCAAATCCCCTAGTGTTCTATCAGGGTAAATTAATTCAACATGAATTCAGACCCTTGAGCTGTTCAAATAGCCATCATTTCAAAGTTTGCTTTATTAGATAGGGCTACTAAACAGGACAACAAATTGTGCTGGACATTGCTTTGATACACTGCAGCTTACTCTGAAAACCCAGTGTATTGCACTCATTTGTGACATACTGAAAGATACTTGTTATGCCCTCTGCCTTTCTTAAACCTTTGCCTAAGGTCTGATCTATGCAAATGTATCACTGTCAAATCCTCATGTAACTTTTACCTCTCCAACTAACGGGAAAAAAACGAAAGGTCTTCTGCTCTCACATGGATATACTCTTTTCTAAATGAATGGGCTTGGAATTGAAAAAAAAGGTATATATATATATATATATATATATATAAGAATAAAAATTTTAGCCAAGGAAATTGAATATTAGGCCCCCAAACTAACAGACAAGAAAAACACTAACCAGCCAAACTAAAAAAATACAATGCTTGAGATTACAGATGCTGAAAAGGGTGAAAATAGCTGGTAACTGTCTGCTTCATGTTGATTTTAACAGTGTCAGCCTTAATAGCCAATAACTGTTTTATGATTCTCTGTTTATTCCATTAGTATTTTATATTCAGATCACCAGGCTAAGATAGCAATGCCATTAACTGTATACTGAAAACTCTTAACTGCGTCCTAATCCTTGCTTATCTGCTAGTAGTAAAAGGAAGGCCATTAGATACAGGGCAATCTTGTATAGTGTAAATGTTTCCTAAATCCTGTATATACATTCTCAGATTCAGTAGCCAACCAACCAGAAACATTGCTTTGTCTTGTTTAGAATAAGGACTGCTTTTTTTTAGGAATCCAAAAGAGTCAAACAGAAAATCTCAAATGGACAGAAAGGAAAGATAGAAAGAAGGAAGAGAAAGCAAGGAAACAAGTAAGTAAACAAGCAAGAAAGATCAAGTGGAAAAATACAGTAAGTGAAGCTACCTCCAGATTTTCTCAGTAATTGATCATCTGTCATAAAAATTATCTTTGATACTTCTCATCTAGCTCAATTTCTAGACAGTTTCTTATTGTTCATTAGCCTTTGCCCAAAAATTTTGGAAGGGAAAATAATTAGTTTTTCTTGCAGTTTTTAGCTTTAGAAAATGGTTACCCATCTAGAGTCTGCTAAAAATTCTTCTTGGAAACATGAGGTTAAAATGGTTGCAGGGGTACAAAGAGGGTCTGAAGAATGAGGAAACTCAAAAAAATTAAAACGAGTCATAAAAGGCTTAAACATCAAGGTGAGAAGAGAACAAGCTGCATCAGAGTGAAGCCCAGAGGTCCGAGGTCATCCTTACCCTGGTGGTGTACGCTGCTTCCGGATCATCCTCAAGCACGCGTGACATGCCGAAATCAGACACTTTGCAGACTAAGTTGCTATTTACCAGGATGTTCCGGGCGGCCAGATCACGATGCACATAGCTCATGTCAGATAAGTACTTCATCCCGGACCCGATGCCACGAAGCATGCCCACCAGCTGAATGACTGTAAATCTACCATCATTCTTCTGCATAGGGAAGGGGTGAGACACAATCCCATTAGCATTAGGCCGAATTAATTACCACCAAACATTTATTACTTGGGTCTTTTTTGATATCTGTATCCGGCATGCAATGAAACTCTACATTATTTCCGGGCCTTTCTGACCAAAGTCACTAATTCACTGGTAGAGTGTACCCTAGGAGCTGGATTTCCTTCCTGTGATAGATGGAAATTAGCCAACTGTAATGAATCTAGGACTCAAACAGCTCCACGATGCAAGAATAAATCAAACGCTACCCTCACTGCCCATGGATTATTTAACAGCCTTAAAAATCTCATCATTCTCTATTTCTCTTCTTCCTCTTCCTTTAATCCATTAAAAACTTCCACTAGTACAACCAAACAGAATGTATACAAGGGGATCTGTAAGTTTCCTAAGTACTACAATTCTTGGGTTTAACATAAATTAGACACGTACCCTGAGGAATGCATCCAAAGAGCCATTCTCCATGTATTCTGTTATGATCATTACTGGTTTACCTAGAGTTTTCAGAAAGAAAAACACAAACCCTTGATGAGCACCGCAGTTAATGAGATAAAAATGGGCTGTGCACAATTTTACTGCCAAGACACCTGTCTTGTGTGATCTAATTTAATTAAAACAAGCCAAGCTTATGCCTCAGCTGTGGGGAGCTAGGAATGAAATATTAAAAGGACAAGTAGGTTTAAATTCCATCTGGAAGGTTAACCCTTTGGGTGGTTTGTTGACAAAATCTTAAACTAAAGTGGCCCCTGGTATCCAGGGAGCATGTGAATGGATAATTGCTCTCTTGAGCAAAAGGGGAAAAGATAAATGGATAGGCAGTTCAAACATTAAAAAAGAAAAGTATAAACCTTTATGATAATTATTTTGTTCCCAGAAGAGACACTTGTGTGATGCTAAAGAAGTCACTGCACAGGGAAACTTTCTTCTTTATTTTGAGAAACTTGGGCTTGGGGACCTGTAGCTGTGTCAGACACTTCACTGTTGAGACACATCTAAAGCCCAAGCATGCAGCCTCTTTCAGGTTTACGATGCTGGATTCACATGACGGCTGTCTCCTTTCTCTTCCCTTTCCCTGTCTGTGAATAAGCTCTGTCCTGTTTACTTCCTTAAACTACCCCCGCCTCAAAAACGAACAACAAAAGAACAACGGTCACAGAAAAGGCTCAGGAAATTATTTCACCTAACACAGGAATTTAAATGCAGTTCTAGAACTTTCTTGCGCCCTTCCCCCCTATGTTAGCCAAGAAATCAAATGGATTGAAGTTCAGAGTGGGTGTGGGGCAGAGCAATGCTTTTGTTTCATTTTAGGTCTCTCTCTGAGGACTTGCAGAAGTAAGAAGGATTTCTCAGTTCCCGAGTCTGGCAGTGACCCCTGGTTTGATATCCTCTTCATTCTAAAGGGTTTTGTTGGTGGGCACAGAGGGGTGATCCTTCATTTCTTATTGGGAAAGGGTACAAGAGTAGAGTCTGTAAAAGATTCTCATGGAGAAAATTAAAGCGTCAGTTGGCTACAAAAAGCTATTGGCATTTTTTTCCCCCTGTACTCACTGATTGAATCTAAGACATTCAGTTAGGGGAAACAGGCTAGGATATTTCACTGCTGAAAAACACCCACAATTATTCTAAATAATGTATTTAACCAGGGACCCTCAACCAGTATATCTGGAGTGGTAAAAAGAAAAATGACTTCCTTTTAGAGGCAAAAAAGTGAAAGAGCAGAAGTTTTTTTATTTCAATGAAGTCCAATTTATCAATTTGTTCTTTCGTTGTGTTTTTCCATCCTGTGTCTAAGAAATGTTTTCATAGGCAAACATTTTGGGTTACAAAATAATACTATAGAGATTCTTATTTTCAAGTGAAGAATGAAAGCTAGCAGAAAAAAACAGGAATTTTGACACAGACCAAAGAATGACAAAATCTCTCCCAGTCTTTTCCTTGTACTGAAGGGGTGGTTCCAAGGTATCTTCCCAACCTCTGTCAACATAAATAGGAAGTTCCTGGTTCTCCAATTCACCTGCCCTCAGCATCTGTGACCACAGTCTTCAGACAGAATAAATGTGTCTAAATGAGTTTTAATTAACCTGTCTCAATCAAAAAATACTGTGTCACCTCATGAGCAAGGGTGACTCTTGGCCTTGCATTAACACCTACTTCCATTTCACCAGCTCCTCTATAGCTGCGGAAACAAGAGGAGAGGATCCCGAAGAGATGGAGTAATGGAGAGAATTTACAGTTCTCCTGTCAATTTAAAAAGTTACTCAAGTGACTGCTGGTAATGAATTCACACTCTTCCATTCCACCCTTTCAACCTCACACTTCCCTAGTCTGACTCTTGGCACCATCTTCACAATTTTTCTGCATTCCTTTTTCTCTTTATTAAAAGTACCCATTTGTCAGAGTCTTTATGAGTTCTACAAGAGAAATAAAGACGAATGTCTCCATAAGCAGACAGACCTATAAAATGGGCCTGAGCTGGGCTGGTGCATGGAGGAAGCTCCTTCTGCGAGACAGGCAGAGATGCAGTGGGGAGTGGAGACCCGGACAGCTTCTCTGGTGAAAATTCTAAATCATTTTAATTCAGTGACAACTGCATTATGCAAATGTATCCAGTCGTTTATAACAGTTACAGCTGTAATAGCTACGGGTTTTAGAGGCGCGGTGGGACTTTAATACAAAGATCCCCTGTTTCTTTTTTCTTCTGCAAAGGTGCTATGAAAATCACTGTCTGCAGCAGCAGAAACACCCTGAGCTGAACAGAGGCTCCTTTTTAGAAAATGGACCTGCAGAAGTATTTAACCGGAATGTTATCTTTTAATTAAAGCAGTGAAGGGTCCTGGGCAGCCCCGAAGGCCACAGGCAACAGAAAAATATCCTGTCTGTAAAACTAATCTTAAAAAGCAAATAGAGCTATTCTATGCTAATTATAGCCCTCACCTCAGGCGGAAATTATATATCCTTAGCACCAAGCTTCCTTTTTTGAGGGACGGGGAAAGATGTACATATTAAGACATAATAACATCATGGAACACTAAGAAGTTGTGTTTGCAATTTGCCATTGTGCTAAATGCTCTACTTATTTTATTTCACGTTCCCAAATCTTGCAAGACAAGTTTTTTTTTTTTTTTTTTTCTTTTTACCTCCACTTTACCAATGAGGCAACAGAAATAGAAAGATTGAACATCTCTTCCAAGGCTCTTGTTTCACTAGCAGTAGAGCTAGTATGCAAGTCACGCGTCCATGGTTCCCAAAGTGGGATCCTGGACCTGCTGTGTTGGTGGCTTTACCTGTGGTGAGCTTTTTGGGGTTGCAAACTCAGCAGCCCTACCCCACCTGCTGAGTCAAATCTCTGGGGGCAGACTGCAGTAAACTGCTTTGCAGAATCTTCCTGAAGATTCCTCGGTATGTTTAAATGTGAGGACCTCCAAACGAATGCATGCCTTGTCTCACATGTTAGTAAACTCCTCATTTCCTCTTCCTAAAGATCGTGTACCTTCTGTCCTACTCTCACTCTGCCCCAGATTAAATGTCTCAGCTTTGCTGTTTAACCTGCCCGCTGCCTGCTTCAACCCCAGAAGCAGCCACGCTGATTGAGGTTGCCTTCTACAGACACTTTGGTTCAAGTAGGGGAAGTCACAGCTTACAGGGTCGGTGATTGCAGTAAGCCGGGGAGGTGCTGGGAGCTCCTGGAATCAATGCCCCTTAAACAGTCACCGCTTCGGCTGCACTGTCTATGTGGCACTTTATACCTTGGCGTTACCTAGCCTTACAGATGTAGTCAGGGTTTGTTTCACAAAATGCATCTGTTGAGCTGTGCCGTATTTTAACTGAAGCGTGGTTCACAGGCTCAGCGAATGCTAATGGACTAAAAAAGGAAGGTTCAACCAGGTGTTACTGTAAATAGGTGCTGAACTGCAACGGCCATAAATCAGGAAGGGTAGACAAGCAAATCCCCCAATATAATAAGGATTCCCAAGATTCATTCCCTGCATCTGGAGAGAAACATCCAGCGCAAGGTGCGGTGAAGTTCTGTTGTATTTTAAATGAAAAGTACTTAAAATTTATTTTGTTTACCATCTGCTTATGCCTACCCTGTGACAATCAGTTTGGCCCAGCAAAGATTTGAAAGATGGTATGGCATACCAAAAATCTGCAATATTAATTTCCCTAAAATCGCACACAAGCTGCCTCATAGATAGAGTATCAGCCAAAACCAGAGACCCATTGAGAGCTGACTACAAGATTAATGACTTGTCCTGCACCGATTTCCTCTTATTAGCAATCAGTGGGTCTGTTCCATCTGTCATTTCCCTTGGAAAGAAAATGTGTGTTTAATTTCCCAGTAACTTCTAACTTGGCTTTGTAAAAAGAGTGACCTACGTACATTTGGTGACGACACCTTCCAAGTGAATTATGTTCGGGTGGTCAAACTGTCCCATGATGCTGGCCTCACTGAGGAAGTCTCTCCTCTGTTTGTCTGTATAACCCGCTTTCAGAGTCTTGATGGCCACACAGATCTCTCTCTTGCCAGGCACTTTGAGACGCCCACTGCACACTTCGCCAAATTCACCTTTGGGAGAGCAAAAAGAATCTATGATGATGGATTGAAACGCATTCAGGATGAAAGAGTAATAGCTAACACTTGTTGAGTGCACATCACATGCCAGGCACCATGCTGGTGCTTTACAAAGATCACTGCATTGTGCTCTTCCCCAAACCCTTCCCCAAACCTTGCTATCATTAGCTCCATTTCATCAGAGAAATCTGAGGCTTCATGGAGAGCCTGCCCAAAGCCTTATAGTCAGTAAGACGTAGAGTATTGATAGCACACACTTTTTTATTGAGTTTCTTAAGAATAAAGTCAACATTGGCACCGAAGTTCTTTAAAATACACAACATTTTATTCCTCAAATAAGAAAAATCTCATGTACACAGATAGTTGTGCCTATAGACATACTAGCAATCTAATGATATATATTTATAAAACCCACATAAATAATTTTAATATCTACCAAGAAAACAGATGATCGACACTTACCAACACCTATGACTTTTTCAATCTTAATACAGGATGCATCGATTTCTTTGGCGAATTCTCGAACTGCTTGGTTGGGATCTTCATATGTAAAGGGATCCACATAAGTTCTAACACCTGAGTAATGAACATGTGATAGGTTGACTGAACATTTCTCAGGAATCACTAATACACTTCAGTAGTATGGGTCTAAAAATACTTAGCACAAGAGAAGCTGGGTTAACTGTATGGTCCTTGACATGCAAAGATGTATAAACTCTTACTCTGGTTTGCTTTTGTGGGTAAAGTAAGAATTGTTAGCTACTTAAGAGGCCGTAGCTCTACTGACTTCCCAGAATGTCTTCATACCTCAAAAACAAGATAAAAAAAAAAAAAAAAAAAAAAAGAAAAAAGAAAAAAAACCTAACTAGTGTAGGAGAAGAGACTCTCTAAAAGGAAATTGGGAATGTGTTAGCAGAATAGTCTAAATCAATTGCTTTGATCTTTTTGTCCTTGAAACTAGGTCCTACCCAGCAACTCTGGCTATCTTCCTGTAGGAAAAATTATACAAACTTTCTTTGCTTGTAGGCTCTGTCTACATGGTGTCATATTTTGCCCAATATCTGAAACAATGAAACACGTGACTGAGAATTAGCCAACTTAGGTTAAGCTTAGGTTAATATAGAAAAGGGGTAATACAAGATAGTTGACTTGAGATATAGTCTCTGTACTGCATCTCTGTTTTTACATTCTTTTGGAAAGAAGTTACCCTAAGCAAAGATATTGAGGTTCACCTGGAAGCTTCAGGCAGAGATAATCATTATAGCCTAATGAAATGAATTGGAATACCAGGAAGTGCAATTCAGCCTCACCTCATACCCACTTAAAAACTAAACATTTGAACCAAGAGGTGGAAGTTATTACTGGGAGGTTTCTACTGGAATTTACATTTCTCCTCATTGGAGCTCCTGGAGTATTGGGAGCCCTGAGAGCGCGGAGCACCAGTTGGCCCAATCCCTTCGATTATTTACGCCTGTCAGTCTTGTCCTCGTCTCTGCACCTGCCATTATGAATAATCCACTTAAATTGGTTTTTTCAAGTTGCTTATTTTTCATGGATCATTTTTATTTTTAAACTTGTATTCCATTTGAACACTTAAAAGTATTGTTTTAGGAAGAAAACTGGGTGAACAAATGGAAAGTTGTTAAACATCTTATATCCTTCATCACTTTTTATGATCTTGCTAGAAAATCTCCTTGGAGATTTTTCTTTTTCTTCCTGGTTTCCCCATTTTAGTTCCCTGTGCTAAGATGTGTGACACTGACTGCATGAGGCTATTTAAATGTAAATAAGTTGTAAGCAAATTAATATAAAATCCCCTTCCTCATTCTCACATGCTACATTTCAATTATTCAATAGCATATGTGGCAACCGGCTAATGCATTAGACAGTGCAGCTATAGAAGAGTGGGTCAAGTCATAGAGAGCAGTGCTCTTGGATGATCACCAACCTTTTTCGCTGCTTTGCTTAACTCATGCTGGAGCCACTTCTTTGGATTTAGCTTTGACCCCAGTTAGAACACCAAATTAACTAAATTCCACTAGGAAATTATTGACAGTCACAGCTTCTATACCACATGCTGCAATTCTTTGACGAGTAGCAATTCCTGTTCTTTTCTTTGCTTCCCTTCAAATTTTTAGCTTATATGAGAAAAATTATCTTGCCCTGCCCCTCCCCTTACCAGAATGAGCCAGCTAGACCAACACTTTTTCAGTAAAAAAGGAGAATCTAATGGCATTTTTTCCCACCTTACCTCTATCTGCAATCTTAAATAATCCTAAATCACTTATTGTCATGTGATACCATGGAAATCCATGGTTTGGATGAAGGAGACATAATTTAATACCAATAGCCACATGGATAGGATGTAAACACTTCTCAACTACAAAACATGAGACAATCCTCTACAAAGAAAATTATTTTAAATTTATTTACATACCTTGATTTAAATGTTTCTCTTCATCTGCTTCTTGTTTTGCTTTACTGTATTTACTCCGTCTATTAAAAAAAGTTTATAAAAGTAAAATTATTTCCCTCCAAAATAAAAGCTATAACACAAGCCAAAAGATAGTTTCTTTGCTACTGCAAGAAAAATGAGGTAAATATGCTACGCACATTTCATTGACAAGAAAACTAAGGGTTCTCAGAGCTGAAATGACAGGGTTAATAACTTGTCACCTGGGTATTAGGTCTTGTTTCAAGCTCATGCTGTTAAGAGTCCAGAGAGTCTGCCCTTAACTACAGTTTTAAATATAAAGCAAATATTCTATAAAATAATTATAATTTTAAATTCCCAAAAGAGATTTTTATCTCATTGGAGGAAAGATTATTGGCTATAATATTTATATATTACAAATCACATGTTTAGTATCTGACGGGACAAGGTAAGTTCTATTTCTATAACCACAATATCTATTCTCACCAACTTACTGTAGTATCATATGCAACATTTTTTCAAAAGATTCATTGATTGATTTGATAGGCAGAGAGGGAGTGAGATGGAGAAAGAGAGAAATCGTTCATATGCTGGTTCGCTCCTCAGATAAACTCAACAACTGGGGCTCGGCCAGGCTGAAGCCTGGAACCAGAAACTCTATCCTGGCCTCCCACATGGGTGGTAGGGATCCAGTATTTGCAACATCTTCTGTTGCCTTCCCAGGAGCATTAGCTAGAAACTGAATCAAAAGTGGATAGCTGGGACTTAAACCAGCATGCTGATACAGAATACCAGCATCAAAAGTGGTAGTTTAACCTGAATTTTTTTTAAAATCATATATTTATTTGACAGGAAGAAAGAAGGAATGCCATCTGATAGTACACTCCCCAAATGCCAATAGGAACAGGGCTGGACCAGGGCAGCTGAAGGCAAATACCAGATTCAAAATCTAGGTCTCCCATGTGGGTTGCAAAGACCCAGTCACTTGAGACATCACCACTGTGATCCACAGTACGTGTTAGCAAGAAGATGGAATCAGGAGCTGGGAACCGAATCCAGGCATGCTGATGTGGGATGTGGGTGTCTTAACCACTAGGCTAAACATGTACCCTTAATGATACTTTTAAAACAATAGTCTCTGCTTCTTGGTTTCAACACTGCATACAAATTCCTAAATTATTAGTGAAAGTCTAAAAGTTCAATGTTTACTTTGTACTGGATTATATTCCTTAAGTTTATAGAAAACTAACAAGAGTAAATGATAAGATTTCATTTGCTTTGCCTAATTCTCCTTCAATAACATGATGTATGTTCTCAAAGTTGGCATTCTGCCACTATGTCCTTTTGGAATGAGATATAGTTTGTTTAGAATAAAAAGTTTTGGGAATTAGAAATCTCATTTGAAACTCCAATCAGGGAGATGCAGGGGCCTTCAAAAAGTTCATGGGATTTGCATATTATCTTTTAATTCTATTTTTCCAACAACTTTTTCAAGTACCCTCACATACCTAATAATGTATCACTTACAAGAACTAGAAAATCAACTCAAGTCTTATGAGTCAAAAATATTAAATATATGTAAATCTTGAATCATGGCCGGTGCCACGGCTCACCAGGCTAATCCTCCGCCTGTGGCACCGGCACCCTGGTTCTAGTCCCGGTTGGGGCGCCGGATTCTGTCCCGGTTGCTCCTCTTCCATTCCAGCTCTTTGCAGCGGCCCAGGAGTGCAGTGGAGGATGGCCCAGGATGGGCCCTGCACCCGCATGGGAGACCAGGAGGAAGCACCTGGCTCCTGGCTTTGGATCAGCACAGCACCGGCCGTGGTGGCCATTTTGGGAGTAAACCAACGGAAGGAAGACCTTTCTCTCTGTCTCTCTCTCTCTCTCTCTCTTTCTCTCACTGTCTAACTCTGCCTGTCAAAACAAAAAAAAAACCTCTTGAATCATGAGAATATATATCAACTCAGATAACTGAAAAAAACAATTCAGCTCTCTAAAGTTTGGAAAGTTGAAACCCAACTTCCAAAATGTAAAATGTAAAATTTACATGGGAATTTGTAATCATCTTGTGTTTTCTTAGTGCTTCAGAGACGAGGTAAGTCAAGATTCTCGCAGGTGAGGACACGGACACTGTGAGTTGAGGAAAGTGTTCTTGAGGCACAGAATGACTGGGCTGCATGATCTGGTCAGAATCTACACCCTGAACTCCTGAACTCTGAACACATAGAAAGTCAGGAAGATCATGTAAGAGAGGGAATGAGAGAGACCTAAAGGAGCCAGGCAGGCAGTGGCAGTCCAAGCACGATCACAAGTACATCAGGAAGCAAGGCGATGACAGGCACGTGTGCCACCAGAGAGGCAGCCCAAGGAGCATCACATGCGCAGAAGCTTCCCTCCCACGTTGCTCTTCGAATTGCAGGAACCAGCTCACCAGCCAGACCCACAGAGCCTACAGATGTTCCTCTGCACGGATAATTCCCTTGCAAATAATAATACTTTGCACTTTTACACTGCATTTAACTTTTCAAAGTGTTCTCATCACATGTATTATCTCCTCCCCCAGCTGTTTGCAAAGCAGGAACCAGCTTAGCAAAACAGAGACCACAGTTACTACAGTCAACTGCAAAGTGCATATTTCCATCCCAAATAATAGCTTACAATTTCCTTTGTGTTTAACTTTTCAAAGGGCCTTCAAAGGGTCTATTATTTAATTGTATCTTCAAGACAACCTTATGAAAGCAAAGCAATCCAGTGGACAGACACACATTCAGTTCCACTATACAGATCAGAACAGAAAGCTGGGGAGAGGGTAGATGAATCACCCATGCCCCTTTTGTGCAAGAACAGGATTTTCTATATATCCTGATCCAGCCCAAGACTTCACAGTGCCTCTCCTAGTAGAGACGTAGTTACCTAAGGGCATCTATCTTGTGGGAGTTAGTTATAAATAATACTACATTGTATATCAGGAGTTCTACTTAAGTTGGATTCAACTGCTCTTGAAATCCATTACTTAGACATTTAAATACCCTGAAACCAAACAACTTCTTGTGAAAGAAAGAGTCTCAAACTCTTTCCCTTCACCATCTCCTTTTCACTCTTTCAAAGAAAACACAAAAGTAGTTCAAAAGTTTGCGGAAAAAGAGCAATCAAAGATAAATTTGGTGCAAAAAATTTGAAATCTCATAACACATTTTCTATGAACTCTTTGAAGACCTCTTGTATGCTAAACCTTACATGGAGTAGATTAAAGTTATTTTTGCAAAAATGCAAGAAAAAAGGGAAAGAAGGGGGGGTTGAGGGAAGGATGGGGAGGAATGGAAATATTATTTTCTTAGAACTCGGCCGGCGCCGCGGCTCACTAGGCTAATCCTCCGCCTAGCGGCGCCGGCACACCGGGTTCTAGTCCCGGTCGGGGCGCCGGATTCTGTCCCGGTTGCCCCTCTTCCAGGCCAGCCCTCTGCTGTGGCCCGGGAGTGCAGTGGAGGATGGCCCAGGTGCTTGGGCCCTGCACCCCATGGGAGACCAGGAAAAGCACCTGGCTCCTGGCTCCTGCCATCGGATCAGCGCGGTGCGCCGGCCGCATCGCGCTGGCCGCGGCGGCCATTGGAGGGTGAACCAACGGCAAAGGAAGACCTTTCTCTCTGTCTCTCTCTCTCTCACTGTCCACTCTGCCTGTCAAAAAAAAAAAAAAAAAAAAAAAAAAAGAACTGTACCTACGAAATACATAAAATCTGTTCTCTTTATATTAATAATTTTTTTAAATGATAGGTCAGGAACTACTAAAACAACATTATTGTAATTCAGGAAAATACCATGGCTGGGGCCTAAGTGTCCTGCCTGCCTGGAGATTTGTCTTACCAGGGTTCTTAAAATCACTATTTAAAACCACGAATATATCTTTTAAAGCACTTAGATACTGAATACTGATTTGAATTTCTTTCCTTTAAGAAGGGAGAAAAATTTCATAAAGCAAGAAAGCTTTGGTACCCACTTTAAATTGTCAGTGTGTTTGTTCAAAACCTGGTTTATACCATACAGACAAGTGGCTGAAGCTCTCTGTTTTACATCAAGCTCATTCATCAAGCATGCACAAAGCCGGAGGAAATGTAAAATGGCAGGGTCGTTAATTCTAAGACTGACACGCCCATCCCTTCCTCAGCCTTCTAAACATAGAAGGAGGAATTAAGTCCACAAGGAAGGTGCATTTTTAAAGACACTACTTAGAGTGTATTTGGAGGGGAGGATCCTGGGAGTACAGGGAATGCTGAAAAAGAAACACAGGGATTACTGTTCAGAGGCTAATTATAGCCCATGAACTCTTTCATAATACCTTGAAAGCAAAAATGCCTGTGTCCCCTTCTACCTTTGTCACCTGATGACCCTTTCTGTTTGGTTCAGGGGAGGATAATGTGGCCTGTTATTGTCTCAAGAAAGAAAGCCCATTGAAGCTTGCTGTTGGGTCAGCCAGCCGGGAGGAACCACAGGGCCTGAGTGCTAAGTCTTAATTGACATCCCAGAAAGATCACCTCAACAGCAGAGGAAACCTTTGTTGAAGTGTTTCTAATTACGAGGACATGGACAAGCTGATTAGAAAAGCGAAGAAGAGGAGTGGCTTGTTAATGAATGCTGCAGAAGTTAACACGGAACCTCTCAGCTGCAGGTTTGGAAAGGGCCAACTGGACAGGTAAAACATTGAAAGCGTGAGCCCCCCACGGTCACAGGAGGGTAATCAGGGTATTCACTGATGCTGTGGATGAACGGCATGAGTTCTTCCAACACATGTGTTGTTCTTGGAATCTTGGCTATTCAATAAAACAAACAAAACGGAGCCATGGGAGCGAGGTAGGGATGTAGACTAAACCCTGCTTTTATGAAAATGCTAACGTGCCCTGTCAAGTGGACAGATTTGACTGATGTGGTTCACTGTTCCAAAATTAATTAGTAAAAGGTAAGTAATCCATTCAGCTAAAGTGCAGATTAAAGAAGATAAAGCAAAGCAATAGTGAGGTGGCTCCAGGAGGGCTGTCTCCAGCGCTTATCACCCATGAAGATTCATAGAAGCCATCCTTCTGTTTCCCCTTCCTTAAGTTGTCATTGTTCTCGCACCGAATGATGTCTAAATGTTCTTCATGAGCAGCATTTTGAAATGGCTGGAATTGAACCATACAATTGCACACCAGTTGTTTAGAAAAGTTATCAAGGTCCCATCTGTCCTCTAATTGTGTGAATTTGCATGACTTCATCAGGCCCCATTTAGGCTCACATTTAAGTGTATTCATTCTTATATGATCATAATATTCCAAGGAAGAAAATTAGGGCACAAGGGAAGACAGACACAGGCTGAGTTTCTAATGTTTCAGCATTACACAAAAGCCAAAAATCTTAACCTTCAATAAGCAGACAAAACTACCCAGCACAACTCTGACGTTATATTGTGGCTAGACCTGCACATTCATTGATAAACTACAGATCTCATCTACACACTAGGAGACAACATTTTGGTTTGATAGAACTGCCAATGTCAGCTTTTTATACAGGTCAAGGTTTTCAGTGAAGACGACATTAAAGCTACCCATGCCACTGTTAAGTCAGGAGAGCTGGATTCCTATCCTGGTCAGGCAACTAACTTATTGTATGACCTTGGTTTAACTTCTTCAGGCCTCAAGGACCTAGAGTGCTTGTGGTTTTTGTGTGTGTCAGAGAGAGAGAGAGAGAGAGAGAGAGAGAGAGAATTTTGCCATAGCCTTTTGATTTTTTTCTTGAAATCAATTTACTCTTTTTTCTTTAGTCAGGTAGCAGATGCACTCTATAACCTTAAAATAAATGGAAACTCAGTATCACTGGCAATCATTAGAAGGTCAATATTAAAAGCAGTATCTGACCAGTTATCAATCAATACTTCCCCTGATCACCCGAGGACTCATCTTGTCTTCTAGTCCTTTCTCATATTTGAACACTAAAATACGATTTGGGAAAAACATATTGGTCTAAAATAATCTGAATTAATATTAGTTTGGAATGTTTTTGGAGGTAACTTGATGAAATCACAAATATAAAAGGGAAAGGGTGTTAGAGAAATTTAACACCAATTCAATCATTAGTCCTAGAGGTTATGTCCTTACAATCCCATTTTATGATGTCATTGTTAACAGTCCTTTTAAATCTCACTTTAAAAAGCAATTAAAAAAATGGTTACACTGTGAAGATCACAAATAACATACAAGTGTAATCAATAGGGAAATGGTGTTTGTCTGCTAATAAAATGTATCTCTGCAGTAGGATTGGGATAAAATTTCTAGGTACAACATCACATAGAATACAAGAAGTGTCGTATCTTAAAAGAATTAAGAAAGCACTAGACAACAAGTCCATCTGGGTGCTCTGGAAAGCTGACAGAGTCCTAAAATTATAACTTGAGTGACGAGGAATATAAAGTCCAAATTGTGATGTCTTATTGCACAGTACGGTGACAAGAGATAACAATGATGTACTGCATATTTTTCTAAAATAAATCTAGAAGAAAGGACTTTTAATGTTTTCACAAAAGGAAATGATAAATGAGTAGATAGGTATGTTTGCCTTGATTTGAACATTACACAATATTCAATGCATCAGAAAATCACATGGTACTGCATAATATGCAAATTTTATGTCTGTTAAAATTTTTTTAATGTAAGTTAATTTACTTCACATAAGGTGGCTCAAAAACAGCAATATACCAACATACTTTGTACATCTCATGTTATATACATAAATAAATTACATAAAATTAGCAGTCTGTCTCTTTAAATGTTTACAGATTTAACTTGTCCAAAAGAAAAAAAGTAGATCTCAAGGGAAAACATTGGAGATCATTCTGCGTGCTTTAAGTTTACATTCCTCAGTATAAAGTGAATGCAATGAAATAAATGAAACAGTTGCCATTAGAAAACAAAATCTAGCAAGATACCAACTATAAATCTGAAGCTATTTCCTTTCTTAAAGGACAAATTAATACCAAAAGGATGCTCTTTTTGAGGTTATTAGAAGGATTGACATTTTCCCAGTATGTGAGTTTTTTGTCCATCTGTTTTGTGAAAACAAAAAAACAAAAATAAAACCTTGCCCGCTACCAACAGGCACCCTACAAGGAGATCAGATCTGGCTCTAGTATCCTTTCTGGCATCAGCAGCTGCACCATCAAAGGACCTGACTCAAATCTTACAGGATAGGGAGTTCAGTCTGTTGCCTTTTCATTCTGCTAGCTGAAGTCTGGTAAGATTATTTCGGGGGTACCATTTACTTCCTTTCACTTATACTCTCCTTGAAAGCCGGGGCCAGAGTTTTGCCAGTACATCCTGTCTTCTCTCTGCCACCTGTTCATATCCCATTTAAACATTTTTAGTTCAAGATAAGAGCAGACAACCTGCATGGGGAAAAGAATTGGCTGAGCGTGCATCAGCCGCTGCAAGCCTGTCAGCTACCTGGCTCCAGGCAGCCCTTCCCATGACAGCTTTATGGCTGACACTAAAGAAGAATCAATATGAGGGCAAGGGGTTGACATTTCATTTTCTAAAAAGTGATCCATTGAGGACCAATCACCAAGCAGTGTTTATCAGCCTTGGGAAGTGACATTTTTTTTAATGGGGGAGAAGGGACAAGAATCATCGCTGGGGAACTCGACAGGCTCAATTCTCTGGGGTGGGGACTCATAATTGGAAATCCGATGTGTTCTGCTATCAATCCTGCCTTATATAATAAAGTGATCAATACAAGCAGAAAAGGAATTAAGTCATCAAGTTTGAGGATGCTATGTTCTATAGCTACAGCTTTTAATAATCTTGTCTCGCCACATTACAGTTTCATGTATTTTCTCTTTCTTTTCATCAAAGTCAATGTTTTAAGCAGAACATCTGAAAGAAACTTGTGAGGCAACTTGATTCTAATTACCTTGGTTTGACTATCGTATGTGGAGCTACTTAAAATGAAAAAAGAAATGAAAATGAACAAAACATTTAAAGTAAATCTGTAGCAAAGCTAGCCTACAACTGGAAAATGTTTCCAATGCAACAAACACATGTATCAAAGAGCTGCTCAAGGCAAAGATAAAACCCACTTTCTGCAAAGAAACATTCTCTCATATGGTTCTGAGAGTCACATATGGTGCTGGCCTCTGGTCAAGTGGTTTTGTTTTGTTTTGTTTTTGAGGTCAAGGTAAGTTTTTTTCTATTTTTACACTTTTATTTATTTTATTTTGTATTTTCTGATAACAAAGATTGTTCAAACATACTGCAAAAATTTCAAGCACAGAAATATGTAATACTGAAAGCAAATGCCTATGTAGTTTCTGCACACTCCCTCCTCCTGTCTCCTGTACCCCACTATCACATGGCTATATACTAATATACAGAGATCCTCATATGTTTACATGCATGGCCCATGCACATACTCAAAATGAAGACAATGGACAAGGAAGAGGCCCATCATGATTGACTACAAAAATCAAATGCCATGAAAGGAAAGAACACTGAAGACTCAAAGTTCTTCTCAGGTCAAGCTGAAGTCCTGAAGGCTGAGATATACTTGTACACAAATACATTGAGCATATCAGCATCTTTACGAGTGAATATTGTAGCCAGAGGGGTGAGCATTTATTGTGGATTTAATTTCTCTGAGATGGATCTTCCTGTTCTAATCAAGCACACCTAGTTACAGACTTTGCATCAAAAAAAAATGAACACAATGACAAATATAGATGCCTACATGGGATGAGGAGTTGTCCCATTATGTGTTATTATTGCAGTTAACATAATTGGTTTCTATAAAGCAGTACATTTTGGAGATTGAGGATGGAGGCATGATATTAAGAAATGTATGTGATACAGGGACTATTCAGGAAAACTAGGATGTATGGTCATCAAACTAATTATAATGTACATCAAATTGAAATAAGATAACATAGGGAAAACACTTCAGGACATTGGAATAGGCAAGGATGTTTTTGGATCAAACCCCAAAACAAAAGAAATAAAAACAAAAATAAGCTAATGAAATTTCATCAAGCTAAAGAGCTTTTGCACAGCCAAGGAAAGAAATCATAGAATGAAGAGACCGCCTACAAAATGGGAGAAAATATTTGCAATTTCTACATACAAACTAGAGGTTCACATCCAGAATGTATAAAGAATTCAAACATCTCAATAGCAAAAACACAATCTGATTTAAAAATATTCAATAGATCTAGACAGACACTTCTCAAAGGAAGACCAGCAAATGGCCATCAGCTCTAATCATCAGATAACTGCAAATCAAAACCACAATGAAATATCACCTCACTCCCTATACGACTGGCTATTAAAAAAAAAAAAAAGATATCAAGTGTTGTCAAGAAAAAGGAGAAAGGACAACTCTTTGCACACTGCTGGTGGGACTGTAAATTAGAGCAATCATTGGGGAAAACATTATGGAGGTTCCTAAATAAACTGAAAGAACTACCATATAATTCAGTAAATCCCACTTCTGAATATATATCTAAGGGAAATAAAATTCACTTGTGAATGAGACATCTGTGGGGTCAGCTTTGTGGTACTATGGGTAAAACCACCACTTGGGACATCAGCATCCCATATGGGCACCTGTGCCAGTCTTGGCTGCTCCACTTCCAATACAGCTCCCTATTAATGGCCTGGCAAAAGCAGCAGAAGATGGCCTAAGCATTTGAGACCTGCTCATGTGGGAGACTCATATGTAGTTGCAGGCTCCTGGATCTGGTCTGGCTGAATCCTGGCCATTATGGCCATCTGGAGAGTGAAATAGGGGATGGAAGATTTCTCCCTCTCTCTCTCCCTCTATTTCTCTCTCTCTCTTTCTCTGTGGGTAATTCTGACTTTCAAATAAATAAATCTTTAATAAAAGAGGTACCTGCATTTCTATGGTTATTGCAGCACTGTTCACAATAGCCAGGAAATGGAAGCAGCTTAAGTGTTCATTAACTAATGAATGGATAAAGAAAATGTGGTATGTATACATAATAGAATATTACTCTGCCATAAAAAGGATGAAATGTTGTCATTTGTAAAAACTTGGATGGAACTGGAGATCATCATGTTAAATGAGAAAAAGCACAGAAAGACAAATACCACATGATCTCTTTTGTATGTAGAGACTAAGAAGAAAACATGGGTGATCTTACAGAAGTTAAAAAAGTTAAAAATGTAAGTGTGGTTACCAGAGTCTGGGGAGGGAACTGGGATGAGGAAAGGGGGATTGACAGGTACAGGGTATAACTACACAAGAGTAAGAAGTTCTGGAGTTCTACTGCATACTAGGGTAGAGAAAATAATTTATTTTACTA
Organism: Oryctolagus cuniculus; assembly: GCF_964237555.1. Lineage (NCBI taxonomy): Eukaryota > Metazoa > Chordata > Mammalia > Lagomorpha > Leporidae > Oryctolagus > Oryctolagus cuniculus. The sequence continues at coordinate 17,998,693 of NC_091434.1, read as the reverse complement.
TACATTTCTCTAAAAAACCTGGAATATAGAATTTTTAAATGTTTTCACTATAATGAAATGTTAAGTGCCTGAAAGGATACGTATTTTTACCCTGATTAGACATTATCTAATGTATAATGCGATGAAGCATCACATTGTACCCTACAAATGCTTACACTGTTTATATCCATTTTTTTTTAAATAGTTATGTTTTAAAAACTGAAGTAGGGGCAGCATGGTTGCATAGTGGGTAAAGTAGTTGCCTGTGGTGCCAGTTCGAGTCCCGGATGCTTCATTCCTGATCCAGCTCCCTGCTTGGGCTGGGAAGGCAGCCCAAGAAGGCCCAAGTGCTTGAGCCTCTGCACACATGTAGGAGACCCAGAAGAAGCTTCTGGTTCTTGGCTCCAGTGTGGCCCAGCTCCAGCTGTTGTGGCCATTTGGGGAGTGAACCAGTAGATGGAAGACCTCTTTGTCTCCTCCGACTTTCTCTCCCTCTCTCTTCTCTTTCTGTAATTGTACTTGTCAAATAAATAAATCTTTAAACAACAACAACAACAGTGAAGTAAAGGCATGGTGGCTTGCTCATGCCCATGCAAATGGCTAAATGTGCTGTTCTCACATTCATGAATTCATCAGCAGACAGAGAAGGACAATGCAACAGACAGACTGAGAGCCAAGCATGTGTACTGGGGGACCAGTAGTAGGTCTGTCTACCACAATGGCAATATCATGAACCTGGACAACAACTGAATTTTTCTTCATGTCATTTTCATCTTCTAAAACATGAACAACTTTATATTTAGGAGGATCACTTTAACATTCCCCAGGTTCTGCTTTTTTTTCACCAAAAAACCCACACTGTGAAACAACTGAGGGTATATGGACGTGGAGTTCAGAGAAAGGGCGGATCCTTACACATAAGGGACAAAATAGCCTAGGGGTCCATATCAATGACAATTCCCTTTTATAAAACCTTCTTTTATTTATTTGAAAGGCTGGGCAACAGGACGTAGTGAATAGGTGGAAGGACTTAATTCTTAACAAAAAGGAAAACTGATTCAAAAGAATATGCCACCATACCATTGTTATTTCTCCTTCTTTTTTAGATTTTGCTTTTCATATATCAAGTTAATCTGTATATTGTAATCTGATATTTTAGATTCATTTTCAAAAGCAGTCCCAAATCTAGCACGTGCTCAATGAATATTCTCTAGAAATGCTAATCGCTTTTCCTGAGAGAAGACTGAGCCGGGGACCCATTTCTTTGCTTTAGTTATCAGTATTGTTAACCAGTATCATGTTGAAGCACCTACTGAATGCTTAATTATCTACTTGGACTATTGATGTTCTCTTGTCAATAGACTGTGGAGACAGATAACGATTATCCCTATGTGATAAAAGAGAAATGAAGACTAAAAGAAATTAAGTAATGTGGCTGGTAGATGCCAGAGCTCAAGTTTAGGACCAAGGTTTTATACAATGGCTTTTCTTGCCTTTGGCAGTAAGTCCAGGCTTAGAGAGGGAAAAATATAGTGCTGCGCAGCCTAAATTATCTAGATGGTGTCCACCGGCTTGTTTTTCAACTTGGTTTTCTGGAATTTCTTAGGTCTTCCCCTTACTTTCCACCTGAGCACAGTCTGCAGCTCTAATAGGAATACTGAAGATTACAGCAACAAGGAGGGAATCTGGGACGCAAATGCAAAGTTTATGATGCTAATCTAAAGCCTCTGCTTTGTGCACAGAAGGAAAAAAAGACTTCCTCATAAAAACCAGGAAGGTGAGATATGCAGTGCTTACCTCCTGCTGATGACAAAAGCTGCAATGAGGATGACCACCAGCACCACACTGCCTGAGACAGAGACCAGAAGGACTGTGGAGTTGGCCCCATCGCCGATGATCCGGGAAGGCACTAGGAATGACAGTTACACAAGGGTCACCTTTGAGAAGGTCTGAGGAGTAGAGCTTCTGACTGGGGCACAATTTTCAACTTTCTAAAGCCTCCTGGCTCAGTATTCATGCAACAGCATTTTCCAAGACAACCTTTATGCACGAGGAGCTTAGATCAGGACACTCACTAAATCCTATGGTAAACACAATTCATTGCTTTTTCTTCTTTCCTTTTTATCTCCACCTTAACTCTTACACAATGATCAGATGTATTGCTTAGTGAGAAAGGCACTTGAAGATTTCAGAAATAACAAATAGTTACCAAAACCCTGCCCACCTCAAAAGCTCTTCCTCCTTGTAGCCTTGCTGGAAAGTCAAAGGAGATGTCACTCCTCTTCAGATAATTCTACTTTTTCTTCTACTATGCTTTGTTCTTACTGTATTTAATAATGTGCAAATAAATTACTCTCTAGAATTGATGTTGAAAATTGTGGCTCACAATCTCCTTATCAAGTAGGCCAAATTTTGGATTATTAAGGAGATAGAGATATCATATGCCAAGTGCTTATTCATGTGTAGGTCTCTCTATAAACATTTTTAGTCAATCAACCAGTTGATCCAATTCACAGTGCTGAAAGATTTGCTATGTTTGTCCATTAAAAAAATAAGACAGATCAGACACTTTCATGTAAAATTCTTTTCTCTAAATAGAAAGGTTTTCTAAGTTATGAACATTCCCTATCTTATTTTAAGCAACGCTCATTGCAACAAAATGTTTTCCTAACCAGAAATCTACATCTCCTTAGAGTTTGCCATAATGGGATTCAGTCTATAATATTTTACAACACATCAGATTGAGTAGGTCTGGGTGGTCCTTCTCACCTGTGTTGGTCGTCACCTCCAAGGGCTCACTGAAGTCTCCATAGCCAGCTGCTGTCCTGGCTCTCACATGGAAAACATAGGAAGTGAGAGGGTTCAGGCCTTTGATATCCGTGTTCCTGGCAGCTGTCCGAACTATACGATAGCTTCGCTCATTTTGATCCTATATTACAAGAAGACAGAATTGGTGAAGTTGGCAAGATTAAACCCTCTGCTTACTCTAGGCACAGTATTAACAGGGCCAAACCATCTATCTACTTAGGAGTCGGACATGAAGATTGATAAACCCTTTAATCCTTATATTCTCTTGAATGTTATAAATACATGGCTGCTTTTCTTAGGTGTTGAAAGAAATGTAGAGTTCAGGCATGATTGCAGCTGACACTGACCATACCGAGACCTTTACTCACAATATTTTTTGAAAGGAACATTAAATGATGGTTGGTGGCTTTTCAAACTCCACACCCAGCAATTTCAAAGAAATAACTCTAAGAAGGTCCCTTGTCTTTTTCTATTTTTCTGTCTAGAAGGTGTTAGAAAGCATTGTAATCTGTTTGCAATGAAAAGAAAAAAAAGTCTGTCCCTTTCTTGCTTTTAATAAGCAAGCAAATAAGTGGTGCTCTTTAAAAGTGAAAGAGAAGACGATTGTTCATTTTCTAGACAACCTTGAATGCAAATAGCTCTCTTCAGAATTCTGTCCTTTAAGAAAGACAAGTTATTTGTAAAAATAATGTCTTTCTGTAAGTTTAAGAGGCTGAAGAATGTAATCTTCTTTCCCTGATTTTCTATTAAAAGTCATCAAAACCCACACCTTCATTCTGAATAGCAGTGATCTACTTAAATAGATCACAATTTCAACTGCTACAAGTCACTCTCCCTGATAGGTTTACAGATTAGAACTTATTAGCTATCTTCGTTTCCATTAGTAGAAAGAGAAAATACACTGTTATCAGAATACAATATACTTTTTCTATTTTCTAAGATGGCCAAAAATAATAAACTTCATAATCAGATTTGACTGAGAAGCAAAATGCAATTGGTTTTGGATTCATTGGTATTCCACAGGTTATAACTAGACAACATCTAAACAGAAGAAGGAAAGGAGAGGGAGAGGGAGGAAGGAAGAGAAGGAAGGGAGGCAAAACAGGAAGGCAGGGAGGGTTGCTCATTCCAGTAATACCTTCTCATAGTATTTGACTTCATATTCCAAGATAACCCCATTGGGTCGATCTGGTTCCAACCAAGCCAATGCCACACTATATCTTGTGACTTCTTTAGCCTGGACCAAGGCAATGGATGATGGAGCTATCAGAGAAAACAATAAACAAAAGACATTTCACTTTAGGATTAAAAAACTATTTTGGGGATCAAAAGTCACTGCTTTGACCTTAAGAAAAGTGGAACAATCATTTTGTCTCCCTCCCCAACCACTTTGCTTTTCTTCAATACAAGAGCTTACCATTCTTCATCATTCTTGCCAATATATTTTTTATATATGATTAATCTCAAAATGTTGATCTCTCAAGCAAAGGGCTGATGAGTCCGCAGGACTACAGTACCACTTCTGTAACACCTAAACGGCTTAGAGAACATGGTCTGGGTTCTGACCTTTTTCAAAGCAGGGAAGCCTTTGGAAGACTTCCGTTAAAGCTCGGTGAAGCTGTACCCCAGCTGACCTCCTATTATTATGATCGTCATCTTACTGGTCTTCAATTTTCTGTAAGCAAGGGAATTTGCAACTCTTCCATGGGTACAGTAGAGAATGCAGAAATGTAAACGATTTACATACTTTCTAATATAAGTAAAAATGCTCCTTAATTACAGGAAGAGTTTTCAGTTTGAACCATATAAGCAAATATTGAGAAACACAAATAAAGCAATGATGGTCTCTCTGGACATAAATGGTGTTCTGCAGCTATTTTCCAAGAGTTGAAGTATTGTTTTTGCCTGCTGAGTAGCAAACCTTCTTTCTACTGAGTAAGACACAAAAGCAATCTTCTAAGGGTGTGTTGTTGGGGGTGGGAGGCAGGGATACACTTGAGATTTATAAAACCAAGCTGCCTATTGCTTGCTGCTCTACTGCGGTGGTCACATCTCCAGCCAGCTGTTATCAAGCTCTGCTTGACTGACAATGGCTGGTACAAATGTGCAATCTCCAGGGAAAAAGGGTGCATTCATGGAGTCCTTAATCTTATCTAACAAAGCTAGCCTGTGGAGCCAGAGATTAGGGGGTCTTCCTAAATTGAATGTATGTTCTTTTTTGTTCTGAAACTGTGGAAATATGTGAAAACAAACGTCAAAAATTGGCCAGTGAACAACAACAAATTAGCATTGGTTCACACCTACCCCCTGCCACTGCCTGCCCTATTCCAACGCACATACAACTGTCAACCCTTAACTCAGAGAAAAAAGAAAAAAAAGGAAAATAAATTGTCACTGAAAACACAATGGGAAAAGCTTCAAACCCATTTGACCATATCTGATGGGAATCCTGATGGCAGGGAAGCTGACCAGACACACGAGAGTCACAAAAGGGCATCTTTCAGCTGAAGCCAAACCAGCAGGGACCATCTGAAGTAGGCAGGCATACAGGTTAAAACTGATCAGATTTGTGAACTGGGAGACCGCGCCCCTGTGTGACCTCATGCTCCTACCTGATGCCTTTGCCACGCCCCTGTGTGGCCTCATTCCCCTACCTGGCCACACCGGGGTGCCCACCAGCCAATCAGGTTAATTAACCACTCTCCTCTTCCCTGGCCTCTTGCCAGGACAGGGCTTGCTGTAGCCCTACGCCTCCAGGGCGCATGGCCTTCGGGCCATGTGCTCTAGGCTTCCTGGTCTAGATGCTCATCCACGTGGCTGGTTCCTGGTGCTTGGTATGGACCCCCCATTCACTTCTCTCTCCTAAATAAAGTTCTCACTCTCCTATACACCTTTCTCACTAAATAAAAGCTTAAAACGTGCCATGCTGCCTCGTTTATCTGTGCCAATATTTACAATTCTTTTCTAAATATTAGGCAAGAACCCTCTTGGGCTTATTAATATTGGGGATTTAGTAATAAGCCCGTGGTGAAATCGTAAGGCACCCCAAATTCCAGTGGCTCATGTGGCACCCCGGATTGCATTTCTAGGGAACTTTAAGGGGCCACATTTCAGGGTAAATTTTAGGGGGTCTTGTTCGATTTCATAAGACAACCACGAAGGCATATAAAATATGAAATTTTTAAGGGATTTATAATTTTTAAGAAGGGATTAAGAAATTTTAAAACTAGGCAGCATGGTGGTGGTGAACTTACTGTGGCTTCTGACTCTCTCTCTGCCTGCACCCTCTCTCTCCTCCATCTTGGTTGGTGCTTTCCCGCATGGCTCCAAAGCACCCGCCCTGGTGTGTTGCTTTCACGAACTTTGCTGGGGGAGGGGTGAGTCTTTTTCTCTGGCCCTAGTGTTGGTCCCTGGGCAGGTGGTCAAAGGCCAGGTCCCTGGCCCACGGTTGCCCCAGGCTCCACAGCCAGATCTGGGCGCAGCTTTTCCGTGCAGGGGTCTCAAGGGCGGTTCGCCCGAGCCCCCAGGGGGGCCTTGCCAGCCCAGCGGGGAGAAGCGCGATTCGAGCCAGCCCTTTAGAACACGGCCGACCAGTGCGGCTTTCCTGCACCTGGGCTCCAAATGCAATGACCTGCAGCAGCTCTGCGGGAACCTGTGCGGTTCGCACTGGGTTCCCGGGGCCGTGCCCAGCGTGGCGGTAGCGTCCCAAAAGCGGAGGCTGCCTGCCACAGCTCATGGGAGCGCGCACAGCCCACTGCAGCTCGTCTGGAGCAGGCAGGGGCTCAGGCCAGGTTCTCTGGGGCCAAGCCTGCCCGCAGGCGGCGACCCACCGCAGCTCGGGGGAGTGCGCGCAGCCCGCTGCAGCTTGTTCGGAGCAGGAACAGAATGGGAAAAGCTTCGAACCCATTTGACCATATCTGATGGGAATCCTGATGGCAGGGAAGCTGACCAGACACAAAAGGGCATCTTTCAGCCGAACCAGCAGGGACCATCTACTGGAGGTGGTCATGAGACAGCTTCACATTTGTTGGAGATGCCTTGAGATGGCCACACACACACACACACACACACACCCATCTCCCTATTTTTCTTTCTCTCTCAGTCCCAAAGCTATTCCAGACTGGATCTCAGGCATAAACATAAGTCAAAGATACAGTGGGTACACATGTCCTCCATCAAAGGCAACCCTAAGGGTAGTAAAACCAAACTGAATGAACAAAGCTGCATGCAGCAGACATATGGAAGCCACTGAACATCTGAGGAAAATGAAAATCGGAAATGTGCTCATTAGATGCATTAAAGCTCCCCTCCCCCAAAACACACACACACACACACACACACACACACATGCACACACACACAGACACACAGACACATTTCTTTTTTACAGGCTGACAGTCATTGTCCAGCAAAATGCACACAGAGACTTTGTTAAACATAGAGGAAGCCAGACGGCTCAGAAGGCAGCCTGGCTGTGCAAAGCCATTTCTCTCCAGGTAATATACATATTGCCTAACAGCACGTTAGCATACACTCCATAAAAAGGGGGCTCTTTAAACACTGATGATGTTCAGGATTGGGAAATGAAATAGAAAAGTGAGCCTGTTAGGAAGAAAGCAGGAGGGAGGTAAATCATAAAACTATACAATGAACTTTCTCAAGGAAATGGTGTGGGTCTGAGTTGATAATCAGTGATTCCTAGGGAAAGAATTGCCTGACTGCCCTCAGCATGCACCCATGAACCGAGGCCGCTTCTCCCTGGTTGGGTGATCGCTAACTTGGTACAAGTGGGAGATGCATCTGGTGTCTACAATGGAAGTTTGAGCAGCAGCACTTCTGTGACCATTCAAATGGAATATGAGCTCAGCCAAGGTGCTAAAAAATCTCAAGCAAGGAGTTATGCATATAATAGAGTCATGTTAACTAATAGAATATTTCCAGTGCAGGCCGACTTTGAAAATTGATATGCACAAATGTGGAAATAAATCATCTCATTGTACCTTGACTTAGCTGTCATAAAAATGCAGGAAAATGAGGGATGAAAGGGAAATACAAGTGAGAATCAAGAAGGACTGAATGAAAATAAAATGTTGGTTGCTGTACTGATATTTGTCTTTAGTATCTACTACAGAAACACAACCAAGGCAATAGAATAAGCAGCTCTAATTCACAGAGTGTTACATTATGAAGCTGTAAAGTCTGACGTTTTTACTTTACAGATGTTCCTTGAAAGAGCGTTATCAGGGCACAGTGACAAAAGCAATCCACGACATGTGAGGTTGGGAAACAGCTAAAACATGCACTGCATTGTAGTGTGATAGAGTAATAGTAATAGAGTAATAGTAATAGTAATAGAGTAATAGTGTAATAGAGCAGTCATTCCCAGGACAGTGGGTTACCTTCTCCAGCAAGAAAAATGTCAGTTTGAGAAAAACTGGGCTTTGCCAAGCTGCCACTTCGGGAAGAGGCAATCTGGGTGTCTTCCCCTTCCCAAGCCTCACAGAGGCTCTGTCCTTACCTTTCCTGCTCTGTTCCCAACTTCTCCCCTGGAAGACCTCACCCTGCCATGGGCACGTGCCCGTGACTTACTTCCTTAGATGAGGCATTGGCAATGGCATTTTCCAGTCATTCTCCTTCCCCAGGTGTTTCCAGGCACCAGATTTCTCATGTCACACATTTGCTGCCACAATCCTATGCAATTTATACTATCTTTAAGATTTTCCTTAAAAGGTACAGTATTTTCAACTTCAGTGGTTACATATGAAAAGAAAGTACCCATTTACCGGTATAAAAGAAACCTTGAAATTACTTGCAATGAATGGAAAATAACCATAAAAAATGAGTGCAACATGGAACTGAAGCAACGTTACCAATATTTGCTGGACAATCTTGCTTCTCTAAGCTTTCAGAGAAAGAGCGATAACCCAGTGTTAGAGAAGTCCTGAAGATAGATGAGCCCAAACTTGAGGTTGTAAGACTTGAGTACTCAGAATTACTGGGAGATAACTCCAAAAGAACTCACTTTCACATAGGGCAATTCACTGTGATGTAACATGACATCTGTGTCTTCCCTAGACACAACTCTGATGCTATCACTGGTGCAGTAAACACTGTCCAATCTTACTTCATTTAGAAATGTTTTAGATATTGAATCCTAGTACACAAGGGTTCTCTTTGCTAACAGAGCTACAAGAAGAGATTATTAGAAGAAAAAAATAATAGATTAAACTCTCCCCAATTGGACAGTTCAGTAGGAGCTCTGAAAAAAATCAATGCCTCTGTTAAAAAAGAAGGCTGCTATTCATATTGGAATTTTTGGTCAACATAAAAACCCAAGCAGAGGGGCAGACTTTTGGCTACAGTGCTAGGGAATGCCCATATTCCTTATCAGAGTGCTTGTGGTTGTGTCCTGACTAGTCCTGATCCAAGATGCACCCTGTGAGGGAGTAGGTGATAGCTCAGGGTTCCTGACACCCAAGTGGGAGATCTGGATGGAGTTCCTGGCTACTGGCTTTGGTCTTGCCCAGTCCTCACAGTTGTGGGCATTTGGGAAGTGAACCAGCAGATGGGAGTTCTCATTCTCTCTTTCTCTCTCCCTTTTAAATACATGTTTTTAACAAACAAACAAAAAAGAAGCCCAAGGAGAAAAAACGCTCCTCAGTTTCCTGTCAGTCCTCTGGCTTATTTTCCAAAACCTTTTAGAGACAAGGTTCTTTGTCAATACTGACTTGTCTACTGATGATATGCCTAATGAGCACCGATGGAATAAGGCAAGTATATGGAAGGGTAAGCAAGGCTGAACAAAATCAACCCTTGTAGCAGAGAAAGTGTTCTCTTATACTTTATAGCCTCTTCCTAAGTGAAAAAAAAAAAGAAAATCAGAAAATTTTATGACAGTCTTACAGAGAAGACAATTTCTAATGTCAACCCAGAGGACCAATTCCTCTGGATTTCAAGAGGAGACATTCCCTGCTAACACTCTTCCTATTCAAGTTCTCCCGTGGTGATGGAGAGGAGTGAGAGGGTGCTTCCTCCTCACCTTGTATCTGAAGGCACAATACACATGCTGAAGGATCAAAAGCAAAGCCAGGAGGAAGCTGGGGGCTGATGTTCACATACTAACTAGAAGAAAGAGATGTCATCAATGGAAAAGCATTTCTATCTACCCACAGACTTCCTTCATAAAGGAGATGCTTGTTAGCCGGCGCCCTGGCTCAATAGGCTAATCCTCCACCTAGAGGCGCCGGCACACCAGGTTCTAGTCCCGGTCAGGGTGCGGATTCTGTCCCGGTTGCCCCTCTTCCAAGCCAGCTCTCTGCTGTGGCCAGGGAGTGCAGTGGAGGATGGCCCAAGTACTTGGGCCCTGCACCCCATGGGAGACCAGGATAAGTACCTGGCTCCTGCCTCCGGATCAGCGCAGTGTGTGCCGGCCGCAGCATGCCGGCTGTGGCGGCCATTGGAGGGTGAACCAAAGGCAAAGGAAGACCTTTCTCTCTGTCTCTCTCTCTCACTGTCCACTCTGCCTGTCAAAAATAAATAAATAAATAAAATAAAATAAAAAGGAGATGCTTGTTTTAAGAAAAGTTTCTTTCCCCAGATAAAAGCAAGTCTTCTTTAAGGGCCAGAATTTTCATCACAGCACTCAGCAAGAGCTATTTGTGAGAGTTGACAGTACAATAGTTAAAACGAAGTAGATGGATGCAAAAATCACAAAAGCAAGAACTAATAGGGGATCATTTTAAAATAAATTTAATTTAACTTAATTCAATTAAGTCAACAATATTCAGACTTTTGAAGGAGAATCTCTCATGACCAATAGACGTCATTTTTCCTATTCTGAGATGTATATACCTGAAGATCCTTTATTACTACACTCAAGGAGTTTTTCAGTAACTTTTAATCCAAAAGATGTCCTTCATTTTCTGTTCTTTTTTAACTTACAAATCATGCTTACACATCTGTTCAATCATTCCTTAAACCTTTGCTTGAGGAACTTACAATCCACATTGGAGCCAAATCAGCATTCATATTAAAAAGCTAAACATTGCTTGGCTGAACAAAGGCAGTGGCTGGGACCAGAAGTCAGGATAAGCCAGAATAAGAAGGAGTGTGCTTGTGGATTGCAAAAGTAACCATGGAAGGATTTGGGGTGAATTTCTGAGGTGTGGTAAGATCTGTAGGCAAAAAAGGTAAGCAGGAAGGGGAAAGTATTGGTGACTCAGGGGATCTGCTGTAAGTATGATTGAAACTTTTAGATTCTAACACACACCCTGGCTCTGTGGGAATAGAGGAGGCTCCTCTAGGACATGTGCAATGAAAGAAAAAGTTAAAAATTATTTGCTCTACATACTGCAAGTATTCCTTACTATTCTGTTAAGAAAACAAATTAATTTTAAAAGGATTCTGGAAAAAATCTGTGTTTGACATTTACTCATTGCCATAGTGGGTAGGTTACTAAACCTCTTGTGTCAGCTTCCCTACTGATAAGATATCTGCTTTGCAGAAAGTATAGCATGGAAGCTATTGGAATGCAGGCTGTGTAAGGACAGGGTTTTTCCATGTTTATCTCTATAGCCTGGGATTCGAGGTCATGTGTAGCATATAATGGGTGTTCAATAAATGTGTTAAATGAATGAAAGTAAAATGCGTGTTAAAATTGTTCTAAAAATCTCAGTCAACAGATAAAAAATTTCTAAATGTAAGAAAGCCACTCTTAAAACATCTTCCCATCCTCACCTGTTTCCGGTGACCTTTCGTGGGATTGGCTTTACGATTTAGCTAACCAAGATATTGACAATTAGAGGTGACACAAATGATGATACTAATTCTAAGTAGAGTCTCTATGGTGTATGTAGTGCTTCAGAACATTTTTTCAGACATGCAAGCTGTAAAATGTCACTCAAAGGCAAGTTAACATTAAAACTAGGTTTTGCTGCACCTGTTACAGACAGCATTTTGAGGGACTGCTCTTTAGGTTGATGAAGTGTTGACAATTTACTTCTTCTCTGAACTGTAAAGCACATGCGAATAGTGTTCCTCATTTTCTCTCTACACAGGCACAGTGGTGTTGAGATTCTCAAGTCAAAACCTCAAGTCCAAAAATCACCCCACTCATCTTGTAAGACTAGTGGTCCTCCAAAGCTGTAACACTGTAGACAGGGTTGGTCAGTGCCAGGAGAAACCTTTAGTTACTGCATATGCTCCTGCACACCCACCCAAAGGACAGACTGAAGCATGAGAGTGTTAGGGGCCCTCTATACTCAAAGTACAAGCAGGAAAATTAAGCATTTTGAACAGACACTGTCTTTTCAAATACCCAGAGGAAACAAGTAGAATTGTAATAAAATGCCATTTTTGAAACAGAAAGCAAAAAAAAAAAAAAAAAGGATAAAAGAAAAAAATCTACTAAAGCTTAGAAGTTGAATGAACTGAGTTTTCTCAAAGAAAGCCATGAAGCATTTCAAACCTCCCCTCCAAATTTCATATTCAAAGTCCCACATATCCCTGAGAAACTGAGAATCTATTCAAATAGAATCCCCATTTGCTGTGTACCTGTGGCTACATTTGGTCTCAGAGCAGTTCACAATGTGCTCAGGAGGCACATGTGGGTTTTATCTCTGTGTGTGTTTTTGATAAACAGAAACAGCATAGATTAGGGGGCTCTATTATGACTCTCTAACCATGGTGCATTTCACAAGGAAGAATTACAGGAGATGCTTTGATGTCAAACAGAGGTGGCTCCCTTTAAGAAAATGGTACATTTAACTTTCTTGGGTTCAAAGCTCAGCAGTTCTCCTTGCTCCCCACTGATGCGAATGCTGCAATTTTCTTTTATTCACTTCCTCAATGACTTGCCATTAAACACCTACAAGTCATTTTACGGCAGCAGTTTGGTACTTGTGACACCCAAATGGGATGGAGAAGAGAAAAAGAGGCACGGAAAAAGCCAAGCGTGGAAGAATACACTTGGTTCCTGAGCTATAAAACTGTTTTCTAGTCCAGTATGGTGACGAATTAAAAAACAGGGAACTTGGGGGTTGGGAAGGAACAGCTAAAACAGACAGACTGTATTTCATTACTGGCTCAATTTAGGGAAATGCAGGAAATAAAAAGATGCAATGAAAGGTCTCCAGCCTGTGGGCAAGGCAAAGTGAAAACAGCTCTTTATGAAAGTCAAGAAACCCGAGCCTGTGGGTGTGAGTGTCACACAATGGCGGGGGTCTGGAGGGAGGATTCTTAACCATAGCAGGGCTGTCCTTCACCTCCCCATGTTTACTCAAGGGGTCTTTCTCCATTGGTAAAATGAATCTGCAGTTTATACATATCTCTGCTAATGCAAATAACATATTTAGATTTAATCACTTGGAGCTTAAGGTGGTTTTTGTTCTTTCTTTCTCAATGCAACACCGCAGCTCTGATTTGCGCTTTATCAAAGGTCTGCTCGTTTTAAAATGCTGTCAAGCATCAAAATTAAATGCTTCAGAGAGCTAATGATATCCTTGTGATTAAGGGTTTTGCTTCTCAGGAAGCTAAGAACTCCGAGGCTAATATGAATTGCCTTCTTCCACATCACACCAAAGGGAAAGAAAGGTTTCTCCTCACGAGCTTAGCAATAGCTATGGTACCAAACACCACTGAGCCATTTCCACATATTTATTTGTACTATTATTATCACAAACAATATTTTATGGTAACCATCCGTTTAAAAAGTGCTTTCACACAAATACACACACACACACACACACACACACGAGCTTGTTTGCATCAGTTTAAAAAGTGCTTTCACACACACACACATACACACACACACACACAGGAGCTTATTTGCAGCACAGTCAATGGGTTGGGTTAACTCCTTTATTATTTTTTAAGTAAAATCATCACAAGACTCAATTCCTAATCTCTTACCCTACCCTTCCTCCCCAGCTACATCACGGATGGACAAAGTCAGCTCTGCATCCCAGAGCCTTTAGTTGCTATATCATTCATCCACATGAGCACATTTTCTCATAATCAATAAGTGAAATTGTTTTTAAAGCAATTAAACAAAAATTACAGAACAAAACTATTCTAAAATTTGCATGAATTATTTTTCCTTTGACAAAAAAGCAGAACCAAACTCTAAACTAAAACCTTTAGGACAATCTAAATTAAATGAGGTCCATATATATTTCAGTATGGAAATATTCACATTAACTAAGTTTATACTTGAAATGCATGCATATACATATTTCCCGTAAAGTGATTTCCAAGGTCAGTACACAGTGTATCTTAAACAAACACCATAAAATAAAGCAGCGCATGTACCTTACTAAAGGATGTGAGTACAATTAACCCACACTTCTAAGGATCTTAAGAATCTCATCTGAGAGCACTAACAATACTTGAATTATATGATTCAAGAGTAGGATTTTGCACAGTCTTTATATTTGGTTCAAAATGAGATCAACATTTTAGGAGACTTTGTTCTTCAAATATGGCATGCCATCCTCTTTTCCCATGGAATTGGACACCAGATTATTTTTCAGAAATTTTTTCCAGAGAGCTACTGGTAAAATGCTATATAATGGAACAGATGATTTCTTAGGTTTCATACTCATAGTTTGCATGAGAAAGTAGAAGGAGTTGGGATGGTCTCTTTGGCTTACTGTCCAAAGATGCAAGCTCCCTTCTTTGAAACAACTGTTTCTGAGATGCAGCGGCCCAGTCACAGACTGGGCTGCATTCCTGGGCTCCTTTACAGCTGGGTTAGTTCACTGGACTGCATGAGGGACAATAAAATATGGGTTTAAATGATTACCCATCTTCTAGAACTGACCCGTAATTAGCTCCCTTGTAACTCCTGCTCCTCTCTCACCTGTACCTTCCAGTTGGACGCTATTTCCCAGGCATATCCTGGAAGCCCCACAGCAATCCAAAGCTTAACCACCAATAACTGGATTTGATTTGAGCAAGAGATCATCTTCTGTAGCAAGAACACATTTACTATAATTGGAGTTACAGCAGGTACTCACTCAATAGGGCCAGTCAGCAAAAAGAGGCCTATAACCACGGACTCAAATGACATGTAGCAATATTGTGGCCCACAGAATATTGATCTATGGTCTGAAGTTGCCTGAATGGCCACCAGATCAGCTCCTGGCCAGGCACCATGAGTCCATTTATCTGTGAGAAACTGGAGTGTGCAGCCAGCAACGGAGGCCCCAGGACACCAACAGCAGCCACAGACTCCCACAGTGAATGAATTCGGCAGAATTACAAAACACTTGGCCAAAAGTTTCAGCTGAGCTTATGTTAATGTTAAACGGGAAAAGACGGTAGGATTCTCAAAATTCCTTGGTTAAGTTTCCTTTTTAGAAGAGTTAGTTTAGTGTTCATTGCACAATTAACAGCTTAAGCAGCTGAGGTCTTGGCCCATATGAATTAGAGCTAAATGGAGAATGGGTAAATGAGGAAAAAAGATTTGATCAACTTTCTCTACAAGGCAGTTGCACACATGTAACATCACTCAATCCTTGCCACTATTGGAAGTAGTCTTAATTATCACTCTTCCATTTCAGATTTGGAAACTCAAGCATAAAAAAATTAAGTAACTTGACCACAGGTATAAAATCAGATCAAAACTCAAATCCACCTGCATGTGACACCAAAATAGCACTAATGAATAATTACAATATGCCAAGCACTCTTCAAAATTCTTGTACAACAAATATGAGGAAAATAGTACAGACAGTTTGAATAGGTGAACATAGGGCCCCAATACGCAACCGTGGGTCCATAGTAAGGTCTAATTTCTTGCCCTCCTTTTGCTGGCAAGAAATTAGATACTTAAAAGGTAAGGAGATTGTTTTCTCACAGCAGCAGCAGCAGAATAAATCTTTCTGAGGTTTGATATGTGTTAGGCACAAGGATATCCCTATCTATTGTTGGTTGCCAGAACCCTCAAAGACACATGTGACACAATCCCTGCTCAAACACCTTAAAGGTTTGGTGATGAATCACCTTAGATCTAACTTAAAGTCCAGGGGGGAGACTAAAATGTTTAAAGAAATCAATTATAAAATAAAATACTAGTATTTGGAGGGAGGAAAGTTGGAAGGGAGGCAAGTCAAACTTCTGGAAGGTTGCCAGTGTCCCACTGCTCTGTTCTTTCACCTGTGTGATAGTCCCATAGATGCTTGCTTTGCAATAAGTCAATGACTGTACCTTTGGGCTTTGTCTACTTTGCTGTATATGTGTCTGTCTCAAAATCAAATGGTTATAAAACAAATATAAATATTAAGTATGTGTAACAGAGATAAAATTTTATGAGTACCATTAGAAGGACTCATCCACAAATCCTTAGGTAAAGCTTTAAGAGTGTCATGAAAGATCTAAGTTTTTGCAAATTAGAGCTGTTGAAATTATTTAATCATTATGCTTAATACCTGAGTCATACAGCAATCCCACTCTTGGTAGTAAAGAAAACACCCTAATACTTAAACCCTATTTTACTTTTAAAAATAGCTAGTATTTTTTGCATTACTTAAAGTATTCCCCTTACTGCAAGTACAGTCACAGTTCTCAACTGGAAACCAAGGCCCACATCGACCAATTAACAGTGAATTCTTTAAGGAGCAGCCAAGTGTCTCTGCTGCAGTTTAAGTGTGTCCTCTGTTTTGCCTGAGAGCTGCTTGTTTTACTTTCTTCTTGCTTACTAAGAAATTTGTTGGCAGGTTCTGACAAGGATAGCCCAACATTTGCCAATAGAAACATGGCAGGAGTCAGTGTGTGTATTTCCTGTTAAGTAAGAACGCCAACTTGAGGCAAATAGGAAAACAAGTCTTTCCACTGGGATGCAATTTATAAGAATTTGCCTGAGCAAGAGAATTGTTTTAAGATAAGAAAACTAGCAACAACAACAAAAAACATATGTTTTCCCTTTGATTGCTTCTAGTGAGATGAAGTAAGATGTAATCTTTAAAAAAAAAAAAAAAGTAGTAATCTCTAGTAAGATTAGGCCTCAATATATTGAAAAAGTGAAGTATACAGAGTGCCTTGGTTTGAGTCCCGGCTGCACTTGCCATTCCAGCTTTCTGCTAATATGCAGCCTGGGAGAGAGCAGATGATTGTTCAAGTGTGTGGGTCCCTGACACCCACGTGGGAGATTTGGATGGAGTTCCTGGCTCCCAGCTTCCACCTGGCCCAGCCGTGGTTACTGCTAGCACTTAGAGTAAACCAGTGATATCTCTGTGTCTCTCTGCTTTTCCAATAAAATAAATAGTATGCCTACTCTACGTTAAAATGATCTGATGCACGCCTGGGCTAGAGGGGCCAGGGGACTCTGATGAAGCAAGGCCCTCCATGAACTATGATGCCCTCCAGAATTAATCTGGAATATGGAAAACAGTATAAGGGAAAGGTTCTCTTCTACTGAGCAGAAATGGAGCAGAGAGGAAGGAAGGGGATTAGCTGCTGTGAATCGAGGCTTCTGGTCCTTTAGCTGTCAGCTCCACCGGAGCGCTCCAGGCTTTCCAAATGTGGGAAATAAAAAGCCGTACTGTGGGCTTCAGGTCCTTTTGTTCCTCAGACAGCTGCTAATCGTCCTGCTGTGTCAGGAACCACTGAGACAATTCAGCCTTCTGACTTCCAAGGCATCTAGATCAGTCCTCAATTAAACATGTATTAATCACAAAGACTCTAAAAGCCAGCATGATGGATGCACCCAGTAAATCTCTGCTCTGGCCTTTTACTTTCCACACTCAAGATTTCTACACTTACAGGCAGCAATTCTTAAAAGCCTGCTCCAGAAACTGACCAATAAAAAAGCTTCGTGCATGACTTTATATCAGATGCTTGATGATTTCCTACCTCTGAAAAGGCTTTCAGAAAGAAGTCAGACATTGATCACTCTGCTAAAAGAGCCTGTCAGCTTCAATAAATAGATCCGTGGTGCCTGTTGTCATTTTGACTTTTTAAGTGTGATAACTAATTCAGGAGCGTTGTGGCTTTGCTGCTTGCTAAGGGGACAATTGAAATCATCTGTGAAATTAAAAATAAGATGCTAGTAGATGAACCTAGGAAATGTCGGGGGAGAAGCTATTAATCATACTAATAATCTCCTCCAATGGAGGCCAAATCATCCTGAGGTCATGGCCCAGAGTGAGAATGAGTGAATGGTATCCGATTCTGGATTCACAAACTTGTGACAGCAGAAAAGAGTATGTGTTGGATGAAGGCCCCTTAATTTCATGCTTTGAAATCCCTGAGGATAGCATGGTCTTTTTCACACAGGTCTCCATTTCACAAGGGAATGAAGACAATCTTATTACACTCTCTATCAAAAGATCACCTGTAACTTTTGTTATGAATCAGTTGCTTGGTGACCAACCCCAAAACAAAGAAGGTAATAATTTTCATAGGAGGTATTTAATCACTATACTACAAAATGAAAACATGAGATGCAAGTAATCTCAGAGAAACACCAGTAGCCATTCTGAGTTATTGGAAATCTTCTGAAATTAAATTCCTGTTATCCTGTTATATACATATATATATATATATATATATATATATATATATATATATCTTAAGCTAATGGAATCCGTGAGAGACAAGTATGATATTTGCAAGGTATCAGGATGGTGCCCGCTAAAGCAGCTGAATTCCTTGGCCTTCAAAAGAGCCTGAATACATCATGAATAACTCCTTCTTCATCTCTATTTCAGTGATGGTCCACTGTCTTCCAACTTGAAAGACTGGGATGTCAATTAGTGTCATTTATGATGTGAACACCTGTCGACTAAGACCTGGACTGAGACCAATTCCATTAACATAGTCACTCCATGGCTGCCAGATGGTCTGGCCTTGAACCACTTATGATGTAGCCCACATTCAAGGAGGTGACCTAAAGAACGAAAGGTCTAGAGTGCCATTAGTCATCTTCCAAGCTATCCATTTCCCCATTGCATATAGGTTACCTATTTTTCCTAATGTTCACTTAAAAAGATCATATGAGCCATTTGAAAAAAAGTGATAGTGACCATAAATTGGGAATATTACCGTTTTTATCAGCCATTGTCCTTTTTTAAAATCTCTGAAACACTTTTTTTCCATAGCTTACCTTCCTCTTCATGCATTTAAACACATAGGCAGAATAGAGAACGAAAGATAAAAGATATTTGACAAAAACAAATTGGATCACAAAATTATAGGCTACAGATTATCACTGACAGGGCCAGATTGGCAGTGCAGACATGTCAGTAAAACTTTAGTTGGAAATCAATATGTTCTATGCTACTTGGAATTTTTCCAAGTCCATATGTTGCTTGGCTTAAAGAAAATGACCAAAGGCTAAGCAGTGATCACCAGTAAAGATAAAGTAGAATATTACAGATGCAAAAAGTAGAGAGGGGGAGGAGGAGAAGGAGAAGAACAACAGTCATTAGGGTGAGGTTCTGAGACACACCTCATCTTATTCCCAATTCAGTCTCACTGCATAGAAGTCTGGGAAAGTTCCAAAAAACACAAAGAATCAAAATATTCAAGGGACAATATCCATAAACCACTGAATCCTGAGAAGCTGGGTTTTAGTGCCACCTAAGGGAGCCACAGTTTTATGTATAGCCAAACTTTCCTGTCCAGCTTCTGGCTTATTATGTGAAAGAGAGCAAAGAAGCAACTGGTGAAGAGAGAGAAAAGAGAAGGACCCTTGGGTTAAATTACAACCAGTACATTTGAAAATGTTTCAAGTACAAATGGTCACCACATGCTATATTCTCAAAAAATATGGTCATGAAATTGTATTTCTGCAGCCCTCATATATGAAACTCTATCTTTTTGACAATTCTCTTAAAAGCTATGATATAGGTTAGGAACAAGAGAATAATTTATGAGCAGGGATTTTAAGCTCAGGAATTGGCAACCAAAGATTTTTTTTTTTTTAATTTTGAGGTATCAGCCAGGAACTAAATTATGTGTGCCAGATAGTTTAAACTCCTACAGGCATTACAAGACCAATGTGGAAACAACTGAGCTATTAAATTTTAAAATATTATTAAGGCCAATAGATTTCTTCAACTGGATCTGTGCTTGAGAATTCAAGATGACTTTTATAGTCATAAGGAATAACAAAGAATGTGTTATAACTGTTTGAGGATTTGATTTTTATTTTTAACGAGAGGGTTCACAGCATCTCACAGGGGCCAATCTAACAAAATTTGCTGAAGTGTGAAATTCAGTGTAACTGGCTCCACCTAGGAGTCAATCCCTAAATACTGGAAGGACCTCATTATCCCACCTAGAGTCTCTAGAATGACACTGAAACAGGGTTCTAGCACCCTACAAGAAGTTTTATGGAAGTGCTTTAAGATAGGAAGAGGAGGAAGAAGTTAAGAGAAAAAAAGCCATCATCCAAAGATTACAAATAGTTATGGTACACCCTTGTGAAGTTCATGGGGAGATTCAAAAGCTGTCTCCTCCATCAGTCTCCCCAGACAACAAGCTTTTCTATTACATGAAGACCCCTTCTTGGAGCTGTACCTGAATTAGTTGCCTTGTCCGCATGGAGTATATGACAAGGGTTGTATACATAATGCATGCTTTTTTTAAACTCTCCGCCCACTGTCTGTGGTTACAAGAAGACATTCCCAACTTTCACTGAGTAGGATTCTGCCTTGTGCTACTTGCTTTCAGTGTAGAACAAAGCAACAAGAAAACCTACTACATACAATACTGATGACTCTACAGCTATTGTAAGCAGTGAAAATGAGATGACCTCAGCTCCAGGAATTCCCAGGATTCCAAAAGAATTCTCCTTGGAAGTTTCCTAAAATCATGCTCTCCCAGATCACTGTAGGATCAGGATTAGATTCCTGGAGCTTCAGATACAAATAAGGGCTCTACCAGCAACTGTTAGAATCATCTGCAATTTTCAGACAGAGGAGGTTTGATCAAGCTTTCTGGCCCTGGTTTGTTTCTTTCTGAGTCCTGGTTTTGGTAAGGGAACATGGACAAAGCTGTACTCTCTTCCACCCTTCGACTTATTATGCTCCAAATACACTTATTACATTAAAAAAAAATAGGGCTGATTCAGGAGGCAGATTTACAGCTTGAAGTATGTTATCTACATAAACACAAACCCTCCAGGGAGCCATTGTGAGCCTGCCCCCTTTTCAATGCTGGTTCTAGTAGACAGATGCTAACTCAAGCTTTGCTACTCAGAGTGAGATTGTTGGTGGCAGATCCCTGTTTAGTCCCCATGAAAAAGCTGAAGCTACTGAGTTAAGACTTGTTTGTATGTATATGTCATAGATAAAAGTTTTCTACAAAAGAATTTATAAAAAACTTTTTCATCTTTGTTGGAAAGTAAGAATACAACTGCATGAGAAATTTGGGTATACACATTGTCATTGTGAAGAAAAAAAGGTGAACCATCCTTCATGGTTTTCCTCTTCCCCTCTCAAGAGATAACAAAATAGAACAAATATTTCAAATCACTGTAATTTCTTCTCGAAGATATTTTAGGGAGATTATGTTTTAGAAAGTGGCACCATGCTTTGTTATAAAAAAAGATGGTTCAGAGGAGAGTGCTAATATGATTCCTCCAGACCAGGCTAGGCAATGGATGGGAAAAAGACAGAATTTAATATGAGTTGTTTTGTTAGGCCTGTGTCTATTTGGAGGTCATTTGGTTGACAGTTTGGCTGGATTCCCACAGCACTCTTGATGCTGACTCTCATGTGTGAGCAAAGCATTAAGTGACATTTCCCAGTGCAAGTTCAGTGTTCACCAGGCAAGGGACCACACTAATGTCTGCCGCCACCTCTCGTTTTCTACTGTTGCTCTTTGGAGGGAATCTATGGAAGCCTTTTTATTCTTCACTTAGGGTACAAACGAGGAGAGTGCATGTGTGTGTGCTGAGATGGCAGAAGAAAGGGGGAGGATCATTAACAGAGAGATTTTTACTACTGATGGATAGAGCTAAGGTTTGCTTATCTTGATACATTAAAATTTGAATTCTAAAAAAAAAATCCTCTGTAGGGAGGGCATTTGGCACAGCTGCTTGGGACACCTGCATTCCATACGGGAGTTCCAAGTCTTGGCTAATGCAGATCCTGGGAGGCAGCAGGTGATGGCTAAGGTAGTTGAGTTCTTTCCCACCCATGCGGGAAACCTGGATTGAGTTCTTAGCTCCTGGATAGGGTTTCTGATTCCTGGCTTCAGCCTGGCCCAGCCCTGGCCCATTCCAGGCATGTAGGGAGGGAACCAGTGCAGTGGATGAAACCTTTCTCTCTCTCTCTGGCTCTCTCTGGCTCTCACTCTCTCACTCTCTCCCTCTCAAATAAATAAACAAATCAACAAATCTCCAGTCTCCACCTGAAGACCACATACAAGATGCTCTCCTACGGTCTACCCACATCATGATTCAGATGAAGGCTCTGTGTATTTGGGTGTCATGAACAAGCATTTCAATTAAGCCCTGTAAGATCTCTCAATGCAGGATTAGTCCTGCAGCATGGCTTTTGGGTTTTCATGATGTTTAAAGGGAAAAAAAAAAAAAAAAAAAAACTATTTAAAGACATCAGCAGGGGGTTAATGGACGCTTTTGACAAAGTTTCTCTCAATCTTTTTAGTGATGTTCAATAGCAGACCTGACTCCAGAGGCTCTTTTGGCTCCTCTGAGGATATAGTAATTAATTTAGCCAGTTGAAATGGCAACTAGATAATTTAGAAGCCCACCTCAAGCCCTTGCTAGCCCTGCATTGTTCATTTCTCATCTCAGCTTGACACTTATTTTTCAAATATCTCGATGGCTTCTCCAGAGCGTATACAGGCTGCTGGTAGTGTTTGATGTAGGAAACACAACAGTGAGAAATGAAATACAAATCAGAATGAGACTGTCAAGTGAATGCCAGCAAATGGATTTCCCTTCTTACAAATGAAGACATGTGCATATTTATGTAGGAGCAATGGTAAAGGAGTCAGGAAAAATAGTATTCTTGGTCCTGGGTTTATAAATAAAAGCTTCATTTTCTTAGAATGAAATATTTACCTCTTTTAAAAAATGTAACCTTTTACTTAGATGCAATAATTACTGGTAGGGTCCATAGACAATTTGTCTATGCTGCTCAGTCATCCTTGAAGCTGGATAATTTAGTGTGTTCCTTTGGAAGGCTTTTAGTTTTCCCTTCCTTTCTAGGACTTACGGAACTCGCCCTAAATATAAATTCCTGAATCCATAATACACATAGCAGGCTACACCATTATATATCTGTTGATTTATTTTTAATTACGATTATAGTTAGAGAGTATGTTTACTAATTACAGTACCAGTGATAATATTCCCATGGAAATAAAATTATTTTCAGTATTAAGTTAGAAACATAAGACTGTTTCATCTTTTTCTTATAAAAATAAAATGTACCGTGTGTTTTTAATACACACTTCATAGGCCTTGTGAACTAAACCAGGAACCCATGGCTGGCCCAGAGCTATTAATGAGAAACCCACAGCCTGGATCCTCTGGAGCCCATCTATGCTTGCTCAGGGCTCTAATCACACGGGCACTGAAAAGACTCCAACCATTTCCACGTGGGAGGTTGTAACCATTACAAATCTACAACTGAAGATGAGCAAATTTTCAGCAAACTCAATAGAATTGTTTTTTTTAACTTGTTTATAAGGATTTAAAAATGTGTCATTAGAGCGAGTTCTCTGTTTTCTAGATTTCACTGGTTTTTATCATTTGTTTTTCTTTTATATTCTTAGAGGTAAGGAAAAATAACATGTTTTGAGATCAAAGGCAAAGAAGAAATCATCTCAGTAGAGAACAATGGAGAAGAACAGAGTACATGATTATCTAGAGGGAAATTGCTGCTGGCACCTAGAATCCACACAACAGAGTTAACAATGCAGGTGCTCTACACCGGAACATCCCCTTATCAGAACAGTGGCGCATGCGCCCCACCATCCACTTAACCCCCAGTGTCAGCGGGAAAAGATCTGTGCTCCAAGAAATCAAAGGCATGGTTGAAATCCTAATTACTTTAGTTAATTTTCTTTTTACATAGTCAAAGTCTCTAAAAAAGAAGGTGTCTTGCCAAGCATAAAAATTATTTCAAATGTAAGATTAGCCCAAGTGTTAATCTGCCACTTCCTTTGCCCCAGGACAGCTTCCCACTGAGGACACCAGCGTTCAACACCTTCTCCACCTCCTCTCTGACTGGTCCCCTTCCATGTTCAGTTCTCCAGAGCAGAGACCAGCATACTTTTTGTAAAGAGCAGGATAGTTATATGTTGGCCTTGTGGGCCATTACTCTGTTGCAGCTACTCAGCTATGCTCTTGTCCTGAGACAGCAGCCTCAGACAACTTAGCACGACATAAACAAATAAAGGGGTATTTGTTCCAATAAAACTTTATTTACAGAAAGCACATTTATTCATTTAAAGAAAGTTTCACCATGCAATAGCAGGTGGAGAATAGGATTTGGCTCTAGGTCCATAATTTGCTGACCCCTATTCCAGGTCACTAAAAAAAGCAACCATCTGTGTCTTTCAAATATCCACAAATATTTTTTATTCCTTCCCAAAAATACAGAAAAGCCATATTTCATTTGAGTTTAGTGTTCCTTTTTCTAACATGATTTTTAAAGTCAGCAGGAATGTGTTTTCTGCTTGTCCATTTACACCACATGTCAAGCTCTCCCCAGAGCCGTCGCTCACACTGAATTGCCGACCAGAGCAGCTCCCTGTCACCACATTTTTCCCAACACCCTCTTGTCAAGCCAAATCGGGCTTCCCAGCATCTCTTTCTTCCTGTTTCTTCCAACTCTTAGGCATCACTATGCGGTAGTCCCCCTATCTGAAAATTCTATGCATTTCAACCTGTCAGAGGCAGAATTTTCTATCCTGCAGCTGAAGACATTTACATGAGCATCTTTCTGAAGCTCTGTTCCTAATTTTATGAAAATTATGTAATTTATAGGTTCTTTTTCCCCCTTAATCACACAAAAAAAGTCTATATTTCAAATCCTGAAAAACCTGGCTGCACCATACCTACACTACCTAACTTCACTGCTCAGAGGACTGTCCCTTTCTCCTACTTTTCCTTGAAGCTTTCTTCTTACTCTCTGGAAGACAGGCAGCAATTACACCCAGTGGGGATGGTAATCCCCACTGTTCTCCATTATCCCACTCAAATTGCACAATACGTCTAATTAAAAGATGGCAGAAAAGAGAATGGGAACTTACCAGTTGAGTAATAAAAGACAAAGTGTATCTTACACTTGGTTATTTTCTTTTCTATACACATTATTTTGGTTTTATTAAATTTATCACTACTTGACAAAGGGAGTTAACTGGTTTTATTTGTATTGTAAGTAAATATGTTAATCAACAGATAACGAGTATCGACCATATGAGCTGTACAATAACCACTTTTTTATTATTATTGGTGTGGGTTTTTTCCCTGCATTTTTCTTAATGTTCCAATCCTTGATGGCAATGCCAGTCTAACAAGCAGTACCAGTTCATCTGAAGACAAAACAATTGGGAAAGGATTCACCAGCAGCCCAGAAACGCTCTTTGTAACTACCTGTTCTCTAAGAACATTAATGACAGCATCATGCTCTCAGCATGAAGCAGTGCAACCAAGCAAACATGGAACCTCCCCTGTGTTGAGCCATAAGCCAACCCAAGCAGACTTGCTAGCAGCAGACCCTTTACATACAGGCATTGCTATGAAGAGATCTGGTTTCCAAACATTACTGCTAGGGCAGTTTCTTAATCTTGGCACAATGGACATTATGCACCAGATGACACTGTATTGTGAGGGCTCACCCTTGTGCCTCCGCCCAACACATGCAGCAGAACCAAAAATGTCTGCAGACACTGGGAAAAGTGGGGAAAAGAGGCAGCAATCACTCCCAGTTAGGAACAGTTGCCCTATCTTTGCAGCTATCTTACTCTCCCTTCAAAGTAAATACCTTGGCAGGAGGGACTGAGTAAAGGCAGAACCCAAATGTATTCTGCTGGTGCAACTTTAGAATGTGTTGCACTTTTGGAATTGACTTTAAATCAGTTTCTGAAATCATGTTCTATAGCTGCTAGCTATGAACCCTATGCTTATAGCTCAAATTTCAGATTTGGAAAATATCTCAAAGATCAGCTTGGTTTAAACAATTATGCAATCCATCAAACATTTGAACTCCTCCAAATTCAAAAATGTTGGAGATGTTTGCCACTAGGATTCTACAGCTGTGCCAGACACACATGGCCTGATCTATCTCATCATACAGTTTGTAGAACAGCGTCACATGCAAAGTAAAAGTCAGAAATGGTATCATTGCCATTTGGTGCAATTTGGGGTTAGTACTGTATATCACTCAGAGCATGAGGCTAATGACAATTAAAACAAACACATCTAGGGGCTGCCCTTATGGCATAGTGGGCAGGGTCACCACATATGCCAACAGCATCCCATTTGTGTGCCAGTTGGTGTCCTGGCTGCTCCATTTTCAATCTAGCTCCCTGTTAAAGGTCTGGGAAAAGCAGCAGAGGATGGTCCGAGGGTTTGGGATCCTGCCACCTACCCACGTGGGAGATCTGGATGAAGCTCCTGGCTCTTGGCTTTGGCCTGGCCCAGCACTGGCCATTATTGCCATCTGGGGAGTGAACCAATGGATATAACTCTCTCATTCTCTCTCTCTCTTTCTCTCTCTCTCTTTCTCTCTAAGTCTGACTTTCAAAATCAATAAATAATTCTTAAAAAAAAAAAAAAGAAATAAGAAGCAAACATACCTAGAGTATGACCTAGCCTTGCAGCTACAAGAGCAAACATGGGGCTGGTGCTAGGGCGCAGCGGGTTAAAGCCCCGGACTGCAGTGCCGGCATCCCACATGGGCACTGGTTCGAGTACCGGCTGCTCCACTTCCTACCCAGCTCTCTGCTATGGCCTGGGAAAGCAGTGGAAGATGGCTCAAGTCCTTGGGCCCCTACACCAGTGTGGGAGACCTGGAAGAATGCCCTGGCTCCTGGCTTTGGATCAGCTCAGCTCCAGCCATTGTGGTCAATTGGTAAGTGAACCAGCGGATGGAAGAACACCCCCCAACTCTCTTTCTCTCTGTGTATAACTGACTTTAAGATAAATAAATAAATCTTTTTTTAAAAAAAGCAAACACAGGGTGGCTTGGGGAGGGTGCAGGAGGAAACAAGTGCCTCTGTGACATTAAGGTCCTGCTGGCTGCCATCACAGCATTTTGAGCAAAAATAGTCACAGTTCTGTTGCATTGGATGGAAACCCCTGTTCCATTTATACAGTATTTCTCTCTCCTTCTAACACACCCTGTCTTCATTTGCTTGAGATGGTCTGCTTAAGTCAAAGTAAACTGAAGCAAAGCCACCTAGAAAACAAATCACCCAGCAATCTGCTCTCCCATTTTTCATAAACATCAGGATTTATCTCCTCGTCCAGAGAAGACAGAAGAGTTGCCACAGGAGGAAGATAGAGGAAGTGCAATCTCATTTTGCTCCTTTTGGCCCCTCATGTAACAAAGTAACTCTAGAGGAAGTTCTGTGAGTTCCCTCCTCTCTAGTTGTACTTGATACAGACTTCTGGAGCCACACTCCCACAGTATCCCTTGCCCACCCACCTCTTGGGAATGGAGGTGGGGAGGAGGTGACTTATTAGAGAATTTCGGACCCGCTGTGTGCATACAGCAGCCATTCCCACAGTCTTAGCAGCTCAGGCTTTGCCCTTGCGAGGGGGCTGTAGTCAGCCTGCAATGCTGTGTCACTCAAGCAAGCCCTTTTGGCCACAGATAGAAAGCTCACATCTTCAATCAGCTTAGGGGCCATAAAGCTGACAGACACCCTGATTTCCTTTGTCTTTTGTGTCAACTGCCTTTAAACACAGGAGGGGAGGAAAAAGGTGCTGTTAGCCCCTTAAGACCCAAACAGTAAGATTTGGGTTAGAATGGTTCCAGTAACTATGTGAGGACACAGAGCAGTTCACACCACATTCTACAGTGAAATAATCAAAACTCAGGTAACCCCAGAGCTCCAGGGCCAGAAATGGACATAATTTGGTCTTAGAAATGGGGAGGATGTCCAGCTGAATATATGAATGCTCTTATCTAAGAATTTTAAAGGAAAGCAACTTGGTACTTTCAGGCATAGGCTCCTCCTTGGTTCCTAATACTGGCTCTGATATTAGCCAATATTGGAAAATGGATGACTCACTTCACTTTCATGCAGCTATTCCTCAATTGCTAAATGCTCAAAGTTGGAGAGAATCAGGCAAAGAAATCTAGGAGGCTTAGTATTGTTGGTTTGGTTTGGTTGACCCATTATTGATGAAATAAATAAGCTTGTGAAAACAGAGCAAAGACAGACACCACTAAATTTTGTGGCATCCAGGTGCTAAATTCTAAACATTCATTAACTCTACGTATTCCTTATAGAGTGAGATAGCATTGCTTATAGTGATCCTTAAGGAGTTGAGTTTAATGAAATTATAGGAACAATTGCAATTAGGATATAATTGTCTGTATGTAAATACACTTAGGGGAGCCCTGATAGAGTTTAAAGATGCTGCATGCACCCAGATTTTGGCCTGTGTTATTAATTTGCACTACTGCGAGGAAAGGGTTTGTTAATCAAAGACAAACTATCCTGATGATTTTGAATTAGCGAACTTCAAATTATGGTAGGATAATGAGGCAGTGCTGTGCACATATATAATTCTCTGCTAAGCGAAAAGCTTTCTGGCTGGCCACATAGGAGGTCTCCTTACTGAAAGATTTATCTTTAATTTTGAACAGCTTCCCAGCATTACCCTTCACAAAAATTAAAATAAAGGAGCTGGAATTTGGTCGTACTCGGCAAACATCCTGGCAGGGCTTCTTGCTGTGGTAGAGAAAAGCTCCTTGGAGCACAGGAACTTCCTGTCCATTTTTTCTCCTAGATCTGAAAGAACTACACCTACATTTTGCATGACTTCAACTTTTTCTCCCCTTCTAGTAATGTGTTTGGAGGATTTCAGCGTGTCTTCTTTGTGCTCCTTGGGCCTTTTGGCCTGTTAGGGGTTGACCAAATCTCTTGGCTTGTATTGGTACATAGACAGTAATAAAAGTCTCCCCCAGAATCTGGGGGAGCCCAGCCTCTTCTTGGCAAGTCTCCCTGGGGCTTTCATCTGCCAAAAAGAATGACTTCACCTTGTACTGCTGAGGCCTCCAGAGGTCCATTTCTAGTTTTAATTCAGTTAAGAACATGATGTAGCGATGGGTTTAAAGACAGCCAAAAATGCGGAACAGTTCTGAACATAAGCATATTGATCAGGTCACAGGACCAGATTCACCAGGGGTGCAGTGACCACTCTGTATTAAACTGGCTCCTTCTAACTCAGAGGAACCTATGTACGTTCCCAGGATCTGTGTCTGATGTTTCCACTGCTTTCTTCCAAAAGAGAACTAATAAAAAGCTGGCAATCATGGAGTACTTGTGATGCAACCAAAAACTCCTACACCATTCTAGTCTTTGTAGAAAAATAAAACCAACGACCATTAACCAGATGACATGTTCACACCACTTATTTTAGAAAGACTGTTGACACTTGCATAACTGGAGACATATTCCAGTACAATTTGCTGTTCAAAATCTTCTCCAAGTCTTAACTTTTTATTTATTCTAGAGCATTCGGGGAAAATGGAAAAATAATGGCTTTGGATTAGGATGCTGGAGTACTTTTCAACATAGGATCAATTAGTACAGATATTTTACTTAACTATAGAGTGCACTTATGAAACATTCATTTAAGAAAAAAATGCAGCAAAAGGCAATAGGATTGCTGGCAATTTATGATCCTTTTCCGGCGATGTTTGCTGCCCTTAAGAGTTTCACAAGAGGCTAAACTATAGTCTTTCTTTCCTGTTCTGAACTCTCCAGAAATAATAGGAACCCAGCAATAGAAAAAAATGGAGTGAAGCAAACTTTTTTCAGGGAAGGACTTCAGATGAGTAGGTCAAGAACCAAGTCCTAAAAAATCCAGAGTTTGAAACATTTGATATTCAAGGTTTTGTGACAGTCTGCAATTAATTCAGCAGAAGTACTTCACAAACAGAAATTGTTCTCTACCCATCCCAATTAGAAGGAAGTAAGGCAGGAAATGGGATATATGAGAGGTCTTCAAAAAGTTCATAGAATTGAATACTATGAAAAGATCAGGCATGCTTTCAAAATTATTTGCACCAAAACAGAGACAGACAGGCAGACAGGAGAGAGAACCCATTTGATGGTTCATTCCCCAGATGCCTGCAATGGCTCTGGGCTTGGCTGAAGACAAGAGTGGGAAACTCAATGCCATTCCCCACATAAAGTTCAGGGACCTAACTACTTGAGCCATCATCTGCCTCCTCCCAGGGGCTACATTAGCAGGAAGGTGGAATAGGGAGCTGGAGTCAGGAATCAATGCCACATGAGTATTTCAACCAGCATCTTGATGATGAGGCTATACATCTGTTCCATAAACTTATCTTGGATCCCATTTTTCCATGAGCTTTGTGAAGTACCCTCACACTGGTTGCTTCATGTCTCCATATCATCCATGGATTCCACTACGAAAATGGCTACAAAACTGGTATATAACTTCAGGCAAACTTTCCTAACCACACAAACATTTATATAGTGATTCTAGTATCGGCCCATGTAGATTATTTATACAATTTTACATTAGAGGTCAAGATCAAATATACAGATACTAAGGCTTTTGGTAGAAAATACAACAAATGCCAAGATAGATCTTTGTGTTGGCAAAAATCTGTTTTATAATCACATATCATCTGTCAATGCTATGATGTCCAGCCATGCACTTGTGATTAAAATGCCCACTATGACTCTCCCACAAGGGAAGTCCAGCATGGAGGAGTGACTCAGCTCACTACAGTGCCATTCCCTTTCAGTCAGACTCCCCCACTCATCACTTTACTTCTACCACCTACTACAAGGCTTAACATTCAGTTCATGTTCAAAGAAATGTTTGCTGAATGATTAAACACCCTTCTAAGTATGCTCTGCATTGCAGGTGGGTTTATCATGGGATCTATGTCCACTGTAGAATGTTGCTATCATCCATGGGTATCAGCACAGCCTTTTCTTTATGCACATTCAGAGGATACAATAAAGTAATCTGATTCTTACCTGCTTGATTGGTTGTCACAGTGACAGAAACGGACTGGTCAGGGCTAGGGTTATACTTGGAAACTCCATTCACAGCCCAGATCTCAAACGTGTAATTGGTGTGAGCTAGAAGGTCAGTGATGGAGACCTTGGTGCTCTTCAGGCCGTTCTGCTGTGGTGTATAGTGGACCCCACTTCCACAGGGGCGGCACTTGCTGGGGTCACCAGCTCCACATTTCTTGCAAACCACATTGTAGGAGATATCCTGACGACCACCTGTATTCTGAGGACTGCTCCATTCCAAGTTCACTGATGTCTCGTTCACGTTTGAAATGAGGTTGAGGGGAGCGGATGGTGGGCCTGGAGGAAGAAGAGAGAACCCATCACACCAAGAACGGAAATATCCCTTCAGGATCACTAAGAGCTCGTATCATTTTTCATGGCTTTAAGAAGTACGCTGGGCCCATTTGACAATGAAAGCAAAAAGCAAATCCAGCCAGCAAAAAGATCTTTTAAAAGAACAATATGGAAGAAGGCTGTACGTTGAGTGCCATTCTCATCCTGTGCAAACAAACATAGCATCAACTGCCACTCTGAGATGCGAAGCAACATTACAGCAAATGGGCTCCACGCCCAGGCTTTCCCTCTCAGTTGGCAGGAAAATAGCATAACTTATCTAGTCTCTATCTTATCTTCTTAAAAACCGGGCATAGGAATGGGATTGTCTTTCCCAGGGCTGTTGTGGAACTCTGGTAAATTAATAGTTATACCTATTTTAGAGAAAAATCATTCCTGAGTATAGTACGTCATCAATAGCAAATCAAATCAACAGAAATGTACAGATAGGCCTCCGCAGTTCTATATGGCAGTTGAGCTAAGCTGTTTATGGTTGATTAGTAGGAACCAGTTTAACAGGAATGTGGAGATGTCAATGATACAGCTGTCAGACTGCTCAAAGCTACCAGATCCTTCCTGCCACCCCTCAACTGGGCAGGGCTGCAGCAGGCTGCTTAAAAAGGTACTCATTCTCACCAACATCGAGTAACTTCTGAAATATGAATGGCGGCCATTGTTGTTATGAAATAGGGTAACTGATCACTAACCACATAATGATTGCTTTAAAATAATAAGAAAAATATAGACTATGATGAACTTCTTGCCTCTTGCTGCAGATTAGTCTTTCTATGCCAAGAAGGTGTGACACAAACAGCTACCACACGGAAGAATGAGGCTGGGAGAACAGACAGGAAATTTTCTTGATCTGAGCCAGTGTTAAAAGATTGAAAAGACACCTACCACACACATGAAAAACTTATTCATATGACAGTTGGAGAGCTCTCTGTTTCTTTTCCATTTTGGTCTTCCATGAGAAGGGCCAAAATGAGTTTTAATGAAAACCTGAGGTTTCTTAATTACTGTATCTTTACCATTGCTAATGTATTTGGAATGACTGTCTTGAGGGAAATTTGTATATGTTCCTGAGGAAAAGGAAGTTAGCTGAAGACCTGGATGAACTTGGGACAGAATGCATTGTTCCAAGGCAGAGGTTGAGAGGGAATTTGAAGAAGGAACCCATGACTAAGTCGTCACATGAAAGATCTGTTTCTCAGCCTGCAGTAAGGAATGGCCAGCAGATTTTGGTGGTACCATTTAATAAGGGCAATGCAGTCTCCTTTTCACTTTATGCCATTTAATTGAAGATTTTACATTAACAAGACAAGCAGGCTCTCCCAAACCCCTCTTGGGATTAATTATCAAAAACTTTGCTTAGCATTAAGACCCACTTCCCTTACTACGAATGTTAAAGGAAAAATTCTAAAATTTTTTCAAAAAGTGTTTGAGATTTGTGTTAAAGGTTAGATTAGAGGTAGGTGTCGTGGCACAATGTAGTAAGCAGCTGCTTGGAATGCTTGCATCTCATATCAAAATGCCAGGGATAAAGTCCTGACTGCTTCCCATGCAGTTTGCTGTTCATGTGCCTGGGAGGCCGCAGATGATGGCCCTAGTATTTGATTCCTAGGATCCACTTGAGAGACCTGGAGAGAGCTCCTGGCTTCTGGCTTCAGCCTAGCCCAGCCCCAGTTGTTGAAGACATTTAGGGATTGAATTAGCATATGGAAAATCTTTCTTTCTCTCCTTCCATTTCTGTTACTTTGCCTTTCAAATAAATAAATAAAAACTTTTTTTTTTTAAAAGTAAGATCACCTTACCGAAATTCTCAGAAATAAAATCTAAACTCTTGTTTAATATTTAGATTTTAAAATTTTAATTATGGTCCTTGGCACAGTGACTGTAGCATGATAAATATCTGGTTTTCAAACACATTAATGGAGTTAGAGAAATTACGGATTCTAAGAGGCAGATTAGATGTTAAAGATCATTTGGCTAAATGCCCTCATTTCAAAGATGAGGAAATTGAGATTCAGAAAGTGGATCAGATAGCACTAAGAGTTCACACCATTTAATTAGTTGTGGAATTTGACTAAAATATAAAAATATTGTCTTCTATTGTGGGGTTATTTCTATTCCACCATGTGCTCTTCAGTGAAGGTATAATGACAACAAGATCAGAAGTTCTAGCTGAACTTTGAGAGGTAAAGGTAGGAGAATGGAGTGTATGCATCTTCAACCATGTGTGAATTCCATAACATTTGCCACCACCGCGAAACCCATTACCAGCCTGCAGCGCAAGTGCCTATGGCATGGCTGGGTTTATAAAAATGGGTCAACCACTGGCTCTCATTTTGCTCTGACTTCCAGGGTTGAACAAGAGTGATTCTGAAATCCATTAACCTCCTCGCCAAGGTTCCTGGTCCACTTTCACATGGGAAAATGTGACACAATGAATCAAGCACCACAGAGGCAAAAAGTCAGCAATTAGTATGTAGGACGGGGCATGGCAATGTCTAAACAGAGGAGAAATGGAGCAGAAAACCCAACGGTCACAGTACTAGGAGATATAACACCGCCACGTAGAAAACAAACACAAAGATGCTGCAGGATTGAAGATGGAGAATTGGCAGGAAAGCTCTCCTGGAACAGCCAGCGTCCCTTCCCAGGAATTCTTAAAAAACGTCTCTAAGGGACTCTCATGGCAAGATGGAGAACTAGGCAGGTCCAGGTTCATTGCTGCACCATGAAGAGGTTTTGGAGAATTATACTGTATGTGTTTCATGCTTTGCTTTCATAGAGAGTGATTATTGTATGTGGACAGAGTAGCATCCTAGAAACTGGTCTATTACACAGGGGTAGACAAAAAATAGAAAAGTGCACCCACTGGATTTTAATGTTGCAAAGATCTGAGGAAGGGTGGAAGCTTTACAAATTAAATCATAATGGTGGCTGTGTTGTGGTTTGGAGATTCTGTGTGAGTGCGTGTGAGTGTGTGTGTGTGTGAGTGTGTGTGAACTCTTGTCAATTCAAAGATGATAGACATGTAACAATGGGTTGTCCACTTATAGGGAGGGGACATCACCTCCTGAGAAAAGAAATTATCCTCTAGCCAAGACAATGAAGGAAATAAATGGACTTGAATACAACTAAAAGCCTATCTGGATGCACCATCATACTGAAAATAAATCACCTGTAGAGATGGCTGGAAAGAAAACAGGCATTTGGAGCAACAAGAATTCACTTGCAATAAACGTAGATTATTTCCTCTTCCATTTATGTCAGTATAGTGTCTAAATATTTAGGAGCAGTTAAATTTCTGACGTAAGATTGCCCTTCTCATCAGAAATAGGTCCACCTGCCAGTACACTGCAGTTACTAATACGGTTGGTTTCTGCATAGATGGGTTCTGCTTTCACAGATTCAATCAACTAGAGGTTTTAAAAAGTTGCCGATTTTGTGGCACAGTGGGTTAGGCTGTTGCTTCCAATACCAGCATTCCATGTCGGAGTGCAGGGTTCAAGTCCTAGCTGCTCCACTTCCCATCCAGTTTCCTGCTAATGTGCCTGGGAAGGTGGCAGGTGATAGCTCAAGCGCTTGGTCCTCTGATATGTGGTACTTCTGGATGGAGTTTCGGGATCCTGGCTTCAGTCTGGCCCAGACCCATTCATTACAGCCATCTGAGAGTAAGCCAGTAGATGCAAGATCTCTGTCTCTATCTCTCCCTCTGTGTGTGTGTGTGTCTGCCTTTCAAATAAATAAATCTTGCATCTTCTCTAAACATACACATGCATTCTTTCTTGTTATTATTCCCTAAACAATACAGTGTAACTATTTACATAGGATTTACATTGTGACAGGTATCATAAATATCACAGAGATGATTGAAAGTATAAGGGAGGATGTTTGTATGTTCTATGCAAATACTGAGCCACTTTATGGAAGAGACTGAACATGTGAGGATTTTGACATCTGTGGATGTCCTGGAGGCAATCCCCCAGGGCTATCATGGGATCACTGTGTGAGTATTACAGCAGGAAGAGATAATTGTACAATTTGTTCTTATTTTCTAGTAACCACATTGACATCATACCTACTGGGCACTGACAACAGGTAGCTTGGAGGTCCCTATGAATGGCAAAATTTTGTGCTTTTCAAAATTACCCACTACTAGCCTGAATGTGGGACCAGCAGTTAAGTCCTGCTTACAGTATTATTCTACATTTCATTTCCTTATTTCTATGCCCTACTTTGTTTGGAACAAGTAAGGTGTCTTCCTAATCAAACATCCATTCCACGCTTACTTTTATCATCAGTCTAGGTGCTCCTCAAGAGAACTGCTGTCTTCATCATTTTCCAGTGTCTTTCATGGTTCCTAGTTTATAGCAAACTCAATAAGTTTGATGAGTCAATGAATGAATGGACAAATGGTTGGAAAACTAGCAAAGTCCTTTAATGTATTTTATATCCATTTACCTGCAGTGTTAGGAAGTGTGTGAATTAATGCAGGCTTCTCTGAGATAAATCTCTACTCACAGTCATTCTTTCATAAACACATTCATTAACATTAAGCTTATAAAGCAGAATCTCAATGCAACTAGTTTAATACAAGTTCCTACTTTCTTTTCTTTTTAAAAAAGATTTATTTATTTATTTGAAGGGTAGTTACAGAGAGAGAGAGATGGAGAGACTTTCCATCTGCTGGTTCACTCCCCAGATGGCCTCAAGGGCCAGAGCTGGCCAGTCTGAAACCAGCAGCCAGGAGCTTCTGGGTCTCTCATGTGGGTACAGGGGCCCAAGTACATGGACCATTGTCCACTGCTTTCTAAAGCACATTAGCAGGGAACTGGATAGGAATCAGTGCAGCTGGGACTTGAACTGGTGTCCATATGGGATGCCAGTGTCTCCAAGCTGCTCACTGCCCCTCTCTCCCCACCCCCTATTTTCAATAGTTAGAGAATTCCTCTGGAAAAGGTAGGGAAAAAGCTCATATCCTGAGCTTACAGGGAGAGTTACATAGCAATTATTGGCAGTTACTCCTGCTGGGAGAGATTGTAGAATCATTCATTTGTTCAAAAAATATTGATTGAATGTTGCATTTGTCACATTTTCTAGATGAGAGGAAAAATATATTCTGACTCATTATAATACTTCACCGATAGCTTCCTAGATAGTTAGATGCAGGGGTAGAGCATCTAGAGGAAAAGGAAAGAGACTAAAGGAAACTAAAATGGATGTTCTGTGCACTGGATGTAAGAGCAAGTGTGCTGCCTTTTTTTTTTTTTTTTTTGCTGTAAAACCAACCACTACGGCTGGGAACTTAAAACGTGTGCTCCATCAGTTAAAGTTTTGACAAACTGGGGTTGGTTATTACGACTTTTCTTTCTCCATCCTGATTGAAAATGATGAATTATTCAGGTATGAAGAAAAGGAAAAGTTTATATCTGAACAAAATTCATTTCAGTCTTTTTTCCTTTAATTTTATTGTCATGATCAGAAGACTTCTATAAATGAATCAAACACTTGCATATCTTTAAGAGCAAATCAATTTTCTTCCTTTACATTTTGTGGTTGTACTTGTAACTCCCTGTGAAATTCACATAGAAGCCTCAAATTCCTCCTCTCTGTATCCCCTAAAGTGGAGCAAGCTTGTTAACATTATTTTAAAATTTTCATGTTTAAACTTACTTTCACATTTTCAATAAAATTTAGTAGCACAGATAACAGCTATACTACCAGAAACAAGTGAAATGCAATAATCTTTAGTTTATGAATCTTTAGAGCAGGGTCTGGCACGCCTCTCTGTAAAGAAATTTTACTATCTGGACAGATAGTAAATATTTTAGGCTTTATGGGCCATATGGTCTCTGGCAACCACTCAGTTCTGCCATTGTACCTGCAAAGCAGCCATGGACAATATACCTAAGCAAATGGGTATGGCTATGTTCCAAGAAAACTTTAATTACAAAATATAGATAGTAATTGAAATTGGCCTTGAGATCCTGGTTTGCCAATCAATGCTGCAGACAATTTGATGAGTGCAGCGTACCTTTCTCCCA
Source organism: Oryctolagus cuniculus (assembly GCF_964237555.1). Classification (NCBI taxonomy): domain Eukaryota; kingdom Metazoa; phylum Chordata; class Mammalia; order Lagomorpha; family Leporidae; genus Oryctolagus; species Oryctolagus cuniculus. Next base: position 17,961,305 of record NC_091434.1, on the reverse strand, counting down.
GGAAGGTGCTCTCTGATATCCCCATAATTTTGCACAAAATTATGTCTAGAGACTTCCAGCATATCCTGAGACTACAGGGAGCTCAGTCCAGGAGTCCCTAGTTAACTTACAAGCACTTACAGAGCTCAGGAAACAAGCCTGCTTCTCAAGCCCAAATGATACCTAATCTCATTGTCTAAGGAAGGAATAAAACATGTGAAATATTCTAGTTTGTTTCTCGAGCTTCTCATTGCTCTGGAAAAAAATAGGCACTGCACCTCCTGCCATTGTGGATGAATTTCATGAACATCCACTTACTGCTCTGGTGTGAAATACTTTCTCCGTCACACAGCAGGTACTGGTGAAAGGTACCTCAGTAGATAATTATTATTTTCTAGGAAGATGTCACTTTGCATTCATTCAACAGGAGCTTGACAGTATTAAGCCCCAAAAACACTGCAGCCAAATGATAGCAGATGCAAAAGACTACGATAGCATATCATAAACATCATACTGTATCATGTTATATCATAAAAGGAATCTTGATCTTCCTTAATCAATTATGAAATGAACTAGAAACTATTTAGAGGAAGTCAGTGAATGAGACATCTAAGGAAGACAGTATTCCAAGCAAAAAATAAAATTCCAGTAATTCCACACATCTTTTTTTTTTTTTTGGGGGGGGGTGGGGACAGGCAGAGTTAGACAGTGAGAGAGAGAAACAGAGAGAAAGGTCTTCCTTCCGTTGGTTCACCCCCCTGGCTGCTACGGCCGGCGCGCTGCGCCAATCCGAATCCAGGAGCCAGGTGGTTCCTCCTGGTCTCCCATGTGGGTGCAGGGCCCAAGCACCTGGGCCATCCTCCACTGCCCTCCCAGGCCATAGCAGAGAGCTGGACTGGAAGAGGAACAACTGAGACAGAACCAGTGCCCCAAATGGGACTAGAACCCGGAGTGCCTGCGCCGCAGGTGGAGGATTAGCCAAGTGAGCCTCTGCGCCGGTCCCTGCACACATCTTAATTCTTCCTTCCAATGGTTAGATTAAAGTTTAATTCCTCAGTAGTTTAAAGAATGCACTTGATGGCTTATGTCAGGATTTAATATGTAAGGACTTAAGGTAGCCCTTTGGGATAATGTAATATTTACATAACCACAAGAAATCTGTATGAGTCTTAATAAGGTCATTCAAACACTATCAGCCAACACCAAACTCAAAGTCACAAACATCTCCAAAGTGATCTATGAGTCGGGTAAGAACCATTCCATGGAAAGCCTAAGCTAGATTGTCTGCACCTTGTGTGTTTCACCCCTTCCCTATTTAGAAGTGGGTCTGCATGAAATGAGCTCTACCAAAGGTTTAATGTATATGAACACAAGGTGTAATGTGCCATCTAAATTTGAAAGTTGTGCTTTTTATAACAACTAAAATTAAAGTGCCAACAGACCCCAAGACGGAGGGAGAAAGGACAGATTGAAAACTCAGAGCAAAACTTAAAACTTGCGACTCAAATGCTTTGGATTGGTGGCTCAGCCTAGAACGCTAATCTCTGATGCCCCCCACTTCGCATCAATGACTCCTTAGCCCTGAGGTTTAACTCTCATTCCTGACTGTTCTCTTTACACTGTAGTCCTCCTGTGCCCTGCTCCACTGCACCATCCTCTGCTGCTGCTTCAATGATCTTGTTCATTTAAGGGCTACCTTAGGTCCTTAAGGAGGTTCCCACAGAACCTCCAGAACAGGAATCCTTTCTCTTTTTTGGTTTATGCAAACAACCTGACCCTTAGCACAATGGCTGGCATCTGGTAGACGCTCAGTAATGATCTGCAAGATGAACACAGGAATGGATGCTGATTCTTCAGCCCAGTCCAGCTCACTATCAGAAGCATCACTGCCAGAGCACTTGTCCATGTCACAAAAACTGAGCCAAAATGAGAAGAAAGGAGAAAAAGCAATCACACACTAAAATACTGAAAAAAAAAAAAAAAAACACCTCAAATCTGCAACCAAGGCAAGGAGATAGATGGCAGAAAAAAACAAAGTAGCTGGCCTCGTGATAGAGTGGCTTCTAGAGCTATCACACACTTTTAATACTTAACTGATTTTTAATCACCATTTTAAAATTCAATGCCTGAGCCATGAAATTAATTCTGGATGTGAAAGGAAGATCCCCAAAGAGCATGGGCAGAACATAACTCTCAAATGATCAATTTCTTTAAGCACCACTGTCACCCCACTAAAATGCCAAGGCAGCTGGTACAGTCAGACACATCTTCCAAGGAGGAAGCACCCTGGGTCTCAAGCTCCATTTCATATAGCTTCATTAATCATGTGCAACTTTTGGGCTGTCAATAATACTTCGGTGAGTTAGCTGTAAAACCCTTCCACCTTTCAGCTAAGCTTTTGTTGTTCATCTCTCTCCAGCTGAAAGACAGGTTATAAGGCCAAGCAAACGGTTGGGATGTCTACGTTTTGAGTCTGAAACAAAGCCCATGCTTCCCCCTGACAGTTGTATATGTTGCCACCACTAATTGCTTTCTCCCAGCCCTTGCTGCTGTGGGTTAGTTTACATAAAGACTGCTATTCAGGGACACCTCTTCTGAGATATATGAACAGTGCATAACCTTTTATCACAGCAGTTTATGTGTCTTAACAATGAATGCAGCCAATGCTGAGCTGTCCATTATTAAAAAAAAAAAAAGAACCATTTGGATGCATCAATCACTTGGTGCTGTCATGAAATATTCTTGGTTTCCTATAGAGGTTAACTCCTTGCTAAGGTTTTGCCATCACTAACTTTCTGTTGTATCTATTTTCCCATTCACCTATCTAGGAATCTTTTGTCTTTTAGCTGCTGGACTAACAAGTGGGATTAGTCTCTTTCTATTAAGGTGTCTAGTTATGGCTGCAGTACTTTATAAAACAAATTCTCAGTTTAACAAGGGGAAACAACAATACTAAAAATCAAAAAAAGCATGATTGGCCATTTCAATTTATAATTATCTATCCTATACATTAATATCTCTTGCAAAGCGGGCCGGCGCCGCAGCTCACTAGGCTAATCCTCCGCCTAGCGGCGCCGGCACACCGGGTTCTAGTCCCGGTTGGGGCGCCGGATTCTGTCCCGGTTGCCCCTCTTCCAGGCCAGCTCTCTGCTGTGGCCAGGGAGTGCAGTGGAGGATGGCCCAGGTGCTTGGGCCCTGCACCCCATGGGAGACCAGGAAAAGCACCTGGCTCCTGGCTCCTGCCATCGGATCAGCGCGGTGCGCCGGCCGCAGCGCGCTGGCCGCGGCGGCCATTGGAGGGTAAACCAACGGCAAAGGAAGACCTTTCTCTCTGTCTCTCTCTCTCACTGTCCACTCTGCCTGTCAAAAAAAAAATAAATAAATAAAATAAAATAAAAATAAATAAATAAATAAAAAATAATAGAAATTTAAAAAAAAAAATATCTCTTGCAAAGCACCTTTTTGTACCTTATTTAATCCCTGTAATAAAATCTGACAGAAAAGTATTTATTACTCATAGCAATCTGATGACCAAAGGTAAGTTAAGCAACTCATTCAATTTAATATAGTCAATATGTTCAAGGCTATATTCAAAAGCCTCACTCCAAGGCTAAAGACAAATGATTTTAAAACTATATTGTAACATGCCTATGGATTCTTTATTGGAACGAGGTGGGCATTTCATTCTTATTTTCTCAATTTGCCCCGAAGTTACATTGCTCCTGGTTCCTTGCCCTTCAAGATTAGTATCACTTGAATGATGCTCTTGTCTTAGCTGGGTTATCCTTTGTGCCTACTTCCTTCCTTTCGTGCAACACAGTAGTCAGGAGTTTATACTAAAGGTTCTTTTCCAGGGTTCTTTTCACAGGAGGGGAGGGGTGGAGCAATTATATCTCTATAATGGGACTGTTCCCCCAGCTCACCTTCTGATGGGTTTTGATAGAATGTGGACCAAGAATGAACTATGAAAGAAAAATCAACATGCTGATAGCAAAGAAGATACCCAGTTGTCACCCCAGGGGATCTCAGAAAACTGTATAATTGACTCTGCTTCATAGAAGCATGCTGTGAGTAACCAGTGTATGACTTCCATGAATAGTGTCAAAATGCCATCCAGAGATGACAGGACTTGTCTGGTGACAAGCCACTCTTAATTATTCATGGTGGTAGAAAAATAGTAATAACCTGGCCAAGTGGCATGGGCAGTTGATTTAAGCCTTTCACTGGAGCATACGCTAGTGTTCCTTAAACAGTGAATCCACAATGGACAGTCTTGGGCTGATAAACTGAAAAGTAGAATGGAGAGAAAAGGGAAAGCTAAAACAGCCTATTTTTTAAAACTCCATGAAGTTATAGCTGACTTTTGTGAAGTATTGTGAAGCTTTAAAAATTTTGCAAAGCAAATGGCAGGTGATCAGCATGGAATCCAACTAGCGCCTTCCAGCAAGTAAACCTGGTGCTCTTTTCTCCTGCATCCTTAATGATAAGCAAAAATCATGAATTGCTTCTCTCGGGATGTTTTATTCCAATGGTTAAAATGCTGAAGGGTGATCCAAAAGGAAGAGACAAGGATGTGGATTACTCACTAGCTAATGTCAGGCCTTGAACTATTGAGATCTAACTGAAGAAACAACTAGAAAAGAAATGGGTTGGAGGCTGCTTCCGAATCATCAAAATGTCTTCAGTTGCTTTGATCAGTTTGCATGGGCCAGGGATAGACACATTAGCTGGCTTATCAACTGGCTGAGAGGCAGTGAGACCACATGTTCGGAACTGAAAACCAACCACATAATCTGGCAATGGGGATTGGGTGTCTCAATTTGAGTTTTTGTCCTATGACAAATGGAATGCACTATGAAACTGCAGCACTACATCACAAATTTGATAAATGACATGAAATAAATTCCTGTGGAAATCTTGGATTTAAGATTTTTCATAAAAATATGTTCATAAAAATGACTGATTGCGTAGAAGAGTCAGAGATCAACCCAAGTATTTTCTGAAAAGCTTTCATTAATGACACGTTGGTAACCTTGGGCTTTTGTTCTCACGATTCTACTAACTAGTCCTTCACTAAAGCTAACTGTACCCTCGTTGACTTATTCCATGGAATAAACCTCACTCTGATCATTATATTATTAGTTACTTGCAGCTAAAAAGCAAAAAGAAATATGCTGTTGGGTGGAAAAAAATAGTTTACTTGAAACTGAAGGCTGCCTTTTATCCTATGGTTTATACATCAAAGCCTCACTCTAGACAACCCTCTCCAAATCCCTTAGCCAGACTGTTAAGCATGTAAATCTTTGGGGTAGAGAATTAAACTGAACATCAGGGGCACCTTCAAGAGGTTGTTTGAAAATGAATGTGAGATTCCCAATATTAAAGCACTTTAAAAAAAAAAGGAAAGAAAGAAAAAGAGAAAGAGTCACTTTCTTCTCCTGACCTTGGAAACAAGTAAGGACGATGTTATTTTAATTTGCATTCAAATTTGAACAACACAGTCACACAGCACCAGTGGGATTGACGTTGGGTTTGCACTGAAGATTGCTCATCATTTCATTATGGCTCATTATGTTGATAACTGTCAGAAGGCATTAGGAGCGAGGACTTTGAGTAATAGAAGTGAAATGGTGATTTTAAAACAATACACTTTCTGGAGGAAATAGAGCGGTGCACTAAATTCAATTAGAAAAGGCAAATGTAAAGGCAAAGTAAGTGATGTTTGCTGTTTGGAGCTTGGCTATTTCAATTTCTTGATAACCTAAACCTGCAGAAAGCATTTTCAAATCAGGACCTTTCGTCATAGATCTTGGTAAATTCGCCCTCATTAGCTCTAAGCTCTTCCAGTATAAATTGTCTTAAAAGCTGCAATTTTGGAATATTTTAGGCCACATGTAAGTATCAATCAATCACTCTTTGTTTGTTTGGCACAGCTGACTGAATTATTCAAGGCCGTTTACTTACAGATTGGTGAAGGCCCTTCAAGTCGGCAATCTCAAATAATAATCTCTCATTTACAGAGCGCTCCCAATCACAAGGCTCTAATAAGTTTCATCAAACAAGTTAAATAAGGAGCACCCAAAAGCACAAGGACAGATTTCCAACTGAAACAGAAAAGCACTCTGGTAATGGTGCTCAGAAGGAAACGTGCAAAATAACAAATTAGATATTTTTTCTAGGTATACAAATCCAATTTACTACCTTTATAATGCATTTTTCTAGCATATTTTGAAACACAATAGGGGTTGGAAAGCTACCTTAACTATAACATTGGCTCAGTCTCCCCATGGGGACAAAAAAGACATTTCTGACTCCAATCATTAAACAAGCATCTAAATGACTCAGGCAATCAAAAGTCTCCCTGCACAGGCATGCAGTGGCCCCTCCCAATACCACTGATTGATAGGCTGCACTACAAACTGAAAGGAACGAGATCTGGATGGGGAGGGGGCCAGTTACCTGCAGAGTTAAAGGATATCAATTCCACTAATAAAGATCACATCAAAATTCATGCTGCGAAATGATTCACAAAATCAACATTCCTTTATCAGTTTAAAGAGCATCTTTGTGTGCGTAAAAGCAATGGAGTCTGTCCTACTCACAATGTTGTCAGAAAACTCTGTTAGCTTTCTTGACTTTTTGTTGGTAGTCGACCTACACATTTACTTGGCCTAAATGGGTTACCAAAACCCAAACAAGGAACACAGAGCAAAAACATTCTACCACGTGTACAACTGGTTATGTGATGCCAAAACAAGTTTACTTTTTTCCACATAGGAGACAAAGTATCCAATTTCTATAATGGGAGAATGTTCAGAATCCTTGAAATACCTTTAGAAGAAGTCACTACTGACCTGAAAGTAGCAGACACAGAGAGGACCTCCAGTCTCCCTCCATCTACTGCACAACAAGTCTAAACCGTTGCTAACCGAAAGAGGATCCAACCAGCAATTTATTTCAGTATCACCCTGGGAACTTGTTAGAACTGCAGAACTTCAAGCCTGGCCTCTGCCCTGTGAACTGATCTCCAGGTGATCTCCACGTGACTTCTACGCACATTGATGTTTAAGAGGCACTGTTCTAAAACTCCCTGTTCTAAACAGGTATGAGTTGTTTTCTTGGAAACCTTCAGAAGATGCTTACGTTGAAATCTCTCTCAGTACCTCTCATGGCCGTCACGTATGCTAACCTAACCAAGACTCCATCAAAAATCTTCTCAAAGTTAAACTTTACTTACTATAAATTCTCTTAAGTCCACCAGCAGTGCAGATGGTGTACACTTCCCAGGCATCTCCTTCTAAATTAGCCAATGCTACTTGTATTCACCTGGACTAATCGTTCTCCAAGTGAACAAAAACCTGATTTTACAAGCCAGTGGAGCAGAGTCTCTCTTTGGCTAGAAGAATGAGTCTCAGATAGTGTGTTTTATTTCTTCATTAGTGTGCCGTCACAGTGAGCGATCACTAAATGCAGGGTTGCATAAGAATGCTGGGGTTAAAGACAGCATAATGAACAAAGAGGGTGCCTGATTATCATGGCTGTCAGCACAAGGGAATTGGGTTTGTCACCTGGCTTAACCAACTGGTAAGAACTGATTAGAAGCTGGAATCAGTTTGAAAGGATCCCTGATGTTTATGTTCCTTTCCATCCTCACATCTTGTCAAGAGAATCCGATAAAGCAGGGGGAGGGGTGCCAGAAGGAGGGTTACTCTGTGGGGTATCTGAGCAAGAGCTTCTTCCCGAGATTCCCACTGTCTTCTCTACTGAAATGTCTACCACAGCAGTGGCCAATACAGCTTTCCGTGATGACAGAAACATCTATGGCTGTGCTTTCTAGAAAGGTCACCACCAGCCACATGTGGCCAGGGAGCTCTTGAAAAGTGACAAATGTAAATAAGGAACTGAATTTTTGATTTAATGTCAATGACTTTAAGTTTAAATAGCCCCATGGGCCTAACAGTTACTGCAGTGGACAATGCAGTTCCACTAATTCAACAGCATGGGAGAAATCCAGAGGCAGAGGAAGAGGCTTAGAAGTAGATTCTAATTCTGCTTCCTAACTTACTAGTATCTATTAACAAAGTATGGCCGACCCCCTGGTTATCCCTATTTCAAAAGGTGTCTTAAATTTATATAGTTAACATTTATGTCGAAACAATCAGAGAGAGAGAGAGAAAAGGAGAGATGGAGAACTTAAAAATTCAACCGTGCGAAAAAGTCATCTCAATACAGACTGTACAACGAAATTAAGGGACCAACTTTTGAAATACAAGCTGCATATCCTGATTTGAAAATACAAAATCTGAAATGCTCCAAAATCCAAAATGTTTTGAGCACAGCCGACATGATACCGCAAGTGGCAAGATCCACACTATGAAACTTTGCTTCATGCGCAAAACTATTACAATGTGCAGAATTACCTTCAGGCTATATGCATAAGATGTATAAGAAACATAAATGAATTTTGTGCTTAGACTTAGGTCCCACCCCCGAGATATCTCACTCTGTATACACGAATATTCCAAAATCAGAAAATTCTGAAATCTGAAACATCTGATTCTAAGCATTTTGGATAAGGAATGTTCAACTTTTACTGATGCTTGAGCAGTACTCCAGAGATCTTGGGGTGCTGTGTGGCTACTGAGAGATTTAATTGTGCAGCCAAGGTTGACAACCACAAATAGACAGACAGTGACATGCAATGGCAATCTGGAGGTAGTTTGGGGAAGAAAGTGACAAGCTCGAGATAAAGGAGGAAAAGAACATTTGCTGGCTCCCTAGTACAGGTGAGATCCTCGCAAGTATTCTCTTGCTTGATTCTTAAAACAACCCCATAGGTAGGTAGTGAGAATTCCTTTTTGCAGATCAGGAAAATGATCGTAGGAAAGTTAAACACGCTCTCAACCTCGCAAGCTTGGTTCCTGGTTAGAGACAAGGTTGTCTGACTGGCAGGTCTGTGATATTGCCATCAGTACTTTGCTTCATTTCAACAGAGAAGCACTGGGTGTCAAGTCAGTGGGTTGTAATAACCTCTAAAGTAATGCACAAGACCTTGAAACAGTAAAGTGTGGGAGAAGCAGTTCTCAGAGCAAGAGGAAAAAGATCACTTTTTGCATTGGTATTTTCAAGCAGCTTTACTCAGTGACCCAAAAAGCCACCAGTGTTCCTCCCATAACTTTGCTGAGAAAAATCTCAGAAAAATGCAAAACTTATTTTAATTTTAAACTTTCTGGTCATCTACATACACTTAATATTTTCTTTTATTTATTTGCATCCTCAGGACAAAGCTAACAATGTATACTTACAGAAACACAAGAAACACCATTTAAGTGTTAAGCATATGGCAAATGCTCCTTCAACACAGGTGTATAGAAATCATTGGAGGGTCCCAAAACTTGCAAGAAGCAAAATTTAGGAACTGCATGAATGGCACAAAACCCTCTAAAATGCTAGACAACTGTAAGAATCATGAGACAGAAAAGTACCCAGGAGAAAGAGCCAGGCCCCACAGCCATTCAAAAAAAAAAAATGAACTTCATGACATTCATAACAAAACCAAACCTCAACCAAATGAAATCTTTAACTGTGTGCAAAGTAAGTAGTAGACTACAAGATGCAAATAGAGGACAGTTATTCAAATATCAGACCAGAGCATTTCCCCTTGAATTTGCTGTTGTGTCCTAAATCCCATAACTAGAGTTGTTGGTAATGGTGTGGATAGAGTTGGGAAACCTTACTAAACTATTCACCCAAAATGCAACATAGCATAAAAATATTTAGATTGGGACACAAAAAAGCTGAGACTTGAGCAGGTCAAACAAAAGTGGCCAGAGAAAAGAAAGATAAGGAAATAAAGAAACGCTGGACTATTTACAGTTACACCAAAAACTGGCTTTATTTTTGTTTTTTAATGCTTACCTGTTTATTTTCATCTAATTAAAAGGCAGATCAACAAAGAAAGAGAGAGTGAGATACCTTTCCTCTGCTGGTTCACTCCAAATGCCCACAATAGCCAGAGTTGAGCCAAGCTGAAGTCAGGAGCCCAGAACTCCATCTGGGTCTCCTGTATGGGTGGGTGTCAGGGGCCCAAGCACTTGAGCCTTTGTCTGCTGCCTCCTAGGATATGATGGAAGGAAGCTGGATGGAAAGCAGAGGAGCCGGAATAGGAATCAGCACTGTGATATGGGATGCGGGTGTCCCAAGTGGCAGCTTAACCCATTGACCCTGACCCTAATACCTTAACTCTGGAAGTTTATGCTTGGCCTGGCAGAATACACAACAGAACCCTCCAGTAAGCAGAAACTATGTGAGTCTTAGGTTGACTGCTCTGTAACCCGGATGGGGTGTGGTCCAGTCATGTTCCTTCACACCTCTGAGCTTGCACTTACCTTGCCTATAAAATGAAGATAATTCCTACCTTACAGATTCATTATAGTGTGAACCATGTGATAAGGTTTATTGAAAGTACCTAATATACTGCCTGGGTGTAATTATAAAATCATCATTTTTATTACCACTACTGTTGTCTCTTGTTATAAAAGAAACGAGGTTATAGCAATTTTATTACAAATTTGGGTTGGACCTGCAGTCTCACTGCTATTTGTGAGGTGGCTGGTTATTGTGCTACACAATTGTCTCACAGCAGCCTCAACCACTTAAAAACCAGGAAAAAAAAAAAAAACTTTCATTTTCCATGATATTGGGATGGCTAAAATGAAATTATGGTACTTAGAAAACAAAACAACAACAACCATAGTAGTAAAGCTATATAGTATCAAGTAGCATCATTTTATCCATTTTACATAGCATAAAAATAACTTGAGGCTACTGAAAACTGTCCAACAGTCATGGAGAAAACACAGGTTCCCTAATCTGGAAATTCAAATCCAAAACGGTCCAAAATCCAAAACTTTTTGAAGCACTGACATGATGCCACAAGTAGAAATTTCAATATTTAACCTCATGTGACAACCAGTCAAAATGAAAGTACACTAAAATATTGTATAACATTACCTCCGGGCTATATGTATAAAGCATATATGAACATACAGGAATATTGTATTTAGACTTGGATCCCATCCCCCAGATTATGTATTTGCAGATAGTCCAAAGCCAGAAAAAAAAAATCTGAAATCCAAAACACTTCTGATCCCATGAATTTCAGATAAGGAAGTCTCAACATCTACTTTTAGTCCATTTTACAGAGGAGGAAACAGAGACTTAAAAGGCTCAGCAGTCTCAGCCACTGAACAGAGAGCTGATAAACAAACTGAAAGTCTTTGGAAGGTGTGTGGGCCCCCTCACCTAAGGGACACACACAGGTAGAACGTCAGGGCCCATGTTCCTTGTCCTGGTGAATATCATAGCCACTGTGGGCTTGTGATGCCCAGAGCAAACACAAAAGGGACAGGAATACCTGGAACATTGTCCATATAAAGTATGAGAAGAGATTTCTCTACCCCTTCAAACCAAGCTTGCCGGCCCCATCCATTCATTAACCTGGCATTTATTAAGTGCCTATCATTAAGCAAGCATTTATTAGGTTCCAGGCCTCAGTGTTATGAACACAAAACTATGAGGAAAGAAGGAAGACGTGTAATGACAATACAAGCAATGATCTCAGTGCACACGGAGCTGCGCCTTTTACACACTGAAACCACATTCTCAAACCCTGCCCTATACCTGCTCCTCCTGCATCTGTCAAGCTTCCCTGAGTCCTCGATGTAATGGTAAAACCATTTATAAATTTCAGCCTCAGCTCTAATTACACTGTCAGACAAACCCTGAATATTCCATGTCTGCTGCACAAAGTAGTCTGTTGGCAGCTGTGTCTTGAAGGCACAAACAGGGACAAGACCCTTTCTTCTCATATGCATTCCTCTGCTATGATTGAGAAGAGATGCATGTCTGATTTAATTTGCCCTCCCCCCACACACCTCCATCACGGTAGTACCCTGCTAGGTGGTAATGAAAGCTGTCGGCATCACAGAAACAAGAGAAGCACACCACTTACGGGTGCAGGGCATGGAGGCAGCATCATTGTCGGCTCTGAAAAAGCCTCGATCACAGGTGCACGAGGTGGCGCCTTCCCAGACAGAGTAGCTGTGGGGTGGACACTTGGCACAGGTGGCATCCGTGGAGAGAGCCTTGTAGTATCCGATTTTGCAAGCTACAGGGAAGAAGAAAAAAAAATTAAAACACTGTGAATGCAGCAAAGCAAAATGTGAAGGTACTTCCTTGGTTCAAATAAAGGGAGACTTTTGCTAATCATCAGTGATCCATGTGGCCGGCTTTGCAGATCAGCAACCCAAAACACTGGCTGATCAAAGTCACTCTTTAAGGATCATGAATATTCCGGATCAGGAGACAGACAACCTAGGGCAGGGATTTTTCTTGGAACTTGTGGCATCAAATAAAATCACAACTACAGTTTACTGCACGCCTTTCTACATGCCAGATCCGCTTCCTATGCATCATGTCATTTAATCATTACAGCACGCCTTTTCCTTAGGCATAGTAGCATCTTTCCATGAGACATGAGGAATTCTAGTTTTGAGCACTTAATTACTAGGGCAAGACCGTGCATCTGGTGAGTGTCAGCAACCAGCTCTGAACCCCAAGTGTCCTGCAGCCAAAGCCTCTTAGGCACATGCAATGGAATCTGAGAGCAGGCATGGTCTCTAGCCAATCAGTTGGAAGTGTGTCCAAGTGCTAACAAAAAATTGGTTGGTGATTATTTCCTAATTACAGCTACAGAGAGGACCAAATCGAAAGAGCAACAAATGCGATGAAGTATAAAAGGCCAGGAGTTTATAAGACTTGGGTCACAATTTCAGGGACGAGTAATTAAAAACTACTGACTATAAATTCTGGACTATAACATGCTAAAAATTTTTTAGATGTACAAAGAGATATTTTGTGTTTATTTTCAAGTCAATAAACACTCCGTTTTTCCCTCTCCCTCTGTTTTTTCCGCACCCCTCTCCTGCAATGCACACACCTCCCCAAGAGGCTGATGCACAGAACACGGGTCATATAGTTCTTCACGCACCTGACATGCTTTCCATGATCTCACCTTCATAAACATCGCATTGACACTCAGGACTACTTTTACTAATGTGGAAAGACTCAATAATTCCATGCAACCTCAAAATAAAAAAATAATTAATACGATTTTACTTCCCCTCTTTTTTTCCCCTCTTCTATACCCATCATGATCACCTCCCAAATCTGTCTCAATCTGAAATAAAAATTGACTAACACTATCCACAGAGGCAAGGCCGTTAAAAATAAAGTTATTGCATTACACCAGAGGTTTCAAAAAACTGTCAGCTACACACACTCTTGGCGTCATTGTTCACTCTCTGTTCTCTCCATTTATCATATCCTAGGATGTGATATACTATCAAAACCACCAGCTGGGATAAAGACCCATCAAACATTTCCCGTTGGCCTGATCACCAAAAGTGATCAACCATGCTAGCAATCCAGCAGGTCTTACAGAAATCGGTAGATAAAGAGATTCACAAAACCGCTTGGTTCTCTGAGGAGATATGGTAACAGTGTCTCTGCTGTTTCTTATCCATGGAGCATACATATGGCTTCCACTTGAAGCCTGCTCCTTGCTCTGGCATATCCTGTTGGCATTTTCTTAATCAGGCTCTTGTAATGGCCAGAGGAAAGGGAGTTTAGCAGGAGCTCAGAAAGGCACAGTTACTTCACTCTTATTAACTAAAGTTGTTTATGGAATTTCCTTTAACGAGTCAAAACTTTATGATGTGTGGAGCACCGACAATAAAAGCACTCAGAGATCAATCTCTCCCTTATTTGCTTTCGTCTTTCACTGGACCAGAGCATCTTAGAAAAACAAATCGCTCCAATGACTGAGATTTATGTGTCTTGAGTTTACACATATCGCATAATTAGATAAGGTTCAACTTGCAAGGTGCATTTTGGTCATGCTTAAGATGGCCCTAGGGTTTCGATTAAAATCAGAAGCCTGGGTTTTGGCAGGAAGAAGCACAAAGGGTCAAGCCTGTTCTTCCCACATCAAAAGCAATGAGTCCCTGCACACAGTTGCAAATCCACTGGGTCCCGTCTGTCGCTCAGTCAGTCGCATTCAGAACAAGCCACTTGGGGCAACTTGTGTTGCTGCCAAGAAGACACAAATGGCTTTTATTTATTTTTTCTGAGAAAACTCTGCATGGTCCTGACTGATTCTTGCACACCTCGATTTTATCAACCATCAAAATCTAAAAACTCACAGTGAGAACTGAAGAACTATGGCAACAAAAATTGGCCAGTGACGAATCATCGTCAGGTGAAAACAGCATAATCAAAATACTTGTAAGGAAAAAAAGGGCATTGCTATTTCCTCAACTTCTAATCTGATAAGACTACTTACTTCCACTTCAAAAACTGAACTCACAAAAATCAAAACAGAGGATGTCATTTCCAATTTGTTAAAGCAGAAATTTTTGTATGTATATTTGAGGAGGCTTTAAAAGGTTCACGGGAAGAGGGAATTAAAAGATAACGCAACTTTTTAATTTACTTCCTGAAGTCCCCTCATAGTACATAAACTTAAAGAAAAAAATGAATGTGTAAGCTTACATTTTTTCTATTTTTCCTCAAAGCAGGTACTACTATATTAACAAGAATAAATGTCCATGAATTCATATGGGCATTAGAGTTTAATATCAATTTGGAAAATTGAAGGCTGCTATTCTTTAAACATGCTATTTTTACCCTCTTTTCCTCTTGCTTTTCCAAGCACAAGCAGGAAATACAAAATTGTCATTGTGCTATTCTCGGCAACCCTTGCTACCCTTAACACATTCTTTTGTCTTCAACTACATTAAGACCATGTTATTAATATTTCAGGATTCTTAGAAAGGCTCTCTCAAAATACAGCAGTGGCTTTTCATGCACACAGCCATTTTGCTGCCTACATTTAAAATGACCTACTAAATTGATGGTTCAGTACATTTTTTCACTCAGTGTGGTTCACAGCCTTCCAGCCTTCGGTGCATGGATGTGTAAGTACATCCTGCATTTACTCGCCACTTACCTGCATCTGAAATTTGTCAGTATCTTTTTCATTCTAAACAATATCCCTGTGAAAGATGCACATGGCATAATGAGCATCGGCACGGCGTTCTCTCTCATCATTCTCTTTTGGGTAAGAATTATGACACTTTATTTTTGAATACAAAGGACTGTGTGTGCCAGTCTAAAGTGCATCCTCCGGAAACATCTCTCTCCTGCTCTTTTCCCAGCAAAGCTTCAATAGACGGGGTTTGGCCTGAATGCTTCTTTACTTGGCCTTCTGATCATGCCATTGTGGAAAAGTGTACATGAAAAAGTGTACATAGTTTACATTGTGAAAAAGTTAGTTCACATTCGTACTGAACTTAGATTTTGCCTGAATTAGTTCTTTTTGTTGACTTTCAGGACTTTAAGTAAAAGACAGAGGAGGAGGGCATGCAGAAAACGAGAGTAACTCCTTTCACTGGCTCACTCACTACCCTAACAATAGGGCATTTAACAGAGAGTTTCTGGGCCAGGAGTTCGGCATAGCGGTTAAGTCTCTAATTGAGTCCCAGCTCCTCTGCATTTAATCCAGCATTCCTGGTAATGCGTCCCCTGAAAAGCAGCAGCTATTGATTCAAACACTGGGGTCCCTCTCACCTACATGAGACCTGGATGGAGTTCTTGGTTCCTGGCATGGGTTGGCCTGGTCCCACCTGCTGGGAGCATTTAGGGTGGTGAACCAGCGGATGGAGTACCTGTCTTTGTCTGTCTTTCAAATAAAAAATAAGGCAAGGTTTCCTTGTAAATTTTAATCATTCATTTGTATTCAGTTCTAATTACTTTTGATTAAAAACAAAAGTGTTTTTAAAGGTAATGCAGTATCTTTTGAATTTCTTTTCTGCAATACACTGTGTACATGAGGATGCAAAATCCAATTAAATGAGTTGATTTTTCCTACTCTTAAAAATATCTGATTGTCTGTTTTATAGTTCATTTTTAAACAAATTTAGTTTGTAGAAGTAGCTAATAACAGCAAATGCAATAACAAATATCCAGAAACCAGGGATTATTTATTGTGTATACATTCATTTTTTCATTTAATTCTCAATAAACCTTATGCTTGAGGTATTAATACTATTCCCATTTTGCAGATGAAGAAACTGAGGGTTTTAAGTAACTTGTTCAAGACAATATCAAGCATCTAACTCCAGTGCTTATGTTCTTTTAAAAGTTTGTATGTGGTTTTGTAGGATTAGGAATGACTTTCAGCAAAAATACGACTTAGGAATAGATGTAAGAGTAGGGAAGTAGGGAGGTCCCAAGTTCTATTTACCCCGCTTCATCTCATTGCTGCCTTCATCTGTCCTACTTTGCTCCTGGGATCCAATTTCCAGTTTAAGTCCTTCCAGAGCTATGCATTCAGTAAATTGACAACTCATGTTACAAGAGGCTATAGAGCCCTCAGAACATGGCTGGTCCACGTGGAAACCAGCTTATAAGTGTAAAATACACACCAGATTTCAAAGTCTTAAAGAAATAAAATGTCTCTCACTAATTTTTATATTGTTTACATTTTAAAACAATAATATTTAAATACAGAATTAAGTTGTATGATTAAATTTAATTTTATCTCTTAAAAATATTTGTCAGTGTGACTGATTTCTTTTTTATTATTATTATTATTTTTATTTATTTATTTGACAGGCAGAGTTAGACAATGAGAGAGAGACAGACAGAAAGGTCTTCCTTCCTTTGGTTCACCCCCTAAATGGCCGCCATGGCTGGCGCTGCACCGATCCGAAGCCAGGAGCCAGGTGCTTCTTCCTAGTCTCCCATGCAGGTGCAGGGGCCGAAGCACTTGGGCCATCTTCCACTGCCCTCTCGGGCCACAGCAGAGAGTTGGACTGGAAGAGGGGCAACTGGGCCTAGAACCCGGCGCTCACATGGGATGCCGGTGCTGCAGGCGAAGGATTAACCTAGTGAGCCACGGTGCAGGCCCTGTGACTACTGGTTTCTATCAGGCAGTGCTGCACTAGAGACTAGGGCACTACATCCTGTGTGTGTGCATACGTACAGTCACGAGCTCTCTCGCAAAAGCAGAGCACTGCATATGATGAAGGGCGTATCACATTCATCCAAGGACCTTTGTTCCAAAACCTATCCCACTCAGAGAATCTGATAGACTTCGTTACACTCTGCTTTCCGTCAGCTAGCTACTTTGAAAGATCTAATTTGGACTAAAGTACCAACAAATAGACATTAATGGAGGGTTAAAAATTACCTGCTCAGGTAATGATTTAACACTTTAATATGGAGTCTCCTGAAGGTCAAAGTGAAATTCTAACAGTGATGCTCTAGGGGAATTTAAACCATTTATGCAGAACGGTCCCCAAGGAATGTTGGCTCAGGAAGACCAGTAGGTCTCTCCAACTTTATCATGTGGACTTGATTTTAGGCACATACTTCCAAATGGATTTGGCAGGAATCTCTGTCTTTTGTGTACTGGAAACACACTACATGCAGTACACTGAGGAGTACTAGAACTAGCAAGGCTACTTAATGGGAGCCAGTGTTGTGGCACAATAGGTTCATGTAACACCTGCATCCCTTATGAGCATGGGTTCCAGTCCTGACTGCTCCACATCTGATCCAGCTCCCTGCTAATGTGCCTTGGAAAATAGTGGAAGATGCCTAACATATCTGGGTCCCTGCCACCCACATGTGAGACCCTGATGGAGTTCCACGCTCCTGACCTCTCAGCCTGGACCAGCCCCAGTTGTTGCAGTCATTTGAGGGATTATCAGTGAATAGAGCTCTCTCTCTCTCTCTCTTTCTCTCTCTCTCCCTCCCCTCTCTCTGTAACTCTGCCTTTCAAATAAATAAGTCTTTTTAAAAAGATACTTAATGATCATCATGAAATCATTTCTCTGATTAATTATTCACTTGTTAGACAATTTAGTATATTAATAATGTAGGAAGAAACAATAGCAAAACTGTCTGTTTCAAGTTTTTGTAAACATGTGCACATGTGCGAGCCACAGTCACCCCTGAGGAAGCTGTGAACATTAGCCAACTAATTCCCTTGAGTTCAGATGGGGAAACTGAGGCAAAGAGGTTTGCTTTTGTTTTTCTAGCCCAGCAAATGTGGTTTAATCTTATGTGCTAGAGACCTCTCCTTACTTTCAAATCTACAGGGTGAAGACAGACAATTGCGCAGGAAGATGGAGCTCTGTTATTGGGTCCATCTGAGACTATTACACTCACACATAGCAAAACATGGCCAATCCCTGGCATATTCATATTGCCAGAATCACCTGCACTCCACAATGTGCTTTATGACCCTGGTGCTGAGACTAATCAACATCTGCATAGCTGAAGGAAGCTTTCAGATCACTACGTACAGGCATCCATAAAGACCTCTGAGAAGAGCCAGATAGTAAATAGGTTTTGCAGGCCAAGAGTGTGGGGCCAAGGATACCACAAAGGCATTTATGTAATAAGATGAAGAACAAATTTCCACAAAGTATTTTAGCAATGAAACTCAAAATTTCATAGTAATAATTAAGTACTTTTTAAAAATACAGATTTACAGAGGAGAATGGATTCTTTATTAGAGCGATAACATGTTACTTACTTGTGGTTCAAAGAACATGTTTCCTACCTCTCATTTAATTTGCAAATGTCATCTATAAAAATACGTTCTTAGCTCTCATATCGTACAAAAACTGGTGGCCAGCTGGAGTGGTGCTGGGGGCCACACTTTGCTGATTACTGATCTATTCAGACATAGGGAAATGTGTATAAAGTGTATCATGAAAAAAATGCATGAATTTAAGAAAATTTTGCACCAAAATAAATGATACATTTTTAAAATTTTTATTCATTTAAAAGGGACAGGGACACACACACACACACACACACACAGATCTTCCATCTGTTAATTCAATTCCCCCAAATGGCTGCAATGGCCATGGCTGGCCCAAGAAGAAGCAAAGATCCTGGAACTCCCTCTGGTCCCCAAATGCATACAAGGGGCCTAAGTACTTAGACCATCATCTGCTGTCTTCCCAGGCACATTAGCAGGGAATTGGACCAAAAACAAAGCAGCCAGGATTCAAACTGTTGCTTACATGGGATGCCAGTATTGCCACAAAGTTGCCCCATGAAATTATCTTTTTTTGTTTTAAAGGAGAGGGAGGGACAGAGACAGGAAGATCTTCCATCTAGTAATTCACTCCCCAAATGGCCACAATGGCTAGGGCTGGGCCAGCCAGGAACCCAGGAGCCCAGCAAAAGCCAGAAGACAGGAGCTTCCTCCAGGTCCCCGTCGTGAGTACAGGGACCCAAGGACTTGGGCCATCCTCCACTGTGCTCCCAGGCACACCATCAGGGAACGGATCAGAAGTGGAGCATCTGGGACTTGAACCAGCGTCCACATGGGACTCTGACATCACAGGTGGCAGCCTCACCTGTTAAAATGCCACCCGCATAAGTTAGCTTTTATTTCCACTTTCCACAGATTTGTTAAAATACTAGTATTCACTGTCAAGATGAATGACTTGCCCACAGATTCTTTGTGGATTTGCAACAATCAAGTCACTCTACAATGCCTCCTGAGTGCTGAAATGACAAAGTTTAATAAACAGCACTTTATTTTTAAGTCTTGTTGCTAAAGATTTGCCAGTTCTCACTGAAAACACTGATTTTGTTTGGTACTATTACTAGTAAAATCACTTTTAAATTTCTTTTCTTTTTTGATTAAATGATGTAGCCTGATTTGAGGGATACTGTTATCCTATTTGGGGGACTTCTCTTTGAGTCACTTCAGATTTGTGCAATGATGCATAATAATGAGCATTGTTTGAGAGTTCTTAGTTGAGAATCCTGAGCTTGAGCTGTTTTCAACTATGAAATAAACAGACGACACTGGATTTTGGTTTCTGAGCCACTGAATTCACGAACAACCACAGAAGCAGTCAAAATGCTTTGCATTTGTGGCTCCTGTAGATGGAGCAACCTTCACCTTCCCTCTGTGGACAATGGTTCACTCTCAGTTTCATCCAAGTCAGGGATATGCATAAGCAGAGAAGTATTCAAGAGTTTTGAAAGGTATCACTGGGGCCGGAGTTGTGCTGCAGGTTAAGCCACCGCCTGTAATGCTGGCTTCCCATAATGGACTGGTTCAGGTCCCAGCTGCTCCATTAATGATCCAGCTCCCTGCTAATGTGCCTGGAAAAGAGGGTCCAAGTGTTCGGGCCCCTGCACCTATGTGGGGGACCCAGAAGCTTGGGCTCCTGGCCCTGCTGGCCCAGCACTGGCCATTGCAGCCATTTGGGGAGTGAACCAGTGGATGGACGATTCTCTCTCTCTCTCTCCACGAATAGTTTAGGATGCAAACTTTCTCTTTCTTCAAGCCACAGTTCTATTCTATTTTCTACCCTCCATCTCCTTGCATTATTTTCCCTCTCTCCCAGGAGTGGCTTTCAGAACACCAGACAAGGAGGGAAAAGACAGAGGGGGGAAAAAAAAAACTATGTTGAAAATTGTCTTGCCCTTTCAAGAGCAGAATGAAGCATAATCCCATCATTAGGTGGGTGATTCTGAAAGGTCGCATGAAGATGGTTTTCACATAAAATACAGCAAGTCCTCTAGAAGTAAATTCAAAGCTTTCTAAATTTAAATTAATTCCATAAAAATTATTGAGCACAAACCAAAGAATGTAATAAGGTAGTTAAATATTATTTCCCATCTCGTCTTTAAACTAGATCATCTCATTATTTGGGAGCTATTTCTCTTAGGTGAATTCGGAGGGAGTGAACTTAAACAGTATAAGCTGCAAAGCAGACAACATTCAACTAAACACTAAAGAGAAGCAAATTCATTAGTACACTCAGCACACGCATAAGGCCCAATTCTATCGTCAACCTAGCAGTTAACACACCCATGGCCCATATTACAGTGCTGGGTTCCATTTCTGGCTCTGGCTCCTGACTTCAGTTTTCCACCAATGCAGACTTTGAGAGGCTGTGGTGATGGGTCAAGTAATTAAGTCCCTGCCACCCCTGTGGGAGACCTAGATTGCATTCCTTACTTCCTGCTTGTGCCATGGCCCATATTGCAGGCTACTGGGAAGTGGACCTGGGGATGAGAGCTTTGTCCACCTGTCTCTTTCTCTTTAACAAATAATATAGTTTTTGTTTTGTTTTCTTTTAGTTTTCATTTATAACAAAGCAGCCCTGCTTCATGTATATGTAGAGGTAAACAAATGAAGACTACTAGCTCCAATCTGGGCCAGGAAGCCCAGGTTTCCTACCCATCAGGGCTCCACACAAAGGCAATTAGGCTGCTAGATTTACATGGAAGTGACTGATAGGACAAGGGATGCTCTCCAGCAATTTCAAAAAAGATACAGTGCATTCTGTCCTAAAGCCCAGAAGTTGCTACTGGGTTTGACAAAAGCAGAGTTAACAATTTTTACTTAGTTTGGTCATTGCAGTTTTCTCTAAGTGGGTGCTATTATGAATTTGTATAAATCACATGGAATCATTTCAGTATGATAAAAAATGGCAATCTAAAAAAAAGAAGAAAACACAGCAACCTGCAATTATAATAATTTGTAAACGTATTTTTGTCAAACAAAGGTCCTTTATTTCTACTGTGACCCTTTTCTACTTCCCTCCTCTTAGTTCACTGAATATTTACTGTATCAGGAAAACAAATAATGGATTTAAATATTGCCTTGAAAAACAATTAATTTAGGGAAGAGTTCTAATCCCTAAAGCTTTATAGTTTTGGGGGTGCTTTTTTCCGTCATACAAGAATTCCACATAATAATGATCATGACATTCTTTGGTAAACTTGGAGATTAAAGAGAGAGTAACTTGATCTGTTTGCAATTTATTGAACCTACTGAAAGCATACATTTGATCACAGTGAGCAGAACTTAAATGATTGACTCAATAATAGTGTTTGAAGGTCACAAAAATGATATAAACTTATCTGTCTAATATGTTGACGTTTATTTCAGGAAAAGAGAGAGAAGGAGCTGAAAGTCACAGATGACCACAATGTAAAGACAAATCAAGAAAACCAAATGCTTTAAAAAGAGCTCCACGCAAAATCATGTTAAAACAACAACCACCACAAATCCCTGCTTGAATTTGAATTTAAAATTACTGAAAGTATCAAAAAATACTTTTGAAAGACTAGAATAACTGCTGTCATATAAACTATCCATCCTCACCACTGACAGCGCATCAATCACAGCCAGGAACATGCAAACCAGGAGCCATTAACACGGAGCTTGATTACCCATGACATTTCAGCGGACCAGGCTTTTCTGATGAGTTGCTATTGTCTTCTTCAACCTTTGATGCCGGGGCTATATAAAGAGGAGCGGCTCATTACGTAACCCCTGATTACAAACAACAGGTCAGAGTGCTGAATAAAGGAAGCAGCTGTTCCTTTCTTCTTCTATGCCGTGCACTAACCCATCTGAATTTCATATGTGGGTCTATGTGGATTAGCACTATTATATAAAAGTTGCACCCTGTACTAGGTCTGTGCATGTATTAATTCACTGGGCCATTCATGTTCTAGCAAACATTTATTAAGCCATTAGAAAATAACAGTAATAGTAATAATGCCGGTGACTGCCTTGAGCACAACCTGAGAGCCAAGAGGCTGGGAATATGAAGCTCCTATCTCCAGAAGGAAGCAGATCACTGCAACTCTGCCCCTGTGGAGGGGCTCTCAGGCAGAGGAGCCTGCAGGCTTGTTGGGAGACCCACCCTATGCACTCACCCCAGGTTGTCTGCTTGTAGAAGAAACGAGGGGGGAAAAATCTAAAAAAAAAAAAGTGACCCCTGAGTATCACCTGAGCAGAATAAAAAGGTTTAGCCAGGAAGCTAGTGGAACCCAGAAGAAACTAAAATAATGTTTTATGATTATCAACCAGGAGCAAATCACTCTGGTGGGCACTGTTGATAATGATCAAACAGATGCAGACAAGGACCCTCGTTTTAGGGCATTCATAACCCCAGTGAAGACAGAAGTGGCTCCCTCATTAACTTCAAGTATTACCTATACTTGCTCAGGTTCCTCAATTTACTTAAAACTAGAGGCTGCAAGGAAACACTTGGGAAAGAAATATGGTCTGAAGCCAGGGCCAGAGCAAGAGAAACACGTGTTAAATAATTATTTGATTAGCTCCGACAGTGTGCTAGTCATTGTCATCCAAAGGACTTTATAGCCTGAGTTGTCAGGAATCATGATTTATGCAGCTGAAATGACTGGAGTAATAACTGCTCAGTGAACCTCTTTTTTGTTATGTAGATGGGGTCCTGAGATCTCAAAAAAGATTAAGAAAACATATATATTTGTATGTCAGTTTATACTTCAGAAATGCATATTTGTCATATTTACTTTTTTAAACTTCCTAATTGCATGACTAAATGGTTTAAAAATAAACTCCCCAAAGCTCCCCAAAATCTATGGTTAAAAAAAAGAAAAAGAAGGAGAAGTAGAAGCAGCAGAAGCATTAAAGGACGGAATTCCCCAGCGTTATTAGCAATGCATTATGATCCTCTGCCAGAGTTTGGATCATGGAGTCCTTCGTAGTTTACTTTCTAAAAACTAGTACATTGAGAATCTTTTGAAAGGATTTAAAAATTCTGAGTACACATAATAAAAAGTGATTTATGTTTAACAGATATGATCAGGTTAAACATCTGGTTTTGGTATTGCATGTAGCAGATTAATGACTTTATATAACTATCTGCCAACATTTACCATTATATGTGTTTGACTATTCCAACTTTGCTATGTCTGAGGAGAATAAAATGAAAACTCTCCAAGAGTTCCCTGAAGAGACCTAGTCTAGACCAAGTGAAATTTATGGGGAATTTGCACTGTTTGTCTGTTTTTGTGTGGTACAGAATCAGCCCAAGGGATTGTAGCAAAGACCAACAGGCCAAACTTGGGACACCATTAACAATCCTGCTATTAGACAAAATAGTGCTAGTACCAGTCAACCCTCTGCCTTTGACTCAGTTACAGTCCAGCAAGCTGGGGGTGGGGGAGGGGAGGGAGCAGGGGGAAAGGTGAAAATATATTGAAGGCCTTCTGAACTCATCGTTATGCAGTGTGACAGCAAGAGTTCCCACCTGGACAAGGATAAACTTGCAACCTGTCACAGCTCACCTGGGAGATTTCCATAAGAACCAATGCACCAAAGGGAAGGGAAGGGAGGTACGCTTTGCCTCAGAGCACAGGACAGTTTCCTTGCTTTCATTTGATGCCCTCTTGGAGAGGGCCAAGGGCTGTCCCCTAGGTTCTCCTTACTGTAGAGCAAGTCAGTCTGGTCCCACCCTCGGGGGCTCTGGGAGGTTCTGTGGAGAATGCTTTGGCAGCCTAGGCATCCTCTGTCATCACTCTGAATTCATGGGAAAGGGCAAGATGCCAAAAGTGCTTGCAGGTGAATTCTTTGTCCCTTTCAAGTACATCTGACTTACACTGATGACTTAAAAGTGTGTTTATCTTTTGTTGGGAAGGATTATTAGTTGGGTCAGTAAATCTTTCCCAGGTATAAATTATAAATCGCAAAAGGGTTGCGAGGCAGAAAGAGAAATATCAAATCATAATCTGTGTGCAACTCATCTCAAATATTAAACTCAAGCAACTGGGATGAAAATGGATGATAAGAACCCAAAGTGTTGGGTTCTGAAGGAAGAAAAACTGGAACAATTGCCCATTGTAAAATATGGAAGGGTCAGAAGCCAGAGTAGACCCGTTTAAAGAAAGCAGGAGAGCAAATCAGGATTATTATCAAACACCAAAGAAAGGGGTATCACTGGCAACCTAAATTCATCTCAGATGTGCAAATGTATTTATACCTCTAGCAATCCCTAGATCAACCCTCATAAATGATTATGAACACTACAGGAAGTTGAAAACCTTTTTCTAGGATTATATTTACAAGATGTAGCCTAGCTGGGATTTAAGAAAAAGGGTTTTATATTGCTTAGTGAACTGATGCTTCCTTTCTGTACATTATAAAGCAGCTGAAGGTCACTTAAAACGGTTTTTCCTGGGGTGGACATTTGGCCTAGCAGTTAAGATCCCTGCATTCCCCTGGACTGGATACCCACCTCTAGCTGCTGACTCCAGCTTCCTGCTAACCCAGACCCTGAGAGGCAGCACTGATGGTTTAGGTAACTGGGTTCCTGTCACCCATATGGGAAATCTGAATTCAGTTCCTGGCTATCACATTTCAAATCAAGTCAAGTCCCTGTCTCAGTCCAGCCCCAGTCCCAGCCACAGTGGGCATTTAGGGTGTGAGTTGGCAAATAAAAACTCTCTCTCTCTCTCTCTCTATATATATATATATATGATATGCATCTGTCTCTCAAGTAAATTTCTTAGCAATTTTTTTTAAAAAGGCCTTCCAGCCAGCTATCAAAGCTATCAAAAGTAGATCACTTTTTTGCCCACAAAACTGAGACCATAAGATTGACGTTTTATTACAATAGGAAATTCTTTCCCTAGCCCTAAGGAAAGATCCTTCTGAAAGAGGCTCAGATTCGAAGGAAGAAAAAAACAAAAAAAAACAAAAAAAAACAAAAAAAAACCATGAAGTCATAAATCCTCCCAGAAAAAAAAAAAAAAAAAAAGCATTGAAAATGTTGGCAGACAGGTGATCACCTCCATGAACAGAATGAGGCTGTTTCCCTCTAGGCTAAGTTACAGTTACACTTGTCTTGTCAAACACACAAGCAAGAAGCCATTCCACACATACGTGAAGTGGAGGAAGTGATACTGGAAGTGCAAGGACAGGGTAGAGGTAGTGAGGATCTGGATTCCTGCTTTGGCTTTTACCAATGTAAAGTCTCTAGGCTTCAGTCTTCTGTGACGAGGGCACAAGAGTCTACAACTTAAAGCACGCCTTCCAAACCTCTAAAATCCCAGTCCTGCACTACTGTTGAGATCTGATAGACCCAATGGTTCTGAACTAACCCAGGATGTTTTCATAAACACTGAAGCCATTTACAATTTGGCTCAGTCACGATTAAGCAGATTAGACCAGTGCGAGTGCATCTTTCCTTCCTGGATTGGCACAGACTCATACACAGAGGTGAGAATCTGAGTTCTGCCACTCACTAGCCCTGCAACCAGGAGCCAGGACTGAGCCCTGGGCTTCTTATCACAATCCCCTCTCCAACAAATGCATCTGTTCAGACTATCCTGAACCTCCTCTTACCCATCTTGGCAGATCACCAAGTACTGTTAGGCCCTTTTTGCCACTACTAAAAACCAGGTCAGTAAGGAGGATGACTTTTCTCTATGGCGTTGAGGTGCATTTGTCCCACTTGTACTGTTGCTAGCCACACAGGCCTGCTTTGGGAAGGAGATAACTGACAAGGTGTGTGCTTTCTCATGGTGAGGACAGATTTTAACAGAAGAATAAAACTGGGGATGTGACAGAGACTGAGGGTGATCTTGGGAATGTCACGACAGATGCTCAGACAAGGTGTTTCGTGGGACCTGAGCTAAGAAAAGGTGAGCAAATGTGAAGATCTCACAGAAGCATTCAAGAAGAACGGGAAAGTTGCAGAGGCACTGCAGTGAGCAAGTGTCTTGGAGGGACAGACAGAAGACTCCTGTAACTGGGAAATTCTTCTAGGAAATGCCAAGAGGCCAGCATTGTGGCACAGCAGGTTAAGCCACTGAAGGCATCCCACATCCGAGTGCTGGTTCAAGTCCTGGCTACACAGCTGCCTATCAAGTTCCCTGCTACTGCACCTGGGAAGGCAGTGGAGGACTGTCCAAGTGCTTATGCCCCTGCCACCCATGTGGGAGACCCAAGTGGATCCTGGCCCAGCCCTGGCCATTGCAGTCATTTGGAGAGTGAACCAGCAGATAAAAGATCTCTCTCTTTTTCCCTCTCTCTGTCTCTCCCTCTATCACTCTACCTTTCAATTAAAATATAAATGTTTAAAAAGAATCTTTAAAAAGACTATTTAAGATCAGAGAGGTCACTGTAGTCCACGTCATGGCCGTGGCTTGGTGTGGAGTATAGGTTTCCATTCTCAAAATGGCAATACGATGCCTGGAGATTTTTCAAAAGATGCCAACAGTTGTGGGTGGAACACGGGCCATAGGAAGTACTTTTAGAAGCAGGAGGACTAGTAGGAAGCCATTGAGGTAGTCGGGGAGATACAATGGTCACCTGAGCCAGAGCGGAGGAGGTACAGCTGCCAGCCAGGTTCCAAGTAAGTGACATAAGGGACTAGTGCTCTCACCCGCAGTCACAAGATGGTCCTTTAAGTGGAATGAGGATTCCAAACAAGTGACTTCAGAAGCAGATTTTCATTTTCCCTTTGGCTCTACACCTCAAAATGAGTCACGTCTCCAGCTACCTGGGCAGAAGGCACCATCACTTCCACAGCCAATCACAGCTCAACAACACTTCCTGCGTGTGCTGCCGCAACAGTCTGGAAACCAGGCCCTGAGTCCAGACTGCTTACAGGTGGGCCACACCTTGACAGCCGCTGCATGACAGCACCCACTGACGAGGCAGCCAGCTGAGGGGCCAGATTCCTGAGCATGATTCAAACCGGAACTCAGACTGCAGCTGACAAGCACCTGTCAACAGCAACGGGCGTAAATGAAGAGTTATTAGGCTTCAAGTTGACATTAGGCAGCTGCTGGTGTGGGCAGCGGTGTTGTTTTTTAAGTGAGGTCTTTGTTTTCCTGTTTCCTCACCGACCAGAATTTGACCTAACTGCGAGACAGCAGATTACTGGCTGGTTTCTAGGAAAGCTGGGAAAGGGAGAAGTAGATTTGTTCAGATCAGGTAGGCTTCGTGCCTTATTTATTTTTTTTTTTCCTAAATTGCTCCTGCTGTCACAGAGCTCAGCTTGTATCCAGCAGCGCAAAATGATCATCTGCAGGGGCTGGCGCAGTGGCTCACTTGGTTAATCCTCCGCCTATGGCGCCGGCATCCCATATGGGCACCGGGTTCTAGTCCCGGTTGCTCCTCTTCCAGTCCAGCTCTCTGCTGTGGAGCGGGAAGGTAGTGGAGGATGGCCCAGGTGCTTGGGCCCTGCACCCACATGGGAGACCAGGAGGAAGCACCTGGCTCCTGGCTTCGGATCGACGCAGCGCCGGCTGTGGCGACCATTTGAGGAGTGAACCAATGGAAGGAAGACCTTTCTCTCTGTCTCTCTCTCTCTCTCTCTCTCACTATCTGTAACTCTATCTGTCAAATAAGTAAAAAGAAATAAATAAAAGCATTTAAAAAAAAATGATCATCTGCAGCTCCTGAGAAACAAGAACCTTCCCCTGACGTCTACAGACGTGGGGAGAAAGTCTCCCTCTCTCTCACCCAGACCCACTCTGCACCCCTTCCCTTGCATGTGCGTAATTCAGTAATGAACTGTGCGGGGCGAGGTTTATGTCCCTCTTCCTCTGCAGACCTCACTCCCAGCACAGCAGCAGCAAATGAGTCTTACTGTTTACTGTGCTGTTCTTTGCACGCAGTCCTGTATCATCTGGTGGCAGCTACTCACTACAAATATGTAGACGGCATAACTGGATGAATGGATGACGACAGAGTGTCTCGAACATCTGAGTGTGGATGATGATATCCCGGGAAGTCTGGACCCAGAAGGCATCTCAGACCACCCCTTCTGTGAACCAAGCTGTACAAAGATCATTTCAGATCTGCTTTCCTGTTCGCATTGCCATTGTGACTTAGATTTCCCTTCGAACAGCCTCGCAGCATGACCAGTTCTATGCTGGTTGCCAAAAGGGAAACCGGACAATCTCACAGGGGCAGGCAAGAAGTTCTGCTGATAACACTAAAGGGGGAGAGGCATAGGGGAGGCAGAATTTTCATGCTGTCTTGCTTGGGAGCACTTCGTCACCCAGAGGAGGAGGAAAGGTACGGTTCAGATCACCCACCAGAAAATGAATCCAGAGAGCAGAGTCGTTTTCAAAAGTTCAAATATTTAGATGTGAATAATTTTCAGAGGAAAGACAGCAGCAAGAGGTTGGAGGGGGCGGTGTTGGTAGAGGAAGGAATAAGTCATATCAAAGGCAGGCTTGGGAGCTCAGGCAGATAGGATAAGCGATAAGTCCCTTTGCTGAGTTAGTCACACCCTCCCACATACAATTCACTTGGCAGAGAAGCCCACGTTCCATTCCTAACAAAGCAGGCTCGCGTTTTAACCAAGGAAACGGTGCCATGCAACAGTGAGGGTGCCTACCAATGTAATGTCAAACATTTTTCTTCAAAAGCACTCAAGAGGCCAAGCTATAACAAAACCTGATCCATAGGAAATCTGAGGATACAGGGCTCCTATGGCCACAAACGAAACCCACATTTCCTCCCTGTAACTGACACACAGTGTCAGAAAAGGGGGTGTTAGACCGGAGTCACCCTAGTGCACTACAGCATGGAAAACATCTAGTGATCTAAGGTAAGAAGCTGAAGACAGGAGAATGGTGGAGAAGAGAACGGGACAAACTGGCAGAGACAATTCCTTTGGTTTCCTTGGACTCCTCTGGCAAAGCCAACACAAGCTATTCTGTTCTCGCCATAAGGACAGTCTCGTTAGGATAGTCTGCTTGTGGATGGCATGAAGGCAGTTGCCCTGCCACCCAATGTCAATTCCAGAGCTAACCCTTCCCTGGGGAGGAAGCCCCACAGGAGATGAGAATAAAGAACCTTAAAAGACCTGTACATAATGGTACCAAAACCTTGCAAATGCGAGGCCAGAAAACATCCTATACGCATAGCCCAAGCAGACCAAGGCACTTTACCTCCAACATCAGCCCCGTGTCACCCTTTCCATCTTTCTGGACTGCACTGTTTCCCAGTTTTTTGGTGCTCTGCTCTTTTCCTCTTTTACTTCCTCTCTTTGTTCTTTTATGGGCCATTGTCTAATCTTTAAAGGCTCATTTTGTGCAACAAGAAAATAGAATGTTTATGAAGCTCATCTTGTCGTTCCTGTACCATGAAATTCAAACTGAAGAGTAGAGAAATTTAAAACCCCCCCAGAGTCAGCCCCAATTTGTTCCTCAAATGCCCTACACATCAATCACACAGACTGCATGCTACTTGCTCTCATTTGGATTGTGCTTCACACAGTTCCAACCACGGATGAATAGTGAAATCTTAACCTCTCCTCCAAGTTTAAAATCAGCCACCACCTCTCCCATCAAGCATTACCACATTCAGGAATCAAAATTCAAATTTTTGTGTACACAGCACTCCTGCCTGTATGTACCCTTGAACATACATTTATTTTCTTCACTATACTGCAAGCATCCGGCAGGCCCACAGTGCAAGACGTACTACCCCTGCTGCTCCTCTGCCCACAGCAGAGCTGTCTTCAGCAAGCAGGAGTTTTAAACTCAATAGCCAAATGCTTTCAGACTTTCAGTTCAAATCTCTCTCCCCTTAAAATCTTATTTTTGGAAATTCAAATACTCTCTTATTTTCTCCTCCTGGGTTGATGACTCTGAACAAATTAAAGAAAGTCGTTAATCATTCCTGAAGTCTGTGTTTCATAACATGACATCATAACATTCTGATGAAGCCCTCTTAAAAGTTCCACTTTCAGTATGCACTCTGAAAAAGTATATGATGACAAAAGGCTAGTACATATTCAATAACTTTAAAATATACTCATAATTTATTAACTATAATAGCATCTGCATCTATTTGAAATTTGCTATAGGCTATATTTTATTATATCTCCCTCTTTTGATTCTTTTTTTCTTAAATCAATATTATAAAATTCTGATTATTTTATGCACAACAAGGTTTGGTCTATATGATGTTATCTCAGGGCCAAATTACCTATGTTGTGAATGCCAATGCCATAGCTATTGCTTAGCCTAAGTCCCTCCAAGTCTGCCTTTGAGTAAAAAAGGAAGACAATTTATCCAAGACAAAACCAACAGGAGGACCTCAGGACATAAAAAAAAAAAAGTAAAATTGAAGCTAGCCTTAAAAGTTTCCACACCCAATGCCAGAAACCATAGATACTATAACCAAAATAGGGAATAGAGGAAGAGGTGTCAGTTTTGGAAGGAAGGACAGAAGGTCAGTTACGAGGCTGTGAGATGTTCAGGAAGCAATTCAAAGTACAGTTCTGGAGATCAGCACCGGCAGAGACAGAGACTTGGAGAACAACTGCAAAAAGCACAGAGTCACAGCAGTAGATGAACTGTAGATTCAGGGAATAACCTCGCAAATACCATAATTCAGAGGCAACTGGAGAAAAAAGAATAAAAGAGGAGCCATAGACAAGAATTACAGAGTAAAAAGGAAACTAGGGTCCACTGGGCATTATCAACAACTAAGCTTGTATTTTAAATGTAGTTCCTCATGTAATTCTCACCATTTTCTTTCTTTTTTCTTTTCTTTTCTTTTTTTTTTTTTTTTTTTTTTGACAGGCAGAGTTATACAGTGGGAGAGAGAAAGACAGAGAGAAAGGTCTTCCTTCCATTGGTTCACCCCCAAAATGGCTGCTACGGCCAGCACGCTGCACCGATCCGAAGCCAGGAGACAGGTGCTTCTCCTGGTCTCCCATGGGGTGCAGGGCCCAAGCACTTGGGCCATCCTCCACTGCACTCCCGAGCCACAGCAGAGAGCTGGACTGGAAGAGGGGCAACCGGGACAGAATCCGGTGCCCCAACTGGGACTAGAACCCGGGGTGCTGGAGCCGCAGGTGGAGGATTAGCCAAGTGAGCCGCAGCGCAGGCCATTTTCACCATTTTCTCTTGACAAGGGCACTGCCAGGTATGCCCGTTGCACATAAGAGGCACCTGGCAACTTCAGGGATCAAGGTCCCAGATCAAGTGCTGCACTCATTGTTGAGGAAATAGGAGAGAATGTGAAGAAAGCCAAAGGATATCAGAATTCAAACCCTACAGCAAGATACCCGGGAGGATGAGCCTAGGAGGAGACTTGGATTATCAATGTCAAAGATGCCTGTAATCATGGACAGCAGTATCAGGGGAGTGACATATACAGAAGCTAGCTTGTAGCACTGGTGCAGCTGACGAACTATAGTGAATCCAAAAGTTAGATAACTTTCAATTTTAAAAAGATTAATAAATTACTTCTTCGCATTTGGGTTTGCAAAAAGACTCACTATGAAGGAATGCTTTATGTGGCATTAAAAATTGTTCCAATGCCCATTAAAAACAAGTTAGCTAAAATACCTGTGCAATGAATAATCTAGAAAATGACATCATACATTCATGTCACAACAACGCATCATTGCAAGGATTTAAACATTGAGTGAAACCGTGTCCTCTAAACCTGAATTGGCATACCCAGTAAATGCCCACTCTCACTCAGGAACACAGCCCTTGCAAAGTTTCCCACCTACATTGACTCCACATTCACAAATTTTATCTTCTGACAACATTTATTCCTGATGTTTAAGTCAAAAACCACTATCCTTTGCCATATGTGGAAAATTACAATAAAACAAAATTCCTAATTTAAGAAAAAGCTATCACCTTGTGGAATTGGAAATTCATTCCTGCCTTACACTGTTGGCTTGGGAAATGATCAGAGCAAGCAGTTACTGGGGCTTCTGATGTCTACTTTCATTCCTTCATTTGATCCTTCCAACAGCCTGAGAACTAGGGACTAATATTCATTGATTAGCTAATTTACTTATTCAAGGAATATTTTGAACACATACTATCTGCAATGCTTCATATGCTAAAGATCAATCAAAACTCCTTTTGTGAAGCAGCATTGTAGCACAGCAAGTAATTGGGATAACAGACTCCAATATGGCTCAAGTTACCTGTGCTCTACTTCCAATCCATCTCTCCCTGCTGATGTATCTGGGAAGGCAGCAGAAGATGGCCCACGTACTCAAGCCTCTGCCACCCTTGTGGGAGACCACAATGGAGTTCCTGGTTCCTTGCTTTGGCCTGGCCTAGCCACAGCTGTTGCAGTCTTTAGGGAGTGAACCAGCAGATGGATGATCTCTCTCCCGCTCTCTCCATCTGTCACTCTGCCTTTCAAGTAAATAAATCTTTGAAAATTCCCTTTGTTAAATTGAAGGGAGGAGGGGTAGAAGACAGAAAACAAAACAAAACAAAAACAAATGTTGAGAAACTTTTGAAGGAGAAAAAAAAAAGAATAAGAAGATATATTTCTATGGAGAAAACTGAAGTATGTCAACAATGGCTGCTTGTTAGGGCAATGCAGTACTTGCTAAGTGGGACTGAAGAGGGTTAGATGCAGAGAATGACTCCTGAGAAAGACTTCCAGACATTTATATGAGACACCTCCACCCCCACAGGAGCTAACCCCACCTCTTAGCACCATAGCCGCACAATACCTGAGTATTAATCCCATCCGATTCTGAGTACATTTTGATACCAAGCTTTTGCATAAAAGAATGAAAAATGAAATTTAAAAAAAATCTCGGTCATCTGCATAAGTCAATGAGGTGCATGATCTGTGAAATAAATCCTCAAATGTTTGCCTATTTTTCCAAGTCTTTTTGTTGAGGAAAATGAGAACAAAAATGCAGGCAATGGTTAGTCTGTGGTAAATCTTAGAATATGTTGTTATAACCCTCTTTAGACTAATAGCCAGTTTTACATCAACCTGAATGCCACCTGGGAAGGGTGGTGGTTATTTCCTAGCAAGGCCTATGCCAAATGGAAAAGCAAACTTGAGAAGACAGGAAGTGCATTGTAGTCAGAATTTACTAAATGCTGAGCAATCTACAAAAAGTGTAAATATATCTTAATGGCTTTACTTAAGCCAGGAAGATACAACATGTAAGAAATTTGTACTTTCACTTGTCAGTACTTTGAACATTTCAAGGTTCAATTCAAATTGCTAAACACCACCAGTGGCAACACAGTTGATCCCAAACCTTGATTCAATAGAATTTTATGGCTACTGTCCATGAATTACAATGTACAAGCTCATAATCTATGTTTTCCAATTCAAGGACTTAAAATGAAGTGTTGTAAGTAATGATTGCTTTTCTAAGTCCTGAGTTCTCAGAAATATTCTACCCATTGCCTCAATCACCTGAGAGGAATGCTGAGAAAATTTCATACATCTATAAATATGTAATTTTACAGCCTTCAGAAACAGCTTACTATTTTCAATGCTCACCAAATTACAAGCCCATGATCGAAATTTCTGTTTCATAAAAGAATGCAATAAAAATTGACGATGTAAACCAGACCAATCTGTGGAAGAATGTGGCATTCACAATGGCCTCAGGGAGAAGCAGCTGTGGGTCATGTGGCCCCTGCTATGTGTGCACACAGGGTGCCTCCATTATGTTGCATGAAACCTCCCATTTAGGCAGAGGGAAACTGGCGCCAGATTCAATGTATATATAGTCAACTGAAAGGTTAATTTTCTGACTTGTGATCTGGATATCAGAGCTGTGGGAGAAAATGAGTGATCACAAGCTCACCAAATTACCTTTCAGTTAAAGAAGACGAGGGAGGTGAGAGGAGGATGTGCCCTTCATTTAATCCTTTAGTTCCAGCAGCAGGGATACTCATGGTCACCCCTTCCCAGTGTTTCAATAGTGGAAGCAGGACAGAACAGCCCAATGGTTAGACATAGGCTCAGTCACTGTGCACTTGCTCCCCATGTAGGATCTCTGTCCTTAATATGTTATACTATGCAAATTAATGGTAAAACTACTACTCAAACAGTACTTTATACTTTGTGTATCTGTGTGAATGCAACTGTTGAAATCTTTACTTAGTATATACCAAGTTTATCTCCTGTGTATAATAATAATTGAAAATGAATCTTGATGAAGAATCAGATGGGAGAGGGAGTGGAAGATGGGATGGTTGCGGGTGGGAGGGAAGTTATTGGGGGGGGGAGCCACTATAATCCAAAAGTTGTACTTCCGAAATTTGTATTTATTAAATAAAAGTTTAAAAAAAAAGCCACACTGCAGCTCACTCAGTGCAATGGGGCTGATGTCATGTTAGGAATAATAAGAACTGGCACACAAAGTACTTGACATAGTCCTTCCATACCACGACTGGTTGCCCCAAGGTCCCCTCTAGGAAACATGAACTCAGAGACTACATCCGCTCTATAGAAGTGTTTCTTCCTGAAGTTAAGATTCCTTGAAAAATGTTGCCAAGAAAAGAAGTTAGGAGTGGACATGAAAGAAAAAAGAATTGATTGAGTACTTTAGGAGCTGTCTCCACAGTGATAGATCTGGTGTATAATCCTCTTGACCACTCCAAATTAGTGCCTGTGCTTCCCATTTTGTTTCCTGCATAAGACAGAGTTCAACAAAGATACCAACTAGTTAAATGACCAATGTGAGATTCAAGCTGAGGTTTGTCATTCACCAAAAATAATAATAAATATTTGTAAATGATTATAGCTCATACAGCTCAGTTCTTAATATAAATAATCTTGCTAATACTTACAACAGCTAATGAATAAGGAAAAACATTATCCCCATTTTAAACTAAGAAAACTGAGGCACTGAGTTAAACAGTTGCTTGAGTACACAAGCCTAATAAATTGAGAGTCAGGATTTGAACCAAGGCAGTTGACTCTAGGGCCACACACACAATGCACACATACCTCCGAAGTCTCTTCTTTTGCTTGGGAAATATAAGAGCTTAAGGTCACGAAAACTTCCCACACACACACACACACACACCTATACGTCTAACATAAGAAAAACTAAAGTCCAACTCTACAAGTTTTTTGTAGGCCAGCATTAGAGAATAAACTAGAATACTGCAGAAATTAGATGGATTCAACACATTCCATCTTCTCTTAGTTCAGAGGGCTCTTATTAATAAACCTACTTTTTGAAGTCCTGCTCTGATTAATGTCTAAGTACTTGTGCCCACCTGCCCAGTATCTCATCAGAAAACATGAAGAGGAAGAGAACAGCAAAGGAGAATTATGACACTGTGACCCTGGGAGGAGGCACCTGAAATGAAGACATATTTCTCAAAAGAAACCCTGGACAGACCTTCGCAATCTCCAGATCTGGGACAATGATGCAGCCCCACAGAATGGAAGTCAGAGGTGAACCCCCTGATGGTCTATTCATCTCCATCTGGCCATTCACAGCTGGACATGATGGTCCCCAGCCCCAGGAAGGCACATGTCCAGTTTTAGACCCCGGGGGCATGAGATGTCCATGCCTCCTTAAAACCACCTTCTCAAATCCTTCACAAGGATTCAACATGAACTTGGCTTGAATCAGTCCTGAATATATCAATGTCTTATATATATATATATATATGTGTGTGTGTGTGTGTATGCACATATATATACATTTCACAGAAGCCCTATGAGGTCAACAGAAGTAGCAGTATTTTACAGAAGAGGAAACTAAGGCACAAACAGATGATGTGACTTATCTGTCAGGTATCTAAGTGGCTGGTGGAGCAGGATTACACAGAGGCCGTCAGACTCCATAGCCCCCAGCGCTGCCCTG
Organism: Oryctolagus cuniculus; assembly: GCF_964237555.1. Taxonomy (NCBI): domain Eukaryota; kingdom Metazoa; phylum Chordata; class Mammalia; order Lagomorpha; family Leporidae; genus Oryctolagus; species Oryctolagus cuniculus. Next base: position 17,924,793 of record NC_091434.1, on the reverse strand, counting down.
CAAACCCCTCCTTTTACTATTTCCCCAAGTTCTGACGCCTGTGAACAGAGACAAAGACATTCTTTCACATATTAAAGGTGTTTATACATCTTTCCCAGGCCCCACCCCAACCCAGCTACTCTCCATTTCCCCTCCCCTCCCTTCTCTGCACACACAACAGACAGGCCTTATCTGCTGTTTAAAATGGGGAGTTCTGCCTATCCTGTTCTCTCCTGTGTAAATGCAGCGAGATTCCTGATAGGAGACCTGTAATCCACAGCAAAAGTCTGATAAGAGTCTCTTAGGTGAGAGAGCAAACATATTAGCTTTACAGGAGAATGTACTCATTGAGTTAAAAATACACAGACTGAAGAAGAAAGAGTGATCAGCTCCAAACAGCAAATAGCTGCCTTGCTAAGATGCCTTTCTGCTATAAAACCTCCTACACCAATAATCCTGTTTCCAGACTACAGAACCACCCTAGCAGAAAGTATCTGTTAACCATTAGACGCCAAACCCCTCCCCCCCAAAAAGTCAAACAGAAATTGAGCGTTTTCTTTGCTCATCCACATAACACAACTCCCAGCATCCTCTTGCTCACTTTATCCTTATTCCCTTGGAATCACCATGGCCATGTCTGAACACCTTTTTTCATTAAAATATCATTATCGATTCTTGCAGTACTTGTTTGCAAAGCACTTTCCTACACAGTGCCTCATTTAATGAACTGAATTGAATCATCAGCACCGGAAAGTAGGAGTTCTGCTGTTTCCCAGATTTGGAAACTGAGTTTCAGGGACATACCCCTGGCAGTAGAAGCAGGAATCGCATTCTTCTGAATCTAAATCCAGTGCTGCTTTGCATTTTGCATTTTGCTGCTCCTCCTGCAGCCATCTCCAAAAGTTTCCTTTTCCACGTTCGCCTTCTGGGTCCCAAGTTCCTTGTCACCACCACCAAGTATGCAACAGCCCAGATTTTAAATATTGTTCAAATGCCTACACATCTAATGGCACGCTCTTGGCCTCTGTCTGTTAAGGCCTCTGATGCCACCAGATAAGGAATCAAATTAGCATCTGAAGTCTCAAATAGATCAAAAGCATACATCATAAAAAATATCTTCTATATCAAAAAACTCTAATAATTAATTTTCAAAAATATCCCAGTGTTACACCATATAGCAACAGTAGTTTTCCATTAGTAAGGAGATTGTGGGTGATCCCCTCCACTGCAATATTCTATACTTCATAAATTTTCTAACTGTATATATTACACCATGTGACATCAGAAAAAAATTACTAAAAAACATTAAGCAATGAAAGCACTGAGAAATGCCAAGTCTCTTGAGGAAGGAAAGGGACCTCACAGCAGGGGACTGATTTTGTCCAGGCCTGAGCATTGTAGGCAGGGTGGGGTGGAGGTAGCCGCCACCATTCACGGAGTACGGGAGGGAAATTGAGTAGACGGCTTCCTCTCTCCTCCAGGAACTGTGATTCTGGGAAACAAGCACTCTCCCTAAGGGCAACGAGCGCTTTCCACACCAAAACATGCCAATGTGTGCCAACAGAGAATGCCTGTCTCTAAAACAAGCTTAAACGTTTTCTGGATCCGGGCAGAGAGGGAGTTGATCATCCTGCAGACAGAGTGCTTTATTTTATCCTAGTGCTTTCTTTGAGAGCCCCCGGTAGCAAATCTGTGGCTCCACATCACCAGAGAGGTCATGAGACATTCTAAGCCTAGACTTTAAAATGCAATGAGACAGTGCTGAAGGCTACAGCCTTTCAAACATGTCGTAGTTCTGAAGCTACACCCTCTAAAGCAATGCACGTTTCTGATGGCCTCAAAGGGGAGACAAGTCATCCACGCTGTGAGGTTTCCAGGTGCTGCACTTTGGCGCTTTGAGACAAACTGAACCACTTTCCCACCCTTACACATATTTCCCCAATATCCTCTTCAATGTGAGGACAGAACATGGCAGAGAAGGTGTTTCCAGGTGAGTGCTGTTTTCTTATAAGAAAATCCGACCTACCACAAAACCATTCATGAAAATGAAGAAAAACCAATTCAGAAAGCAAAATTATCCCTAGTGTTGTGTGAACTAAGTATCAAAATCAAAAACACCAAAAGCAAACAGTCCAGGAAGGGCAGGTGATCAATCATAATACTTGCAGGGATCAGACCTTGTTAGGTTTGACATAAGGAACTCTTGCACAAACTGCTTATTACAACAAGGTTTTCTCTCCTTGCCTTTTTTTTTCCTTAAAAAAAAAAATTGGGACAAAGTCCAAATCTTTCACTATGCAATTTCTTTCCTTATTGTACGTGCCTCAGCAAGTCACCATCAGCTGTTATTAATTTTTAAGGATCTGAGTAAACATTAAGGCGAGGAGACCGACTCACGCTTCAGCACAGTAAGAGAAAGGATGTGGTCACACTGCTACTTTCATCGGCCGTCACGCTCAGCAATGTCCACGACAGGGAAGACGGTAGTGAATGTTCTCTAAGACATTCGAGATATTTTGAGATACTTGAGTGCAGGGGGAAGCTTAGGGATAGGTGAAAACCTGGGTCAGACAATGGACTAGAGGCGGCTCTGCCATGGGCAGAGGCCTGCAAGGGGATCCCAGGAGGCCTCTGAATCCTGAGCATCCTTCCCGGGAGCATAGGAATGTCAGCAGATCCTATACTCAAGCCCGGATTCCTCCACGTCGTTGTGTTGTAGACACACAGGATTCTCTAAGCACCATCTCTCACCCCAGCACCCTTCAGACACCAGCTGTAAGTGGCTGAAGACAGCTGACTTCTCAAAAACCTAGGAATGAACTTCAAATGGCTAATTTTGAGAGTCACATGATCAGTCTGTTATATGCAGCTATAATCAAATTAAGAAGATACGTGTATAACTGCTTCAGTTACAGCACAAGTATGTTTGAGACGACACAAGACAGCCACAGAAAATCCACCTGTGCTTAGTGTGGCAACTGTAAAATTAGAAAAGCAGTGCTAAACTGTCTAAGATAAACAGAGAACACCAAACTACAGGTGAAAAATGAGAGTTTATTGCCATAGTATAAATTAATAGATTAACCACTTCAACTCCTCTGAAATACTGACCACTTCTTAACATTCTTCAAAGTATTGTTTCTGTTTGCAAAAGCCATGTGTTCCTGCTGAGCCTAGAGTCAGCATGCTGCGCACTCAAAATCCTCTTGCAAGGAGTTTTTGCAAAATTTTTACAAAATTCCTGACAGTCCTTAGGCAGGAATTTCATAGTAATCACAAATGATAGTAGAAAAACAAAGGTATTTTAATCTAAGAATGAACTACGATAGGGAAAAATATATGAATCTACTTCTTATTCAAATAGGCACATTTGCTTTCCAATTCAGGGCTGACTGTGGATTATCCTTCGTCTTGATTGATGTATGTAAACAACATTTTTTGAAAGAACATGATATATAATAATATAAAAAGTTGGATAGCAGTGATATTCATCTCTCCATATCACACTCACTTGTATGTCTGTTCTAAGTAATGTATACTCACCTAGGCACATTAAAATATTTTATCTAGATGTCTACTTTTTATCAGAGCTGAAGCCAGGAGTGAGAAATTAATCAAGGACTCCCACGTCAGTGGCAGAGACCCAACCACTTAAGCCATCACCTGCTACGTCTAAGGTATACCCTAGCAAGAAGCTGGAATCAAGACCAGTGGTAGAACCTGGACTCGAACCCAGGCTCTTTGATATGGGAAATGGGCATCCCAAGGAGTGCCTCAACAGCCATGCCAAATACCTGTCCCTGTTTTTGTTTTATCTATTACAACTGTTCAAACACAAACAGAATTTTGTCTTTTTGCAATAGTCACAGCTTGATTGTCTTTCTAGTGGACGCAGAGGCTTTGAAGAAAAATGTTTGCTGAGCAAAGGGACAAAAGAGTGAGGCATCCCTGTGCTAAATTTCTAATGATAAGATATCAGGAGCAAAGACCTCCAGCTACATTACCAACCTTCCCCTTTATGAAGGGAGTAGTCAGTGCTCTTTTAAAGGGAGATCCACAGAGACAAACCCAAGGTATTGAGGTGCTTGCACAGGCGAATTTCAAGGACCAATCAGCAGTCACATACAAACTTCATTCCATTCTATTGAAAAGATGAGAGAAACTCTCATCAGTTGCGGTTGAGCAATTTAGTTTTGATTCTTGGCCACTTTCATTTGCTAAGCAAGTGTCTGCATAAGCCAAATTCCTCATCACCTTCAGGCCAGACTACTAACTTCCCGTTTCTGCTGAAGGAACCAACATCTCAGAGCCACTCTGTGAACGTCCAGAAGACCAGCATGCAACCAAAGCAGTCACAGCAAAACTGCCTATTCTACATCCAGCGCCATGGTGGGGCTGGGGGCTGCTTTCTGACATCCGGGTGTCTTATGTGGGGCTGGGGCCTTCGGCTTGGCCTCCTAAGGTGCAGGGCACCCTATTCCCAGATGCCTACTGGAAGGAGCTTTTTGAGAAGGCCAACAAAGTCCGTTCATCCAGCAGGGCCTGGTTAGCAGTGCCCATGCAGAAGGCCCTGCTGGGCCTGGTTAGTTTCAGCCTCTGCAGCTGCCATATACAGCACCAGCTTTTATACCAGGCTCTGAGTGGAGACCCCAGTGTCTGGTTTTTGACTCCCGTGGAAGGAAGGCAGCCTGCTACACTTGGGGCAGGTTTGCTTTGGTTCTTTGAGCTCTTTTGAGTTTAATTACTTGGTTTTCTGGCTGATTTTTCAAGAGCTAGAGCAGAGAGGGGCTTAAGAAAAAAGGCAGGGGAAGGTATTGTGACACAGTGAGTTGAGCCACTGCTTGGGATGTCTGCATCGCACAACAAGAGTGCCTGACTTGAGTACTTCTGCCCCCTCCAACTCAAATCCAGTTTCCTGCTAATACAGCCTTGGGAGGCAGCAGATCATGGCTCAAGAGCCTGGGCCCAAATGGGAGACCCAAATGGAGTTCCTGACTCTGGCTTCAGCCTGGCCCAGCCCTGGCTATTGTGAGCACTTGGGGAGTGAACAAGTGTATGGACGATATTTCTCTCCTCTCTTTTCCTCTGTCAGCCTTCCATTCATGCAGAATTTTTTTTTTAATTTAAAAACTGAAAAAGAAATAAGAACAATAAAACAAAAATGTCTACTGTAATACTGTATTTCATTTGAGTCACACAAATAGCTTTGGCATATAAACTATGGGAAATCATATTTAAAATATACACAGGCATTATGATAAATGCACTGTTTATCCTACCATCAGGTAGCTCCACATGTTCAAACACTGGCATTGTTTTGTTACTGTTCACACTTGGCAATGTAGCCCATTGCAAGCATAGTCTGCTTTTCTCTGGGTTCATTTTCCTATTTCTGCTTGTGGCCTTCTGCTAATGTCTGAATGAAGAAAGAGGCAGTGCTAGTAACCACCCCCTCTTCTGTCCCCATGTCTATCAATAAAAATGCAGATGTGCACTTGACCAAGGAGGATGATGACTCTGAGGGAGGAAGAAGCTGATGTGTGCAAAGCACAAGTTCAAAGGTGTGTCGCTGAAAGAAAAAATGTTGGAACCCAGTCTACACCCATCTGTGACTCTTAAAGTCAACACATTTTATAGACACAGAATGATAGCACACACAATGAGTTCCAGTTTATGGAATATCAAATACATACATATATATATCAATCAAATTTGACATATTTGATGTGTGTGTAATAATAATGATGCCACCTGGGCCTGTGCTCTTCCAAGCCAATCAACCCGATTTCAAATGATTCCTGACTTTTTGTATTGTCACTACTCAGTCAAAGTGCACCTGTGTGGGTTTTCAAAGTGTAAAGAAGGGATAGAGAATCCCTCACTTTTGAAAAATCAGAAGAGCCTTCTACAGGGCCACTACACTGACAGGCCAAGTCCTTGCCAGCACAGGGGCCTGCTGTAAGAGCCAGTAGAGCTGCACCAAAAGCTAAAAGGGCATCAGACCCTTGAGAGATCATCTTTTCCCTCATCTCTGGGGTTTTCTCCAACTGTCTCCCACTTAAGTAAATAAAATACTCATATAAGAACAGCCCTATGAAGACCCTGATCTCTACTGCTAATTCTCTGTTGCTCTGTCCAGTCCGGGCAAGCACAGACTTCTACTGCAAAAATCAATCCACTCATTTCTCCTGAAGGATGCCTGTATGGATCACATTAACTGATGCCTTTAAAAGGATGATTTTAGAATGGCCTACAAGTAGAATAAACAGTATCCTATTTCTTAAAGGATGTATTTTTAGGGGTCGAGTGCTGTGGCACTTGGCAGGTGCTGGTTTTCATCCAGGCTGCTACTCTTCTGACCCAGTTCTCTGCCGATGTCCTGGGAAAGCAGTAGAAGATGGCCCAACTGCTTGGGGCCCTGCACCCATGTGGGACACCCAGAAGAAGCTCCTGGCTGCTGGTTTTGGCCAGGCCCAGCTCCCGCTATTGCGGGCACTTGAGGAGTTAATCACAGGATGGAAGACCTTTCTCTCTGTCTCTCCCTCTCTCTGTAACTCTGCCTCTCAAATAAACAAATAAAATCTTATTTTAAAAAAGGATGAAATTTTAGAAGCATATCTGAAATAAATAAGTCATTTGTGCTTTTGATACCTACAAATGTTTTTGAAAAAATTCTCTGCCCTTATCCCAGCTCCACTTGTAGGTCTTTTGCGGTAATCCATGGGCAACCTTGCTCTAAACATTTTCCTTTTAACCCAAATGCTATGCCAACTCCCAAAGACTGACTGCAGGACTCTTTCTCTGCAAGTGCTCCAAGTTCTAACTCTGGCACCCAGGAAGAATCTCCGACAACAGCCTCAATCAGCCTTCTTCACTGCTGGAAAAGCTGGCAGCCACTGTTCTGGCTACCATGGCTAGGGCTGAATTCTCCTACACCTTAGAAGGAGAAGAACTAACAGCTCCCACACTCTGATCATCTCTCAGACACACAGTCAGTTTGTTAGATAAGTTCAAAAGCTTCAGTAGTTGGTAACTTTTTGATTAGTTCTCTTTGTTCTACCAGAGCTACAATATTTAGTTGATAATATAATTGTATGCCTATAATCAACTGAACAGCCTTTTACTTCTGTGTAGTTGTATTTCCAATTACTCCTTCTCCCATGAAACAAGCGTCCATAGAAAACAAGGGAAGTAGTGCATACCTTTCTAGCAGACAGAACTGCTCTTCACTTGACTAGAAAGGTTATTCTTCTTCACAGCATTCAAGATAAACACATGTATACTGGCTAATTTTTACCTGTATGAGCTGGACCTCATAATTTTTACCTGTCTGAGCTGGACCTCATCTGCCATCTGGGGTGCAGGCTCTACACTTTGGATATGGCTACTGAATCCACAGATCCTTCTGTTTCTATCAAGCTAAGAAGAAACAAGCAGCACTATTAGCTCCCTGCATCTTTTGGTTATCAAGAGGATCTACCAATCACTTCCAATTCTGCATCACTCAGTGGTATAGGCAAAAGTCAAGTGCAGGGTGGCTTCTGAATGCAATTCCTCGACTTCAAATCATCAGAACTCTGCATGAGCTTGTTAAAACCCAGATCGCCCATTGAAGATCATTACGCTTAGTGAAATAAGCCAGAGCCAAAAATGCAAATACCACATTGTCTGATTTGTGGTAGTTAAAATATAGCATATAAAAATTTACTGTGTATGAGAGAAATTGGCATCTTTTGATTTAAACATTATTTATAGTCCTTGTCTATATTCCTGCTGAGCAGTGGTCTTTTTACTGTTTACTTAGTGAGACACTAAGCTTTTGATTATAAAGTCAATTTAAAATGTTATCTTAAGAATTAAGAAAGAAACATAAAAGACAGAAGGAAGGAAGGGAGAAAGAGAAAGAAAGAAAGAAAGAAAGAAAGAAAGAAAGAAAGAAAGAAAGAAAGAAAGAAAGAAAGAAAGAAAAAAGAGTGAAGGAGAGAAGAGAGGAAAGTAGGAAAGGAAGCATCATTCTTAGAATTGTATATGTGAACTACATTAAATTTGTTCTCTTTGTACTAATAAAAATATAGATGAGAAACTGTTCATGCACCATATAGCAATGGTTTGGTTAATGATGGACTATATATATGGCGGTGAAAAATTCTATCACCTGGTGCTATCAGGGAAGTCACAATATCATAGTGCAGCACATTATTCAAGTGTTGATGACGTAGTGTAAACATGACCACAGCGCTTAAAGGTATAACACATAAAACTATAGGTGGTGCATTTGCTTGACAATGATAATAAATAAAGACAGTTTATGAAGAAAAACAGGTCACAGACGGCAACTCTTGATGTGATCTTAAAAATGGACATTGGTAACAAGCACATCAATTGACTCAAATGTACAAGCTCATTTTTGGAATCAGTAGGGCTCATTATCAGACAGAAAAGTCCAGAAAGCATTTATCTTCCACCAACTTATCTTATGCCACTCTTTGACCTGCAAAAAGTAACAACAATGTGTTTACCTTCTAGAACAGATCCAAATTCCAAATCTAAATAAATATCATTTCTTGTCCACTCCCTTATACCACCCATCTACAAGGCAATAAACATCAATCACGCCAAATCAAGGGCACATTTTTTTTCTCTTCAAACAACTGATTTGTGATTTTCTCCTTTTGTTTAAATAAAGCAAATCATCCTTTAAATATAACCTTCAAGTCAACTTTACTCTGAGGCTTTCCTTATCTTTGCGTTGCATGCCTAGAGTGGTAGAACAAAGATTTCGGCAAACATTACAAATCCTCCTATCAATGGCAAATTCCCTTTGGTAGGATGAAGCGACTACCATCCCAGCCCTGTTATGGAAAAGAATCTTCTATGATCAATGGCTGAGAGACCGCAGGCAATCAAGGAATACCTGATAAATGAGCTGGGCAGAGATGAAAATCCTTCCCTGTTCTTCAAAGTCTTTCCAAACCCAGCGCCACCTTAGCATCTTCAACCCCAGCTGGGAAGTAACTCCTGTTCTTGGATCAAGGGATACTCAAGCCTTTACCAAACTCTGTCTTCAGCTCAGGTTATCAAGTTCCTTTTCTCCTTGGAAGCCTTTCCAGATTACTACAGCCAACACAGATAGGTCTTTTCTGATCTCTGAGGAAGAGCACCTATTACCATATCACACATTCTGACATTCAAGAGCTAAAGAGCAACCAGTACATGACTTATTGTAAGTTTACTGCTTTCTAGATGAAGAAACGGGCATAGAAAAGCTAAGAAACATGTTTCTGATCAGTTAATCGATGTATTCAGAACAGAGTTTAGAAGATCTGTTCTTGACTGTAAGGTGTTTCTCAAGACTGAACACCTTTTGAGAGTTTAAGATCCAGAGGAAAAATAAATTTTGTAAATACACTTAGTGCTTCCCCTTTTATTGGAAACTGGCCTTCAGATTACCTGCCTTGAGATGATTTAAAGGAGACCCTTGGCACTCTTGAAAGGTATTTCCCCAAATCCTTATTGATTCTCAATTTCAAAACCCCTCTACAAGGGGCAGGCATACGGCCTGGCAGTTAAGATGTCAGTTAAGATATTCATGTCTCATATCGGGCTCCTGATTCCAGCTTCCTGCAATGTAAACATTGGGGGACAGAGGTGAGGGTTCAAGTACTTAGGTTCCTGCAAACCACATTGGAGACTTGGATTAAGTTTCCAGATTCCAGATCTGACTTGGCCCACTCCTGGCTGCTGTTGGCCTCTGGGGAGAGAGCCAGTGGATGGGACTCTGTCTGTCTCTATCTCTGTCTCTGTCTTTAAAACTTAAAAAAAAATCCTTCTAGAGAATATAATTGGTCAATTCCTTTCTCTCTGAAAGATGATTACTATATGCCCAGTAGAGGATGACTGAAAGCCACATGTGAGAGCATACATCAAATGTGAACGACAACAATGAACTGAAAGGAAACAGAATTGTTGTTAAGTAGGTAGACGTGGCCAGCAGTCAGACCTCTCAGTTGAAATCTAGACTCTTGGTCTATTAGCTGCATGACTTTGGGCACACTATTTAGTTTCTCTGGGCCTTAGTTCCCTCATCTATAAACAAAGGACACTTACAGTCAGTATTTCAGCAAGTTCTGGAGGAGATGATGAAATACTGAAAGTAAAAGTGCTTAGAACAAAACCATATTCACAACAGGTAAATGTACAACAACCTCAACAAAAATGACTTAAATGAATGCCAGAAAGGAAGAAAAAATATCCTACTTAGGCCATGGGCCATTGGATTTATCTGCAAGCTTCTGTGACGACTAACTAATGCACACACTGGATTACTAGCTCATCCATTTCAATGGCAAGCAATTGAGCATAAGGCTCAGTTCTGGACTCTGAGAGTTCAGCAGAAACAAACAAGAAATCTGGTGGTTTCATGGAGGTCTCACTGCAATTGGTAGCTAACTCCAAGAACACTGGAAATTTATTTTATCCTCACCCCATTTGTGTTCCCAACACTCCAAATACTTGTTTTCATCCTGCACTCAGAGCAAGTTAAAAGTCATTCATCAATGCTATGGTGTAGTAGGCTAAGTCTCCACCTGTGACACCAGCAGCCTATATGAGCACTGGTTCATGTCCTGGCTGCTCCTCTTCTGAAGCAGCTCTCTGCTACGTCCTGGGAAAGCGGTGGAAGGTGGCCCAAATGCTTGGGCTCCTGCACCCATGTGGGAGACCTGGAAGAAGCTCCTGATTCCTGGCTTCAGATCAGCCCAGATCTGGCCATCATGGCCATTTGAGGAGTAAACCAGTGCATGGAAGAACTTTCTGTCTGTTTATAACTCTATCTCTCAAATAAATAAATAAATAGGGGCTGGTGCTGTGGTGTAGCGGGTAAATCTGTTGCCTGCTGTGCCAGCAACCTATATGTGCACCAGTTCGCGTCCCGGCCGCTCCACTTCCGATCCAGCTCTGTGTTATGGCCTGGGAAAGCAGTGGAAGATGGCCTAAGTCTTTGGGCCTCTGCACCCATGTGGGAGAAAAAGTCCGGAAAAAGCTCCTGGCTCCTGGCTTTGGATAGGTGCAGATCCAGCTGTTGGCGGCCATCTGGGGAGTAAACCAGCGAGTGGTAGACCTCTCTCTCTCTCTGCCTCTGCCTCTCTGTAACTCTGCTTTTCAAATAAATAAATAAATCTTTAAAAAACTAACTAAATAAAAATCTTTAAAAATAATTTTTTTTAGAAAAAGTCATTCATGGGGCCAAGATTGTGGTATAGCTGGTAAAGCTACCACCTGTGACACTGGCATTCCATATGGGTGCCAGCTCATGTCCTGGCTGTTCTACTTCCAATCCAATGATGGACTGGGAAAAACAGCAGAAGACGGCCCAAGTTTTTGGGCCCCTGCCACCCATGTGGGAGACCTGGATGAAGCTCCTGGCTCCTGGATTCTGCCTGGCTCAGCCCTGGCTATTGAGGACATCTGGGGAGTGAACCAGAAGATGGAACATGTCTCTCCCTCTCTCTGTAATTCTGACTTTCTAATACGTGGCAATAAATGGTTTCAAAAAGTCATCCCTAACGAGAGTTTGGTGCTTCACAATCACACAGTGTTCTTGACCAACAGTATTACACAGCACGATTAATTTAAATACCCCTTAAAGGACAGATCTGTCTAGGACTCAGCACATTTGAAAAGAAGATCCCCAACCTTTTCAAAACAGTTCAAAAAATTTTCCCCAAAAGTAGGGGCAACATTACAGCAACCTACAAAACCTCCACTTCAGGGATTCATCTGCATGAGCAACTCTGCATTTGCTCTTCAGAAAAATACCACTTCAGAGTTACCCAGACTCCTTTGTGAACATAGACTGCCCAGTAAAACTGACAGTGCTGGCTATGCAGCAAGCACAAAATGAGTAATTTATTGGATTGGACTAAGAGCCTTAAAACATACTGGGAGAAAGTAGACGTGTGAGTAGGGTTATAAGTCTTCTGTCCCAAGACACAAATGAAAATCTCCTTAGGGACACAGCTCTACCTGTAATTTATTTCCACATTATTCTTGTGGGTAATGTTTTTTTTTGGCATGTTAATATATTGTGAAAGATACACAATCCAGTGACATGAAAAAAGTTGTATTTCATAACAGAATGTAAAATGTGTGAAAATCAATTGAATTCTATATCAATGACGTGCAATAAGAATAACCGGTACATTCTGGGTAACGTCACTTCTCTGGAATGGTTAGCAGCAGAGCTATTAGATTAATTAATAGAGTTTTATTCTTACTACTATAATCAATTGGATTTGCTGAAGGGAGATTAAAGCTTTTTTTTTTTCCCCCAAAAAGAGTGAATTGCCAAAACCTACATCATTCAGATGATTAACTTCTTTTCTTGGCACTTGGCTAAACCCATAAGTTTATGCTGGCAAATAAAATGAGTGCTGAAAGTTGCAGTCATTCTTTGATCTGGTAAATAAAACTGTAGAAAATTCAGCCTCAATTACTCTTTAAATTTATGACACAGCCAGTACTATAAGATGGTCACAAATACTTGTTTCCTACTGAAAATACATGATACATTTTGTGAGTATGCTTCAAAAATCAATGGGTTGCTCACAAATAAACAAAACCACATTGACATTTTTATATTTCCATTTTTACATTTGTTTATTCATTCACATCAATGATCACATGTAGAATGCAAGTACTACACAGGCCTCTATGTGCAGTGTTGTTTCAGGAACTGCATTGGATGCTAAGATGAATAAAACATGGACTTAGCCTGGGAGGAGCATAGTTTATAGCCCAGAAGTTCCATTTACAGTTGTATAGGTTGTTCACTGAACAAAAGGACCCAACTGATGGGAAAAATGGGGTCTAAATTCAACCTACATTCCTCTCACCAAGGTTAGGACCCTGACACAGGCATGAGGGGTATCACATGTATTACTTATTTAAACCACACAACAACCAGAATAGACAGCTATATTTTACATGTGAGTAAACTAAGTATGGGGAAGCTAATTGACTTCCTTTAAGTCAAAGAGTTAAGAAGTCGTAGTGCATTTTCTCACCAAGCAATATTCTGTCCTGAAACGTAAGATAAAATACCACCAGGAAGTATTAAGCAACATAGAGGAAAACAATCAAAACCCTCATGAGAGTCACAAAGGAGAAGAAAGTAATACTTGAACAGGGTCTCGTAAAATGTGTAAAAATATGACAAGCAGGAAGATTTGGGGCAGCATAAACTGTGTGGCCAGATAAAAAACAAACAAACAAACAAAAAGTACAGCAGCTAGATTCCAAGAACACTGAAGGAATAGGCTGGAGAACTTTCCCTGTGAAATTATACCTATTGAAAAGCCAGCCACAGTTTCACAGAAATGGTCATGTTCAGGAATAAACATGTGATCAATGCACAGGCTAGGGAAGATCTGTAATGTCCCTATACATTGGAGGGCAGAGGGAGCTGGAGGAGGGGAGCTCATCAGTATACCCAAATACTCCACCTGTGCATTTTCACAGGACAGTTTTCTTATTTAGATCAATACATTCTTTCTATTCAAAACAAAGCATCCAGCCGCCACTCCCGTGACTGTTTCCAAAGGCAAAACACACAGGTACAAGCTCAACCAGAGACTGACCTCAGCCTGTGAATCCAAGCCTGGGCCCTCACTCTGCCTGACAAGTAAACAGTATCAATGGGTAATACAAATAATGTGGCCAACACAATTTAAAGCATCAACCATACCAGTTTTGACCAACTTACATTTTCCATTTTGTGTTAATGCAAACTTTGTAAAATTTAAATTTTAAAAGCACACAAGAAAACTATATCAACTATTTCTCTCAGCACAGATCAGGAAAAGAGCAAAGGAGTTTCCCCTAAATCTGTTAAGTAGGAAGTTGAATTAGAGCAGTCTCAGCAAGGACCAGCACAATCCCACTTTCCAAAGGGGATACCTGTTGAAGCTTCTCTTACTCGAGATTCCCTCTAGCTTCTGATTTAAACACGTTCCATGACACAGATCTTGCACCTTTGAAGAGTCGTCTGTTCAGGCTTGTGGAAACCTCACTGACATAGGCAACAGAAGAAGAGGGAAAGCAACTGGAATCCAAGGGGCTGAGATCAAAAGAAACCGATACAGGGGCAAAATGACTGTCCAAGATGCTGGGGAGGATGAAATCCTGATTTGGGACAACACAAAACGTTCAGGACATCCAGCGAGAGGGAAGAGAACAGAAGTAGCAGGTGTTCCTCAGAACACAGATCAGCGGGCCACACACACGCTCCTTAATGATTCAAAATGAGAGTCTCTGGGATGGAGAAACAGGATGCAGCACCCCAGAGGAAGGGAACAGCCAAGATCTCATTCACAGAGGATTTCAGGGTTCCAACCAGGGTGCTGGTTCCAGTAGGCAGCTGGAATGCTGGGCCAGAGAGACAGAAGTAGTTCTAGTTTTTAGGGAAGCTGTAACTCCGCAGGTGTGTGGATGCCAATGTCCATCGTGAGAAAAACAGAAACATAATCTCCAACAGCAAAGTGAGTTCCCTGCTCAGAAAGTGGGTGATTCTACTTTTCTTTAGCTTGCATTTGTTTTGTCATGTAAAAGGAAGAGAGTGATAGAGAGTGGGTGAAAGACAAAAAGATCTTCCATCCACTCGTTCACTTCCTAAATGCCAGTAAGAGCAGGGGCTGGGTCAGGAGCCAAGCAACTCCATTGGAGCCACCCATGTGGGTGGCAGGAACAAAATACTTGGCACACCATCTGCTGTCTCCCGGGCATGCTCACAGGAAGCTGGATGGGAGCAGAGGCGGACTCACCCCCAGGCACTCTAATGTGAGACGCGGACATCTCAAGCCCCAGCTTGACCAACAGTACCACAGTGCTTGCTCCAGGTGATTCTGAAGTTACCAACAAACGATTATCCTTGGTCTGTAGGGGTAGGGGAAAGGAAACAGCAGGTGCCAGCACCCAGATGGAATGAAACTACTCTCTAACAGGGCATGTACAGCAAGGAGACAGGGCATGCATACTAAGGGGTGAACAAACATAACTTTAGATGAACTTCCTAGGTGGCAGTATGTTTCTTTCCCTGTACTGTTCAAATATTCCACCATAAACAGTATTACTTTCATAAATATAATGTGTTAATTCAAGAGGTAAAAATTCCAAAAATAATCAATTTGATATTTCTTATTGCTAAGAGAAGATCTATAGAAAGCAGAATGAATGTTGAAGGTCTAATGAAATACACCCATGATTTCACCATTATTGGAAACTCTATCAGGGCCTTTCAGGACAGAGCCAGCATGTTCATGAGCCTTATTTTTTTTAAGCTTGAGTATTTTTATTTTATTTGAAAGACAGGGAGATGATGAGAGACAGACAGATCTTTCTTCCACTGCTTTATTCCTCAAGTACCCCAACGAAGGCTATGACAGGACAAAGCCAGGAACTTGACCTTCAATCCAGGTCTCCCATGGGGTGGCAGAAACCCAACTTTTTGAGCCCCAACCTGCTGCATCTCAGAGTCTGTACTAGGAGGAACCTGATGGGAGGCAGAGCCAGGACTTGAACAAGAGACTCCAATATGGGATGCAGGTGTCCCAGGCAGCAACTTATCCACTTAGCCAAATACCTGCTCCATGCAGGAATCTTTCACAATGAAAGAAAAATGTATAGGAGAGGATGAGACAGAAAGATGAAGCATTTCTGCACATTCTCTCCACACAACTAGAAATCTAACTTAGAGAAGTTTAATTTGTATTAAAGAACAAGATGAACACTGGATAATTAGTAAGTGGATCCTGGAAGTACAAGGAACAGTAGTTAGTGTAAGTAGTTGTACAACTCAGTTTCTAGGTAAAGATGAATGTTCAGGTCAAAGAAACAATAGATTACACAGCTATGTATGCATTTAACTCATAAAGAAGGAGAATTAGTCAACTCCACAAGGATTTGAACTCCTGGTTTCTGTATGTGTATGTATTATAAGTCTATGCTTCGCCCATGAAGTCATTTTCCTCTCCAGTTGGTGAACCCCTGAAGGCATTCTGTAAGACTGTAAGACAACAGTGTGTAAGCGATTATATCAAAACAATCAACCTCATCAAGTTCTCTCCAACAATGGCTTTTTGAAAGGCAGCTTTTCTCTGGGCTTCAGGAGTCTTGATGCTTCTAAAACTGTGGGAGAGAAAATTTATAACAGAACTAGAGGCAATAATGTGCACAAGATGACTAAAATACATAATCCTATTCTTTAATATAAAGAATAGTTGCTAGCAGCTGTCACACATAGCCAAAGAATGTACACTTGTGTGAAAGCAAGCTAAAAAATCATTGATTACTCAGAATGAAAAGAAAGCATTTAATGGGAAAAAGTAAATCCTCAAAAGAAGTTTTTTCCTATGCAAGTGCTCATGAGAAAACCTGTCTCCACTTTGGAACTCACTTCACTAATGGACATTTTTGGGGGGTAGAAAATAAATATAGAATGACTCCATATGTAGATGTTACTTCTTATTTTATTTGTTTCACGCTGAGGTAGGCATGTATCTCAAAACTGAGGCCTCTTAGTATGCATTAAAGCCTTTTTATAATGCATATTTGTTTCAACCCACCAATTATATGGAAATAACTTAGGCTACATTTTAAGGTTTGACTGGGACTCAGCCCAGTGTTAACAGAACCCAACTGAAAACAACTTAAATGTCCAGTTATGGAGGAGAGCTGCAGAAATCATGGTATATCCAAGCAACAGAAAGTCTCCGACCATTACAAACAGTGTAGGGTTGTGTTTATTAATTCGGAAAGGTCTCATGCTGCATGATCATTAACTAGTTTGTGTGTGTGGGTGTGGGTGTCTGTATGTACGTCAAAGGTCTGCAAGCACAGAAAGCAAAATGACAAGCACGGTTCCCATTGTGTAGTGAGATTATAAGCGACTTTGTGCATTTTTTGACTCGCCTATATTCCACAGTTTTCTATAAACGACACACATTTATGATTTGCTTTCTAAACCTACTAGCATTGAGTATGGCTTTAACCATACTTCAAAGCCCCAAGTGGAGTTTTCAATGTTTTGCTTGCCAGCTATGCACACGATAAAGGCAGGGTGTAATTAATCAGAATAGTGCTCATTATAATCTAGTGAAGTATTAATCTGCTGAAATAGATGATATATAAATACAATAGTAAACTCCTTTCTTCAGACTTAGTAAGTGTATAAATAAGATCAATATGTGTGTGAATTGTATGACTTATAGCAGAAACTTAAAAGTAGATATCACTTCCATTTCACAGATGAGGAATACCGGGCTTACAGGACTGAAATGATTTCTACAAGATCCATGTACCTGGAAGAGCCCTGGGCACCCGGGTGGAAGTTTCAGGACATAAGTGTCTTCATCTGTTTCAGCTGTTACAACAAAACATCATAAACTGGGTAGCTTATGAATAATGGAATTTATTTCACAGTTCTGGAGGCTATGACAACCCAAGATCAGGTCCAATTCTGTATCTAGGGAGGGCATGTTCTCTGGCTCACCGATGGATGGTGACTTTTTTGCTATGACTCCATGGTGGAAGAGACTAGCTGGCTCTCTGGGGATTCTCTCATAGGGCACTAACCGTCTTCCTGAGAGTAGGACCCTTATGACCTAATCACCTTCCCAAAGTTCTACACCTCCTAATACCATCCCCTTACAGGTTCTACACCTCTGACTGTGGGGGACACAAGCACTCAGAGACTGTTCACCAACAAACACATACAGGCAGAGGTGGATGATCCAAAGACTAATCCTACTGATCTGCCACATGTTCACAACCTGTATCAACAAGGAGAAAGCCATGAACTACATCCCTCCAACTCCCTCTTGACTATATTTGGAAATAAGGCCTATAAATAGACAATAATTTAAAATGAGGTCATCAGATGGGACTTTAATTTGATAGAGATGGCATGCTTATCAGAAAAAAGAATAATATACCAGATCTCTCTCTCTCTTTCTCTCTCTCTTCTTAGGCACATAGAGAAAAGTCTATGTCAAGACACAGTGAGGAAGCAGCATCTCTAAGCCAAGGAAGAAGCCTCACAAGAGACCAGTGCTGGTGGCATCTTGGGCATGGCTTCAGACTCCAGAGCTTTGTGAAAGTAACGCCCTGTTATGGCAGACTGACCTAGTACAGCTCTCCAAAGTCTCACCCAAACTCATTTTACTACATAGTCAAATTCAAAATTAAAAATCAATTTAAAATATGAGCATCCTCCTTTTCTGAACCAGTACCCTCATCCATTCATATACTCTAATTTAGCAAATATAAACATATCCTCTATCCTGTCCCTCCAAACTACCATCCCTTAAAAATCAGATCTTCTAGCATTTCCTAAAACTAAGAATGGAATAATAATGCACCAATAGACCAAGCCTAGAACTTAGAAGTCATTCAAGAGTAACTTTCATACATTCCCTAAATCCAATTGTTCACCACTATCCATTGATAGATTCACCCCAAAACATCACATACATAAAACACATACACAACAATGTCTCCCTTCAGTCCACCTGAAAAACTCCTGTGTATTCACAAGACTCTACACTTGAAAGTTATGTCATGTCTTTCTGCTTCAGATGTTTAAGACATCTGATAGTCACAACTCCCTTTAATTTTCCCTAAATTCTCTTCACATCTTATCTGCAGGGCTCAGCACCTCCATCATGTTCTCACCTAAGCTTACTTCACTTATCAGATATTATAAAAGTTTTTACAGTTCTGACATCCTCCCTTAAATTATGAACTCTTGCAAAGGACATGGAGACCTCAGCCTGCTTTGGAATAGATACAAAAAGACCCAGGAAAACCAGGCATTCATGTCTACAGTGGGCTAGGAAAAGAAACAGCATTCTAAACCCCAATGAGAGTGATCATGGAATTCGGAATTTGATCCCAATTCAAAAGCCTTAAATTGTTGAGTAGGTTTGAGCATTTGGAATTTAGGCCCAGCTATGGTTTGAATATTTGTCTCCCCAAACTGAAGAGTTTAATCCCCAGCGTCTTACTTTAATGGAAGAAAGAGGATGGAAACTTAATCCAATTATGGTGCTTAGGGGTGGGGCCTTTGGGAAGTGATTGGATTATTAGAGTGGAATCCTTAGGTTTGAATCCTGATGGTTTTGTGAGACATGCAGACCTAGATACAGTCACGTATGCATACTCCCTGTCTCTTGCCACAGGATGCCATGGGCCACTTCAGGACCTTGCCAGCAAGGGCGTTATCATCTGAGACAAAGCCAGTGAGGCAATCCTGATCTCGGACTCGTGACTCTCCAGAATCATTAGCCAACATAAACGTCTTTTCTTTATAAACTTGGGCTGCCGAGGTATTCTATTGTAGTAATGAAAAACTGATTAATCCAGCTCCCCAACACCACTTTCAAAGATGGGCAGATGCAAATTTGCCTTGGCTGTTTTCTTCTTTTCTGGGCTTATCCTAACTTTAGCACTAGCAAGAAGGCAGTACTCAAAAAAAATAAAAAGACTTTAAACATTTAAACATCCATCTTTATTTAGTTGTGATATGCTTGCTTAATCTGAGATTTAGTTTTCCCCTGTGTAAAAGGAAAAGCATGAACTAACTAAAGGATTTTGTAAGGGCCTTCCAGCTGGAATATCCTCCAACTCTGGGAAAAGAGATGGCTTCCTTCCCTGGGCCACACACTGGAAGAATCATTACCTCTGCCTTCCCCAGCCTGAACTCAAACCATCCCATCTTGCCACCAAGCTGACAGGATAGGACATACAAACAAGATGTTCTCATTGTTTACAGAACTATAAAGAAATCTTTTGGAAGAAGAACTACGAAGTCTGGGCAAGTATATTATGTTCATATGTGAAACATTTGTATACAAAGTGAGCTTGCCATGTTAAAATATTGCAGTAAGACAGTCTCTTATTAATTATGGTTGTGCTGCATGACATAGGAAACCTAGCTGTAAATAGCTGAGGTGGAAAATAAAGGGAAGAATTTCTGTGGCTAACAGCAGTGCAGGACATAGCTGACTTTAAGACCTCAAAGACAAGTTATTGCCAATGAAGCCACAAGATAACAGCATAGCAGGTAGAAAGTAGAAAACGGAGTGTGGACCCAGAGGAAGACACCTACACAAACCTCCCTTGCAAAAGATCACCCCACTGTCTGATTTCTCCTTATTAAATAAACGAACCTGCTGAATGCTTTCATGGACATATTTTTCTGTACACATTTGCAAATAAGTAATCTCATGGTATCAGCTTAAAATCACAAACCCAACATTTACATATTAGAAGTTCATCTTCCTTTTTAGGTTGATTTTCCTTCTAAATATATTTGGATTTATTGCATAAACATTTAAGAAATCAAACAGTTCTCTTCTGTGTAGGCTGCCCTCTTGCTACTGTGATGTGACACTCTGTCTTCTGTGAAGTTGGAGCTGTGCTTGTCACTTCCCTATTGCTCACTAGTCAAGTTCAAGGGAAAGGTATCATGTTTTCCTTTCTGCTATGAATCAGCATCAAAATAAGAATAATCTGCTCAATTATATAGTTTCCAGCAAGGTCTCCAACCATGCAATGTGAGATTTTGCTCCTTGCAAAGCCATTACCAATAATGCAAAGGCCACTCATTGGCAGGTAAGTATTTGACAAATCATGGAGTAAACATGGGGCATGGTTAGCATAAATCTATCACTCAAGCATTTTAAAAACACTTCTTATCATGGAAAAATACAAGGCAAATCCTATTTTGATAGTTAACTTAAAGAGAGGCTTCTTTTTACCAGCTTCTATCTGGGGAAAGCAGGATAAAGAGTTGGCAAGTACATAGGCCAAAGCCAGTCTATCTGGTCTCAAATCATCTTTCATTGTCTACATGTCCTTAGACATCTTTCTGTATCTTAGCTTCTCCATCTGTAATAGAGGATAATAACATTACCTTCTTTAAAAGATTGTTTCAAGACTAAAGAAGTTAAAACTGGTACAGCACTTGGTTGATGGCCTTCAATAGAGATGCTTGTATGAAATGATAGTAGTTTCTTCCAAAAAAATTCCCCATCACCTTCAATTAACTTTTACTGGGGAACTAGAGATGCTATGGTATGCAATGAGATTTAAGGAGCATAAAAATAAACAGAACGTTCCATCCGGCATTAGTGGGAGAATTTCTGCATCTTTTCTATGCTACAAGATTTTATATCTACATTACTTACCCTGGAAAAAATGAAATATTTAAAACAGGAGTACCCCAAACTCCACAATCTTGGATTTTGGTATTACAAGCAGCCCTATGCTTTCTAGTCTAGAAGTTTATAAATGAGGTGGGTGTCTATCCTGGGGCATCTGGAATATGAGAGGACATGGCCTACCATAATGACTAGGGAAGACTCCTTAGTGTCCAGGGATACTAAATGCCTGGCAGTATATATGACCACAGGGCACTGGGCAGACTTGCAAAGACTGGCAGAATACTATTCAGTGAGGAAAGGTGCTTCGCAAAATGCCAATGGGGCCACTTGTGGGAAACACAGGGCCTTCAATCCCTTATTGCAAGGATACTGTTCGATATCCTTGGGTCACCCAGCCAGCGTGCACACACTCAAAAATAGGAACTCACTGCTCAAATAGCAACGTACTTCACTTTCACATGGTTCAAAATGTTAGACAGTTCTGAGGCAGGATCTGTCCTCCGGCCTTCGTTCTGCCCTCTGTAGTCTACAGAATAATTTGTCTCTTCTGTTAGATTTAAAAGAAAATCTGCCAATCCTCAAAACCAATATAAAATATTTACAAATTTTTATGTCAAAGTTGCTGCTCTAAGGAATACCAGATGTTTCCACAGTCATTTCATTTCTCACCATGCCCCCCACATTGTTCTCTCAATAATAATAAAATAAAGAAGAGCAGAGCACCATAGTGCAGAGGGACAGCGTCCGCACTGACTGCCCACATCTGTAGTGAAAAGTAGCTTTCCCTAATGGGATATTAAATATTTTCTCAACTAGATTCTCATTAACAGCCAGGCTCCTGAGTAATAACTAGCTGAACCATGCCTATGAACAGACTCTCAGCTTAATGATCCCATTACCTCTAACTTACATGTTTAAAATCCACACAAGTAACAAGGAATTTCAATAACGTAATTATGGATGACAGCAAAGTGGTACTGTGGCTTTTCACCATAAGCACAATGGAGACTGAGAACAGCCCAAATCACAGTCCAAGAACATTGTCTACTCTGATGAGTTTAAAAAATCATTTATATGATTTAAAAATCAACTGAACAAGGTCCTAGAACTAGTTTCGTGTGGTTGTTCCATGTTTCATCAAATAAAGGAACATATAAATGAAAACACATATAATAGAAAACGTCTAAATCCTAAGCACAAATGCCGGCAGACCCATTCAAACTTGCAAAGAAAAGATAGTTGTCTGTGCATGAGTTAATGTGCGCCTAACTCTCTCTGATGTGAATTTAAAAAAATGGAAAACTACCTTAACTTGATGAATCCACCATAGTACCAAAACCTGTTGATGAAAGGAAATGAGAAGAGATATATGGAAAGAGAGAGAGAGAGAAAAAATAACTACACTAATACCATATGAATATTTACTAAAAATTCAAAATAAAATAACAATAAAACTTTCTCCATTTAATAAAAAATGTTCAAAAAGTTCATGGAAAATGCACATAATGAATACTGTAATCAATACACAGTTATTCTTAAGTGTTGAAACTTAACTGAAAAGTGATCACTGTTAAATATAAGAGTGGGAATAAGAGAGGGAAGAGATGTGCAATTTGGGACATGCTCAAGCTGACTTGCCCCAAACGGTAGAATTAGAAACATACCAGGGGATTCCAATTCAATCCCATCAAGGTGGCATGTACCAATGCCATCTCACTAGTCCCAGTGATCAATTTCTGTTCACAATTGATCGTAATGATAGGACTAAGAGCCAAAGGGATCACATAAATAAGACTAGTGTCTGCAAATACTAACTGATAGAATAAAAAAGGGAGAAAACAATCCAACATGGGAAGCTAGATACACAGAAGACTCATAGAATGGCAGATGTCCTAAACAGCACTCTGGCCTCAGAATCAGCCCTTAAGGCATGCGGATCCGGCTGAAATGCCCATGAGAGTATTTCAGGCATGGAAAGCCAAGACACTCTGGCCAAAAAAAAAAAAAAAAAAAAAAAAACCACCTAAATGAAAGATCTCTGTGAGAGAGATCCCAGTGGAAAGAACGGGTCATCAAAGAAGGTGGTACCTTTCTCTGAAGGGAGGAGAGAACTTCCACTCTGACCACGACCTTGTCTAAATATGATCAGAGTTGGTGAACTCAAAAGGCTTCCATAGCCTTGGCAGCTCATGACAAGAGCCTAGGGTGATTACTGATGCCATAAACAAGAGTGTCAATTTGTTAAGTCAACAACAGGAGTCACTGTGCACTTACTCCTCATGTAGGATCTCTGTCCTTAATGTGCTGTACATTGTGATTTAATGCTATAACTAGTACTCAAACAGTATTGTTCACTTTGTGTTTCTATGGGGGTGCAAACTGTTGAAATCTTTACTTAATGTATGCTAAACTGATCTTCTGTGTATAAAGAGAATTGAAAATGAATCTTGATGTGAATGGAAGGGGAGAGGGAGCGGGAAAGGGGAGGGTTGTGGGTGGGAGGGAAGTTATGGGGGGGGAAGCCATTGTAATCCATAAGCTGTACTTTGGAAATTTATAGTCATTAAATAACAGTTAAAAAAGAAAAGAAAAGAAAAAAACTACACATGAATTCCAATTTTTTTGCACAAAAATAACTGTATCCTTGAACTTTCTGAAGTACTCTTCTAGATATCACATTCTAGGTGAGACTACTATGAACTGTCCAGTTTAACAAGTATATCAAGGCAAGGTATCATTGTGGGGAGCAACTCGGACTAGACTAAGTTACTGGAATTAAGACTTATTCTATGCATCTGCTCTCCCACAATATGGCGCTGGGAGAGGAGAAAGCAGCTTCTACGCAGCTGCCTCTTGCCAACTTGAGTGCTGACCTCCAGGAGCTGATCCTGCTCCTGATTGGAGGAGAGCAGCGTACTCGGCGTGTGGGCAGCCGAGTTGGGATTGGCGGAGGAGGACTATAAAGGAGGAGAGAGACGGCATGCACCAGGAACATCTAAGGGGAACACCTGTGCAGCCCCCGAGAGAGCCGGCCGGCGGTGTGCCGCTCCCCTGCGGAAGTGGGGAAAGTGGCCAGGGGGAACCGCCCTTCCACGGAGGTGGAAGGGACAGTAGCCAACCCGGGAAGAACCAGCAGCAAACCCGGGAAGGGCCGAGCAGACAAAAGAACAGCGCAGGGTCCTGTGTCGTTCCTCCATGAAGAGGGGGAGCGACATATCATCACTACCATTATATATAAGAGGGAAACCACAGCACTACAGTAGCCCATAGTCACTTAGCATGTGTCAGGGTTAAGATGAAAACTCAGTTCTTTTCTTAAGCTCTGGCTGTTAATCAACATTTACAATTAACATATCAATTTTAAAGACAATTTTTCAAAATCCACTGCCACTTAATGGGTTTTTCTTCCCCCACAAATGTAAAGGTTTATGGATGATTATTAGAAAACATATGTACTAGGGAGCTGGTGTTGTGGCACAGTGGGTTAAGCCCCCACTTGTGACACTGGCATCCCATATCCTGGCAGTTCCACTTCAGATTCAGCTCCCTGCTTAATATGCCTGGGAAAGAAGCGGAAGATGATTGAAGTGCATGGGCCCCTGTCACCCATGCAAGAGACCCCAGATGTAGGTCCTGGGCTTCTGGCTTCTGCCTGGCCCAGCCCCAGCTGTTGTGGCCTTTGGGGAGTGAGGCGGCAGGTGGAAAATTTTTCTCTATCCCCCCATCTCTCTCCCTCTGTGACTCTGCCTTTCAAATAAATAAATAAATAAGGCATATAATACGTACAATTATGATCTCAAATACAGCAAACCAAAAAATGTCACTTAACCAAAGAAATACTTGAAGTAATTTAAAATTCAATTCTTTTAAATAAATAATTAAAATTGAAACTATGATATGGAGAAAATAGACCTGATCTCATAATTAAATCATGTCCACTAAAATTTGGTACAAAATGAGGATGTTCACAGTCTATACTAGTGCTTATTACTGATCTGGAAATTCTCACCAGTGTTTTAACACAAAAAGCAGAAGCAAGAGGTCCACATTTCAGAAACAAAAAATCTTGCAATCAAAATTACTGGCTGTTTTTGGAAAACCTTTGCGAATTAACTGAAAACTTACTAGTATTCATGAGATAATTCAACAAGAGATTGGATGTAAGATAGCCACAAAAAAATCAATAGCTTTCCTGTTGGTCAGTGATAACCAGCTAGAAGATATAATGGAAAGTATTGGAAAAAGTCAACGAGTTTGTGTTTTCAAATCATTATCTACAGCAAAAGCCAACAGTCCTTGATGGGGAAGCCCTTTTTTAGTACATATCTATTTTGAAGGTTGCAATAACAGTTGCGATTTTAATAAGGTTAAGATACCACTTTTCTTCAGAAACAAATCTCTGTTTTCTAAGGGGATGGAAGGCAAAGACCTAACGATGCATTTCAAAATGTTTTAGTGCAAGTGCTGAAGTCACACCACAGAACTCCTTGGTATATTCAGTCACCATCTACAAACTACTGAGACTGTCCCAGCACCAACACTTATGAAACAGGATCCCAGAACGTTTTGCAAAAGTTAGAATAAATTAGGTACTTGGGTTTATTTCAACTGGGCATAGTAGTTATTTTTGCTCTACGGGAGATAATTTCCCCAAAGTACACAAAACCACTTAACACCATCCGGTCTGTTTCAAACCTTTTTAAAATGCTGCACCTTTCATTCATGCAATGATAATGTCCTCTTTTTTCCCATCAACACTAAGTGCCTTTTCTTATAAAAACACCACACACTCATATTGTTTTACTGTAGCCCTGCATCAATATTCATTTTAAACTCTAGGACACAGACAGGCAGTTCCATAAGAAAGTGTTTTAAAAGGAAATTTAAATGTTTAAATATTACTTTCAGCTATACCTGTTTGCCAGTACCTCATAAAAGAACATAGAGTAATGAAATCTCAATTTCTCCCATTAGTTAATTAGCACCTTCCCATCTCAAGGACTGGAAGCATTAGACCATTAATTACCTATAAGCCTGCTCTCAAAAATTAGTGACTGCTTATATCTTTTTTTCTTATGCACAAGTTTATAGAACTCTTTAAAAAATCATCTTATAAATTAAATATTCTTACCTAAGCACAGGCTAAACGTTACAAAATGAAGTGCTCTAACAGCTAAAGGTGAGTTCAGTCAACTAGTGCCCTTGTATTGATCTCTTATTTTTCCCAACACTTTTCTTCTAATCCTCTCCATAATTACATGAACTCCTAGAGCCTTCCTGAAACTGTCAACTCCTCTTGCATCTATTTTCAAATGGCCAGTGGAGAAGCGGTGTGGGCACTAGATCAAGCTGTCAATGTTCCCCACTTGGCTATTGACAGTCCTCTTGGCACATCTGTCAAGGGCCTCCTAGGGTGCTTCAAAACCCTTCTCCCTTGGAAGAGAGCAGAGAGGGTAGAGGAGCCAGAAAGATATTGATCCATTCTTTTAACATGCTAATTTGCCTGGGGCTGCTTCAGTCATTGCCAAGCTGGACACTTCAAAAGGAAACTGTTTTTCAAAGTGGCGATGTCTTTTTCAAACACTTAAAACAGAAAACAAATGAATCCAAGCCTCAAGTTCACAGTGCAATGTGGATGAGGCTGGCCAAACAGAAACAGGATAGCTAATGTACATCAGGGTGGCCTAAAATTAATTGGCCATTGCAAGAAATCTGAAAGTTAGAAACAGATTTTAAACTTCCAAGGCTGGCTGTGTGTGCATCATACTCAATTAGGATGGAGCCCATTGAGTTATATTAATCTGTGGGAGAAAAAGCTAAGGCTGATATAATTATAATTAAACTGATGTAAAACATTAATAACATTGATCTTGATGAATGCTTGGGCATCTCCCTAAATGATGAAAATGGAAAATAAAACTGATTGTTCTTTTAATTGCACTTCTAACTGGCAACATATCCTGAAGGCTACCCCAAAAAAGAAAAGGGGAGGGGGGAGGGGCTTGAGGAACTGCCACATGATTAAAACATCTTTGTTTACTGCCTTTGTTGTCGGTCTATTATTTCATCAATGCAACATATAAAACAGATAAGACTCTAAGACACGATTAAGTGTTAAAAGATTGTGAAGGATTAACATATCACATTTGCAAAATTAATTCGCCATAAGCAGTCACTTGCTCGCAGTTTTCAGGTCATGTATTTCTGGGGATATGTTGTTCATTGTGTGTGATTATTAAAGGGAGAAGTCACAAAAAAGAGACAGAGTGGTCCTAATGAAGACTCCGCCGTGGAAGCAATAGCTGGGAAACTTGAAGTCTCAGCTCAGGGAAGTTCTTTAGGACAAAAGCCCAAAAGAAAAGCATTCCTAACTCAGCCGTGTCTTAAGTGATCGTGAGGTTGTCCATATTTACCTGCCATGGTATTATGGGAGGAAATCAGTATTCTGTTAACCTCTGACCCCTCGGATCTGAGGGAGACAAAGGCCCAATCTGGGGCCCCGGGAGAACACAGCCAAATGTCAAGCAGCAGGGAAGCGATTGTGACGGAAACATTTGGCTTGGATGCAGCCCCAGCCTCATTGGGGCAAACTGCTATTCACTGAAACAAGCCATGAAGAGATAACGCCATAAAATATGAACAAAATGGAACCTTTCGCCTTGCTTCTAAATTGTTAGTTTTATGGGACTTCATGCTGAACAGTATGAAAAAAATCCAATTTGCTTTGAAGCGCATTAGTCTGTTGAACATCTTAATTATTGTTTACATTGCCATTTGCCTTCTATTAAGAATTGAATAATTACCCAGCACTTCATAGTTTAAAAATACAGGCAAACAGGATTATCTGGGTAATTGAGAAACTGTACCACAGCTTTGTACTGGTGCAGAAAACACTGATAGAAGTAAGGGAAATGATCATTATCAATCAACTTATTTCAAATGGTATTCCAGGGATTTTGAGCAATTTGAGATCTGTAACTTATTAAGAAGAGGTTAGTAAGATCACCTTTGAGAAGTGTGTGTCTGTTGCAATCCAGCCTTCAAAACAAGAGCCAGATAAGCAGCTGAATTTTCTCATCCACTAATGACACCAGAGAACGTACCAAGCACAGAGCATTCTGCTGCTCTTTCATCCTAATAATCCATCCCAAATGGACTCTGAACAGCATCATCAAACTTCATCAAACCATGTGGAGCTCAACCAAAGCTCTTCCACATTTTGATGTTGTTTTAACTGATCTTGCCTCCACTTAATTACACTGCAACGTCTGGCTATGCCCACTTCTTGCCCTGTGAAATTAGTTTGAACTCAAGATTAATTGAATTTCAAAAACATTTCATGCAAAATCCTCTTCTAGTTTATAGAATGCATATGACCATGGGCTTTTTGAAGATAGTGCTGTTTTCAAGCAAAGAGTGAAGTTTATTGCATAAGATGTACCGTCTATACTTGCATTCCCATTTTGGAAGAAATAAAGCAAAGGCTAGGTAAATTTGGAGATATTAGAGGCACGGGTAGAGATAGGAATTCCAAACACATGATTGTGAGAAGGTAAATACACCTTTTAAAGAATGTTATCGGGGAGGAAAGTGAAAATAAGAGATTTTAATTGTGATTGTAGGTGTAAAGACTCAGTATTCATTCACGAATGTAGAAACACAGATGAAAGTACCAGTGGTGATTTGTGCACTACCTTGTTTTAATATCTATTGTGGAAAAGGGTGAATGGACCCTGGCCCATTGGTTGACCTAAAGCCTAGTTTTGGAACTTCCTGAGATCTGACAATTCTCCTTTAAAGAATGTCGTCCTTTAGCCTTACGACTTGGAAAGCCCTTTGTTGGGACACTTCTAAACATTCCTGGCATAATCGGAAGAGTGGGACCTCTCCCTCCTTGGGAAAAACAGCAAGATTCCAGCTGAAGCTGTCACTGCAAGGACAAGCCAAGGGATTCACCAGGGGTGGATTCCTTTTCCAAAGGTCAAAATGAAATAAGCAGTAGAGGCTTGGGTTATTTTGCATGGGGTGAGGGGCCAGGGAGTGAGGACCAATCACACTGGGGCAGTGTCCGGTGTGGGGAGGGGGAGAACTACACAAAACCAGCCCTGTGCAAATAGTGGACTCTTTGCCTCCCACCCCCAATCTCTGGAAGCATTCAAATCAAAACCGAATTAATTTGCATGGTGTCTAAATCATTGAGTTCTGCATAAACAGAAGGAGATTTTGGCTAGAGTTTCCAAAGGAAGCCCTCTTTGCCTTTGTGAATGGGGGAAATGGGTGTGCTGTTTTGCATGAGGGTGCATACAGAATATGCAAATGAAGAATCTGCTGCATGGAAAAGCAACGCTGGGCAGACAGCTGGCGACCCGCATTCACCCAGAAAACGCTTGGTGTCTCCAAAGGGAGTTATAAGTGGTACCAACATGTTTGTTTCCCAGGAAGGCGAAATAGACCCTGAATATTCATAGAATGTCCATTTAGTCATGGGACTATTAATTACCCTCAAGATCAGGGAACCAAGTGACCTCACCTGCTCTGCTCCCTAAAACAGCTCAGAAGGATACAATGAGAAAGGTTTTATGCTCTAAGTGAAAAAGATACAGTCTCTCCCCATGCAGGGGACAGCTGAGGCCTTCTTTAATCATTCCTTCTCACAAGTACAATAAAACTGGAGAGCACTGAGCCATGTTATTGGACACAGATAACCAGTTTCTAGAAAGCTGAGAGCTATAAATTGCTGCCTAATTTTATAGAAACATCTAAAGGGCTGAATAAATAAAATGCCATTCTTCTTAACTACCTAAATCTTACAGACTATGAAAAAGTCTTCAGAGCTTTCTATTTCATTTTATTTTTTAAAGCATCTAAATGAACAGAAGGACAGAAGTACGCTCTATTGTTAATATGCCAGAAAAACTAAAAGGCTGATGGATGAGTACAGTGATTCTCAAACTTACTGGTCCTGAAATCCCTTTCTACTCTTAAAAATGATTGATGCGAGGGGCCAGTGCTGTGGCCTGGGGGTAAAAGCCATTGCCTGCAGTGCCAGCATCCCATATGGGTGTCAGTGCTAGACCAGGTTGCTCCACTTCGGATGCAGCTCTCTACTATGGCCTGGGAAAGCAGTGGAGGATGGCCCAAGTCCTTGGGCCCCTGCACCTGTGTGGGCAACCAGGAACAATCTCCTGGCTCCTGGCTTCAGGTTGGCACAGCTCTGGCCATTGCAGCCAATTGAGGAATGAACCAGCAGATAGAAGACCTCTCTCTCTCTGTCTCTGCCTCTCCTTCTCTGTCTGTGTAACTCTGACTTTTGAGTAAATAAATGAATCCTAAAAAAAAAAAAAAGATTGATGGGAAGTGCTTCTGTTTGTAAGAGTAATAGCTATCAATATTCACCACCACCAACTGAAACTTGCCAATTTTTTAGGTCTTTCAATTCATCTGGAAATAACAATGATAAATCCATTATATATTATCATAAATAGTATATTTTATTGAATAATTGTATTTTTCAAAACAAAATCAATGAGAAGAGTGGCACTGCTTTACTTTTTATTGAATAGCTCTTTAATGTCCAGCTTAATAGAAGACTCCTGGGTTGTCATACTCACTTAAGCAACCTAAGGAGCAATCACATGTTGCCTCTGGAAAACTCTACGACACACTTCTGAGAGAATGAGAAGGAAAAGTAAATAAGATCTCAGGTTTATTAAGAAAGTTTGGAGCTTGCACACCACATGAGCAGTCTCGAGGAACCTGGCTGGACTATATTTTGAAAACTTGTGCTCTAGAACAGTGACTTGGGGATCAAAAATCAATATAGGCAAAACCAATCACACCCTTGTGCTGTCCTGTTTCCCTAACACCCTCATAAACGCACACACACAGAAACAAACATACCACCCTTCTGCTCTAGAGCCTAAATGAAGTCTTCTCTTGTTGGCAAACACCAAACAGCACTTTCCATCTAACAACAATAAAAATAGAGGTAACAATTTCCAGGTAGTCAGTAGTTAATGATTTAGGGACTGTGCCAAGCCGCTTATACCACACATGCTTATACCTGTATATCCTATATTAAACTAGAATTACATACCTAGTTTGCATATGTGAACTTGTGGTTAAGGAATTAAGTGGCATGACTAGAAACTATACCTAAGTCTCAAACTCCAAAGTCATTCTTGGCCATTTTGTTTTTTTTTTTTTTTTTTTTTTTAACTTTTATTTAATGAATATACGTTTCCAAAGTACGAATAATGGATTACTATGGCTTCCCCCCCATACCGTCCCTCCCACCCACAACCCTCCCCTTTCCCACTCCCTCTCCCCTTCCATTCACATCAAGATTCATTTTCGATTATCTTAATATACAGAAGATCAGCTTAGTATACATTAAGTAAGGATTTCAACAGTTTGCTCCCACACAGAAACATAAAGTGAAAAATAATAGATGATTTTTTTTAATGATGATGAAATCAGATCAGACCTATTGTCATGTTTAATCCCAGTGAGAGTCAAGTTGGGAGTTGATAGTTTCTTTTCTTTTCTTTTCTTTTCTTTTCTTTTTTTTTTTTTTTTACAGAGGATCAGTTTAGTATGCATTAAGTAAAGATTTCAACAGTTTGCACCCCCATAGAAACACAGAGTGAAATATATTATTTGAGTACTCGTTATAGCATTAAATCTCAATGCACAGCACATTAAGGACAGAGATCCTACATGAGGAGTAAGTGCACAGTGACTCCTGTTGTTGACTTTACCAATTGACACTCCTGTCTATGGCATCAGTAATCTCCCTATGCTCCAGTCATGAGTTTCCAAGGCTATGGAAGCCCCTTGAGTTCTCCGACTCTTATCTTGTTTAGACAAGGTCATAGTCAAAGTGGAGGTTCTCTCCTCCCTTCAGAGAAAGGTACCTCCTTCTTTGAAGACCTGTTCTTTCCACTGAGATCTCACTCACAGAGATCTTTTGCCAGAGTGTCTTGGCTTTCCATGCCTGAAATACTCTCATGGGCTTTTCAGCCAGATCTGAATGCCTTTAGGGCTGATTCTGAGGCCAGAGTGCTATTTAGGGCATCTGCCATTCTATGAGTCTGCTGAGTATCTCACTTCCCATGTTGGATCACTCTCCCCTTTATTTATTCTATCGGTTAGTGTTAGCAGGTACTAGACTTGCTTATGTGCTCCCTTTGACTCTTAGTCCTTTCATTATGATCAATTGCAAACTGAAATTGATCACTTGGACTAGTGAGATGGCATTGGTACATGCCATTTTGTACTAACTCTGTTTACAGAGAACTTTCAATGTTCAGGATTAGGGATGATTCATAAATAGTTAACATGATGTAAATAGTTAAGAGCTGGTTGAAATAGGAATAAACAAGGACTTCACTAAAATGTTAGCCACACTTGATCTAGCCAAAAGGCTGAGAAGCAACAGCCAAAACTGGGACCAACCAAAGAGTCCATCATCAGACGAATGGATAAAGAAAATGTGGTGTATACACACAACGGAATATTATTCAGCTATAAAAAAGAATGAAATACTACCACTTGCAG
Organism: Oryctolagus cuniculus; assembly: GCF_964237555.1. Taxonomy (NCBI): domain Eukaryota; kingdom Metazoa; phylum Chordata; class Mammalia; order Lagomorpha; family Leporidae; genus Oryctolagus; species Oryctolagus cuniculus. Next base: position 17,892,037 of record NC_091434.1, on the reverse strand, counting down.
CAAAATGGATGCCACAGAAGGACATCACGTTGAGTGAAAAAAGCCAAACCCATGGGCCGGCGCCATGGCTCACTTGGTTAATCCCCCGCCTGCAGCGCCGGCATCCCATATGGGCGGCAGGTTCTAGTCCTGGTTGCTCCTCTTCCAGTCCAGCTCTCTGCTGTGTCCTGGGAGGGCACTGGAGGCTGGCCCAAGTGCTTGGGCCGCTGCACCCACATAGGAGACCAGGAGAAAGCACCTTGCTCCTGGCTTAGGATTGGCACAGCGCTGGCTGTGGCGGCCATTTGGGGAGTAAATCAACGGAAGGAAGACCTTTCTCTCTGTCTCTCTCTCTTACTGTCTGTAACATTACCTGTCAAATAAAAACAAACAGGGCCGGCGCCGCGGCTCAATAGGCTAATCCTCCGCCTAGCGGCGCCGGCACACCGGGTTCTAGTCCCGGTCGGGGCGCCGGATTCTGTCCCGGTTGCCCCTCTTCCAGGCCAGCTCTCTGCTGTGGCCACGGAGTGCAGTGGAGGATGGCCCAGGTGCTTGGGCCCTGCACCCCATGGGAGACCAGGAAAAGCACCTGGCTCCTGGCTCCTGCCATCGGATCAGCGCGGTGCGCCGGCCGCAGCGCGCCGGCCGCGGCGGCCATTGGAGGGTGAACCAACAGCAAAAGGAAGACCTTTCTCTCTGTCTCTCTCTCTCACTGTCCACTCTGCCTGTCCAAAAAAAAAAAAAAACAAACAAACAAACAAACAAACAAAAACAGCCAAACACAGAAAGACAAGCACTACATGATCTCCCTTACATGGGGGAGCTAAAATTTAAAGGACAAACAAAAAAGAAAGAGAGAAAAAAGAAAAAAAATGCCTGGGTGCATCAGTATTTCTCCATAGTTTTTTAAAATTTTATTTTATAACTTTGAAAAACCAATGGTTAAGAATGTTACACTAGTATAGTTTTAATGAACTGTGACTACTTTAAAATTCACTGTATATGGGTGAGTCATTTTTCCATTCAATTGCTGTTTATAGTCATTGTCAATATTCCCACTAAACTAGTGTTATTTTGCTTTTTAGTTGATAAGCTTCTTATTCGCTGAAGTAGTAAGTCTTTTTACTGTAATTTTTACAATATGTTACTTCAAAAAACAAACAAAAAAAAAGTGGGAAGGGAAGAGAGTGGGGGGGGGAGAAATTATGTTCATAGAATTGTATCTACAAATCACATTGAATCTGTGCAAAATTAAAATAAATAAATAAAACATTAGTCATATGCAAAGATTTTGATACAAATCATGTTGACTCCAAGACACTGGACTCCAACAAATAATATGACACTGGTTATAGATCCTTACATATTCACTCATTCATTCACTCAGTGAATGAGATTTCGTATTTCCATAATCATTATTGGTGTTACTAGTTTAGTTAAATGGACTGCACTTTTCCACTTACATTCTCATGACAAGAAAGTATTATTAAATTCACTTAACCCAGTTAAACCAGAAAAAAAAAAGCAAAGTTAATCATTTAATTATTTGCAATACCAACATACATGTATAATTTAGAAGTTTATGTGTTTCTTTAAAAGTATTACCAGGAAATACAAAAACAACCTAAGTATCTGCCAATAATGTTAAAGTATGGTATTCATACTACAGACTATTATTAAAGAATGAAAAAAATCTATATTCTCTAATTTGGAATGATGTTCAGGATAGTCAGCCTCCAAAAGACAAGATGACAATTAAAAGGATGAATTAATTTGCTATTTTATTTATTTATTTATTTATTTTGACAGGCAGAGTTAGATAGTGAGAGAGAGAGACAGAGAGAAAGGTCTTCCTTCCATTGGTTCATCCCCCAAATGGCCACTAAGGCTGGCGTGCTGCAGCAGGCGCACTGTGCGGATACAAAGCCAGGAGCCAGGTGCTTCTTCTTGGTCTCCCATGCGGGTACAGGGGCCCAAGCACTTGGGCCATCCTCCACTGCCCTCCCGGGCCACAACAGAGAGCTGGACTGGAAGAGGAGCAACCAGGACAGAATCTGGCACCCCAATCGGGACCAGAACCTGGGAGTGCTGGCGCCGCAGGCGAAGGATTAGCCTAGCGAGCTACGGCGATGGCCTAATTTGCTATTTTTAAAATACATCTATGTAGGTGTTTGGGTTACCTGACAAATTAAGAATGGTAACAAAGAAAGTTAGAATAAGAGTTTGACACCTGTGTGTGTGTACAGAATGGAACACTTACAGATCTTAATTTAAACACTGTGCATTTCAAGGGCCAGCACTAATGTCACAGCAGGTTAAGCCACTGCCTGCAGTGCCATATTCCATATGGTTCAAGTCCTAGATATTCTACTTCTAACCCAGCTCCCTGTTAATGTGCCTGGGAATGCAGCAGAAAATGGCTCAAATGTTTGGGCCCCTGCACCCACATAGGAGACTTGGAAGAAGCTCCTGGCTCCTGGCTTTAGCCTGGCCCAACCCTAACTGTTTCAGGCCATTTGGGGAGTGAATCAGTGGAAGGAAGATATTTCTCTCTCTCTCTCTCTCTCTCTCTCTCTCTCTCTCTCTATCTCTATCTCTCCTTCTGTCTCTGTGACTCTGCCTTTCAATAAATAAATCATTAAAAAAAATTGTGCATTTGAAATTTTTCTGAGAAGCATGTACTTCTTTAGTAATGTTAAAAATTATCAACTATGCCCAAAAAATTAAGTATTAAAGTTCAAAGATGTGAAGGTCAAACTTATATCAGTCATCTGTGCTTGCTCAGTAGTAACTGAGAAACCATTTAGTTAGCCTTTCTCCTAAATGCTCCAGTCTTAACAAAATAATTATGTCTTAATACAATTTTGAAAGGCACAAGGAAGAACAGTTAGACTAAAAGAAGTCATCAAACCTTAAATACCATATTTCAAAATCCCTGAGATAATTCCTATGCAATACGTGGTGAACCCCAAATAGAGACCATTGTGATTCACGCTCACAAAAGAAGCCTGGTCACACAAAGAATGAGAAATAAAAAAGTATGACAGAAAAAGGACAATAATTAAACCCTGTTCTCAGACATGAAGAATTGGGTTTTTCAGTGATCACAGCCATGCTTCAAAGCTGCAGATAAAAGCAACCGTGTGATTCAAGCAATTGATTCTTAAAGACATGATTCAAAGGCAGGAGAAAAACCTCAAAAGTGGAAAGGATATGAAACAGCATCTCTCTGAACTGTATTTAAAATGCCCCCTTTCCATTACTTCTCTCTCTAAGGTCTTCCTATAGGTATTAGAAAAACAAAGTAATCATATTTTTTTGACATAGCTCTCTTTTTTTCTCTTTTTTTCTATTTTATAACCATCAAAGCATTTCTATCTCATTCTATCTTATAAGAGCCTTTAACAAGACACCTTTTGATGCTATGACTCTGTTAAATATGCAACAATATATAGTCTATGTCCTTTATCTCTATGGCCTCAATTCATAGCAAAATTGCATATTTCAGCAAGGCTTGCTGTCTGCCTAGCTTAATTTTGTCACAGTTGTGATTATGTGACCTTCTGAATGACTCCATAAGAATGTTTTCTTTTTACCAGAATTATTTTTATATTATACTCTCTGGAAACATTGCTTATTAATATTTCCCAGAGAGTAAGTCTAGGGCTCTCTTTTCATTTTTCAACTTTTTAATTAAGCAAAAAATAAGTTAATACAGAACATTTTCCTCTGCTCCCTCTGCTTAATATTTTGGAGGTAATGAAAACAATCCTGTGAAACATCTGGAACTTTTCCTCACTGAGGTTTGGTTTGGAGGAGGGGACTCTGAGGTGGATTTTGTTTCCTTTTCCTGACAGACTGCAGGGGCCTGGTAACTAGATAAACTAGCACAGTTAAGTTATCCTCTGTGTCCAGTCACGAGGCAAGCGCAAAAGGCCGCTAACTCCAGTCCTGACTGGCTATCATGCTTAGCTCACCTACTGAGACCAAATCAAAGCATTTCAGATCTGTTATTCAAGGCACAATGAACTTGCAGCTGCTTAGGAGGGCGGGCCAGTCATCACCCTGATGCTCTTGACACCTGTGAGACACCTTCCTCTGCATTAGCATGTGCGGCTGGGGAGCAAGAGCTGCAAGAGGAAGTGTCCCTCTGTCCCCAAGGTCCCTTGAGGACTCTGGTGGATGACCAGGGTTAGATTCAAACAACAGCACACCCCAGGCCCCCATCCGCCCTGGCCATTTTTGCCCAAGGATCCTTTGTCAAACATTTAAGATCTTAATCAATCTTCACTCTGACCTCTCTGACCCCTAGGAAGATGGATGAGGAAGTAGGTGACCTTTCACCTGTTCTTCTATTTGTCCTGTCACAGTGGACCCATTGAAAAGACAATCAGGGAGGGACTGACTGCCAGAGCTCAGAAGACCTGGCCAGTTCTCCTTTATATCCCTTCTTCAGCTCTCTTTACACCCTCTGTCTTGTCCCACCCCCAAATCACTTTTCCCTCATTCAAAGAAAAGTTTTGTCTTAAAGAGGAAAAAAAAGACACTCTCCAAATACTGCTTTCCGTATGACAGGAGAAGATGGACAGTACTGTTTGTTAGGTAAGGAAGAGGGATGCTTCCTATCTTTAACCTTCACTCTGAGGAGTGGCTTCCAAGGTGGACATCCCTTTCACTGTCTGAATTCAACACTCTTCCAGGTCAACAGGTATACCCGGGGGAAGAGAATAAGGTAAAAGAAATGCTGATATTAATCCAGGTACAGTGTTTGATGATCTCTAAGATGACTTCTACCACCTCCTCAAAGCAAGTCTGCATGCCAAGTACATCAGCCACGTGCCACATAATGATATTTCAGTCACTGACAGACTACCATATACAACAGTTAAGGTTGTATTCCTTAAGATTGTATTCCTTATATTGCTTATGGCAACACAGGTCTCTTAGCTTAATTACACTTAGATGTTCCACACAAGGACAAAACTGCCTCATGATACATTTCTCAAAACCATCCATGTGGTTTTGCTCCATAATGGGAATTATCATCCCATTTTATGGATGAACACACAAAGGCTCAGAAGGCTTATAAAATCTGCTGAAGGACATACAGCTAAATGACCAAATTGATATGCATTCCCTTGTCCCCATACTCTTTCTGACAACTGGATTCTTCCCTGATATCAGTAATGATGTCAAAAGTAAGGTCCACCATTTTTATTACTCCCAAGATTTTTACAGTCATCTTTAAAAAGTACCCCCAAGTTTGGGATTTAAGAATCCTTTGTCATTCAAGTTTTTCCTTCTTCCCTGAGATCATCAGAGATTCTCATTTCATAGCAATGAAGACAAACTGCAAGGCTTCATGTAAAAATATATATTTTTAAAAGAAGTAATCATTATATGAGCAGGAAAATAAAATCCAAGTAATGTGTATGAAAATAGCTCAATCAATCCTCCTCTTCAATTAAGCAACTGGCTTTGTGTTAGGAATAGTTTTCTCAGAAATGGACTGGATCTGAAACATTGAGCCCCTCCCTTCCACAAAGCACATGATTAACTGTATTCTCAAGATTATTTCCATAAAGCAAACCACTAAAATGTTCAATTGCCTTTACATTCACTTCGCCCTCCATCTTTTTCTCTTTTCCTTCTAATTTGGGTTATAAAAATGTCAAGGAGTTGCACATGTAGCAATGTATGAGTTACTGGGCTCTGTGACAATTGAAAATCAATGATACAGATACAGAGATGTGCTAATGCTGGAAGAATGAACATTTTAGCAGGAAATGGAAGCCAAAGGAGATGGGTGTGTGTGTGTGTATATATGTATATGTGTATATATATATCACACATATATATAAGATACTCAAGTTCCTGTCTTAGAAAAACCAGAAAGTGCAGCAATTTACTATAACACAGGGTGGGGTGCCTCTCTCCTGTTCGTATCACTTGTTCCTGCTATGATCATTGAAATGTAGGTGCCAATAATAATGCAGTCACCTGCTTTCTAATACTATTACCAGAATATACTTCAGGGTTTTCAATTCATTTTCAGCTTCATCTAGTGGTTGCAAAGTCAAGGGCAAACAAAAAAGGAAGAACTATTTATTTGAAAGCAAACTGACAGTTTACAAGTTTCCCTTTTTCTAGCTCTAGGTCAACAGCAAAAGTCAGCAGTCTATTGTATTTATAATGAAATTAAATGGCATTCATTATTAGTTACTCCTAGAAATAACTACAGCAAATCAAGAATGGTATTTAGTAAAGTACAAAGTATGAAAGGAGAAGCACATAAATTTATGACAGCAAATCACCGAAAATGCAATTTTCCTTAGGTTATAACTGTTGATTTTCAGTCAGTCAAGTGGAATGTCCCACAGTTAATCCTGCCCTATTATTAAGATAGTTGAAATGCCAGACAAATTGTTTGGCAGTCAGTTATTTCAGACTCTTTAATCACCAAATCAGATGAACCATGTGGCAATGCCATCCACAGCTCCATAATCACCCTGCGATAAGATTAATCTGATCTGTCCCACAGAAGGGACCGCTTACACTGAACTCTTTGGTGGTAACCATGACAGGGCTGGCAACAGGCAACTTCTGATAACCAATAAAAATAAATACCAAGCAAAACAAAAACTGATAACTGATTGTTTTAAACACTTAACCCCAAGACTTAATCACAGGAGAGGAGAAATCCACACTCAAATACAAAAATGCTACAAACAAAAGACCATAAAGGGGAAACAAAGCAAGAATTAATTGCATACACCGACCTGAACCTTAGGTGAGAAAAGAAAAATCACCTTAGTAATGTGATAAATAGTAATGAACATGATAAAAATATGTAGATGTCTAGAAAAACTCAATAAACCAAATGGATCACAATTTATGATTGCCTCTTACTACTGATGAAATAAGAAGACTCTTAGTAGCTCTATTATCACCTCCTAAGAGAAATAAAGAGGTCTTTCATCAGGATTAATTTCACTTAGAGACCCTATCAACGGGTGTTCAGTGGAACAGAATGCACTCAGAATATTGTTACTCCACTTTGCTGGGGAGAATCCCCACTGGTCCACAAGGTCAGAAAACAAATGGACTTTCTTCAGATAGCTCAATTTCAATCAGTGAGAGGGAAGTGAAACAACCAATCACAATTCCCTATTTAAATCAGTCATGTACGTATGCATGAGAGAAATTTACCATCTTTGTCATTTTACCAAATCTATGGACATGAAAACCATGCCTCGAAAATATGTCCACCCTCTTTAAGGAAGGATCAATCAAGCCCATTTCTTCAGCGAGTTCATTTACATTTCAGAGGACATATCATGCGGGTTCAGAGCTAAGTGCCTGTTAGCAACTGTGTTTGCCTTCTGCTGATTACAGCAGCGTCATTTATTTTGTCAGTATTAGAAACGTCTTAGCCTTGCCACCTGGAGCTATAGCACTTACTCATTAGACCCCTCTGTCCGACCACATCCCACAGGGGCAGCTAATTACTGGCTTTACTCCATTTAGTCTCATCTCTGATTTAATTACGTGCACTAAGCCCTAATGAAAAGTGCAACATGGTCCCTCTTACCTTGGCATTCTCCACTCTGCTCTTCATGCCCAGCGTTGCACAAACAGTTGCCAATGGGTACCAGCCACTCACCATCTGCCCCACAGTACATTTTTGGCACATCCTTCTCTTCTGAGTTGTTGACGCAGGAGCCTCGAACTTCCACCAGAGATGAGGTATCAGCCCCTGTGATGGTATCTGGAAACTGGGCCAGATTGCGAACGGTGAGTGGACACTTCTTATAGAACACACGGACAGACACTAGGGCTATGCAGGCCCCCACATCCTGAAAAGCCAGGTAAAATCCTTTTCTGCTCAGCGGCCCTACATCCCGGATCTCCGTATTCAGCTTCATGATTCGATCACCAATGTCCACTTGGGTGAAGCTCTCGTCAGCAGCAATGGTGTCGATCTTGGCAAACTGGCTCTCTCTAATGAAGCGCTCTTTGTCGTTGTCTGATTCGTAGTAGTACAGGTTAAAGGTCTCCTTGCAAGTCCCCATGACGCCCGGAAGACTATTGCAGTCCCTCAAGGTGAACTTGATCTCAATATACACCCTCTGAGCCCCTTCTCGGGTGATCCAATCAGTTCGTAGCCAGTTGTTCTGGCTCGGTTCCATCACGTTGCACACTTGGTAGGTTCGGATTGGCGTATTTTTTTCATCCATAATACTCACTTCCTCCCACTGCAAAGATCCAAAGGAAATGTATCAATTACAAAGTTTCATCATACAGGGATTTGTCAATCTTTTTTTATTCTCATAGGACACTTATTATTTTTCTTTCAATAATGAAGAAAACTTCTGAGTATGATTCCTCATTAATAAAGCATCTTATGGGAAAAAAGATAATATTTTATTAGGGAGGTAGGTTTTTTTTTTTTTAATTTTAAATGGTTTCATTCTTTTGCCCCAAATCCTGAGGCAATGGTGGATTTATTGCTTGTGAGTTTGCAAGCCATTCCTTGTGGTGGTCTAACAACCTCGAATTCACCTATTACAACAGCTACAATTTCAAGTGGCAACAGTTCAAATTTGCTCATAAGTGAAAAACTAGTATGTGTGTTGTTGCAACCACTGAACAGAGAGACCTGCAAATTAAGAGCAGGAAGAGAAGAGCTTGCCAAAGAAAGACAATTATCAGTTAATTAGTGGAGCTCCTGTCAGAACTTTGCTCTGTAATATCTAAAAAAAGTCGATTGGATTTTTTTTTGGCGGGGGGGGGTACTATTACTACTCTTTAAAGGAGGAAAGAAAAAACCCTACTGTTCTGGTTTTGGTAATCCCAGAAAAATAGATTGAATTTTATGATTAGGTTTCTCAGATAAGCTGTCATTTATAGTAGAAAACTTTTCAAGAGTATGTATTCAATAAAAATTTTTTTTGTACTTGCTCTTATTTTTAAAAATAAACACATGAGAAAAATATGCATATATTTTGTTTCTAATTATTTGGTGGATGTTAAAAATATGTTATTTATAATTGCAAGCTTAAGAACACTACAGGAGAATCTTAGTGTTTTCTTTGCAATCTACTTTCTAACACAAAGATTCTAATGGCTAATTCTGAATTCAGCAGAATTCACTGTGACTAAAATAGTAGTTTCACTCCCAGCATTGCTTTTAAAAATAATCCTAAAAGCAGTACAACAGTTTGGGGGTTCCTACTGGGCTGGGAGGCAGCCTCCTATGCTTCATTAGCATATACAGTAATGCATTGATATAGTTATGCTACAAATCAACTTAAGTGTCTACTACGTGAATACAATTAGAAGAAAAAAGATAGTTTAAAAAATTGCATTCTACAATAATTCCACTTAAAATTCCATTCATCCAATGAAGTACGTAGATTCATAATGTATCTTTTAGCAGGTTTCCCATGTGTGCCTTTGAAAACTTTTAATGGACAGAAATGTTACTATGTGAAAGGCCAAAATGCATAAAATTCTGTATTCCTTTCATCTGTTACCATTATGAAACTTGGAACTTGGAGGGATAAATGCCCTGTGGTGATTTTTTTTTATCCAGTAAGCAATAAATCATCAGTAATTTACTCTTTGGAGAAATTCATGTAAATCCAAAAATAGATCCCCACTTTAAAAAAAAAAAACAACTCAGTATGCTTCTCATCTCAGAACAAAGAGAACATGGAAAATATATTTATCAGTGTAAATGAGAACACAGAGCTATTTCCCCAGTTTGAACTGGGTAATTCAGGACTACACTTCCCAGCCTACACTTAATTTTCTAACCATGTTAATCAATTCACCTGAATAGTCTCAAATCCTCCCTTAGACTGGAAATCACCATCAGTAATTCAATAGACTCCTTTAGGTGAACATGACCAAGAAGTTAATTTTTTTGGTACAACCTTGTCATGAGGAGCCAGCACTTTCCTTTATTCTCATGCTCCACTTAGCTGTTCTTACGGACCGTGAGCTGCCTCTGACTCTATTTCATATTTTACTTGGTGCTATTGTCAACTCAAGTTTTCATTTTCTCTTTATTTATTTATATTTTCCTTTACATTTTATTTGAAAGGCAGAGAGACAGAGTTCTTCCATCAACTAGTTCACTCCCCAGATACCTGCAACAGCCAGAGCTGGGCCAGGCCAAAGTAGGAAAAAGAAACCCCATTGAGGTCTTTCCCTGGAGGTGGCAGGGACCCGAGTAGCTGCTGCCTCTGCTGGTGTGCATCAGCAGGGTTTGGACTGGAAGTAGAGGGAGGCAGGACTAGGTGTCCCAATTAGGTTCTTAAGCTGCTGTACACCTGTCCCACATTTTCTCCTCAAAGATAAGATCTGTACCAAGAAGTAAATATCATTATCAGGCAAAACTTCTAGCCTCCTTTTACAGCAAAGAAAGATGTGAAATATTCTAACTCCAAGTAGTGATTTTGAGTAATAGAAGATGCCGCATGCTTCTAACCCCTGCTAGAAAGAACTTTTAAAACAACCCACCAGAAGCTTGTGTAAACCCATTTCATCCCTTCACTCTGAGCCTGGAGTCTTTTCTCAATGATAAAATCTGGAGATTATACCTTATAATTTGTCATAAAGTTTCATAAACTTAAAAGTCTAACATCTAGAGAAAGAGGAAAAAAAACCTGCCTACCTTCAGCCAATAGAGGATTTTCAGTTACAGAAAATAAACTACGCATAGTATTTTTAAAATAGATTTCAAGACAACCCAAAGAAATTTTGTGTCCAGAAAAAATGACCAGATGCTTTTTCAGTGTTTGGTCGGGGGAGGGAGGGAGGACTGTTGATGTTTTCAACATATTAAGTTATTAAGTTGAAATGAAAGCGTTCCAGAAATTAGACCACAGACTGCACTCTCATATCACTTCTTATTTTTATATAAAGGTCATTTGTATATTACTGAAAAGGCAGGCTCAAAATCATACTAAATGCATTTTGTCTTCACACTTCCGAGCAGACAGTAGGAAAAATAAGGCTCATTAAACTTATTAATACGAGTACTGATATCTTCCATGCCCTATTTGCTCACAGTTCTACATTTTAACCTAGGGAGCGACACCCCTGGTGTAGCCTGGGAAAGCGCGGCCTGATTCAGTGACCTTTCCAGGGTATGGGATTAACAATGAGTCCAACTCTCACCAAGATAAAGCTGTACCTTTCTTCACATTCAAAGGATGAGGGCAATTGCCTGCAATCAGCAGTGAATACAGCCTGTCTACACTGCCAGAAGCCTGCCAATCACTCTCCTACCCCTTTAAAAAAAAATGGTTGTAAGGGCCTACTAGAATTTTTTAGCAGAGACCACAACCAAGGGCAGTCAAGTTCAGGCAGAAAAACAGGAAGGCAGGGCTACCTCCATCTCATTCAGATGGACTACAAAATCTGCGTGGGGAAAATGCAGCCTAAAATTCTTTATTTCCTGGACTGTTTTCTCATCTACTTTTATTTCTGAAACACATCTTCGACGGCTCTTAGGAATCTTTATTTTTTTAATCCTTTATGATTTATTCAAAAGACAGTTGTGAAGTGCCATACAGGGTTCCGGCATTAACAATTTTTTGTCCAGTAAAGAATCCTCATCTTTCACCCCCATTGTTTTTAATCAATTGACTCAGTCTTAAACTGTCAAGCATGCGAATGTTGGCTGATCTGCTTGATTTTTAAAGGAGGTGAGTGTTATTTCAATTTGGCAGAATTCAGAGTTCCATGTTGTACTGATTTCTTTCCAAAGCTGATTCAATCTGACCTGCCGTTGCAAGGTAGCGATTATGTGGTCATGGACCTCGTAATATTCCCCCGAATCCTCTCACCGAGGTATTGAGGACAAGTGCAACAAAATCACGAATAGATGAACAAGGATGAGTTTTCACACTTTGTAATCCAGCCTCTCCGATCCCTAAAGATCCAAGGGTCCAAATACTTAAGTTTTGTACACTCAACACTAGCAATGCACAAACTTGGCAATATCCTGTCCATATCCACAGGGCCCTGGAACAGGTTCACAGGATTTTCTTTCAGACTGCAGAAGAGAATAATAGCTGATTTGGGGCTGTAGGAGCAAGGTCAGGAGCCTCCTGGCTGCATGTGCTGGTACAATTAGAAATGTATCCTCTCAGGCATCTTTATTTCTTCATTTTCCTCATCTGGAAGCGAAACAATTGCTCTAAAACTAACCCTACTGGAACTCCATGGGTCATCGTAGTGGTAGGCACAAATTCAACTTGGTCCCCAGATCGTATTTCTTGTGGGTATTTCAGTTTTAAATAGCCATCTAGGTCTATGCCTCCACCAATCTCCTAATTTTGAAACCCCTTTTGCCCTTTTGGTTTCTAGTTCTTCTATGACAGAGTTATCCAAAGGGAGTATAGGATTTCTCCAACAAAGCCTAATTCACTTCATAGGCCATGATGGAAATCTGACCCCCTTACCACAATCAACAAGAATCAAGCCATTAGGACTCTCAGAACGTTGCTAATCACTCCTTTTTTACTCTCTGGATCAGAAAGCAACTCACAACTTACCCCTCCTTCCAAAGGACTTGCTATCCACCCAAGTTCTCCCTGAACGGATCTGGAATCCAATAGAGTAACTGCAAAAAAAAAAGAAAAAAAAAAAAAAAAGAAAAAAGAAAAATAGATTAATTTCCAATCGCAAAAAGCCAATAACACAAAAACCATTTGCCTGAACGTTTCCATATGTGCCGACTCTGATCAAAACCTAAACTTCGTCTCACTTATGTAAATAATCATTACTCACTTGATCTTCTCCCCTCTTGAAATCTGCAGGTTCTTATTTATTTAACTTGCTTAGCATTTAAAATTCCATCCCAGGCCTCAGTTGATTCATTTTCTAAAAAGGATGAATAGAGGATCTCCAGCACAGCTCAAATAATAATAATAATAAATACAGCTAGGTAGGGAAGTTACACTCCAGAGCAAAATTTGCATTCATCTCTGTCTGGTATCTACTCGGATTATTTGCTTTTGCAAGTTTCAGATGACCACATAACTCATCATCATGGTGACAGAGTCACAAGGGAATGCTCCCAGAGAGTATCCAAAGGGTCACCGAAAGGCTCCCCTCCCCTAAACATTTCCTCCTCCTCCTGCTGCAAATAAATAGGCCCCGGATGTGGTATGGGCTGCTCTTTTTAAATATCAAAGTTGCAGAAAGGGGGGAATGCCAGACTACGAGAATTAGAATGCAAATGGCACTGAAGTGTCCTCACTTTGCCAGGTCTCTGGGAGGACAATTGCAGGCCGTCCTCTTCCCTTGAAGAATTCGCTCGTTTGAATTTTAGGTGTGGAGTGCTGCCTAATGGACTTAGTATGCTGGTGCTGCACGTTGGAGTCTGAGTCCCGGCTGCGGGGGATGGAGAAGGGCGCCTACAGAGGCGCCGAGCCCGATCAGGCTGGAACAGTGCAAGGATCAAGGACACGAAAAAGGACGCGATGAACTCCAAACCCCTCCACCTTCCCCTAGGCCACCGCGATCCGCAGGCCCGGGCTGCCCAAAGGCCTCTCTCACAGGAACCACTAGGTTATTAATTTCATCAGCGAGGCCGGCTCCTTAGGCTGGGGGAAGGGTGGGGGTGGAAAACCTCAGTCCTGGGTTCTGTGCACCCTAACTCAGTCTACCCTCCAGGCCCCCAATTCTGCCCACTTTCTTCTTTTCCACCCTTAGTCCCTGGAGTTAAAGTCAATCAACCCCCACCCTCTCCTCCCCTCCCCGCCCCCCGCCGGGTTTTCCTGAGGAGTATGGAATTCCTGGGGTCTGTTAATTATTTTAAAATGTACAGCCTTCCCTGGGGTCGCTCCCGCAGGGAGTTGCGCCCCCCTACTCATTCTCCTTTCTGGATCCCAAGAGAAAAGCCCGCTACATCCATTTGGATTTATGTAAGGTGGATTAGGGACACAAAGGGAACAATAAGACCCAATTTACAAAAAAAGGGAGGGAGTAGAAAGGGAGGGTAAAAGGGAGAAAAAGGAAACGTGATAGGAATAAAGAGCAACAAAATGAATTAATTTTTAGGGAGAGGAGCCGTCGGGAGGGGGTAGGCCCCCCCCATCCGCTTCTTTCAACATTAGCCTACGGCTGCCTCAGCTCCCCCTTTTTGTCTAGGGCTCCAAAGTTTTGATTCAAAAAGAGAAATGTGGAAGATAAAAGGTAGAAAGAAACACGGTTTGCACGTCTGGGGCGAGCGATCTTAGGGGACGTCCTAACAAGTGTGCGAAGTCGCCAGGAGAATCGGAATCCTCGACTCCACTCAGGGGGGAAAAGACCCTAGGGACGGAGGGGCGGCGGCGGAGGCCGAGGCGGCCCCAGAGGCCGCTTTAGAAAGCCTGCGGGCTCGGGACGGCGGGAGGGCGCTCCTTGGCTCCCAGGCAGCGTCTGCGCGCAGGTGCCTGCCTCTCTCGGAGCCTCGGTCTGCAGAGCTCCGGATACCCGCTGCCCAGCCAAGCCTAAGTTGGTTTTTGGCTCCCTCCTTCGGAACAGGGGAAATGATAGCTTGCACAGGGATGCCCTAGGAGACCGAGAGATGGAGAGACGGACAGATGGATGGATGAGGTGCGAGGGTGGACGGCAGAGGGATGGGGTGAGTGGTGGACGGCGGAGGGATGGGGTAAGTGGGTGGAAAAGAGCCCACCAGCCAGACGCAAGGCCGGGTGCACGCGGGAACACGCGCACTTGGTGCAGGAGCACCGACACACAATCGTTCGCGTCCACGCAGGACTCCGCGCACCCACATGCACGCATTTGCGCGCGCGCACACGGACACACGCACGCACACAGCTTGTCTCTTTCTGGGCTCACCGAAACTAAAAGACGTCGCGCTCCCCTCCCCACCCCCACCCGCGACCCAGGCACTCCCGCCACACGCAGCACCCCCAACCCGTCCGAAAAGACGCGCAGAAAACCGGGCACCGACACAAATCCCGACGGGCGCGCGTGTTTCCTCCAACTAGCCTTGGTGCACTGTTCTCGGGTGAAAACTCGACTATAGCCAACTTGCTTCGGGCTCCCCGATATACGCGGGGTGGGGGCGATAGAAGGCGATTGTACCCCCGGAGCGCGGGCCAGGCGAGGATTAAGGAATCAGAGGCCGGGTGCTAGAAATCAGGTCAGCGGCGCCACTACCGCCACGCTGCGGAGGCCCCGTCGCCGGGTCCCGGGAAGCGCGGGGTTCGGGAAACTTTGCAGAACCCGACCCTTGCTGGCAAGGCTTTCGCAAGAACGCGGGGGCGCTAAGCCGTGCCTTCGCCCCCGGAGTGCGCGCCCCCTCGCCCAGGGCTGGTCGTCGGGAGGACTTGGTCCGTGATTTTCTGCCCCCACTTCCTCCCGCCCCGTTAAGTGCCGGCGTCGGCTCCGGTGCATCCCTCGGGGCTCCTGCAGCCCGCCTAGCCCGCGGATGCTGGTAAACTTTGGCCTTCGCCGTAAACTTGCGCAGCCCGGCCGCTGGCACGGGTCACCGCTTCGGGGCCCTCAGCCCGGCCGTTCCCCGCTCCCCTTTTGCGGATCCCTTCGCTGCGGTCCCCTTCGGGAGTCGGGCACGCACCGCGCACGCCTGTGTCCTCCCCGTGCCAGCCGGCCCCGCGCTCCGAGGACTCCGCACCCGCGGACTGTCCCCTCTCCGACCTCTGGCCCCCTACCACAGGCGGGCTGCCCGCGCTCCTACCTTCATTCGCGGGGTACACCCTGGAACCGGTGACAGCGTCGCAGACCCCAAAGAGAAACGAAAAGAAGACGAAATAGAAAATCCCAGCCATGGTTCGCCGGTGCCAACGCCGCTCCTGCCGCTCCTATCCCAGTGGAATAAATGCTTAAGTTAGGAGAGCAGCGGGCTGAAGACATTGCCAAGGGGGTGGGCCCCGCCCGTGACGCGCGCCCGCCAGTCTCGGCCCCGCGACCAATGGCGGCGCAGACGGGGCGGCCGGGGCCCCGCCCCCAGCTCGGAGCCCGCCCCCGGACCCGCCCCCCAGGCTCCGCGGGGCGCGCAGTCTCGGGGGGCTCGAGGGGGCGACCTGGCCCCGGTCCCCGCCCGCGCGAGACGGCACTGGCTAGGTTCCCGACGTCACCTCTTGGGGTCAAGTCCTTGGGCAACGGGGCGAGCTCCGCAAGGCTCGTGATGGACTGGGGGGGAACCCTAGAAAATGTGGGCGGCCTCGTCTCCCCAGGGGGCGGTGTGAGAGGCACTGCGGGGCACTGGTGGTGAAGTCCAAAGAGCGTCAGGCTGGCCGGGCCCTCGCGGCCACCGCTTTCCGCACCACGGTCCCCTGCGTCCGGGCCTGCGTGAGGGCTTCGGGGCGCCTCAACAGACACGCTCTTTGGGGACCCCCGAGCCTGGGCTCCCCCGACTCTGTCCCGGTGCCCAGCTGCCCAAGGGAATGGAGACACAGCCGGTCCCCGACGTCCAGTCTGCAGCGGGCCGCAGTCTCTGCCTCGGGCAATCGAGCCAGCGACGTTGTCCGCGCGTGGGACTCGCCCGGGGGCCGGGACTCCAGCCGCGGCCAGACACCTCGGGACGGGCCTTGGCTGCGCGGGGCTAGCTTGAGGGAGAGGGCGACCCTGACACCGGCCCCAGCGAGTCGCAGGCGCGCCGGAGGGGGTCGAAGCGAAAGGCTGAGTTGTGCGTGCGGGACCTGCACCAGTTCCGCGCTCCGACAGCATCCCGGGCCGCAGCAGGACCCACAGAAACCCGCAAGCCTGCGCCTCCGGGGCACCACGGGCCACTCGGGCCGTGGTCTGCTCACCGCAGCGCGCGGGGCGCGAACGGACCCCCGGACGCTGCCCCGTACATTCCTCCGGACGCTTCAAAGAGCCCCGATCCCTAGCGCCGAGGCCTCCCTTCCTCCGCCCAGGCCGCCCCCTCTTTTGGCGCCCTCCTGGGACGGGCCTGGGTCCCAGCGGGAGGGCGACCTCCCGGGGGGGGGTGGTCTCTTCTCTCCAGCCCCCGCAGCGGCTCTCCGTGAACCGTCCGCGCCACCTGCCGGCCGCACGCCGGAGTGCGCGGCCCCGGAGGAAGGGCGAGCGGACAAAGACTGCTACCGACGACCCGGCGGAGAGGCGGCACCTGTCGGTGGGCTGGCTCTCCATCCCCGGCCGGGGTCCCGCGCACGCACGGCGACCCAGGGGCCCCAGTGGCTCCGTCGCGCCTCCCGCCAGCAGCGTGGCGAAAGCCGAAATCGGAAAGAGCAATCGAGGAGAAACGCGAGGAGTCTACACCAGAGGGGTTGCGGGCGTTGCTGCTCTTCCCGAAAATGGAATCCTAGATGGCGCGGGAGGGGTGCCGGGCGCTGCGGAGAGAGCAGCCCGCAGGTCGCTGGCCGCAGGGTCAGGTCACTGCCTCCGCAGCGGACACTGCGCTGCACCGGCTTCTCGGGCGGACTCCGACCGGGCCGGGGACGCGGACAACTTTTGGCTTTGCGCGGGGCGAGCGCCGGGCGACGGCGAGGAGACGACTGCGTGCGCGGCGTCTCTGAGGCAGAACTACGGGGCTGTCGCTGTCCCGGGAAGGGGACCTGAGTTATTGCAGGAAAGGGGGCGAGAGCGGTGCACATGGGGCATACACCTGTGCGCGCTCGCGTGTGTACATTATTTAAAATAACCCAATGTATTTCTAGATTCTTTCATGTGTCTTTCTGAGTTGTGCAGGCAAAGGAAATGAATACAGGTCCTTGTCATTGGCAGACAAATTCAAAAGGGAAAAGAGCAATTCGCATTCTAACAATAGGACTGGTTGCCTCGGTGCAGGAGCTTCAGGGATGCATGTATCCGTGGGTGAAATGGAAACTGCCTGCCGTTAAAAACGGCAAAACATCTAAAACATGTACCATCCCCCCCCCCACCCCCCCAGGAGATGCACACTGATTATTAAACCAAGTCTTTGCAGTCACAGCCGCCTGAAAGCAAAGGCATCATTTGCTAGGGTACATTCACTGATTTCCTCTTTTTTCTTCCTATTTTTCATCTCAGACCCCAAAGCAGCCCAATAAACAGGAGCACTACCATGCAAGAAATGCGAACAACAACAACAACAAAAAAAACTGAACTGAACTATAAGCTCCTCTGTGAAACACTGGGCTGCAGATTAGAAATGAACTGTTGAAAATTCATGTGTGCATTAGGACACAGAGAAAAAGCGTTCCAACAGATACAGTTCCCTCTAAAAATCGGGCAAAAATGAGGGGCAGGTGTTTGAGGCTGCTTGGGGCAGCTGCATTCCATACTGGAATGCCTGAGCTCCAGTCCTGGCTCTGCTTCTGATTCCAGCTTCCTGCTAATGTGCACCATGGCAGGCAGCAGGTGAGGACTGAAGTCCTTGGTCCCTGACAACCTCCTGGAAGGCTTAGATTGAGTTGGGGTCTCCTGACTTTGTTCTGGCCCAGTTCTGGGTGTTGCCAGCATTTGGGGAGTAAACCAGAATGGAAGATCTCTGGCTGCCTCTGTTTCTCTTTCTTTCAAATAAATAAACAAATTTTCAAAATGAATTACGGCAATAATGAAAAAGTAATAGTAGCCCTTGTCCACTATATATGTATAATCTCCCCACCTCTCCCTACCCTTCACAGAGACACATTGTTGGAAAACATTCTGGGATTCACAAATATTTCAGTGTTTATAAATCAGTGGAGTCAAAGGCATATACTAGAAAACCTTACTTTGAAAACTACCTAAAATCACTCACTTTTAAAGTAAAATAACTTGTCTTTTTTGAGTTAAGCAAGTGTTCCAATACAGAAAGATTTCAAGGGTACTTTGAATCCACCAGGACACATGTCAAAATATATCCATTTATAAGCCTAATGAAAATAGTAATTAAATGATTTGAAAACTTTGATATACTTTTCCTTTTTGTACTGTGCCTATCACAAAGATTTGAGTACAGAGTACAAGTACATTGAAAACGCTAACTTGAATTAAGGTTGAATTTCAAAGGTATTTCTCATCTGTGAAAGGCATTTTTAAATAGCATCAAGCATCCCAGGGTTTCTGCCTCTAAGAAGAGGACCAGTTTCACCAAAGTAATGAGGCACGGTCCCTTGGCCTGTGGATGAGGAAAATGTGTGGAGGGCAAGAAGGAGAAGGTGGATCCGTTTCGCTGCTTCTAAGTGCTGTGGCAGATTTCCTAGCTAGCTTAGCCAGACTTCCATGGATGTCAGTCTTACAGCAACAAATGGAGTATGCCTACTGTGTGCCAATGAATCCCTGTCATTTTGACAGCCAGGGTTTTTAGATCAGACATCTCTGCTTTAAAATTCCAGCTGACCTTGTACGAACTGTGTGTCTTTGAGTAGGTTATTTAACGTCTCTGAGATATGATTTCTCGTTGGTAAATTATAGATAGTTACCATATATGGTTCTTCTAAACATTGAATGAGTTTTATAGCGTATGTCGTCTCTGGCATACATGGTAGACATCTATTGTTACTCTCAAATGACATTGCATTAATAACTGCTAATAGTATACCTGAGAAATAACTTATTCAGCTTGACCCTTGCCTTCTGCAAGGAAACCAAGCACTATGAGTTACGTTTCATGCTCCATGAGCAGAGAATGCTTTATTTTACCAACACTCAGACTAGGGGAAGAAATAAATTCTAAATTCTTCCATTCTTACTGCAATTTACATCTAACTCATATTCCTAGATGCTGTAACTGGATTTGAATCTAGGGGTTGTACTAATCATAGGTTCAAAAATAGGTAAGTGAAACTCGAATATAATAGTTTGGAAAATAATTAAAACAACATGTGAAGAATCAAAAATCCCACAACCAGACGATGAAGGTACTAGTAACCAAAATTCTACTGAATGGAATCTCCAGCTTTGTCACCAGCTCTGATTTTAAATATAATAATCTGAAATAACATTTGGTGGGCTTCCTGAAGCCCCCAGGAAACCCAATTAGAGATGTTATCCTTTGATGTGAAAGCTTTGATGCTGTTTCCTATGCAAATAAGAAGCAGGGCTTCCATTAGCCATTTACACCTGAGTGGGAATGAGGGCCACACAGCTCAGGACTTGCTGGATCAGGAGGTGAGAAAGCCAGCAACAGCAAGAGTCCAAGCAACCAGTCATCTGGTTGGTGTCTTGAGGCAGGCAAGATTCTTCAGAACCTTTGATGCTCTCCCTGAATTTTACCCAGTTCTAACAAATGTTCCTCAATGCCCACTACGTACCAAGCATCACATGTCCAAGATGTCAAAGCTTTCTTCTCAGCCCTCATTGTGTGTGACATCTGTGGCGTGAGGATCTGGAAGCCCAGCAGAAACCCTTCGGAATCTGTGTTCTCCTGGAGCCGGAGAGGGAAGTGGAGAGAGAGAGATGATGCATGAAACCTGCTCAGTTCTGTCAGGCACCAACTCCAGAACCCTCTGCCTAACGTTGTGCAGAGACGAGTCTCACTGGAGGAGACTTCATGGGACAGTCGGTGCGACTGTTTTTGACATCATGGGGCACACGAGTTAAACAGCAGGACTATTTATTTTTTCAGTCATGAAAGCCATGCCCCAAAAGTTGTGTGAAATACTTTTTATTTTATTTTTTTTTTAGATTCATTTTATATAATTGAAAGAGTTACAGAGAGAGGCAGGAGCAGAGAGAGAGAGAGAGGAGATCTTCCATCTGCTGATTTTTTCCCAAAATGGCCTCAATGGCTGGCATTGGGTGGATCCCAAGCCAGGAGCCAGCAGCCTCTTCTGGGTCTCCCATGTGGGTGCAGAGGCCCAAGGACTTGGACATCCCCTGCTGCTTTTCCTGGCACATCAGGCAGCTGGGTTGGAAGTGTAGCAGCCAGGACTTGAACCCATACCCATATGGAATGCCTGTGTTACTGCAGGCCAGGGCTTTAACACGCCGCACCCCAGGACCAGCCCCATGAAATGCCTTTTTACTTAGAATATTTCCATACAACACCTCTGAAATTGGGTCTCTTATCCTAACTCAAAATGCCAACAAAAAGCTGCAAGTCACAGCTGCTAAATATTTTAGCTATTAATACTTTAATATTTAGATGTTATGTAGATGTATGGTTTTTTTAAAAGAGCTTTTGGAGTTATAGTCATTCTAAGAAAAACGAATGGTAATATATATGTGAAGAACATAAGGATGCACAATATTTTTTAGCCACTTTAAAGAGAAATAATTATCTGTGCAGAACACCAATTTATGGAAGTATTGCAAAAGCTCTCTCCCTCACCTTTTGCTCTGAAACACAACATATAGTTGCAATGAAATTTTGTTAGTAAGAAACTAATATGACCATGAACATAATTTATGTTTTACTACATAATGGAATGTAAATTTGGCAACCAAAATTTTCCTTCCACATCGTAGTCTAAAGCATTTAGAAAAAGCGTTTATGTCCAAAACATTTATATTGCAGATTAAGAAAATCTCTGAATGTTCTAAAGACATCTTTAATGAAAGATAATGTATTTCTTTATGTACAATATAAATCGTTTAAATGCTTGTTTAGATAGTGGAATTTTTTAAGTGTACTTATAGAGAAAAAGTTATATTTGAAATTCTATCTTATTTCTTTAACATCTCATTTATGCCAGTTAGTCAGTAAGAAGAGTCTCTTGCCTGCCAAACCTTATACCTTTTGACCATTTATTCAAAAAGACTAAGGAAGATTCTCAGTTAAAATTCCAAGAAACTTAGTATGGGCTTCTTCCCAAATGATGCACTCATTGGATTCCACAATGAATTAATGAAACCTTATTAGAATCAGCTGAACATACATAAACTTCAAAGAGAAGAATATAAAAACAAAACTCATAAACATAATTTGACTAGAGCCTGCACTATTCTGAGACTTTCTGGACATAGAATGTTTAATAACAAAGAAGACGTCATTTAAAATAGTGTTAACTCAGCCATCTATGGACACACATGTGTCATAAAACTGTAAAATGTGCTAAGTGGCCCTCTGGCTTAGTCGTATGTGGAATCAGTTTCTCCTAGACTTTGACCATATCTGCACAAATAGATGGCTTAATTCAGGCCAACAATGAGTTATTTGAAGTAGGGAGGTAAAAAGAAATTCAGTTAGTAATGGGTCATTTGACTCAAACTGACATTTAAAGTATATCAATCCAACCACTTGTGTTTTTTTTTTTTTTTTTTTTATCATGTTCAACCTAGTGTGTCTGCAACTCAGGTTCTCATTTTACTGGACAATGAAGAAGATAAAAATTCAGAATTAGAATATGGTATTTCCCTGACATGTATGATTTAAATTTGTGGCACTGTGTTAGAAGAACACCACAAATATCTCCAGCCTAGTTGAAAGCCTAGTTGTCCCAGTTTGAGAGAGATCTTTCTCCTTTGGAATATACTTGTACATTATTAATATTACAGGATTTATCTCTTGAGATTTAACGCTTCCCTTTGACATTCAAGATTAGCAAGTGGAATAATATTTCTGTAGCCACAGGTTCAGTTTCTATCACCTTTATCGTCTGCAGCCCTGAATTAGAACAGATTTGAATCCAAACATGCACAGGTGATTATGAGAGGGATTCCAACATACATTAACTTTAAGAGGAAGGTCTCATCACCGCAAACACAACCTGTCTATTTATATTACATTAGACACCTATCAGAGGTAATTGAACATCAGCAGGAAATTAATCAAGTCTGTTCCATTAAATGGTCAGTTTACTGCAGCTCAGTGAAGCTGGGCCCCATTTCCTCTGTGTCTCTCATTATGTTCTCATCTGAAACTGTTATAGTTTTCACTCCAATTGTTGCAATTTAAAATACTTTGATGAATGCCCAGTTGTGTGGGTACTGCTAAGCAGGCCACACTGGTGAACTAAATTTGCAATGCAGAACACATTGCAAAAGCAGAAACCACAGCAGACTGCAGAGGTAAAGAGGAGGTTTAGGCTGTTAGAGTCTCCCCATTCAGAGCTTTCTTTAGTAATTGGCCTTTTGCATCATTTTACAACATGTGTTGATGTGTTATAGATATCTATGTGTATATAAACTGGGGTATTTGCTTTAAAACTCTGACTTAGACGAAAAATAAGATGAGACAGGCTTAAAGTCCCTCTGTGAAGTGCTTCGCAGGGTTAACAGTCACTGTGGGTTAGCTGTAAGTCGGGAAAGGACTGTGATGTAGAACCTTCCCCTGCCGTATTCTGATTTCATCTGCTCAGGTCTTTTTTTCTTTTTTCTTGTCCACCTACACACAGCTGTCCATCTCCCTATAACCTTTTTGCTGTCAGTCAAGTGACAGGCTGGGAGGGAGGCTTTGTGTGCCAAGGCCTCCTGAGGCCCAGCACTACATTTAGATGGAAAAAAGGGTGGGTGGCAGAACACAAGAGATTCTTGGAAAGCTGGGGGCGAGAGACTATGGGTGGGAGGGTTTTGGTGCACAGCTCCTTAGGAAACTGCTTTCCCAAACAAACCAAAAATGCAAACGCATATACCAAGCCCACACATCTGCAGCCCAGCACCAATGTACTGTCAAATCACCCTGGGAAGGCAAGCATTCCAAGACTTGTTGAGGCAAAGAATAAAGTAGCCTTGCTGTACTTTAACAGAATAGTCCTAGTTTCTCTCCTAGTGTGAGGAATCAGATGTTTCTAGCTTTCCCTTTCTCGGATTGACTGATTCTTAGCTGACATGTAAGTACTAACGTCTCTTCCTACTCGTAAAATGACTTGGGAACATTTGTTGTTGCTAAATGGAGAGAAGCCCGAGGAACATTCTTATGGCTTGGTACAGATTTCATCTTGTGTAATTTAATGTCTTAATATTGGAAGGAAGTGGTATCCTATAACATGAAGCCACACTACTGGGGCATTTCTATTTTTACAGTAGATTACTTTCCTGAAAAGTCAAAGGGTTCATTAGCACAAATTAGATTCTAACCTCTAGAAAAAAAAGCTTGAATTGAGATGTAGGCCTTATTTTAATTACTTTGTTTTTATTTGATGCCATTTGCATTCTGATCATCTAGAGTCTCTTAAATTTTACTTGGCATTCTTAACAGCTAACATTACGGAATCTTTAAACAAAATGTTCCAGGTTTACACTAAAAATCACCAGGAGCCCTGGTATTCTCTAAAAATAAACGGATGAACTTTGACGTTGTCCCTGGAGGTGAAATGTATTTGCCTCTGCTTCAGTTAAGGTACATGTCACCCAAAATATTTAGCACATTATAACATGATAAGGTATTGCAACTTATTTTTTACATGAGCTGTGCTCAAATTTTACTTGACTGTGTTTTTATTCCTGTTTTTGTTTTATTAGAGATAAGGAGGTATAAAAATCAAAGCTAGAAATGACATAAATTTAATATTATGGTTTGTCTTCCTGTGTAAACACACCACTTTGCTGCGTATCTAGGAGTACTATTAACAATTGGGTTTCTCATCTAGCCAGGCAAAAGGCAAGCAGCAGTTGTTTAGGAGCAAGAGTGTAACCAGTAAACCTGAGCAAATAACTTTATAACCTTGGAGCTTACTCGAGATGTTAACACAGATGCTTGGCAAATCCATGGGGAATGTTTGGCAAACCTTTGATTCACCAGAGCCTTACGCTTACTCAGTGTAAAGCGAATAATTACAAGAAAATAATTTTGTGATTCTTTTTATCTGAACACAGTTAATCTTCAAAAACAGTGCTCCTTTTGATACTTAGCATAAAAATAGGAAAAAAAAGGTCTAAGAAATGTAAAGAATTGGGGGAAATCAAGTATTTATATATGCAAGATGAAAGAGTTACAAAGATGTTTAATCTTTAATTTTTAAAATTAAAACCATATTATTGAGTGCTCTCAGTTTACACAGATGCTTCTCCAAGGATAATTTACCTATTTATAATTCTGTAATATGTTTGTCACTTCATGTTCTGATAAAACACACATGCATAATTTAAATCTAATATCAGAGTTCAACTTTTTTTTGACAGTTGGTTAATTTTCAAAATGATGATATTGGTGTGAACAAATGAAGAAGTACTCAGAATTAATATTTAAAAACTCTTGAAACCCCCAGTAAATTACTCTTGGTTACAGAAAGACATAAGCTTCTGGTAAATTGTCTTCTTAGTAAGATAATGCCAAGAATAATATTGGTCCTTAGAATTCAATCTGAGTTGGTTTGGTGTATTTCAATGCAAAGTGTACCTGGAGATTATCTGTACAAATATCACACCTGTGTGCACACACAGGCACAAACTCACACAAACCGTGAAACACTGTTTGTAAGTCACCGAGGCTCATGATTTCCAGATAATATGCTTTCTAAGTAATACTTCTTGCCTTCCAACTAAGAACAAAACCATGCAAATGGAGGAGGGGAAAAGCTGGCTAAAGAAAAATAAACAAAAATGAGCACCTACGCAAGACTGCATCTTTAAACCTCCACACAAGCTATTGATTTTCTGTTTTTATGTCCATGTTATTGAATTTCTCTTTAGTTATTTTTTAGGGGAAACATACATCTTTCCATGTGTGTTCAGTGTCTTTAATCTGGGAAATAATCATAAAAAACAAATTTCACAAGGAGTCACACTGTGTGTGGAGGAGTGTTTATCTTTTTATGTACTCCTAAATGATCCAGGTAGAACCATCCCATGAAATAAAATAGAACTAGCTGATGGCGAAAATTTTCCCAAATCTTTGGAAACATTGCTTCTTTTCTGTGATCACATAAGATCGGCAATGATTTTTCTTATGGGGCCCAGTCATTATAGCCATTTGGGGAATAAGTGTAAAGGTTCACGCAGTTACTAGCTTGCTGCCACACCAAAAGAATGGCCTTGTGCTGTGCCATATTGGACAAATGTGCCCACTTCTGTAAACAGAATATCTCATTAGGTTTCCCATCCTCTCTGTAGTCAATTCTTGATTTCAAGGGCTTGAAGATGATCCCAGAAGCCACCAACATTTGCTTCTTCTTCTAGCTGATTACTTGTTCCCAACAAAGACAGGAAAGAAATAAAACCCAAACCAAACACAAGTAGCTTTGATTATTGGCAACTGTGCTTAAAAATTTGATGGTTTGAAAGACTCAGGTTGATAATTAGAAGGGAGTTTGGAGAAACCAGTATTTTACAATTTTTACACTTGTTCTCATTTTTTTCCAGTACTCACAGATAGTTTAGAATTGGCCGACCTTTTCTCTATGTTGCAGCACTGTGGATTAATATACAAATTTATCCTTGGGGCTTTTGAGCATTGGTAACCTTGATGGCTCATGATACACGTTTTGTGACTTTATTGAGACTCAAACTCGAATTCTCTGAGGCTAAACGAGAGGAGTTATTGAAGGGCCCTCATTGCCCACTGAGATCCAACCTCAGCTCAGTCCACATGTACCTAGCTTGTCATCTCACACACAGTAATTCTCTTTACAACTGTCACATTCTATGATTTAATATCACCTAAAGATGATTTGAAAGAAATTTGTAAGTGCTTTTCCATCAAAGAGTACTGTACCTATCTGTCATTAGTCCTTAAATTTTTGTCATAAATTGGCAATCTGTAATTGTAGATATTTGGGTACAAAATGATCTTATGACTTTTGAATACAATGTGGAATAATTAAACCAAACTAATTATCAAATCTATCACCTTGAACACTTATAATGTTTTTGGGGGTAGGAACTTTTGAAATTTACGCCCTTAGCAATTATGAAATACACAATACACTGTTAGTAACTATTTTCATCATGCTGTTCAATCAATTTAAAGAAAAGCCAAAATTTATTTATCTTATTTTATTGAGATTGTGTACCTTCTGAACACAATCTCCCTACTCCCTCAGCCGTATAGTCTCTACTTTCTGTTTCTATGAGTTCAATTGTGTTAAATTTCACATGTAAGTCAGATCACATGGTCTTTTTTTTCACTTCATCATTGTAGATATCTGTGGGGTATAATAATGTCCTCCAATTCCATCCATTTGCCACAAATGAGAGTTTCCTTCTTTTGTAAGGCTGAATGTGTATGTAGATGGTATTTCCCATCCATTCATCTCCTGACAGACACTTAGGTAGATTTCATAACTTACTACCATGAATAGTACTACAACGAATATGGGAGTGTAGACATCCCCTTGACAAATGGATCTGAAGTCATTTGGGTAAATACCCAGAAGTAAGATTGCTGGATCATATGATAATTTCACTTGTTTTTTTTTTTTTTTTTTTTTTTTTGGAACCTCCATACAGTTTTCTATAATGGATGCACTAATTTACATTCTCACCAAAGTAGTACAAGAGTTCCTTTTTCTTCACATTGTCATAAGTCTTAAAAGCTGAAACAGATGCACTGTACTGTATCAGAAATCATCTTCTTCCCATTGCTTTCTCTTGGGGAGATGAATCTTTTTATATTTAGATGCTTTGTATGTCAGATTTAACTACTGCAGTGTGTGTGTGTATGTGTGTGTGTGAATACAAACTGAGTCTTTGCTTGACTTTCACAAAGTGCGAGCTACAAGCTGAAATATTTATTGAAACATACCTATATCTGAGATTCGTATTGAAATATAGCTACAATTGCTGTCTCCCATAGATGATATCTTAATGGAAAGTATGCTGTCTTTATAGCATCACAAAGTAGAGCACGGAAATCGAATAGTTCAGCTCAGGATTCTACAGAAATACATTGAACAATAAAAGGAACATCCTGTTGAAAACCATGGGCCCTGGATTCTGGATTGTTTGATGTTGGCTAAGCAGTTGCATCTCTTTAAGCCTTAGTTTTCAATCTAGATCATCTTGATGGGTTCCTTTCAATTCTAAAAAAACATAATCCTACTGCTAGCAATTTCTACATATTTCCCCCCGGGGAAGAATAAAGGTTCATACTCAGTCACTTCAAAGTAATTACCTACTATTCACAAACAAAGTAAAAATTATGCCAGTCATATGCCACTTGAATGTAAATCTCTTATTTTCTGTAAAACTTCTTTAAGGAGAACAGTTAAATCCTGTTTTGCATTTTATATAAAAGATCTGCTTTCGAAAATTACTTGTTTAAAAATCCAAACCTATTAAAGAAGTATATAAAATGCCCTGTATATTTAACTTTTGTTATAATGCTAACCTTTATTGTGTTTATGAATGCAGACTTATGAATTCATAACTCTCACAGTTAGAGGGTCTTCATAAATAAAACAACCCACTTGGATCTGCATGTTTCAAATGGCAAGGCAACAAGCAAACCAACAGATGGATGCATTTTTAATTAGTCAACGCACTGCTATCTTTTGGTTAGAAAATTTTCTTGCAACTTGTAACAAAATCTGTCATTGGGTGGAAAAATAATGCCAGAATCACTAGTTTCTTAAAAGAATTATATATTTCAATACTTTGATAACCTATTCAGATTTTGTATAGTGATAAATTAAACTAAATTATTGCTGGAAAAACAAATCAAACAAAATAATTTAAGGTTATTGTAAATCTGAGACATGCATAAAATTAACATCAGTATCTAGTTTCTTTTATGTTTACCAATTTTCACTGAGTTAAGGAAGCTGGTACAATCCAATTCAATTCAAGGCTGTTATTGCAGAATTGTAAGGAAAGACTCCACAATATTATGCTTCATTTTTTAATTTGCATTATACTGACAAAATAACTTTGAAAAAAAGGTGTTCTTTGTTTTGGAAAAATTGCTATAAAAGTGAGAAGATAACATTTATCAAAAGAAGCCAGATGCAAAACGGTGAAAGGTTTTCAGAAATTATATTAGGTGGTTCTCTATTTCAAATGCCTGCCTTTTTCAAAAGAAGAAAAAAAAAAGAACAGTCTATCAGATTATCTCTTCATATGCAAGGAGTAAAGGGAATGGAGAAATCAAGTAATTATTTCAATAATTCAGGCACTTAAAACTTTCCTCTGAAATATCCAAATGATTGATATGATAATTTTGACTGAATTAGTCAAATTACTCTTTCACAGTTTGCCTTCTCGTTACATGAGTAGACACAATCTAAGTGTGGATATAACATTTATAAATGCAGAGCACTAAACTCATAGCCTACAGTACCTTTCAAGATTCATCCAATTATATATAATCACTTACCTTTTGGCAACAGAGGTAGCAACAATTTATCATCCTCTTCCTCAAAAGCACCTATTTAGAATTTTTCCTCTGAGACTCTGAAACTTTGCTGTACAAGATTTCAATGTGCGATCTTAGACCATTACATTCAAACACATATTACCAATTACTATGCATGAAATATAAGTAACAATATAAATATTGGGTGAAGAATTGATGGATAATGATTTTCACAACATTTTATTTGTCCCTTTAATAAAATGTGTTGTTGTCAAAATATTATATGCTTTGTGAGAAACTGCCAAAAATACACAGGGAAAGAAATCAGTTATAAATTGAAAACTCAATAGACTGTAATAGCAAATCTGATGAGAATTTGTAGAAACTCTACATTTTATACAATGGCATTTTTACATTTTAATTAATTAGAGGCACAGAATAGAAGGGAGAAAAACATCTAAACAAAGCCATCAAATGATTAGCCCAGGTGTAGAACCCCCAAAATTTTCTGAAATCTAGTTTCATTTCTTGATGAAAATTGTGTATGTAAAACTGAATGTGTCTTTTTCTTTCAGAAAACAAATGAGAAACTGATTTCTTGGTTATCTCGGGAAAATTGTTAACATTTGTTAATTTTTTTAATAACAAAAGAGAAAAGACAGAGCCATGTATAACTTTATTTTCTCTTTTTTCATTAAGTTGAAGAGTTGTACTTTCAAAATAGGAAGGGAAAGGCAGGAATGAAGATTGAAAACTCAAGTAGTTGACAATCAATCCCTGAGTGTGATACCAGCTACAATGACCAGCAAAGCAGCACAGTTTCTCTAGACTGGGAGAAAAAAGAAAAGAAGATAGCAACCTTAACTGACTATAAATCTCTATGGACAGTCCAACTGTTTCCCAAGAAAATAAAATAATTTACAGGTGCAATTGTATAATCATGATTGATACTGTACCCTGAGAATAAAAGGGATATGAAAAAGTCAGCAAGTGACAAATAGCATCTCATTATTTGAAAAGGGAGAAGATTGGACTACAGAAACAATCAATCATTAAATGAAGAATGATCTCTGGCAAAATGTCCTAATAATCTTAAAAGATTATTAGACATCTGAGGAACAAGGAGACAAAAGAGGTGATTTTTAGTTGCTTCACCTAATTCAATGTATGGGAAATTTCTAACCCACAGTAGGCACTCAGAAGAGTGTTGTTTACTTTGTTCTTCTTTTGTAGAATAATTAGGTCAGATAACACTATAGTGTATCTTGTTTTTAGAAAGACAATTGATAGAATCTCTGGTATCTTAATGGCTAAATGGCTTTGTCTAGTTCAACATATCTTTCAGTAATTAAGATGACATCAAGAGTATATTTATCATTTTTTAAAAAGATTTACTTATTTATTTGAAAGGAAGAATGATGGGGGTAGAGAGACAGGGAGAGACAGAGAGAAATATTTCAACTGCCCACATTTACCTTCATTCTCCAAATTCCCAAAATAGCCTGGGCTGGCCCAGCTTGCGGCCAAGATACGCTTCCTTCCCAGGCGCATTAACAAGAAGCTAGATCAGTAGCAGAATAGCCAGGACCTGTCCTCTGATATGGAACGCAGGTGTTCCAAGCTGTGGATTAACCCACTGCAATCCAACACCCATCATATCATATCTTTGGTATGCAGCTGGGAAGAACCAGACTTAGACTAGAAGAGTGAAATTAAGCCTCAACGCGACATTTTACTGAGATAAGCACAAAGTCCTGTATTTATATTTTAAAGGATTAATTATAAATATACAAGATAAGGAAGCTGTGACTTTATAGCCATTTATGTTAAATGAGATTAGTTAAGTTTAGTAGATGTGACGATCAATATATTAACAGTAAGGCAGAGGAGATGAAAACCCCCCAACTCCATGTCTGGATGAAGAGGCAGAAGAGCCTTACTCGCTTCTGCCTAGTGTGTGACACTGCATCTGGAACTGGGCGTTCACTTCCGGAGTCCACGTTTTTACAGAGACGTTGACAAATGACGGAAATGTGGGGGAGGCCATAAGGACGGTTGAGCCTGAAGGCCATGTCTTATGAGAGATTGTTGAGAAGAGTGGGTAAAGTTTAACAAAGAGAAGCTCAGCCTAGCAGAGCCTGACAGCATTCCTCAAGCAAATGAAGAGCTGTCATGTGGAAAAGCAGCGCCCTTCCTCTATTTTGTTCTGAAGGCAAAACTGAGATCAGTGGGGAGATTTACATGGAAGCATAAATCTTGCCAGTGCAGAAAAACTTCCTTAGAATTTGAGTCATTCTCTATCTGCTCTTGTGTTAAGTAGTTCCCCTGTTACCCAGACAAGACCTGGTTAACCATCTATCAGCGCTGCTGTACCAGAGAATTCCTGTGTTGATAGGAAAATCGAATTCCTTAACCTCCGAATGTTGTATAAAATGATAGCTAAAACAAGCAAATTGCTAGGCAATCCAGAAAGGATTAGATGTGGAGGTTCTGCATGGGATGACAGCTATTCAAAGTGTCTATAATTATCAAGAAGGCAGTGCTGATTAGAGGAGGGATTTGGAAGAGGAATCCATTATCCATGACAGTGCTGCCTGCAAAAACGTGATGTGGGACATACATGTAAGCCACATATGTAATTTTAAATCTTTCGGTAGCCATATTTAAAAAGCAAAAAGAACTAGGTGAAATTAACTTTAACAATATACTTCATTTAATCTCATATATCTGAAATACTGCCATTTTAACATAGACTCAAAATTAATGAATTAATTAGAATATTTTTGGAACTTTTTATTTTTAATTTGAGAAGCAGAGAAAAAGAGTATGTTCAAATCCACTGGTTTCCTCCCCAGATGTCTTTAATGACTGGGGCTGGTCAGGCTGAATCCAAGAACCAGAATCAAAACCCAGGTCTCCTATATGATGGCAGCAGCCCAGTCACTTGAGTCATCATGGATACTGCCTAGGACCTGTTTTGGCAGGAAGCTTGTGTCAGGAGCTAGAGGTTGACATTAAACCCAGGCACGCCTATGTGGGGTATGCACATCTTAACTGCCAGACCAAACTCCTGCTCTCTGTTCTTTTTTTCTATAAAGTCCTTAAAGACCTTTGTGCAGATTACATTTACAGCCCATCTTAATTCAGAGGAATCTGATTTTCAGGGCTCCGGTTACCAGCTACATGTGGTAAGTGGATACCATCCAAAACAATTCTGACTATAACCTGTGGTCCTCAAACACGGCTAGTTAAAGTAAAAAGGGTTATTAGCAAAAATCAAGGCTGAACAGTACAGGTTACCAAGAAATTCCAAAGACACAGCCAAAATAAAGAGGGTAACACTGTGGAATGTTTTCATTCTGGCAGCCACAAGAGTGATAAGAGCCAGGAATACAGGTGGAGTTTGACCAAACACCGCAGAGAATCCAATGGAGGCTGAACTGCACCTGCCCCACTCCTGGTTGCTCTGGCAACCAGACTCCCTCCCCATGCTAATGACATTATAATGAGAACATCCATATGCAAATGAATTAAACAGTAATTACAGGCAGATCCTTACTTGTTCTACCAGCTCCACTTGAGAGGGTGGTGGTAGAAAAGCGAGTTGGGGAGAGTTTGATACTTCACAGAGTATATACAAGAGCAAAGAATTTGAGTTACAAAATGAAATGGTTATCTGGAGCCTCTACGACAAGCAATAAAAGTCCTGTAGTTATATTCTCCTTGTTCTCAGTTTGGCTTTCCTGCTCTTATCCTCACTTAGAAGAAAAGAAATCACTGGGGAAGGAACACAAAGAACAGGAAGACATCAGGAACTCTGCAGGAAAGGTGCAGGATTGGGAAGAAGTGTGGAGCCCTCCTCCCACCTCATTTCAAAATAAATTACTTGTGAATTGCTCTACCTCTCAACCTATCCGTGGGGAGCCACAGGGAAGAACTTTGAAACTCTGGGAAAAGATAGAAAGGAGAAAGAAAGCCTGTCCTTTATTCTTGTTCTGGTTTGCTCTTAATTGCTTTTTGCAGTTTTCCCCAAGTAGATCAGAGCCACATTTGTAATTAACAGTGAACAAGTTGAATACTGAACTTCAGAAGCTTGATCACCTAACAACATGGAGCACTTAGCTGTTGTGGAAATAGCACGAAAACTGAGGTTTTGCATCTTTAAGGATTTTTAAGTTTCCAGAATGTTGCTGTCTCTTAAAAAAAAAATATATATATATATATATATATATATATATATATATATGGGACCAGTGTCGTGATGCAGTAGGTTAATCTTCCACCTGTGGTGCCAGCATCCCATATGGGCGCCGAATCTAATCCTGGCTGCTCCTCCTCCAATCAAGCTCTCTGCTGTGGCCTGGGAAGGCAGTGGAAGATGGTCCAAGTACTTGGGCACCTGCACCCACGTGGGAGACCCAGAAGAATCTCCTGGCTCCTGGCTTTGGATCAGCACAGCTCTGGCCATTGCGGCCATTTGAGGAGTGAACCAATGGAAGGACGACTTTTCTCTCTGTCTCTCCCTCTCACTGTCTGTAACTCTACCTCTCAAATAAAATCTTTAAAAATTATATATATATACATTAAAATATATTAACATATATAAAATATGACTAATGGTACATTCAGAATGTTTTCAGAACATACAAAAAGTTGTGTTGTAGGTTACATAGCTTTGGCTAACAAACCAATAGACACTGTAACTTTTTTAAAAAGATTTTATTTATTATTTGTTTGAGAAGTAAAGTTACAGAAATTGAGAGGGAGAGACAGAGAGAAAGGTCTTCCATCGCTGGTTCACTTCCCAAATGGCTGCAATGGCTAGAGCTGAGCTGATCGGGAGCCAGGAACTAGGATCTTTTTCTAGGTCTCCCACACAGGTGCAGGGGCCCAAGGACTTGAGCCATCCTCTACTGCTTTTCCCAGGCCTTAGCAGAGATGTGGATCAGAAGAGGAGCAGCCTGGACTAGAAGCAGTGCCTATAGGGGATGCTGGCAGAGGATTAACCCACTGTGCCACAGCGCCAGCCCCAACCATAATATTTTTAACACTATCTATCAGTTTATGGCTAGCAAGTGTGAGTTTATAAAAGAAATGTTATATTTCTCTTTTCTTTTGGAATAATGGACTAATATCCTAGAGCTTGCTATATATCAGGGACAGTTCCACGTTACACAATAATTCCTGGAAGCAAGCATTTTTGTTAGCCGATTTTACAGATGGGAAAATAATTTGTCCAAGTTAATAAGTAGCAGAGCCAAGAAACAAACACAGTTCGCTGGTTTCGATAATTTTCAAACATGTGCTGAGGCTAGACCCTTCAAAAATAGAAGCTAATCTTTGTGAATGATTAACTGATCAACTGCTTCACCAAGTAGTAGAAGTGCCAATATGTAAAATGAATTAATTTGGTGATAGAGGTAGAACAAAAATAGGGTAGTGAGTAGGCTAGTTTGTCTAGAATGGAAGGTTTGCATGTGGCAAAAAGGGAAGGTGTTACTCAGGGCTCAACTATCAAGAAATCCCCAGACGAGTTCCACAAAAATGCCACTGAAAATTTTTAATGTATAAAAAACAGTATTTGAGGAAATCTAATTTGCCAGTGGAGTCTAAGTTTGGGAGAGAAAAGAGACTTCTGTTACCGAGATCAGTCAAGCTATAATCTACAGGTAATAACCGCAGAAATAGGTATGAAGAAAATCATCAATGTTTTCAAGAAAGAAACCCAAGTGAAATTCTGGATATTGAATATAGTGGGAGAGATGAAGAAAATAGGAAGAAAAACGATAACATCTCTGGATTACATCTGAGCCTTGCTGCCAATATGACCAGGTGCTGGAAATGGGGAAATTTCAGTGACAATTGGTGGAGACCAGACGTTCAGCCTGGACACTGCTGACATATTGGCCCAGGCAATTCTTAACTGGGCGCTGTCGGGTGCTTTCCAGCTGCCCTGGTCTCTACCCTGGAGGTGCTGAGAGCACCCCCTCCCAGGATGATACGTGATGCCTCTGACAGGGCTTCAGGGACGGCAGAAAAGTCACTTTCCATTGAGAAACACTGATTTGGGGAAATGACTATGATTTTAGACTGTGAATTACAGTTAGCACATCCAGGTGACGATAGCCAGGAGGCCTGGGAAACACATCCCTGAAATTCCAGAGAGATAAGAGCTACAGGTGAAGATGTAGAGATTTTATATTATCTGAAGTGAAGCAATTGTGGGTGAGTTATCTGAAGTGGGGGTTTAGGACACCGACAAAATCACAAGGCTTTGGAATAAGCAAAACTCAAAAGACGGGAAAAATGCCATTGAAGGCACTGTCCTGAGGAGAGGAGAGGAAGCAATGTGATGACCCCAGAGAGGGACCTGGGCTGGCAGGAGTGAAGAGGGTGTGTGTGCAGCCCAGGAGTGACAGACCAGGCTGATGGACACTGTTGCTGGGAATGATAAGCAGGTCTCAATGGTTCTGCAGAGAGGAGTTCCACCAAGGGCTCTATGTATGTGTGTGTGCGTCGGCAGGCGGAGCAGAGGTTATGAGGTTGGAAGTAGGTTTCAGAAAGTTCAAGGTTGAGCATATGGGGATGGAAAGACAGTGCTAGGTTGTGCTTTGTAGAAGTTTGACACAATTCTGAAGAGATTAGGGCACCTTTGAAAATGGCAAGGGAGACTAAAAGGGAATAATTTCCTTTTTTATGATACGAAATAACAGCAAATTTTAGGAAAGGTGGGATGGTTGGAATCGGGAGAGACACCTGAGAGGCCAGTGTCTTGGGGAAAATTCAAACAAGGCAACGGAACCTCTGGGATGAACATCACTTTGAAGAACCTTTTCCTCCAAGATACAGAGCCCAACACAAATTTACTTCTTGGAGAAATTTGGAAGCCAATTTGTAAGGGAAGGGGCTTTTTGCCATATGCCTTTTGTACCTTTGTATTTTTTGATGTTTGATGCATGGAAATGTGTGTTAATTTTTGCAAAAAGAAATTTAAGCAGTTTTGTTTAAAGAATGGTAAAAGTTGAAAAATAAAATGAACTTTTTTTTTAAATGATTTATTTATTTTTTACTTGAAAGTTACGGTTACACAGAGAGGAGAAGCAGAGAGAGAGAAAGAGAGAGAGGTCTTCCAGCCTTCCATCCACTGGGTCACTCCCCAGATGGCTACAACAGCTGGAACTGTGCCTATCCGAAGCCAGGAGCCAGGAACAGCAGAGAGCTGGAAGGGAAGTGGAGCAGCCGGGTCTCGAACTGCCACCCATATGGGATGCCAGCACTGCAGGCAGTGGCTTTACCTGCTACGCCACAGTGCCAGCCCCAATAAAATGAACTTTTATCATTTCCCTCAAAGAGAAATTCTATAATGATGTTGTGAAAATTTTAAAATTTATTTGTTTATTCACTTAGTTGCTTATCTATTTAATTTTAAATGCAGAGAGAAGGAGAGGGAGGATGTTGGGGCGGGGTGAGAGAGAGAAAGGGAGAGAGATATCTTAATCTTCTATTTATTGATTTACTCCCCAAATGCCTGCAACAGCCAGGACTGGGTCAGGATGAAACCAGAAACCCAATCCTGGTCTCTCTGAGGGTGGCAGGAGCTGGGGAACTTGAACCTGCTGCCTCCCAGAGTGCACGTTAGCGGGGAGCTAGGTCAGAAGCAAAGGCAGGACTAGAACCCAGGCACTTCGGTATGGAATGTTGATGTCATAAGCAGGATCTTACCTACTGTGCTAAACATTTGCCACTGCACAATTTTTAAGACGCACAAACTGGGGGTGTGAGACTGTATAAAATTGGTCTTTTGCCAATTGCCTTAGTTATTTGGATATTGAAGCCGGAAGACCATACTAGTCATAAGTAAATGCAACTAAAGGAGAATGTCCTAGACAATTGTAAAGGAAAGTAAATTTTAAATCTATAGAGTCATTCCTCCCTTCTTTTTTCCTAGTTTCTCTAAAATATAATATCAAAATCCTTAGAGGAATGATTTTTCAACAGCTAAAATCTCTCATTATGGAATTTACTTTTCATTTTTTCAACATTTACATTTGTCTGTGTATCTAAAGCTAATTTTTAGAATCAGAGGTGCTTACTACCTACAAAAAT
Source organism: Oryctolagus cuniculus (assembly GCF_964237555.1). Lineage (NCBI taxonomy): Eukaryota > Metazoa > Chordata > Mammalia > Lagomorpha > Leporidae > Oryctolagus > Oryctolagus cuniculus. The sequence continues at coordinate 17,854,866 of NC_091434.1, read as the reverse complement.
TTCAGATTAATGGTAATTTATCATGTTATACCACAATTGCACACAATCCCTGAAACTTTAAAAATACCACATGAGCAACTCTCATAATCAAGAAAATTTTCCCTTTCATCATTGTAGTTGCTTTCCATCAGCAAATTTAATGAAGGTATAAATAATACATCTTTTTTGGAAAACAAATTTTATATAAATTCTGAAAGTCTGAGTATTGAATATAACATGCTGTATGTGGTTTCACTTAATTGATTTTATGGGCCTTTAGTTCCCAAGTCATGGAATAATACCTTGAAGATTTCAGAAATTTTAATCATAAAAGTTTATTATGCTTTATCTATAACCTTTTTTCACTTTCCCTTTTGATTTGCTCTCTGAAAAGTACCTATTGAAAATGATTCACTGAAAAAGATTATTTGTGCAATGCTTACTGAAATACTCCATGTAAAGCATTTAATTTTAATGAAATATTTTACACGATAATTGACATTAGAAGATCATAATTACACAAATGCAAAGCCTCCTTGGTTTTCTTCTTTCATCTTTTTGCAAAAGAATCTGTCATTCTCTATATATTCAAATTTTCACACGAACCTTTTTGAGTGCCGGACATTGTGTTGAGCGTGATGAAGGTTCTAAGGATCAAAGCATCAAAGTCCTTGTCCTCTAAGAGGTAAGCTTCTAGTGTGGGAGAGGAACAGCAAAGCAAATGAACAAACTGCACATCATAAAAAAATGAGAGAGGTCATGCTGCTACAGGAACACAGTGTCAGGGTAAACCATTCTGATATCTATAATCTGGTTCTTAAACCCCAAGTCAAACAAAAAATATGAACCCAAAGACTTATACAATGTATGCATATCTCCTATAAATAAAGTTTATGTACTAGAATTAAACTAATAAATTAAACCAAAATTAAATAAATAAAATTAAACTAATAAATTAAACCAAAATAAATAGGTTAAATGTGGGCAATAAACATATATTCTAGCAGTTTATTCTCTGGCATGTCCTCAGTTAAATAAAAAATATATATAATATATAAGTTGCATTGCCATACATATTTGCACTGAGCTAAAACCAAACTTTACCCATTGAAGTCTGAATCTCAACGTCCAAGTGCCTGATTAAAAAGTAACATATTTAAAATATTGATTAATTTATTTTATCATAGTATCCTGCCTGCATTTGATCTGGTTATTTAAATTATATATATTGATTCCTATTTATTTTCATTTTTTATTTGAAAGAGAGTTATCTTCCACCCATTGGTTAACTCCTCAAATGCCTGCAACAGCTGGGGCTGGGTCAGGTCAGGGACTTCATCCCGGTCTTCCACTTGGGTAGTAGGGACCTGATCACATGAGCCATCATCTGTTGCCTTCCAAGGTGCGCATTAGCAGGGAGCGGAAATTGAGAGCAGAGTTGGGACTCAGAGCCAGGTCTCAAATGCAAGCAGTCTGACATGGGATTTGGGCATTCCAAGTGATGTTAACTGCTGCACCAAATGTCCTTCCCTAGATTATAATTTTAACACATAAAATGTACTTATAAGAAACATACATTGAATAAATTTTTACTGTAGTTAGGTTCTTGTTTTTAACACTATTTATTTATTTATTGACAGGCAGAGTGGACAGTGAGAGAGAGACAGAGAGAAAGGTCTTCCTTTGCCATTGGTTCACCCTCCAATGGCCGCTGCTGCCTGCGCACCGCGCTGATCCGATGGCAGGAGCCAGGTACTTATCCTGGTCTCCCATGGGGTGCAGGGTCAAATACTTGGGCCATCCTCCACTGCACTCCCGGGCCACAGCAGAGAGCTGGCCTGGAAGAGGGGCAACCAGGACAGAATCGGGCGCCCCGACCAGGACTAGAACCCGTGTGCCGGCGCCGCAAGGCAGAGGATTAGCCTTGTGAGCCGCGGCGCCGGCCTTATTTATTTATTTTTAAAGATTTCATTTATTTATTTGAGTGGTAGAGTTACAGACAATGAGGGGCAGAAGCAGAGAGAAAGGGCTTCCTTCCATTGGTTCATCCCCCAGATGGCTGCAACGGCCAGAGCTGTTCTGATCCGAAGCCAGGAGCCAGGAGATTCTTCCGGGTCTCCCACATGGGTGCAGGGGCCCAAGTACTTGGGCCATCTTCCACTGCTTTCCCAGGCCACAGCAGAGAGCTAGATTGGAAGAGGAGCAGCCAGGACTAGAACCAGTGCCCATATGGGATGCCAGTGCGGCAGGCAGAGGATTAACCTACTGAACCATGGAGCCGGCTCCTATAACACAATTTAAAAACTGGCTCAGAAAGGCTATTTTATGATGATTAAATAATATGAGATTTTTTTCTCAATAATTACGGCAGTCATATACTTGACTTTGTTTTGCTATCTCTCCCAACCCACATTTTGGTTCACAATTTATAAATTGAGAAATAATTAAATTTCCATCAAACAGAATAAGGACTTGTCATTTCCACTAGATCAAATCTGCCATTTGTATACATGATAAATATAAAACATTTTTATCACAACAGTGCCCTACATGTAAGTTGCTTCATGGTGCAATAATAATATGGTAGCGCCATATTCAGCTCAGATGAACAATGTATTCAGAAACAGATTTGACTACAATATAACTTAATTCTTTCTATGTGTGTGGCTAAGATTTACAAAATTCTAGAAGAAACAAGAATAATAATTAAGATCTAGGAAGAATTACTGTGGACACATACAAAGGATACTGGAGTAGAAATGAAAATAGTTCATTATGCCCAGATAACATGGATTTTCCTGGGTAAATTTGAAGTGTCAGTTTTAGGAAATGGCTGGCATTTTTGTAGGGTTGTTTCAAAAAAAAAATCATTGAATTAGCAAGAGATCCAATCATTTTCGCATGCAATCAAGTTACTGTTCTAGAGAAATGCCCTTTATTTGTAGTTTACATGGACTTCCATGAGCAGTAACCAGCCCACACAAATGCACCAGAAACTAGACAAGTTAGCCCGTTTTTATAAACAACCCTGGAGTATGCTGGCACAATTCTTAGAACATTAACCTGGAAAATCATTCTGAATATGCATAGAGATTTCAGGCTACTAATATTTCAATCAAGGGATAAAATCTTTTATATTTCTTCAATACGGTCCAAGCCAACCTTTTCCTACTTTTTTTCTTTCTTTTTTTCACTTTTAAAGTTGTATTTTCTTATATAGTTGTTGGGAATACTTAAAAGACAAACAAATAAAGTCTCAGTAAAATAGGCTGATCAATCACCAAGCAATTAGTATATGTTTGATATTGTATTAGGCACTGTGAGGGCCGAAGAGGAACAGCTGCCAAGGGCGCCCGACCTGGAGAGCTTGCAATTTTCATAGAAAATTAGATTAAAAGTAAACAGTATTCAGAGGTTAAAGCAATAGAATATAACTCAAATTTAATTATAACTTATCTTCACATTGTGTGCGTGTGTGTTTGTGTACATGCCATGTAATATTTTGAAATCAAACACTTGAATATAAATGGCAGGTTGATATTGCACAGTGGTGTAATACATAGCTTATATATGTTCTAGTCCTCTTAATCTTATCTGTATTTCATATTTTTTTGAGATAGTTACTTAAAAGGAAGGTCTATAAGGAAAACCAAAAGGAAGTTGATGGAAACGTTCACCTGTTCTCTGTGTCCCTGAGCAGTTGTGTATATGAGGGCTGTGAGCCACCAAGTGCTCTTGCCTGGCCTGCATTGTTCTGACTCTCCTGGAACAGTGTGGTTGTGCTAACCAATTCACCAACATCTGGTGGCGTTGGCATCCTTATCCAGTTCTGATTGTCACTCTGTGTCACCAGATGAATATGGCCTAAATGCCTGTTGTGGTGTGGGATAATAAAGCCTGTATGGCCAAATGTTGGGGGTTGGGAGAGGCAGAAGCATTCTTGGGCTTCCCTATGCAATGAAATAGAGCAGGCAACAAAGGGGAGGTGGCCGGATGCACAAAAGTGCTGATGCCAGAAGGCCTGACACGCTGCAGGCGGTACGTGACATCTCGTGGCTTCTGGCTGTTGTTGGATGTGATGCGTGTCACCGTCATGATGGATGACTTTCAGATCTTTCCCATTATATCATATCTGTAAGAAATTCCCTCTTCCTCAAGTGTCTTTTTGTTCCCCCACCCCTGAGCTGCAGATGGCATCTGCCCACGCATTCCCATTGTGTGAAACCCACAGAGAACTTCGCCATTCTTCTGGGATCCTGCTCATGGTTGAATTGCTAGCATTCAATTAAGACTTGAAATTATGGCTTTGGGCAGTTTAACCTCTTTCAACATGGGGTAATGGAAGTCACCCTGGCCATTTAGGAATTTCCTGACATGCCACTAATATATTTCATTAATATCTGAAAAGATTGAATCAGTAGATAAAACAAAGGCTATTGTTGTTTTCTTCTCTCTACAGCAGAATTAAAGCATTCTTTGTAAAGGAATACTCTTTATTCTTTGTGAATAAAGTGTGAATTCCTATCAAAACATGAAAGGATTCTACATTATAAGATACACCCTGACTACATGGTGACTGCTGTTAGGTACAGAGGTTAAACATATATAAGTTGATAGTAAGCTAAAGTTATAGCTTCATTCTCTCTCCCTTTAGTTCAGTGACACAGATTTTACTTGTGTGATTTGTGATGTAAGCTGCCGTTAGATAAGTCAGTGACTGACTATAGGGATGCTCTTGTGAATTATAGCAACAAACAAGCATACACTCTCTGGGTACTCCCAGATTAAACGGATGTCTCACATCTTCAGCAACATGTGGGTGGTTTCAACTACTCACATGAAAGACTCCAAGGTAATGTGTGGATTGAAGTAACACCAGTTACAGAGGGGAAAGCTACATAAATCCTTGGAAATCTCAGATCAATATTAAGTAACCCATCTGAGACTTCAGGTAGCAAGTAAATTGAGTTTAGATCATCAAGACACATACCTTGATGGTTATCAACGGATATTAAAGCTTTCAGTAAAGACTCCTGTGTGCACAGATTAAGACTAAAAAGACCCTTGGAAAGAGTCAGTATCAGGAGGAACACTTAGTTAACAGGAGAGATAAGAAAGTAGCCACAATAGATAAGTTAATGGAAAGGAGACAGGGAGTTGGACAAGTACTTGAGTAAGACGACAAACAAAATCATGGACTTAATCAATGTAGGGCTCTGGGACACTGATTGAGAAGGGCTAATAGTTTCTGAAGTTAGACCTAGGCAGTTGACAACACGTGTCTACAGAGTATGAAAAGGGAAAGCAATACTACTCAACATTTTAAAGAACTTAGGTGCCAGATACTTCTTTAAGTACTCAGCATGTTTCAAACTAACTTTTGAAGGTTAGCCACTCAATCAAATAATAATTTAAAATGGTGTGTGTCTCAGGTTCCTATACACGAAGATACTCATAAAAGTTTATGGAATATGGAATTAGAAGAGAAATTTATTTTGGTATAAAAATTTTGAAATCCATGCCTATGTGTGGGTCTTCAAAATGATTATAGAAAATGTATATTATGAAAGACTAGCATGTATTTTAAAAAGTTTTGCACCAAAATAAGCTTTATTTTTAATTTCATTTTCAATTAATATCTTTATAGAACCCTTGTGTATATTCTCTCAAAGTATTGTTTCTCCAATTGCTAAATCACATAAATTCCTACTACTTTAAGACCTTGATTCCTGGGACATTCCTCTCAAGGAATCAGTTGATCTACAGAACTTTTTAAAAAATTGAAAAATCAGATAATTCTTATGTTTAGAACATGTTGGGAACACTGCCTTCAGGAAAAATAAGCTTCCTATAAGTTTTTGATATATATAAATTATTTGCTTTATATAAAATACATAAACATATATAATACTTCTATATTCAGAAGTAAGCAGAATTATGTGTAAATATATTTATATATGTTTAAAGGTATATATATATATGTATGTATGCATATAGTGTATACTGGGAAGTGAAAGTTCCAAGGTCATTTGACAATAGATAAAAGGAATTTTCTTCCTAAAATTTTTATTAATATAAAGAGAACAGAGTTCATGTGTTTCATAGATGTAATTCTTTTTTCTTAAAAGATTTACTTATTTATTTGGAAGTCAGAGTTACACAGAGAGAAGGAGAGTCAGAGAGAGAGAGAGAGAGAAAGAGAGAGAGGTCTTTCATACACTGGTTCACACCCCAGTTGGCTGTTGGTTTGAAGCCAGGAGCCAGGAGTTTCTTCCAGGTTTCCCAGACGGGTGTAGGGGCCCAAGGACTTGGGCCATCTTTCACTGATTTTCCATGCCATAGCAGAGCGCTGGATCAGAAGTGGAGCAGCCAGGACTTCAACTGGAGTCCACATGGGATGCTGGCACTGCAGGCAGCGGCTTTACCCGCTATGCCACAGCTCCAGCCCCCTCATAGATAAAATTCTAAGAAAATAAGCTCTCTCGCCCTTAATCCCCTCTTTCTTCCTTTTTCCTTTAATTTCTGGAATAACATGATTTCAATATACTTTATATAATTTTCAACAAGTCAAATGACCACTATTCCACAGGAGTGTAGACAAGGGCTAAACACAATAATCAAATCGTAAGATGCCAGTTTCATTTTTAGACATTTTTTGTATTCTGTATTAACTATCACATATCAGAGGAAACATATGATATTTATCTTTTTGGAACTGCCTTGTTTAATCATAATGGTCTTCAGTTTCATCCACTTTGTTGCTAAAGACAGGATGGCTAAGGAGTATTCTATTGTGTATGTACACCGCATTTTATTTATCCAGTCATCAGTTAATTATCATCCAGGTTGATTCTGTATCTTAGCCATTGTGAATTGAGCTGCAATTTTCCAGTAAATTTAAGAAATTTTCAAGTAAAAGTCATTCCTAATCTTTTTTAGAAACAAACAACTTGCAATTAGTGTGCCCTGCTTACTACTAAATAACTTCCTAACTTACTGCGTAGTAGATTTTATTAAAGTGTGAGGATCAAGGCTGGTCTCTGTGTCCAGAATAGTGTGTCATGCATTTCTTCATTACACTGGGAACCATCTAAAAGAGGACACTGCTATTCTAATGAGATGCACAGTAACCACAAAGCAAACGCCACAGCTTCCTTCACTGTTATTTCTAAGTCATGTAAAATTCTGACTTGAACTAGCAAGATTCTTAGAATCAAAAACACTAGAAAAGAGGATAATTTTTTGCCTGGAAATTCCTACCTTAGCAATCCCTTATTCAAAAAAGATATTGGGGCTTTCTGAGAAAGTCACAAGTCCACCTTTGCGATACAGCCGAGAATGGTGCACAAGGTGGTTGAAAATTGCATTTTTTGTAAAGGCCATAATATGTGAACATCAAATAATTTTCAAAGTAAAAATGCTATGTGCAGCATGCTTGGATTTCACAAACTCCCCACACAAAGCAAGTGTAGGTATGGTCAGTGCAGCTGCCAAGCCATTTCTGGGCACCAGACCCCTAAATGCAATACGGATGCAAAAGTGAAACACTGGTGTGGAGAATTACTTCATCCCAACAAAAGGTTTGGACTTAAGCCTGGCCAGTAAATTATGTGTCCAAAAATCACACTGAATATTTATAAAACTTGGAAATTTTCAATACATGATTTAGGGCCATCATAAATAACATCACTGCAAATGGATTATGAATATGCAGATGTTACCCAAGCAAAGTTGTGATTTAATTATCAATAAAGAAAATATAAACTTCATCTCTTGGAGAGAAAACATTCCTGTAAATAAAAGGATAAGTGGAGATAAAATTGAAAGAACTCTTCAAAGTCTGTAAAGCTTTTCTAATTGGGCACTGTTGGCAGACTGGGTGAGTTATCCTCGCTTGGGTACTGGGGAACTGTTCTTTGTGTGGAACAGTCCCTAATTCTTGGATGGAAGCAGCACTCCCCACCCAGAGGAGACAGTCAAAACTGTCCCCAGGTATTATCACATATCCCCAGTTGGGGAGGGAAGGTCATCCCTGGGAGAGGAGCACTTCTCCAGTGTAAGCATTAAGGGAATAGCATTCCATTATACCACACTCATCTTATTGGCTTGTCAAGAAAATGGTCTCAAAAACATTTGTGACCAATGTTAGTACAACACTGATCTTTCTGGTTATAGGATAGTGTCCATTTTTTTTATCCTGACATTTCTGAAGACCCTGGAAATGAATGCAATAGAAGCCTCCAAGCAGCTTGCTGATAGCAGTGTTAACGTAAATAGATGGACTGGGGAAAAGAACGTTTCCCTTAGAAACTCCAGAAGCTGCAGGAAGCAGACTCATTTCTTCCAGTCCACGTTTATTCTTCTGACAGATAGCGCGAAGGTACTGCTACAGGGAGGTGACTTCCCTTCTCTGGATAAATTAGTCTCATGGCACTTAGGGCTACGGAGGCCCAAGCCCCAGTGTCTCTCAGAGCTTATTTATAACATCTTGCATCTCCTTTCACATGATGCTATACTGTCCCTTGCATATTCCACTAGTTGTAGCAGTAGTTCTCTCTAGCATTCACCTTGCAATGGAAATCGCTGTGGTAAGGAATCCCATGTCCTTGGATAGCACTTTGATTCATGGAGGTGAAACCTACATTTTGCTTTCAGGTGAATTGAGACCAGGAAATCAGCTTATTAAACATGCAAAGACTTTTGGTCAAAATAAAAGTCAGGTAATATACAGGATCAAGAATAATGCAAAAATACTATTCCACATAATAACACAACAATATAGTAAATAGTCTCAAAATGCGAGGTGCATTTGTTGAAAACATTCTCATTCAAATAGATCACTCAAAATTTTTTTTAAAAAGCTATTTTCAATTATATATACATATATATGTGTGTGTGTGTGTGTGTGTGTGTGTGTGTGTATTCTAAGGCCTAAAAAGTCTATGCATTTCAATGTACACAAATAAGACAATCTCATTTGGAAATGTATTATTTAGATCTCTCAAAATCTTTTACAAATTTTTATTTATTTAATTTATTTGAGAGACTGAAAGAGGGAGAGACAGATAGACAGAGAAAGAGAGAGCTCCCTCCTTCTGGTTCAAGTCCCAAATTCCTGCAGCAGTAAGGGCTGGGCCAGGCCAAAGTCAGGAGCCAAAAATTCTGTCTGGGTCTCCCACACAGTTGGTAGGGACCAAACTAATTAAGTCACTACCTGCTGCCTCCCAGGGTGCACATCAGTAGGAAACTGGACTCAGGAGCCAATACAGAACTAATGCAGGCACTCCAATATTGGGTGCCCATGACTTCACTGGCATCTCAATCACGATGCCAAGCTTACCTTTCTCACCAGTGTTTATTTTGCTTTAAATAATTAAGTTCAGAAAATTTGCTTATAGCACTAACGTCTAAACAAACTCTACCTTGAAACTTAAATTTGTCTTCCTGTAGAAGGCTAAGTAGAATGATGGATTGATAATTTGCCATTTCTCCTTTTTCTGCAGGTAGGTGTTTGCATTTCTTACCACTATCTATTTTGACATGTTTTCTATCTGTTGCATGCTTCTTCTCCCTTTCCTTCTCTTTCCCGAGTTCTGTTACTGTACAGCAGTAGAACAGTTTCATTAAATTGAATGAGATGAAAGTTCTGTAAGATTAGAGACAGAGGCATATTTTTGAAAGACTGAATTACTTAAAATTAAGCACATGCAATATAGCATTATACAAGAACCCTTTCTAAGAATCTCAAGAACTTTTTTCCAAGAAATCAACAGTCGTTATTTAAAGTACTTACTTAATATTCACTTCAATCAATGTCCCATCTCTAATGATTGCTTCTCTAAGTGGCATCCACCCAGGACTCCAGTGATAAATATTTAATAAAGGAAACTCCCCCCACCTTTTTCTCTTTTTCCCATATGTATTAAATTAATTACTTCATTTTAACAAGCAAAGCTGCTCTCTCAAAGGCCACCTAGATACTTCACACTTGTGAAATCTGTCTCTCTATCCGGTTGATGTACAGAGAAATATTTTAAAAGATTAAAGTTTTGGGAGTGGATTTTGGCAGGGAAAAAAAAAAAAAACAAAAAAGATGCTTAGCCCGCAAAAATGGGAATATTCGTATGTGCATCTCTCCTTTATACTTGGTGAGCGTTGTCCCATATTTGGCCATTTCAGTGGCACAGCACAGAAAATTTGCTTACTGTAAAGGGAAAAATAAAGACATTTTACTTGCTTTGTGGAGGACTTGATTTCCCAGAGTCTTTTTTTTTTCTCCTTTTCTTCTTTTTCTTTTTTTGGGCAGAATTCTCTGTGTGCTGAAGACATTCTGTTCTGGTGAGCTCTGCACTTCTTATTCATGGCAATTACGTTCACATCTTTGATCTTGGATGAGATCTCTTGTGCATATTTTGTTCTATTTATGTCTTTGATCTGATTTCTTGTGATTTTTTTAAGGTTGTGTTTTTATTCAAACGACGTTCAGTCTACAATATTTAAAAGGAAAAAAAGGTGACATTTAGTTTATCCATATGACATTGTCATTTTAGGCATATGGATGAATTAGGCTGTCTTTATATCTCTTGGCTCCTTCTTCCAATATACTGATAATTTGTGTTTTTAGCTGTCATAACAGAGGGAAGCTCAGCTATCAGATGGATTGCAACATGGTTGATCAAATGCGGCTCAACAGTTTTGCAATCTTGTTATTCCACTTGTGTTAAAAGAGTTTGTCTTGCAATGATCTGGGTGGTGATACAGCCATAGAATAGTAAAGGAGGAACTTCACAAAGCTCCCGCTTATGGATGACTGAAGTAGTCTTATTTATTTGTTATTACTGCTATCACTTTACTTAATATGAATTTATTTTCTTGTTTATGTAACATATCATTTATAGTCTGGTTTCAAGAATTCAGCTAGGTCGCTTAAAGGTGATATGTATTACTAAGGGGAGCCTAAATAATGAGATAACAGCTAGCGGTCGCTGTCGCGATGGCAAAGTGCTATGAATAAGGGGGCCGCACGGGACCTAGGAATGTACATGACAAAAATTGGTCACCATGGCAACATTTGAGCAGTGGGAGACAGGCTGCTGAACTGAGCAGCAGAACTGCAGTGGCCTGATTGAAGAGATCTGCCTGTAATTTAGCTTGACTGACTTGTTATGTAATATGTTTTCTGTGCTATGCAAATTGATTGCAGAAATGTGAGAATCCAAACCCATCTATAAATCCAGACTGCAAAAATGAAAGCAAAACAAAACAAAACAAAACAAAAACCCTCACCTTTCTCAAGAATTACAATTTGTAGCAACCCCGAGGCTTCTTTGTTCCTAATGATCTTAGACTGTGAGCATCTCACAGGTATTTTTCCATAAAGCCACGTCTTTCAATAAGATCTCCATGTTTTAGGAGACTATTTAGGAAAACACTAAATATCTTTTCACAAAAGCAAGTAAAACCAGAATTAGAAGGCATAAAAAGGTGGCACGGCACTAAGAAATTGTTAAGTTGAACAGCTTCACGGTGAGCTTCGTGGCAGAAAATATATTTCAAAGAAGTTTTCCTTTTAATTCTTTTCTTGCTGGTTGTTTGCTTCTTGGGTTATCTGGATAATTATCCTTGTTTTTCTTTTCAATTGACTTGGATTGCATAGAGTCACACAGACAGAAGGGAGCCCAAACAACTACATGCTCTGTTTGACAAAGGCCAAATGGCATTTTTGGGTTTGTTTTATATTTGCATAGTGGGACCAGGACCTCTAAAAGGTACTCACAGAGGGACATGGATAAGGACAACTGGCATGTGTAATGTTCAAATTGTCATGAGAACAATGATACTTCACTAATGAATCTTCGACACATGAAATCTTTTTTCTAAGATTCAATAGTGTTGAGTATGTAAGTACTTTATTTATGTACCATGTAAAATAGAATTGCTACAAATCATGTAGCTTAATGGTGATATCCTTGCCAAGCTGTTTATATGATAATAATAATAAAATTGGTAGTAATTATAGAAACGTTTAGAGCTTAAATTTGCTGAGTGCTATGCATATTCTAGGTACTCTTGCCCTGTTTAATCTTCACAAAATCACTGAAGATAGAAAGTCATTCTTCCCCTTTGGCAGATGGGAGCTTAGCTAGGTAAAGTACTTTGCCACGGTTACACTGCAGAGCCTTGATTACAAATAGAGCCACTTTGATCCAAAGCCTTGTTTTCTAAGCATGGTTTCTCCCCTCTGTGTATTCTGATGATGTCTCATTACAACTTTTTTCTTGCTTCCTACAGTCAACACTTTCCTCTGCCCAGATCACCTCTTATCAACCAATTACAATCCTATCTGGAAGAGTCTCAGCTTTCACCCATGCACCCAGACACTGGAATCCTACTTTCTTTGCTTTGTAATATAAAACTCAATAACTTGCCTGTTATAAATTTGCTAATTGTAAGGCTTCTCTCGCTTATGATAATGTAACATGTAGTTTTTCCATCTATTTTGTTTGACTAAATGAAATAGAATAATCTGTCTTTGTACAGATCTTGAACACCCTCATTTAAGTGGTAAATGCATGTTGATATCATGAAAGGATCAGGGAGCCAAAGGGCAGAACTGGAAAGAACTTACTAACACCCAGAATCTACTTAGGTTGGAAGAGAAGTCTTGTGCAGTAAGCGGGAGATTTCTTGATCCATTTTTTTTCCTGGCTTTTGTCACACAGCATTATGTTTGAGATATTCCTCTCTGTTGTTTTGCGTAGTGCTGGTTTTTTCAGTGCCAGTTCTGCATGGCAATCTGTTGTATGAACATTCTTTATTCTGTTTCATTGTTGATGGACATTTGGATGTTTCTAGTTTGGAGCTAGTATTAATAATGCTGTGAGGAAAATTCTAGTTTATGTCTTTTGGTAAATACATACATACATTGCTTTAGATATTATAATTGGCGGGACATGGGATATGCATAATTAGATATTGCCAAAGAGTTTTCAAACACAAATATACCATTTACTTTCCCATCAGAAAACAGTATAGAAAAATTGCACTTGTTTCACAGCTTCAGCGACATGTAGCAATGTCAATGGTTTCAATTTTAATAATTTGGGAGTTTTCAGGGTTATAATGTATTCTATTGTGGTTATCTGATAACTAATAAAATTGAGCACCTTTTCACACATTTATGATCCATATGGTTATCTCCTTAGTGAAGAAGTCTTTCAAGTAGCTTGTCCACTTTTTATATTTCACCATTTGTATTTTCTTTATCAACTTGTAGGAAAGTATTGATATTAAGTGATAAATCAATGCATTGATAAATCTGATACATAGGAAGACTTTCACTGTTTTTTCCGTCCTTTCCATATCTTTATCATTTTTTTTCTTTCACAGTACTCGAATACCAGTTAAGATACAATCTAGTCTGCTGTAATAAGAAATACAAAATACAGAGACTTGAAGTAGAAATTTATATATTTCTCATGTAACTGTCTAAACTGTAGGATATCAAGTAGCCCAACTGTGTTTGGGCTGAGGTTTCTGCCCTCTCAACCTCTGAAATTCTGAAGGTGCAACCCTCAGACTCAGGAGTAAGAGGGAAGAAGAAAGGAGTTTGTCTTTTCTCCTTTGTGAATATGACTTGAAAGTGGTGCCCTTCAACTTACATTCCATCAGCTGAATGTTAGACTTCAGACCAAATCTTCCCTGTTGGGAGGGGGCTGCAACGTGTGCTCTTAATTGGGTGCCACTTTTGCCTTGTTAAATCTTCTATCATAGTAGAAAAGTGGAAGAGAAAATACTGCTAATAGACTGTAGTCTTCACCATCACTATAAATGCGAGATCTCTAAACCCTGAACTTAGAGCTTAGAGGGGTTTCTCAGGCGGAGATCTCAAGGCATTTCTTTCAGATGACAAGATTGGGATCTGAAAAGTGTTTGATATCTGTCTTCCAACAGGGATTACACTTCAAAAGTTTTTCTCTAGTGGACTAAGAACTTGCATATTATTTTTACATGGAAATAAAGTTAGACATATATGGTACTGAAAATTCATGGAAAGTGAAGAGGTAAGTTTATTTTCATAACATTTTTTGAAATACATGCATTGCTTTTCATAACATGCATTTTCCATGAACATTTTCTGATTATCTTACAAGTTTTTAAAATATTTTGCCACATTCACTTCAAACATAACATTATGAACATATACCAATGTACTTTTTTCTTGAAAACAGAGATACTAATATCACAGAGTAAGGGATTCATGACAATAATACATGGAGTTTTTGAAAAATCTTTGGATACGTTTCAAAATGGTTTATGCCAAAATAAACTTATTTTTAAATTCCATTTTCATCAAGCTTTTGGAAGTACTCATGTATTTATGTTCCTAGATAAGCTCATAACATCACTTATAAACTATTAACAAAGTTTAGGGGTGTTGTCTGGAGCGGTTGTAATGAACTGCACAAACGGCGTGACTTAAACAATGGGAATTTATTCTCACAATTCTCATGGCTCAGAGTCTGAAATCAAGGTTTCTGCAGGGTTGGTTCCTTCTGAAGGCCTCCACTTTGGCTTGTGAATGAGTGTCTTGTCCTCAGGTGGTCTTCCCTCTGTCGAGGGAACTTGAACATGACCTTCTTGCCTCTTCCTGCAAAGACACTGGCTCTCTTGGGTTGGGGAGCACCTTAGTGACTTCTTTAAAAAAATCTCATCTCCAAATACTGTCGTATTATTTGATACTGAGATTTAGGACTTTGACATGTGAACTGAGAAGGAAGGGTGACACGATTTTAGCCCATACCTGGTATGAAAGGCAGATTAGCCGACTATATTGGTGTAACTACCTTTAGGAATCAGCCTTAGCCAAGAGGAGAAGGAGTTTTGTGAAAAATTTCAGGCTAGCAGTTTTAATTGGATTATTTATTCTTGATGACTTTGCAAATTTATAAAAGTTGTGAAATTTCCCCCTTATTCTGGAAACTTGAGGTGTGAGTGTTTATAAGGATCATTCTTCCCTGTCCTGTTCCCACTTCCTTCCTCAGGCTTTTCTTGGGAATGATACTGAAGATCTCATTCACCAAAACAACAGCCTTTCTATGGGGAAATGCATTGCCCACCTCAAAATGCGTCCCTCAGTGTGCATCCCAGGAACAAACACACTGTCATCTGCAGGCTTGGAATTGAGAGCCAAGGTCAGCCTGTTCTTTTTATTTATTTATTTATTTTGACAGGCAGAATGGACAGTGAAAGAGAGAGAGACAGAGAGAAAGGTCTTCCTTTTGCTGTTGGTTCACCCTCCAATGGCCGCTGCGGCCGGTGCACCGCGCTGATCCGAAGCCAGGAACCAGATGCTTCTCCTGGTCTCCCATGTGGGTGGAGGGCCCAAGCACTTGGGCCATCCTCCACTGCCCTCCTGAGCCATAGCAGATAGCTGGCCTGGAAGAGGGGTAACCAGGACAGAATCCGGTGCCCCGACCGGGACTAGAACCCGGTGTGCCGGTGCCGCAGGCGGAGGATTAACCTATTGAGCTGCGGTGCTGGCCCAGCCTGTTCTATATTGGCTGTATGTTGGAAGCTACTTGTGAGGTTTTCTAGGGCCGGTCCAAGCTGATTCTAGGGTTTTGGAAAGGGCTCCCTATGCTGTGAGTGTAAAGGCCAGGTGGCAATTCTGGAGTAAGCAGTGTTAGGTGCATGGAGACAGTGGGACAGACACAGAGGACACAGCAGGTCTAGGCTGAGGAGGGGCTGCAGAGGCGGAGAGGGTTGTGGGGGTGGGGAGGGACAGTCCATGGCTGAGATGGTGGAGCAGAGCAGGCTGAGATCCTCCCTTGTTTTGTCATCTTGCCTCACCTCTTTTGCCCTCACTGACAAGTTGATAAGACAGGTATTTGAGGCAGTGGAGGGGATATAAGGACACAGAAGGAAAAAGAAGGAAACAGAATTGTGAGGTCAGCAATAGCTGGAGGAAAAAGGAGCTGAGACAGGGGCAGGGAAAGCGGAGTTTCTGCATCAGTGCAGCTGGGGGTGTCATCCCAGACATACCTAGATGGGCATCTCAGTCCTGTGAGCCTCATAGAAAACTCACAGACTCTTTACTGATTTGTACTTTTGTGGGTTTCTTTTTATTTCACATGGTCACTATTTTTTTCCAGTTGAAAAAAAATGTATGATCACAAATCAGAGCTAAATGAGTTTAATTACATTCAAATTTATTTCGAAATTATGAGACTAGAGGCTACTTCTGGAAACTGTCTTTCTCTAATTCTGGAAAAGCACAAACTTTAATTTTGAATAAAAATAAAGCATTACAGAAATGTAGGAATAAGTTTTTCTGTGAATATTTGGTGCATACTGGATTGGCACATACAAAAATTCGTGAAGTCACTTAGAAAAGTATTTGAGTTTCTTCTAGGAATGACATTCTTCACATTTGTGTATCTCTGAGTATTTATTGCACAGGATGTCAAAACAGCTTCTCCTGTGTACACAGGCCACATTCCTGTGACTCACCTTCAGGGATATGATTCTAGATAAATAGCTAAGTCATGGTATTATTTCTCTTTTGTTTCCTCTTTTCTATTGTCTATCAGTACCACCGCACGGAGCACATAATGGCAGAAAAGCATCATGCCAGCTAAAGGGAGGTTTTTACCTGGTCTGAAGCAATGCTCTTTGCCCTTCAGCATTTTAGGAGCTAAGTGGGGTGACAGCCATCCCAATTCTCAGCCCATATGTCAGGGGAAAGGACTGTTATATGGCTCTCTAACGATGATCATAGAGTTTCTTTCCACTAAAGCACAGAGCACTGTGGTCTGCTCATACTCTGCATATATTAGATTTGCTGTCTGGAAGGTCTGTGCCATCTGGGACCTGCTGGGGCTGGGCCAAGAGGATCACCAAAGGTCTAGCTTCTGTGGATTTTCAGGCAGCTGGGAGGCAATGCTGCGTGGGTCTAAGAGGTCTTTGTAACAAGAGTCTTAATGTACATGACTTTTGGGGTGGGAGAAAATGCTTTGAATCTGGGACGACTTCAAAGGGATGGTGAGAGGAAGCCTATGGAATAGGAAACACAACGTGGACAGGGGAAAGATACACACTTTCATAAATTAGCCACTGTATGTATTTACAATGTGGAAAGGGGGAGAGGAAAAGTCAAAGGTGGCCGGTCTCCGTGTTTGGAAGTAACTCATTCTGCAAACATTTAGGGAGGGCCTGATGCGTATCAGGCACTGACCTACATCTTGGAACACAAAAATGAAAAAAAAAAATAAGCAAATCCCCTGCTTTTGTTTATAAACTAATGGGATGACATATGATACAGGAAAATCCAATAAGTATGGTGTGTGTGATCTCAGAAGGTGACAAGTATTATGGAAAAAAACTAAACCAGGTTTAAGATGACAGAGGGTCAGGAGGAAAAATGACATTTGAATTGGCATTTGAGCAGAGACTTGGAAGAAATGAGAATGGTACATCCGGGATACATTGGTAGAAGAACCAGGGAGTGCAAAGAGCCAGGAGTGGCATCGAGGCACCTGAGGAAGCAGACAGGCCAGGAGCAAAAAGAGCGGAAGGGAATGCAAAGCAATGATCAGAAAGGAAACAAGTCAGATTGTGTGAAGACACTGTGGTTTCAGTGCAGGCTCCGTCTTCTACCCTGAGATAAGAAGGCAGTCACTGGGGCATTTTGAGAACTGGAAAATGCTCATGCATTCAAATATTCAGTGAGCCTGTGTTTCAGACTTAGTGCTGTTCTGCATCTTTGGGAGATAAGGGTGAACATGAACAGTAGTCCTCCAGGAATTCCGTTTATTGGAGAACTTGTTCCCTAATGAGAGGACATGCTAGGTTGGAAGCAGAGTGAAGGGTTGACAAAAACGTCTTAGGTGTGGGCAGTGACTTGGTCGAGTGCTTTGAGCAGCGCTGGAAGATGATCTAAGGTTCATTTTTCAGGATTCTCCCCAACAGCTACAGCCGCATGCTCTGAAAAAGGCCTTCTGGAGGGTGGGTTTCCCATTCTCGGAGATCTGAAGTGTGGACGCCTGCCGCTGATGCACCTGTGCTCTATAATGAAACTGAATGGTTTGGAAGTAGCGAGGTGAATGGAATTGGAAACTTCTTTGGATACGTTTTGCCAGGGAAAGAGGAAGAGAGCCAGAAATGATTGCTTGAGGTAGGGGCGGGGGAGGGGAGCAGGAGGGCAGAGGCTGGCATTCATGGGGTTGGTGACTCCGAGGGACAGTGTGACAGGACAGAGACTATATGAGCAAGGGCAGGTGATTGAGTTAAACAATGTAAATGAGGGAAACAAAGAAGTGATAAAAAACAGTGGCAGTAATTGGCAGGGAAACAAGTGAATTTGGGCAATACTATAGAAGCTACAGCACTACCGATTAGTACCAAATGGAATAAAAAATGTGGAGACAGGATATCCTCCATGTGACAGTGTTTTCTGAATATCTGAGTGAACAAAAGTCCCAGCACAGTGATTTCTTCAGGGATGCTCCAGAGAGTCAATTTTCCTTCAGGTTTGAATCTCTGGGATGCCCTTGTGGAAACAACCCTTTATTTTCAGCCAATTTTGTTTCCCTGGACATTTGGCTATTGCTTATGAAAAAAAGAAAGAGCGAAAGAGTGCCCATCTTATTCCTATTTTTTTGATGTTGTTGTTGATAGAAAACATGTAAATATTTTGCACTTTCTACTAGAGGTTGGCAAAAATTCTCTCTAAGGATCTCAATAATAATGTGTTAGATTTTGCAGGCCATACATTCTCTATGGCAGCTACTCAGGTCTGTTTTTGCAGCTCAAAAACATCCAAAGGCAACAAGTAAAGGAATAAATGTAGTTGTATGTCAATGAAACTTTATCTACAAACCACACAGTGTGCCACATGTGGTCCTTGAGCCACCGTTGATCAATTCTAGCATCATGATCAAAATGAGCCCTCCTTTTTTTAATTTTTACAATGACATACTTTGGGTTATTTTATGTTCATTAACTTAACTCACCACTAAGTAAAGAATTCAACAAATAGTAAGGGGGGACTGTTCCTCAACAGTAGAGACAAGAGCTGTAAACAATAATCAGATCTTAAAATGTCAATTTCACTCACATACATTACATTTCTTTGTATCCTATCAGTTACCACAGATCAAGAAGATTCTTTTATGTGCAACTACTTGCAGTTGAGTTGATGTAATTCACTTTCATTCTTATTCTGTATCAAGTTTTACACCAAAATCAAATGGATTAGATAGGAGAATTTTTTTGAAGGATAAACTTCCCATATTTTTCTTTTCTTTTAAATTTGTCTTTTGTGGACTTTTAGGACAGATTTAGAAAGTGTTAAAGCTTTTAATTGTCCACTTTCTTTTCCCTGAAGGAAATAAAATTCATAATTTCTTGTGTCATTTTTATGCTACAGCAGCTATGTCATCAGTAGTTTTCCACTGCAAATGTAATAAAAAAGTGAAAATTAATTTTCTATCGTTTGAATCAAAGTGTCCCTATGCCTCTATGTGGTGCTCAAGTAAAACTGTAAAGTTAATGGAATATTATAATCTGCAAGATGCTCTTTTGTTGAAGAAGGAATATTGGCTCATCTTCCATGGTTTGAAAGGTTTATGGCAACAGGACCAACTAAATCAGCAATTAACAGTGAAAACACCAGATAAAAATGGATCAATCCCATCCTCTTTGACTGAGAGCACAGGAATTCCTATCAGAATTCTCAAAGGTTTTTCCTGTCTCATTTTTAATACGTAACATAAACAAATGCCCTTGCTTCTAAGCCATGGATTGGAAAGAAATGAGCAGTTTTTAAAAAGAGCAACATTTACTCTTTGCCTGCATGGGAGTGATTAAAATGTTGACAGCATACCAGGATCCCCAAGCTTCTTGACAGCTGCCATTGCTATTGAGGTCAGCCATAGAGCCTGGGCAAGCTTTATTGGTAAAGTACTCTGCTGGTCACAGACATTCTGCTTCCATTTCACACTAGCATCTGTTGCCATGTTTTAGAGCGTTAATCCACAAACTTTGACAGAGACAAAGATTCTGCACCCTATGTATTTTCTCCTCCATCAGAGCAGCATTGGGTAGATTTTCAAAGACCGTGATTTTTCACTCCTGGAAATTAACACTGTATTCTGCTCCTGGTTTTCTTAGAAGAAGAAAGGATTTTCACTCCTTATTACAATCTACATTCAGGAAATGAAAAGTACACTGAGTTAGAATTCTTCTTTTTGGCAGAAGGGGAAATGAATGCTTCTCACGAGCCTCCCCAAATAAGACTGGCAGCAGACATCTTTTAGGCATTTCCAAGCTGGCCTCAATTTGTGGGGACAGAGCTAGTACACGTCATTCCCTGATGACAACAGCTTCAAATGTGGTTGTAGCAATGCTACTGAGATATCCATTTAAAAAGAGAAGCATGTAAAATCCAGATTTGAAATTCAATAAGGAATTCAGAGAAAAGTCTAGCTTTCAGAACATCCCCTAGTAAATGAATAAGTGAATAGGCAAACTATTGCATAAAAAAATCTATAAGACAACCAAACGAAGCCTTGCTCGCTAACATCTGAAAATAGCTCCGTCTGGAAAGGTATGCTTTTAGACTAAGAAAGCAGAAAAAACTAATTAGACAAGAAGCAACCGTGAACAAACATGTTAGCAGAATCAATAACTGGAACTGATCAGCTATTTCTTTAATTGTACCAGCTGGGCATCCGTGATGTGCTTGGTAGAGCATAATTACCAGTTTCTATCTCATAGCAGAAATCTTTTCTTTTTTCCTTCTTTTACATAAATAGCTTGTCATTTGTCATTTGGTAAAAATAAAAATAATAATATTTTTAAAACTGAGAAATTAGTGGAAAATGAGATGACATCCCATGTAAGATGATATTTTATGAATAACTAGAAGGAAGCCAGAAGTACAGTATGCACTGGTGCTAATAAGAATGCAAGCTATCAAGGACATGCAACTAATTTCTTAATTTAAAGGCCATTATGTGCTCCATGTGCAAGGCTGCATTATTAAAAGCAGGCACAATCTGCTTTGCTATTTTAGCATGAGTTCCGTAGAGTGTTCTCATTTGTTGAACTATGATTGATTTGAGCCCAAAGCATTGTGCCTACTGCAACTTGAAGGACCTGTAATACAGTTGTCTGGTACCATTAGGCAGAATTAAGATGAACTACGATTTGTGTGAGTAAAAGGAGTAGAGAAGAGAAAGGTTTCATTGGTTAATTCAAAGCAAAAAAAAAAAAAAAAAATCCTAGCCCAATTGATTTGTACACTTTTCCCTCCCGAGTGACAGCAAAACAAAGGTTTGTAAGCATGTAATGGACTGCAAAGACCAGTGTTTAAAAGCCCAAGTTTAGCTGTGTGCAACCAAAGAAAGCTTATCGTTTCTGACACATTGCTGTGGGAAACTAGCCTCTTTAGGGCAGTTGTCACCTGGAAAAGTGACATGTTAAAGAAATATGTATATAGGGAGTGAAGGGCAGAGCAGGGATATTGGAAGATTCTGATAAAAGTAAGGATTTACTGACACTTATTCAAAACTTCCCTAAGATAAGCTTTTCTAGAAGAAAAATGTTTCCTCGATTTGTTTCAAACAGAAAGAAAAAACCCATAATAAATGGCATGACACATTTGCTCCTAGATGGAATAAGCTTATTGGTACAGAAAAGAAAAATAAAGTTTCAAATGGCAAAGGATTCTAGGTTCATTTTTTATTTTTTTGAGTTCCATTATTCCATGTTAAATTAGAAGGAGGACTGCTTTACTCAGAAGCTATAACTCACTGACAATTGGAAAATGATGCTACACTGGGACTTTTGGTGCCTGGGTTCCCAATTCTTCCATGATACACAGGAAAAACAACCCCCACACAGTTTCTCTTCATTACCAACAATTTAGTTCAACTTGGTCAGATTTGTTTCAGTTAGGTGCGATTTGACAAATACTTTTTGTGCAAATACTATGCACCTACCTGTTGTAACACAATAATCTTTGGAGAGCCCCAGCACTTCCAATCCAGAAGGAAATTGCGCCTTTCCTTTCTTCCAGGTACTCTAAAGGCAGAGTGAAAACAACATATTCTGATCTGGCTGCAAGGAACCAGAAACTGCAGGTTCTGTGAACCTTATACCTTGAGTTTGCCAGCTAGACTGGCTGGAAGAGGGATTGGAGAGAGCCCATTTTTCTCATCCATAATCAACTTCATGACTTTTGATAGGTTATTTGGCCTTGCTGCAGGCTCTTGAGTCTCATTTATAAAGTAGAGAATACAATATTTATTTGTTCCATAATGTTTCTTTTTTTTTCAGAGAGATTTAAAAGTTACAGAGTAGCACAAAAATAATAAAACAGGTGCCTGGCTTCCCAATGTCTATAATTCACCTTATATTTTGAAATATTTGTTTCAAATAACTTTTGTATACTTTTTCTAAAACAGTAAGTTGTGTGGTGAATATCAGCTAGAAAATTGAAGAGCATGTATTTTAAATATATTAGGCTCTTTCAGGGTGAAAGTAAGAGCGATCTCTTCTAAAACATAGGAAGTAGAACATGTAGCACCATGTAGTCTCTCTGGGTCCCTGTGCATAAGTCCTTGGAGAAAGAGTCTTTGTAATCAAATAATATTATCTGAGTAATTGCTTTAGTCTATATGATGAGGCATAGAAAAAAGTAGGAGGCTGAAAGAAGAAAATAAATATGTGTCACATACCACAAAATTTTACTACCATACCACAGTGTGGTAAGAGTTTTATATTTTTCAATGTTATGTTTGGGTGTTTTATCTTAAATATCTGAGTTTTGTATCCTAGGTCTACATCCCTCCAATCTCCTCTCTGTTCCACTGTCCTTGGAACCATTGCTTTATTCTCTAACTCTGTGTATTTGGCATTTGTTTTGGTTCTACATAGAAGTGAGATAATGTGGTCTTTTCTTGGTGTTTTTGGCTTATTTCACTTAGCATAATGTCCTTCAGATTCATTCTGTTGTGACAAATGGCAGAATTTCCTTCTTTTCTAAAAATTGAATAACATTCCATTGTGTATATATGCCACATTTCTTTATCCATTTTTCTGTTTACAAACACTTTAGTTTTTTCCCATATCTTGGTTATTGTGAACAATGCTCCAATGATCATGGAAGTGCAGATATTTTACAAGATGATGATTTCATTTCCTTTGGGCATATACCCAGAAGAGGGATTTCTGGGCTATATAATGCTTGTATTTTTTATTTCTTTACATCTTTTCACTTTCAATCTATTTGTATTTATAGATCTAAAGTGATTTTCTTGTAGACAGTACACAGTTGGATGATAAGTTTTGCTTTCTATATGCCTGAGTGTTTCTGTACCTTATTTTCTTTATTGTCTTGTGTTTAGCTATTTTTTTTGGTAGTGAAATATTTTAATTCCCTTCTCACTTTCTTTTGTGCATATTCCTTACCTACCTCTTTATGGTTACCATGGGAATTAAACTTAACATCACAAAGTTATAACACTATAATTTGAATTTACACCATATTGACTTCAAAACTGCAAAAACTCTGCTCTTTTAAAGCTCCATACTCACCTATTATTGTTGTTAATGTCACAAAATTACTTGTTTGTTCATTATGTGTCCAATAACATAAATAATAGTTTTTAACAGAAAAACTATTCATTTATAAGTAACAAAAATGTAGAGTTAAAATTCTAAATTACAGTAACATTAACTTTTATAATTATTTCAATATTTGTATTTGTTTTTGGCTAGAACTGACCTCAATTCAATTAACCACAATTTGCCATTCAAGTCTTTCCCAGCATAATTTTTTTTCTGAGTAGACAAATAGAGTCCTGGTGTTCTCTATGCTACCACCTTCTTCAAATCCTCTCACTTCTAGTATTTTAACAAAACAATTATCAATTACAGAGAGTCTAACATGTTCCTTAACCACCATCCATACTTCCTTTGCTTTCCCAGCAATAGTGTATGATCTGCAAGTCTACCCTTTATGTGTTTTTCCCATACAAACACAAGGAATCAAAAACAGGACAATGTACTGTTTGTATGGTTAAACACACATCTATACAGACATACATATACACACAACAATAAAAAGCTGGGCCGGCGCCGCGGCTCACTAGGCTGATCCTCCGCCTTGCGGCACCGGCACACAGGGTTCTAGTCCCAGTTGGGGCGCCGGATTCTGTCCTGGTTGCCCCTCTTCCAGGCCAGCTCTCTGCTGTGGCCAGGGAGTGCAGTGGAGGATGGCCCAAGTCCTTGGACCCTCCACCCACGTGGGAGACCAGGATAAGTACCTGACTCCTGCCATCGGATCAGCGCGGTGAGCCAGCCGCGGTGGCCATTGGAGGGTGAGCCAACGGCAAAGGAAGACCTTTCTTTCTCTGTCTCTCTCTCTCACTGTCCACTCTGCCTGTCAAAAAATTAAAAAAATAAAAATAAAAAAAAGCTGCAAACAATGCAGATGTGTTCTGTAACTTTTGTTCCACTGAACAATTTATACATTTTTAAATTATACTTTATATTCCCTTCATTGTTTATTGTATAAGTCTTCCTAATTTATTAGATTATATGTTAGCCTAAATTTGAATTATGTAGTTCCTAATTTTTCATTATTGAAAATAATTTTCCTGTGACCATTATTCTATCCATCTTAACTGTGATAGAGTTTTTCTAAGTGATATATATATATATATATATATATACCTAGAAGTACAATGTCTGGGTTATAGAGTATGTACATTTTCAACTTGATGAGATTTTACCAAATATTTCTTCAAAGTGTCAATTAATTTACATTTCTAGAACAGTTTGTAAATATTTCTATATCCCTATATTTCTACCATAACTTGAAATGTCAGACTTCTTTATTTTTACTAACCTGAGATGAAATATGTATTTCATTGCTTATTCGGTTTAAATGTTCTTAATTGTATTTGCCTGGCTAAGTCAAAGTGATCTTCTTTCAAGACCTGAAATTATGAGTGGATTTAATAACAGCAAGAAAAAGGAGTTTCATCTAGGAATAGCAGCTTGTTGGGACCACAGCACTGGGGATGAGAGTAGAGGCCTCAGGGCAGCACTGCCAACAAAGTTTTTGCATGATGAAGTGGTTTATTTCTGCACTTGGCAATCCCATGATAAAATACAAGGCACATGTGGCTATTGAACACTGGACATGTAACCAGCGTACCTAGAACTGAATTTTTAACTTTGCTTAATGTTAATTTAATTTTAAACTTACACAGCCACTTGTAGCTAATTGGACTGCATAACTGTAGGCCAGCCATTCAGATCCCAGCTCTGGACACACACATTTGGCTCAGCAGTTGAGACACTGGGGGACACTGGCATCCCATTTCAGAGTGCCTGGGTTCAGGTCTTGGTTCCACTCCGGATTCCAGTTTGCTGCTAATGTGCACTCTGGGAAATCAGATGATGGTTCAAGTGGTTGGACCCTGCCACTCATGTGGGAGACCTAGATCGAGTGTATGGCTCTCCTCCATTTAGGGAGAGAACCAGCTGATGGGGGCTCTCTTCTGGCTTTCTCTCTTTGCCTCAAACAAATGAAAAATAATTAAAGCCTGGACCTTTTTTTTTTTTTTTCAATCTCAGCTGTACTACTTGATATTTGACTCTGGGCAAGTTACTTATCTTTCCATTCTCTGTTTTCTCTTCTGAAAATATGGGATTTTGATGATTTAATGAATTTAGAAAAAATAAAGGCTTAGAATGTTGCCTGACATACGGTCAGTGCTAAGTGAATGTTCTTATTTATTTATGTAGTGAATATTTTTATCTTTATTTGGCCATTTAGATTTCTTCTTTTCCCATTCCACTGGTCATTTTTTTTTTTATCTTACTGAATTACTCCAAATAAAATTAATTTTAAGGAACTGTCTGTTAAAGACTTTAAGGTATATTTGAGATGCTCAGAGAAAAATTAAAAAAATGACACCTAAGAAAAGTGCAGAAGAAATATATTTAAGATTAAAATTTTCTGGTATACTTCTATTAAAATTTCTAAAAGGATGGCTGGCATTATGGTGTATTGGGTTAAGCCATAACTATAATAGAACAGGTTAAGCCACTGCCTGCAAAGCTGGCATCCCATATTAGAGCACTAGTTCGAATCCCAGCCACTCCACTTCCCATCCATCTTCCTGCTAATGCACCTGGGAAAGCAACAGAAGATGGCCAAGTGCTTGGGTCCTGCTACTCATGTGGGACCCCAGGAAGGAGTCCTGGCTCCCAGTTTCTACCTGGCCTAGCCAAAGCTGTTATGGCTATTTGGGGAGTTAACTAGCAGATGAAGATCTCTTTCTCTGTTTATCTCTTTCTATCTGTCACACTTTAAAACAAATACAAGAAGAGAATGTAGAGGGATAAGAACTGAGAATTTTCCAGAATGAAAAGAAATAAACTTCTGAACAAAAGTGAACTTTAAATGTCAAGCTGGATAAAACAAGACAAAGCCACATCTAGAAATATGGTAGTAAAACAAAAGAAAACCAGATAAAATGCCCAATCTTCCGCATCTTATTGGTCTTATAAACTCTCTTAGCCTATGTGTTAAAAATTCTCTCTCTGGAATGGCAGTGTGGCAGAATCTGAGATTCTAAGTTGGCCATTTTCCCTCTTGGCACTGTGAGGATGTTTGTTCATTGTTTTCTGGCTTCTATTATGACTCATGAGAAGTCCTTTGTCAGTATAATTGTCATTCTTTTATGGTAATGTACACAGTAGTTACAACCAATTTAAAATGCTTTGAAAACTCTCATCCATAATAGCAACAAAAATATAAGGTATCGAAGCATGAACTACAAATATGTGTAACACTTCTTTGGAAAAAAATTCCAAAACATTTATAGATAGGTCGGCATAACCTTATGGATGTTCCATGCTAAAGGACAGGAAAAACCTTACGCATCCTTCATTGTTAAAAATAAGTCCTTGTCGGTCGGTGCCACGGCTCAATAGGCTAATCCTCCACCTGCGGCGCCTGCACACTGGGTTCTAGTCCTGGTTGGGGCACTGGATTCTGTCCCGGTTGCCCCTCTTCCAGGCCAGCTCTCTGCTGTGGCCAGGGAGTGCAGTGGAGGATGGCCCAAGTCCTTGGACCCTCCACCCGCGTGGGAGACCAGGAGAAGCACCTGGTTCCTGGCTTCGGATCAGCATGGTGCGCCAGCCACAGTGGCCATTGCGGGGTGAACCAACGGTAAAGGAAGACCTCTCTCTCTGTCTCTCTCTCTCTCTCTCACTGTCCACTCTGCCTGTCAAAAAAAAAAAAAAAAAAAAGTCCTTGTAAATTCCACTCAATTCTATGCTGACACTTCTTTTAATATAATGTGGAAAGCTTATTTTATAATTGTGCTAGAATCACTAAGGGCCAAAAAAATATGAAAATTTACAGGAAAATGAGGGAGTAATAACCTGTCCTAATGGTAGAATGTATATGATGGAGCATCTAAGTAAGAGAGTGTGCTATGGAATAGAGCAGGAAACCTATGTTAATTTTAGTGTTTACCTGTTTTAGCAATAGCTTTCTTTTCAGAAATTTTTTCTTTGTAGATTTGTGGGAAGTATCTGTTTCTGTTTTATTTTTTTGTTTTCTGTGAAGTCTTAGAGTTTAAGATTCTGAGATTCCTCCACCAAGGACCTTTTGCTTCCAATTTAGAAACAAGTCTTAAGATGTGTTTTTGGAACACCTGCCCTGTAGTGATGTCCAGGGTGTCACAGATCCAGTGTGGCAAGCTGCTTGATTTATGATTACAGCAGTCTTCAGCAGCAGCTTCCTTTACAGCCTAAATGCTAGAACCCAGTTGGGCAGCCTTTTTTTCTCAGTCTCTATAACAAGCAAGTCTCACCAGTTCCTGAGTCTTCAGGCACTGAGTTCCAGTGCTCTTTTTTGTAATCCTGGTCTCCATTTTCTTTCAGAAATTAGGCCCTCAGCCACCATTGCTGGTTTCCAGCAGTATTGTCCTCAAGGCAGAAGTTTCAGCTCTGTGCATTGCTCCTCACTCCTCTTCTGCTTTTCATCACAATTTTTGATGTGTTTGTTGCAGAAAGATTGAGAGCAGGGATATTTCTTTCTTTCTTTTCTTTTTTTAAAAATTATTTGTTTATATGAATGACAGTTATGGAGATGCACTGAGAAGGTGGGAGGAGGAGGAGAAGAGAGAGAGAATTGGTTCACTCCCCAAATGGCTGCAATGGCCTGAGCTGGGCTGATCCAAGGCCAGGAACCGGGAGTTTCTTCCAGGTCTTCCGCTTGGGTGCAGGGACTGAAGGACTTGGGCCATCTTCCACTGCTTTCCCAGGCCATAGCAGAGAGCTGGATCAGAAGTGGAGCTGCCAGGACTCGAACCAGCAAGGCAAGGACATTTCAATCATGAAAATATGAAGTCATTTTGAATAAAAGTCCTTTGGATTACAATAAATTCTTTTCAAATTTTACTCCCCTTGAAATAAGAAAGCAGGAATTTGTGTCTGTGCTATAAATAACATCTAATTTGAGTAGGAAAAAAGTAAATGCCTAAGTGACAATCTAACTTGGATTGTTAACAACTAAACAACTGCAACAAATTCCACTTTGGGATCTTTGCATATGAAAGCATTGAATGAAAATAAGGAACATGCTCATGAAGTCATTAAAAATGGATGTGTATCCACTCCTAGCTCCTACCTGTCCCCTGCAGCACTGAAAACTAAGCTATCTTCAACCTATAGAAGTGGCTTTGAGTTCTTAGTGTTATAAGATCTAAAGAGGTCAACTCAAAGCACTCTGTCCTTATTTGCTTTATGCTTTGGGCTCCCTGAAATATTTCATTTTCAACAAAGATCCACTGTTAAGTATTTGAAAAATCCATGTTCTATCACACTCAGTTTACAAATTACAAATTACCAAATATAATTGTAAAACCTTGAAGTTTTCCAGGAGTGTAAGTTGATACCTTCACAATTATCCAAAGTGATATTTGCCAATAACCACTATATATTTAGTTTTCTTAATCATCTCATCTGCAAAATGGTTATAATAGTAATCATATCACAGGTTGCTGTGTGTGCTGCATGAGATCATAAGTTCAGAAAAAGACCCACAAAGCTCCATTGAGAAGGAAGCTGGCTAATGTGCAAGTCTCTCTCTAGTTAGCAGACTTTCATATACCAGCCTTGGCACATGTGGGATTCCACTTCATGCTAAGAGAGAAAATGCATTTTTTAGACTGTAGAATTTGTTTCATGAATAGATAATCAGAACCACAAATATACACTTGACATTGGTACAGGCTCCTGAAGTTACAGGTTCCCAAAACCCTCAAAATGCCTTGCCCTGAGACCTGCTCACCTTCCTTGGAGATGTCTGCCATGTTGCTCAAACTGTCCTGGGCAAAACACATCACAGAGGGCACTTTCATTTTTAGTAAACTAAATATCTAGAATGTCTGACACCAAGAATAAGAATCAATGTAGAAGTCAGTTCCACAGTACTGGCTGAGGACAGTGGTGGGTTTGAGCCCTCTCCAAGAAATTTGGAAAATAAATAGATTTATAGCATACATTTAAAATGCTATTTGATAATGCAAGAATCCTCAGTAGCAGTGGAAAGGCACAGATAAATGCTGTAGCAGTTTCACGGTAGAAGGACTCAGAGTGGTGGCTCAGGGTGAGCCAAGGATGCTTTATGGGATTCAGTGGTAAGCTGGCAGAGACGGCACAAAGGCAGATGAGCTTAGTGGTTAAGATCCTAGGCTGTGATTCAGGCATCCTGAACACCGATTTCAGGTATTATGAATACGAGCCTCGATCTTGACTTTTCCTGCTTTTGTGAAAATTACTTAACATCTGAGTCTCACTGTTTTCATCCACATGATGAAATTATTATTATTATTATTAAACTATTATTATTATTATAATAATAGTACCTGCTCACTTAGGGCTGTTGTGAGGATTAAATATTTTCATATTTGTCAGTAGAACAGTGCTTAGCATTCAGTAAGCATGGTGTCAGTGTTTGTTCCATAGAATAAAAAAGGATCTGGGAGTGTCTGATTTGATTCAAATGAACCTGCTTTTTCAGAACTCTGTGCAAAACTCAGTGCTGTGATGGGAAAAGGAAGCTTTTTCAAGTCTATAAAACAGATGGCCTTAATTTCTTCCCCTGCTAAGATTGTGGGACTATTTCTAGACACATATGCAAACATGAACTACGGAATGGTCTAGAAACTCATGGTGCTTGCTCAGTGGTTTATGTAAGTTAAGTTCTCATAAATGGAACTGCAAACAAATTTAGATCAAATGCATTATTCTGAAAGGTCTGGATCCTGTCTATGGTCTAGTCCTGTGTTATGTGAGCTAAGTTCACTGGCATTTGAGAATAATTGCTCCTCTGGTGAGATAAATTAGCCATTCTAGGGTCCCAAGGTATTGCTGAATATGCTATCATTTCCAATTAGGAGTGCTAAAAGAAGTTGTATTTTTTTTTTTGATTCTATGATTTAAAATGTTCTGCTCTCTTATACCAAATGTAATTTGGCATAAGTAGAATTAGACAGGCTACCTTGTCTGCCTAAGTTGCTATCACCAAAGTGCTGATTTGAAATAGCACCTACAGAGAAAAGGAAAATAAATCTGCCGTGTATGTGTGAGCAACATGGCTCAGAGGTAGACAACTTAAAGTTGCATAATTGTCAGCTAAGACAACAAGCTGTTCTAAGGGTTTCTTTCTAGCGCCAAATTACAGTCTGTCCAAACAGAGAAAATTAAATTAGATTGCTTATAAATTAAACCTCTTCCACTAGCAAGATTGCTCTGCCCTAAAGGAAGTGTGGTTCTCAGGCAATAAGCACCTTCAATAATATGACAGCTGGATTTGCCACAGAACTTACAAAGCCATTCAAAAAGGTCATCCTCTCTTCCCTCTGTCTGACTCCTACTTCCCTCAGAGAGAATGAAATTGGCACCAGCAAGTTGTTTTGAATCATCCTTAGTGGCAGATCTATCTTGGTTTCACATGTTTAGCACGTTCATCGTGCTGTGCTGTGCTTATGGAGTTGGTCTCCCATATCTGCAGCTGGCTACACTCACGCTGTGGTATTAGGGGTACCTTTAATCCAAAATGCCTTCTCCACTGCTCTTCCATCAGGTATGAGATACTCTCACTGGAGTGTTGCTCTTGTCGATTAGAGATAGAGTTGGCAAACTTTTCCTGCTAAGGGACAGGTAGCAAACATTTTGTGGTCCCTGCTGCAACTAATCAGCCCTGCCAGTGTAGTTTATGCAAGTGGACAGACAATATGCAAATGAGTGGCCATAGGTGTCCCCTAATACAACTGTATTTACACAAAGAAACAGTTTGCCAGATTTGGCTTAGGGAAGAATTGTGCAGAGAAACAAAAATAACAAAAAAAATTTGCTACTTACAGAAAAAAGAAAATCAAAGTAATTCTTTTTTTTTTTTTTTGTGAATTGGAAGCTAAGAAGACAATGGAAAATGCACACAGACTAGTAAATTCCAAAACTTCTGAAACTGGTGAAGAAATCTTTCACCTATGGAAGAAAAAGAGAATTTGTTCAGATATGTAGAAATGTAGAAAGTTTAGTTCCAAATTATTCTTGCAGAAATCCCAAGGATTATATCAGTCAAATGAAAGCTAAATCAAATCAAGAATTCAAGATGGGGGGAAGACAATATGAAAAATAAGGATGGTGTGGCATCAGATCTAGCAGTTAAAATCAGGATATTTTAGTTAAAATCACACTACAAAACTGTAGTAATTAAAACATCATGGCCAGCGCCTTGGCTCACTAGGCTAATCCTCCGCCTTGTGGCACTGGCACACCAGGTTCTAGTCCCGGTCAGGGCACCAGATTCTGTCCCGGTTGCCCCTCTTCCAGGCCAGCTCTCTGCTGTGGCCAGGGAGTGCAGTGGAGGATGGCCCAGGTGCTTGGGCCCTGCACCCCATGGGAGACCAGGATAAGTACCTGGCTCCTGCCATCGGATCAGCGTGGTGCGCCGGCCTCAGCGCGCCGGCCATGGCGGCCATTGGAGGGTGAACCAACGGCAAAGGAAGACCTTTCTCTCTGTCTCTCTCTCTCACTGTCCACTCTGCCTGTCAAAAAAAAAGTTGGCCAAAAAAATAAAAAAAATCATAGTACTGGCATAAATACAGATACATAGATCAATGGAACAGAATACAGAGCCCAGAAACTAATGCACGTTCATACAGCTAACTGATTTTTTACAAAAGTGTCCGACCACACAGTGGAGTAAAGATAATCTCTTCAACAAATGGTGCTGACAAAACTGGATGTATAAATGTAAAAAATGCGGGCTGGAACTGTGACATAGCAGGTAAAGCTGCCACCTGCAGTGCTGGCATCCCATATGGGCTCCAGTCTGTGTCCCGGCTGCTTCACTTCTGATCCAGTTCTCTGTTGTGGCCTTGGAAAGCAATAGAAGATGGTGCAAGTCATTGGGCCCCTGAACCCACATGGGAGATCCAGAGGAAGCTCCTGCCTCCTGGTCTCAGATCGGCTCAGCTCCAGGTGGACATCTGAGGAGTGAACCAGCAGATGGAAGATCTCTTTCTCTGCACCTGCCTCTTTCTAACTCTATCTTTCAAATAAATAAATCTTTAAAAAAATAAATGAAGAAGAATTAAATTAGATCTACTCCTCTCACCATATATAAAAATCAACTCAAGATTTATCAAAGACCTAAATTTAAGACCTGAGACTTAACACTCAGGCACTGGTCTCCTTTGAGGAGAGGAGCTCAGCTGAGCAGAATAAACTTTCCTTCTGGTTATAAAAAAAGAGAGGAGATTTACCATGCCAAAACTGGGTGTGTCACCTAAGACACGCCCTTCACTCTAGAGAACTGAACAGAGCACCCTAGACATACCCACCACATGCCTCTAGATATTCACTGAAAGCAGACACTCCATTTATCTACAGAAGTATCATACAAAGATAAAAGCTACCCCAGCGAAAACACAAAGAAGAAACCAATGGGTATCTCCACAAATGCTGAATAACAAATGCACCATTTCAAGAAACAAGAATAAGGAAGACAACATAATGCCCCCCAAAGAACACAACACTTCAATACTAGATTGTGAATATGATGAGACTGAAGAAATGCCAGAAATGTTATTCAAAAATTGATCATAAGATTACATAGAAGTAATCAGAAGCAAATGCATGAATGCATGAACTACTGAGATCCATAGATGACATGAAAGAAAATTTCTCCCACAAAATTGAGATCTTAAAGAGAAATAAAAAAGAAATAAAGAATTCAATAGAACAAATAAAAAATGCTGTGAAAAGCCTTCACAACAGAGTTAGTGAATCAGAAGAAAGAATATCAGACTTAGAAGACAAAGCACAAGAAATTATATAGCCAAACCAAAAACAAGAAGAAGAAATTAGAAAACTAAAAAACACTGTTGGGAATCAACAGGATACTATCAAATGATCCAACATACAGTTTCAAGGAGTCCCTGAAGGTGAGGAAAGAGAGAATAGATTAGAAGGCCTCTTAATTAAATAACAACAAAAACTTACCTAATTTGGAGACAGAAATACACTAAGCAAATAGAACTCCTAATAAACATGACCAGAAAAGACCATCACCATGACACATTGTAATCAAACTCACCACAATAAAACATAAAGAGAAGGTTCTAAAATGTGCATGAGTGAAATGCCAGATTACTTTCAGAGGATCTCCAGTTAGACTCACCACAGATTTCTCATCAGAAATCCTAACAGGGTAGGAGAAAATGGCAAGATATATTCCAAGTCTTAAGAGAAAAGAACTGACAACCCAGAATACCATACCCTGCAAAGCTCTCATTTATGAATGGGGGTGAAATAAAGACCTTCCATAACAGACATAAATTGAAAGAATTTGTTACCAATGGTCCAGCCCTACAAAAGATGCTTAAGGATGTGGGACAAACAAAAACACAGAAACATGATTATCACTAAGAAGGAAATCTTCCAGTAAAAGGTCAAGGGAAATTCAAAGTAAAAAAGAGAAATATTTCAGGAAAAATGGCAGGGCAAAGTCATTACTTATCAATAGTCACCTTGAATGTAAATGGCCTCAAATCTCCAAATAAAAGACATAGACTGGCTGAATGGATTAAAAACAAAACCTATTTGCTGCCTACAGGAAATACATCTCATCAGCAAAGATGCATTCAGACTGAAATTGAAAATATGGAAAAAGATAATCTATGCCAACAAAAACCAAAAAAGAGCTGGTGTAGCCATCTTAATATCAGACAAAATAGACTTTAACACAAAAACTATTTAAAGAGACAAAGAAGGGCACTATGTAATAATTAAGGGATCAATTCAACAGGAAGATGTAACTATTATAAATGTATATGCACCTAATTACAGGGCACCTGGCTGTTTAAAAAATGTTAAGGGATCTAAAGGGAGACATAGACTCCAATACAATGGTATTGGGGGACTTCAGTACCTCACTTTCAGCAATGGACAGATCAAACAAACAGAAAATCAGCAAAGAAACAGCAGAGTTAATCAATACTATAGAACAAATGAACCTAACAGATATCTACAGAAATTTTCATTGTACAGTTGAAGAATAAACATCCTTCTCACCAGTGCATGGAACTTTCTCTAGGATTGACCACATACTAGGTCATAAAGCAAGTCTTAGCAAATTCAAAAAAATTGAAATCATACCATGCATCTTCTCAGATCACAATGCAATATGCAATGAAGCTGAAATTCAGCAACTCAGGAATCTCTAGAGCATATGCAAACACATGAAGACTGAACAATATGCTACTGAATGGACAGTGGATCACAGAAGAAATCAAAAGAGAAAAAAAAAATTTTCTGGAAAAAATGAACATGATAATACAACATATCAAAACTTATGGGGTACAGTAAAAGCAGTATTAAGAGGTAAGTTAATAGCAACTGGTGCCTATATCAAGAAATAAGAAAGGCACCACCAAAAAATGATCTATCAATGCATCTCAAGGATCTAGCCAAACAACAGCAAACCAAAAAAAAAAAAAAAAAAAGCTAGGAGAAAAAAAATAATTAAAATTAGAAAAGAAATCGACAATACTGAAACAAAAAAATACTTTCAGCAGAACGAAGAGTTTTTGAAAAAAATTATTTTTTAAAAAATTATTTTTGAAAAAATAACAAAATTGACACAATAATGGCCCAACTAACCAAAAAAAGGAGAGAAGACTCACATCAATACCATTAAAGATGAAAAAGGAAATGGAAAAACAGACTCCACAGAAATAAAACAAACCATCAGAAATTACCAAAAAGAGTTGTATCCAAAAAACTGGGAAACCTAGAAGAAATGGATAGATTACTGGACTTGTACCAGCTTATGTAAATTGAGTCATAAAGACATAGAGAACAAAAACAGAACCATTATCAAGATAGAAATTGTATCAGTAATAAAGACCCTCCCAAAAAGGAAAAGCCCAGGATCTGATGGCTTCACTACTGAACTCTACCAGACATTTACAGAAGAACAAACTCCAATTCTTCTCAAATTATTCAAAACAATTGAAAGGGAGGGAATCTTCCCAAATTCTTTCTTTGAAACCATTATCATTTAATTAATTCCTAAGTCTGGAAAAGAGGCAACAGAGAAAGAGAACTATGGGCCAATTTCCCTGATGAATACTGACGCAAAAATCCTCAACAAAATTCTAGCTGTACCAAGTGGGATTTATCACTGGTAGCAGGGATGGTTCAACATTTGCAGATTAACCAATGTAATATATCACATCAACAAACTGAAGAACAAAAACCATATAATTATCTCATTAGAAAAAGAGAACATTTGATAAAATAGAACACTGTTTCATTATGAAAATTCTAAGCAAATTGGTTATAGAAGGAATATTCCTCAACACAGTCAAGGCAATTTATGACAAATCCATGGCAAGCATCCTATTGAATGGGGAAAAGTTGGAAGCATTCCCACTGGGATCTGGTACCACACAAGGATGCCCACTCTCAGCATTGCTATTCAATACAGTCCTGGAAGTTTTAGCCAAATACATTAGGCAAGAAAAAGAAATCAAAGGGATACAAATTAGGAAGAAGGAAGTCAAATGATACCTATTTGCAGATGACAAGGTTCTATATATAAGGGATCCAAAACACTCCATCAAGAGACTATTGGAACTCATAGAAGAGTTTGGTAAAGTAGCAGGATATAAAATCAATACACAAAAATCAACAGCCTTGGTATACATAATGCCAAAGCTGAGAAAGAACTTCATATGGAAGTTCATATGTAAACTAATATGGAAACATGGGAGACCTCAAATAGCTAAAGAAATCTTATACAACAAAAAGAAACTAGAGACATCACAATACCAGATTTCAAGACATACTACAAGGCAGTTGAGCTGCCCTTGTCTTGACTGTCGAGAAAGTTCCTTTTTGTTTGCTGTTTTTGTTTTTGTTTTTCCTACTGTTTATTGAACTCTTTCTCAACACAGAGTTATTCATGTCTGTATAAAGTCAATTGAGGATGGAACTTAGTAAAAAAGAAGAATAGGAATAAGAGAGGGAGGAGCTGTGTAGTTTTGCATACATTCCTGTGGACTTACTTCTAAGGGTATAGTTTAAAAACTTGTCACTGGACCTCAGATTCCATTAAGCTGGGTGTTAAAAATGCCATGTTAAGTGTGTAAGTGATCATATTAATTGTTAAATTGAACATATAGATAGGATTAAGTGTTAAAGTCATCATATAAATAGGATCAAGTTCCTGGTAATAAGAATAGATAGAATTAAAAAGGAGAGAATGTTCAACATGGGAAGCAGTCTACATAGCAGAGCATAGAATGACAATTGCTTTAAGTAACACTGTGATCTCAGAATCAGCCCTAAGGCATTCTTTTCTGGCTAAAAATCCCATGAGAGCATTTCAAGCATGGAAAGCCAAGATACTGTGGCAAAAAAAAATTCTACTTGAAGGATCTCTGTGAGTGAGACCCCTGTTGAAAGAGGTGACCATCAAAGAAGGATGTACTTTTCTGAAGGGAGGAGAGAACTTCTACTTTGCTTATGTCTTAATACTGGTGGAGATTGTGGCTTCAAAAGGCTTCCATAGTCTAGACAGCTCATGTCAAGAGCCTCGGGTAATCACTGTCATACATTAGAGTGTTAATTGTTAAATTAACA
Organism: Oryctolagus cuniculus; assembly: GCF_964237555.1. NCBI lineage: Eukaryota > Metazoa > Chordata > Mammalia > Lagomorpha > Leporidae > Oryctolagus > Oryctolagus cuniculus. The sequence continues at coordinate 17,817,636 of NC_091434.1, read as the reverse complement.
ACAGGAGTCACTAAGCAGTAACTCCCCATACAGGACCTCAGTCCTCAATGAATGTATTATGAGAGTTAACTGTAAAACTAGTTATTAACAGTTTCTTTTGTGTGTTCATGTGTGTGCAAATTGTTGAAATCTTTACTTAGTATAGAGTTGGTCTTCTGTGTACGGAGTTAATTGAGAATGAATCTTAATGGAAAATGGGACTGGGAAGGGGAGAGGGAAGAGAAGGAGGGGTAGGAATGTGGATGGCAGGACAAGTATGATGGAAAGAATAACTATATTCCTAAAGTTTTGCTTATGACATTTGTATTCCTTAAAAATAAATTAATTAACAAAAAATTGTATCTATAAATCACATTGAAACTGTTAAAAGCCAATTAAAAATTAAAATGAAAAGTGTTTAAAAAGATATCTGCATTTCAAGTGCGAGTACCGGAGTTTGATACTGAGCTCTGGCCCTTGACTACAACTTTAGGCTAATGAAGACCTTGGAAGCCAGCAGGTCATGGCTCAAGTGTCTGGGTTCCTGTGACCCTCATGGGAGACATGGAGCTTTGTTGGTGTTGGGAGAATGAAACAACTCCCTCTTGGAAGTTTTCTGTCTCCTTTTCTTTGTCTCTGCCTCTCACATTGATGGATTTTTAAAGTGATGAATAATGATTTGTAAAATGTAGAGCAAAATTTAAATGAGTAATGATAAATGTATTAAAATGGAATCTTAAAAGAATAAATGTATTTTAAGAGAAAGCCTCAGTAATAACCAAAACTAAAAGCAAGCATAATAAGAAGAGTCTAACACTCTCATAAAATTAGCAAACTATATCATTGAAATCTAGATATCATTAGGTATCATTGAAATCCAGAGTATAGAAAGAAAACCAAGTTCACATGGAATGCTACAAAACAGAGATGTCCCTGCAGGCTGAAGGACAAATAATGGGTTATTCAAAACAACACTGAAACAACGGAGTAGAAACCTGAGAGAAATTAGTGAAAGTTACCTCTTTCATAGCCTATACAAAAAAGACTTGCAGGGGGATTTACTATCTATGTAAAATTAAAGTGTCAGAAAAGATAGGGGAAAATATTTGATAAACTTCGAGTTAAAGGTGCCATTCAAAAGCAGGTAATAAATCTATTATTTTTGGGGAATGCTGACATTGGGGCAAAGCAGGTTAAGCTACCATTGTCAAATCAATATCCCATCTCATATTGGAGTGAGGGTTCAAGTCCCAGCTGTTCCACTTCTGATCCAACTCCCTACTAATGTGCCTGGGAAACCAGTGAAAGATAACCTAAGTATTTGGGTCCCTAACATCAATGTAGGAGATCAAAATTGAGTTCCAGAGGTCAGCGTTGTGGCATATTGGGTACTGTCACTGCCTGTAACACTGACATCCCAAATGAGCAGTGCTGTAAGTCTTGGCTGCTCCACTTCCAATCCAGCTCCCTGGTAATGTTCTGGGGAAAGCAGCAAAAGATGACTCAATTGTCTGGGTTCCTGCCACCCAAGTGAGAGACCCAGAAGAAGCTCCTGGCTTCTGCCTGACCCATCAAATTGTGGCCAACAAACGGTGAATGAGAGATTCTCTCTCTCTCTCTCTCTCTGTAACTCTGATTTTCACATAAATGAATAAATCTTTAAAAACAAGCAAACAAAACAAATAGAGTTCCAGGCTCCTGGACTTTGAGAAGTAAACCAGCAGATGGAATTAATATCTCCTCTCTCTCTCCCACTCCCTCTCCCTCTCCCTTCCTTCCCTCACTCTGCCTCTAAAATAAATGTTTAAAAATATATAATTTTTCCATAAAAAGTTTCCATACAAACATAAATGCAATTTATAAACAATGCATCAATAAGTGGTAGTGTTAGAAATATTCAGAAGGGAGTTCCAGAGGACTTCCAGGCCCGCCTCTTACTGTAGCAGCATTTGTTTCTTGTACTTAATGTTAATTGTGATTTGGATAAATAATTTCACACAAATGGACAAACAAAAATGCAAAAACAAACAATGGCACATATATTGGAAATGCAATGTTCCGTTTTTCAGTAAACCAAGCACAATAGAGTTCCTGTAGGGTCTTACAGAATCAATGAAAGAAATCATCTAAACTCTCAGAATTGAGTAAATGGAAACAATCGTCACCACCATCCCATCCCACACACACACTACACACACACTTAAATATGCACACTCTGCAACCTATAAACTCACAGTATGGAAAACTGTCACAAGTCATCAGAAGATATTCTATAGGTCAAAAGGAAAATCCCATCTGAGGAATCAGATTAAATACTTCTACAAGAAAGTGATTAATAAGAAACAAAGGCAAATAGATGTTATCAATGTGATTCTTTAGAATGATGAATAATAAAATGGGAAAAAAGAGAAATCAGAGAAGGCTAGATTTACGTGGAAGTATGATTATTGGATTTTAAAATGTAGTGGAGGCAGTGGGTAGCAGCAGATTGGTTGGTGCAGACAACCAAATCAAATATTAGACAATCAAATCAAGAAACTCTTATTCTGAGACAAGCAAACATTCAAAAAATATAGCACTTGTGTGTCTTTCCTAATAAAATTACATGAAAAATACTATAGCTGACTAATAAGGCAATCAAAATAATGCACTAAGAAATAAGGGTGATACCTAAAATGATGAAGATAGAAAGAATAAGTAAATTGTAATCTGTATATATGAAATGCATGAAATTTGTATACCTTCAATGTAATTAAGAGAAACAAAGGAAAAAAAATCCTGTAATTATAAAATAAGAAGAAATATCTGTGACATACAATTGTATTAACAATATTGTTTCTTAAGTTCATGGAAATTTCATATAAAAACTGTATTTTGATTTCAAAAAATTGCATCAAAATAAAATTATCTTTTAATCCCCTCTCAAAAAAGTAATAGTTGGAAAATGGTTACAGAGGCACGAGCTGTGGCATAGAGGGTAAAGCCGCTGCCTGCAGTGCTGGCATCCCATATGGGCGCTGGTCTAGTCCCAGCTGCTCTACTTCCAATCCAGCTCTCTGCTGTGGCTTGGGAAAGCAGTAAAGGATGCCCCAAGACTTTAAGCTGCTCTACCCACCTTTGAGACCCAGAAGAGGCTGCTGGCTCCTGGCTTCAGATCGTCCAGCTCCAGCCATTGCGGCCATCTGGGGAGTGAACCAGCTGATAGAAGACATCTGTCTCACTCTTTCTCACTCCCTCTGTCTCTCTCTCTCTGCCTCTCTGTAACTCTGCCTTTCAAATTAAAAATAAAAAAAGCTTAATGAGTATCATGTTTTCTCTGGTATATGGTAGTCAATATAGAATACAAAAAAAGTATAGGAATGAAACAGAGTTTGATTTGGTTTGATTGTTGTGTTTAGCCCTTATTTATACTCCTGTAGAACTGTGATCTTTCTGCTTTTTACTTGTTGAATGTTATGGTTATTGGTGCATTAAGTCTGTTATTTTAGAGTGGATTGAAACCATGTATTGCAAAAGTTAAAGAAAGAAAGAAGGAAGGAAAAGGATTGAGGGATTGTAGAGGGAGGGAAAGAAGTATGGTTATCTTCTTAGAATTATGGTTATAAAATCTGTTCTTTTTACATTAATGCAAATTTTAAAAATACTTTGTTATTAAATAAATCAGAAAAATCTTAAAACTTTAAAAATTTTATATTTTCTTGAAATTCTTGAGCAAAGAAGAATAGAATGTGAATATATATAACGTTTTGTATAGAAACAGCTTATTCTTTATTTATTTTCCCTTTTTTTTATTTGAAGGGGAGAGAGAGAGCGAGCGAGCGAGCTTCTACCCTGATTCACATTCCAAATGCCTATAACAGGTAGGACTGGGCCTCTCTGGTGGCCAGGCTTTAACTAGGTGAACAGGTATTTTCCTTCCCCCAAGATGTGCATCAGCAGGATGTCAGACTGGAAGTAGAGGAGCCAGGACTCAAACCAAGCACTCTGATACAGATTGAGGACATCTCAAATGAAATTTAACTGCTTGCTGCACCAAAAATCCAGCCCAATAATTTATTCTTAGGAAATCTGGTAGGTAGTTTTGATGGGTAGAGGGATTAAATTTTTTTTAAATGCAGTAGCTTCTATTAAGAATATTAGAAGATGCTTTTTATCATTTGTTAGAAAGTATAAATTTTTATTTTTTTACTTGTAAAGTTAACTCTCAGGAAAATGGAATGTGTTACTTCCAAATCACAGAATGGATTATTTTAAAATAAAATCTGAGCGATATAACAAGGGATTTTGAAAGTAAAAAAAATATTAAAGAAATACAGAAAACAACAAAACAAGCAGATAGAAAATTGATCATACACATTTGGTTATTAAAATTAATGTCGATATGTCAAGCTCTCCTATCAAAAAGTAAAAGCTATAGATTAGTTTAAGATGTATAGCTAAGATAAAATTATTCATTAGAGTCAAAATAAAAGAGGTGGGCAAAGACATATTAGGATAGAAAGAAACCAAAATGAATGTGTCTACAAGGGCAAATCTAGAGCATTAATTGGAAGCAACTTGTATTCAACTGCAGAGGACCAGTTAAATAACCCCTGGTCTGCTCACAAGGTTTAGTGCTAAAAATTAGTGTTGAAGATTCAGTATTAAGTGAATAAAATGGTTTACAACACAATTTATGCTGAATGATCCAGATACATAGCACCAATATGAGTAACATTTTGAAAATATTAATCCACCTTAGATCCTGTACTCAAGGATCTTGAAATGTCTACATTAGAAATTTGCTTCATTAACTTTGCAGACAGAGTAAAACCAGTCCCATTGCTCCATTCACAGTGCATTGAAGGTGTCTGTGCAAGAGCATAAGGTAAATATGTATAGGTTGGGCACAAAAGAGGAGAACAACCTTGGAGCTGCCTTATGATGTGCTCTATCACAAGTGATAAAAAATGCTCCACTTCCATACAGAGGGTAGCAAACCTAACTGAATCCATCCTTACGGAAGTAAAAATACTTTTGTATTGATGAACTAAAAATAGCCACGTGAAGAGAAGGTTTCCACCTGCCTCCCTTATTTGGCTCAGTGAAATTCCTGACTTGAAAGCACGTGAATCTGGAGACTAGACAATAGATGAAACACCTTTCCTCGTTATTTCACGTCCCTATGTAGCCTAAAATAAATATTCATTGTCAGTATTTATGTATCTTCTATGAAATGCTATAAAGCTAGATACATGGTCTCATGTGTATGCATAATGCCATTCCAGTGTTTATATGCATAAAACAAAAGCTGGAAGTCTATGCAATAGGATGCTGTGTGGTTAATTTCAAGTAATGGAATTGTTCATGATTTTTATTTCATTCTTACTATATATCTATATTGTCTAATTTTTCTATAATGTATGTGTATTACTTATGAAATTGAAAAACAATAAATTATACTCTAAAATTAAATTTAATTTAAAGTAAAATTAATTTTGTAGATGAACAACAATGCTTTCTAAGCAATTGGGTAATATGCATATATAAGCTTTATTCATTTTCTTTGACCCAGTCACTGTACTTCTGGGAATCTACTCTTAAAAAATTCTGTCTTTGATACAGAAAAAGTTTTATGTACTAAGTTATTTACCAAAGCATTATTTAATAATAATTCAGAATTGGAAGTAATATTCACAAATAAACTTGGAAAATGCCCCTTAATAGGATATTAGGGAGTAGATAATGTGAGGCATGGTTTGTAATAACATTGAGAACTGCTTATGAAACAGTGAAAAGTCACACAAGGGGCAAATATTATTATTGTAATAAAAGTTTATATAAACTACATATTTTAAAAATAAAAATGCAAGAAAGAAGAAGCAATAAGCGTCAAGGCTCACCTCCTCCCCTGAAATGGAATTGACTTATTCTTTGCCCCATGTTGAGATCAGATAAGTCTTGAATTACTTCATAAGGTCCAGAGACATGAATCTCCTGACAAACTTTCTACCACTGCCTTACACAGAGCAGGCACTTTTGACTGGCAAATGCTACTTGTAGATGACAAAGCTCTCTGGGAATGCAAAAGGGAATTATGTGAAGAAAGAAGGTCAAACCCCTGAGTGACAGTTAGTAATTATCATTCAAGGATGAGAGCAAGGTGTACCAAACATAGAAGAAGAATATAAAGGTTTGGTACCTCTCCTTGGACCAATGCACCATCTTGCTCCAAGGCCCAGGAATGTCACTTGAGGAAGAGTTTTGACTACATGGGTGAAGAATGGAGTGGCATCCTATTTGACTGGTGTTCTCGGGGACGTGTTCTCCAGAAATCTTCACACTTTCATGTACAGTTGATTTCTTAAATATTTATTAAATAGTAACTCATTTATTCAGTTACTTATTCAAAAAATGAGGAGGATTTAAAAAATTTTGTGGAAAAATAAAATTCAAAGGTATTGTACATTTTTCATAATCATTTTAAGGCACTCTCGTATAAAGTACCTACTATGCATCATGCGTGTACTGGGCTGATTGTCTCTCTTCTAAGTATGATGAAAAGTCCATCTTACCTCAAAGTCATACAATATTTGAGGACTGACAGGATGTTTGATAATTTTAATGCACTCATTAACTTCTGGAAATGTGAGTGTGTGAAAGTGTTTTGTGGTTTCCTCTTTAAATAATGTGTCACTTTAAAAAATCTATTTACTTATTTGAAAGGCAGAGTGACAGAAAGAAAGTGGGAGAGACAAAGAGAAAGAGAGAGATAACTTCCATCTCAAAGGTAGGACCCCAGACCTCCATCTGGGCCTTTCACATGAATGACAGGGACCCAGACATGTGGGCTGTCTTCCTTTGTTTTCCCTGGCACATTAGCAGGGAGCTGGATCACAAGTGGAGCAGCCAGGACTCAAACCACCTCTCAGATATGGGATGTTAATGTTGTACATGGCAGCTAAACCCGCTGCACCACAACAGCAGCACCTATTTTATGGACTTTCTTTGAAACCAAAGAGTCCTTATTTTTTAGAGATACAGACCAAAGTACATGAGGATGAAATGTGATAATTGGGGAGGAAGTGGGGAGGTATAAAGATGCAAGGAGATAAAAGATCCTCATATTGTTTATTGTTAAAGCAAGAAAGAAACAGGAGTTCATTTTATTCAGTCTAATTTGTGCATGTTTGAATATTTCTGTAATATGTTTTTTTAAGATTTTATTTACTTGAGAGGTAGAGTTAGAGAGAGAGGGAGAGACACAGATAGGTGTTCTTCCTGCTGGGTCACTCCCCAAGTGGCCTCAACGGCCAGAGCTGGGCTGATCCGAAGCCAGGAGCCAGGGCCTTCCTCCAGGTCTCCCATGCAGGTGCAGGGGCCCAAGCATGTGGGCTATCTTCTACTGTTTTTCCCAGCCACAAGCAGAGAGTTGGATCAGAAAAGGAGCAGCCAGGACAGGAACTGGTGCTCATATGGAATGTCAGTGCTACAGGTGGAGACCTAGTCCACTACATCACAGCTCCAGGCCCTCTGTGATAATTTTTTTAAGGAGCACAAAATAAAGCAGATGCTGTTAAACAAAAATAATTGCCTAGAAACATGAAACAATATGAACTGGATGAGTGTTTTGAAAGAAGTTGACATAGAACTAGGAAAATGAATAGCAGGGAACCCAGAGGAATAACAGGGAAACAGCAGATCCTGGACTGACATGAGGAAGGGAAATTGTCAATCCAGTGGGACAGTGGAGGGGTTGGAGCTTTATAAATAGTGAAACCCCGGAGGTGACCAGACCCTTATGTGCAGGGCTGCATGAAATGTCCTAGGACTGAAGGACACGAAGAACACAGGGCCAAGTTGAGTGAGATTAGCTGTCGACGTAGATCAGGGTCACAGGATGCAGTGGGCTTTCAGTAGTCCTAAGGATATGATTCCTTATCCTAAGAACAATAGAATTTTATTAATGTTTGTTAAAATCTGGTGACATGAGCTTATACATATTTTGAAAAGTTTACTGTGACTGTGATGAAGAGAACAAATGGTGGTTATGGGTTGAAATGGATAGACAATCAGACATGGGAAGGCTTGCTGAGAGGCTATTGGAATATGGCAGGCAAAGGCAACTGATAACCATGCAGTTTGAGTGGAGGTGAAGAGGGGTGACTGGGTTTGAGAGATGTTTAGAAAGTAATGACCACATGACTTACTGATGGATTAGAAATGGAGACAGGGAAGAGAGAATTTCAGGGATGACTAGCCTAGCCTCTCATGCTATAAAGACAAGTTACAAAGGATCCCATCTTAAGAGAGTTTAGCGTTAAAGAGGTGGAAAGGAGATAAACAGTTTCAGCCTAATAAGGTAAAAGCTAAGGTAAAAGTGAACCCAGAGTTCCTATGGGAACACAGAGGATATTTATAAATTTACACAAATCTGGGGGTCAGGGATCACATCCTGGGAAATGCACAAACAAGCCTAAAATATATGAATTTGAATTATCAGAAAAGGAAATGGTGATCTAGCTAATGCAATAGTAAGGGCAAGCCAGTGTGTTTTAGCCCATTTGATTCTGCTGTAGCAGAATACCACAGACTAATTTATCAAGATCATGGACTTATTTGGTTCATGGTTCTGGACACTGGAAAGCAGAAGAGCATGCACTGGCATCTGGTGAGGGCTCTGTGCTTCATCATAACATGGCAGAAGAGAATGTAAGCCCATGCCAGAGTGGGAAAATGGTGGTTGAACTTACAAGTCCACTCATGCAATAACTAACTCACCCCTATAATGGCTACACAAATTCTTCATGAAGTCAGAGCTCTCACAATCTAATTGCATCTTTATCTGAGAGAGAGAAATAGAGTTCTCATCCTCTGATTTACTCACTAAATGTCTGCAACAGCCAGGGCTGGGCCCAGGCTAGGCCAGGTTGACGCTGTCAGCTGAAAACCCCACCTAGGTCTTCCATACAGGTGGCAAGGACCCATCTTATTGAGCTGCTGCTTTTCAGGGTGTGCCTTATTAGGAAGCTAGAATTAGGTATGGAGTCAGGTCTTGAACCCATGCACTCCAAACTGGGATGTGGGCGTTCCAGCCTACAGATTAACAACTCAGGCAAATGCCCATCTGCATATAACCTCTTAAGTCTCACTTCCTAGCAATGTTATCATGACAATTAAAGTTCAATATGCATTTTGGAGAAGGCACTTAAACCATTGCATAGTGGAGAACATAAAACAAGGTGAAGTATAGGTAGGTACCAGAGTGAGGCAACTGATGTGATTGGAACACAAAATTTAAGGAGGCGCTTGTTCTTAGGCATGCTTATAGGATCCTGGAGAATCAATACCTCCTTAAATTTTTGCACTTTGGATACCTGTTTGCATTAGCCTGATTCCTGTCCTGATGATGTGTCTACTAATAAGTGCATGAGTTTTAGGCAAAATTCCACTTTCCCTCTCTCCCTCTCTTAAGATTTATTTATTTATTTAAAAGGCAGAGTTACAGAGAGGCAGAGAGAAAGAGAGAGGTCTTTCTTCTACTGGTTCATTCCACAGATAGCCACAGTGGTCTGGACCTGTGCTGATCTGAAGTCAGGCGCCAAGAGCTTCTTCCAGGTCTCCCACATGGGTGCATAGGCCTAAGGACTTGGGCCATCTTCTACTGCTGTCCCAGGCCATAGCAGAGAGCTGGATCAGAAGTGGAGCAGCTGGGACTGGAACTGGTGCTCATATGGGATGCCGGCACTGCAGGTGGCGGCTTTACCCCCTACACCACAGTGCCAGCCCCCTACTTTCTATTTTTAACATGAAAAATTTTACACTCCCTATGAAATCAGATGGCATGTCCATTTTGTGATCATGTCACCAGCAGATAACACAGTCCTTGAAATGGAGTAAACACTCATGTATTCATGGAATAAATTCAGAGTATTTTAAACGTTAGAAGGATGAATTAGATTTCATATGAAATGAGCTGGCCCAAAATTTAATGTGTGGCGACAGAGTTGTGGTGCAGCAGGTTAAGCTATCACCTGTGATGCTGACATCCCATACCACAGTGCCAATTTGAGTTCTGGTTGCTCTGCTTCTAATCTAGATTCCTGCTGATATACCAGGGAAAGCAGTGGAAGATGCTCAAGCAGTTACCTAATCATGTGATCAAGCTCAAAGCTGGGATCTCATTATCTATTTCAGGCCCAGATTTGGTTTCTATTAACCAGTTTCAGAAAAGGCAAACCTTTATTTTGAAATAGTTTGGCATATTCTTTTTGTCTCATTAAAATTATGATTAATCTTTTTTATTAGTATTTTATTTGAAAGGCAGACTTACAAAGCGAGAGGTAGAGACAGAAAGAGAGGTCTTCCATCTGCTGATTCACTCCTCAGATGGCCTCAAGGACAGGGCCTGGGCAAGGCTGAAGCCAGGAGCTAGGAGCTTCTTCTGGATCTCTCACTTGGGTGCAGTGGCCCAAGGACTTAGGCTATACTCTGCTGCATCCCAGGCATATTAGCAGGGAGCTGGATTGGAAGTGGAGCAGCCAGGACTCGAACCGGCACCCAAATAAGATGCCAGTGCTGCAGGCCAGAGCTTTAAGCTGCTGTGCACAGCTAAGTCCCCAAAGATTAATCTTCTATGTCATCTTGCTGGGCTATGAGATGCCCAGACATTTGACCAAACATTATTGTGGATGTTTCTTTGAGAGCATTTTTGATGGGATTAAATCAGTGGACCCAGTCAAGCAGAGCCTCTCCCAGACAGCTGGCCTGCACAGAACAGAAAGACAGAGTGAGAAATTTCCTCCTTCCTGGCTGTGTGTGCGGAGATGACACCAGAATTCTGGGGCTGATACCTGATTGGGTTCCTGTCCCGTGCTCAGGAAGAATGAAGGACACAAATAGGAAGGAGTGAGACAAAGTGGGTTTATTGATAAAGAAAAGGCAGAGAGGACACTCAGCACCAAGAAGAGTTCCTAAACAGGAAGCTGTTGACTATTCTGGGCATAGTTTTTATCCTTTTGAATAAGGAACTTCTTTTGAGTGGCTGGCTAAGAGGTCAATCCTGAAAGTAAGGTATCAGCCAATCATCAGGCTAGTTAACTGTTGCCAGACAACTTTAAAAAAAAAACAAAAACAAAAACAAAAACAAAAACAAAAACAAGGAGTCTCTGGCATTGAGCCAGTTGCTTTCTGTAGATAGGAAGTTTTCATTTTTAAATAGGGGACTTGGAAGTCTGCAGGTTTTTTTTTTTTTTTTTAGATTTATTTATTTATTTGAAAGGTAGAGTTACAGAGGAGATGAAGGAGAGGGGAGAAGGGGAGAGGGGAAGAGGGAGAGAGGAGGAGAGAGAGAGGGAGAAAGGGAGAGAGAGAGAGAAGGAGAGAGAGAATATCTTCCATCTGTTGGTTCATTCCCCAAATGGCCACAATGGTCAGGCTGGTCCAGGCCAAAGCCAAGAGCCAGGAGCTTCCTCTGGGTCTCCCATGTGGGTGCAAGGTCTCAAGAACTTGAACCATTTTCTGCTGCTTTCCCAGGCACATTAGCAGGGAGGTGGATTGGAAACAGAGCAGCCGGAACCTGAACTGGTACCCATAAGGGATGGGTAAAGTGGTAGCTTTACCTGCTACACCACAGCACCAGTCCCCAGGTAGGGAGTTTTTACTCTTAACTGGCAAGCAGCATCTTTTAACTTTCTGAGAATAAATCTATTGTGGGTGTCCAACAGTTTTTCCAAGAACCAGCCTTCACACAGGAGCTCCTGCCCTTGTGCTCTGTCTGCCTAATTATAATCCTTTCTGTCTCATTTCTTAGGAATATGTGCCTTCCTGTGTCTTGAGCCTGTCACCTTGGGACTGTATATTAACCTGTTTGTGCTTCTGTAATGGAATGCCTGAGTCCAGGAAATTTCTGAACAACAGAAATTTGCTTCTTAAAATTCTGGAGACTGAGGAGTTCAAGATCAACACATTGGTGGGTTTGGTCTCTAGAGAGGGTCTGGTCTCTGATTTCAAGATGGCACTCTTTATACAGCATGCTCTGAAGGGGAAGAACAATTTGCCTTAAAATGATGTCAACATGCCCTTTTCTAATGGCAATAACCCCACCCATGAAGGCAGAAAATTCAGTGGACTAATAATCTGTGAAAGTTCCCACAGTTTGCATTTGTCCTAATGGTTAAGGTACCTACCTACCATGATGGAGTATCTGGATTTGAATCTCTGCTATACTTCCAGTTCCAGCTTCCTGCTCATGCACATCCTAGTAGCAGCAGTGATAGCTGAAGTAGTTAGATCCCTGCCAGTCATGTGAGAGACCTAGATTGAGTTCCCAGCTCCTGGCTTTGGCCTGGCCCAGACCCAGCTGTTTCATGCATTTGGGGCACCAACTAGTAGATGTTAAGTGTGCTCTCTCTCCCTCTCCCTCTTTCTCTCTCTCTCTCTCTCTCTCTCTACCTCTCTCTCTTAAATAATAAAAATGAAGAAAATATTTCCTCTCTTAAAATTATTACAATGGTAATTAGATTTCAACATGAGCTTCAGAGGGGACAAACATTCAAACCGTAGCAGTCTGGACCTATGTCATTGGTACTTCTGAGTCATTGGGCTTGGAACTCAGACTGCCCTAAACCATTCGCTCTTCTTGGTCTCCTAATTGCTGAATCACTCTGCAGATTTTGAGACCTGGCAACCTCCATAATCATGTAAGACAAATCATTGTAGTCTCTCTCCTTAGATATTTAATCATCTCTCCTTCCTTATATTCTTTTTTCTCTCTATTTGCCATTGGTCTTGTTTCTCTGGAGAATCCTAACTAACACAGAAGTTTTTTTATGTAGTTACAAATACTAATAGACATATTCCATGTACTTGTTTTAGACTGTGCTGTAACAAAACACCACAAACTGTGTAATTTACAAACACCAGAACAACAAAGAGCTATGACTCATGTTCTGGAGGCTGGTAGTTGGATTATCAATCTGCTGGCAGAATTGGTGTCTAGTGAGGACCCAGTCTCCATTTCCAAGATGGCACATTGTTCTCACATGATGGAAGGCACATAAGTACAAAAGGGCACTCCCTTCAAGCTTGAGACCTTCTATAAGGATGCTACCACACTCATGAGAACAGAACCCTCATGGGTTAACTACTTCCCAAAGGCCATAGATCTTAATTCTCTTGTATTGTCATTAGGTTTCAACATGAATTTGGAGGGGACACCATCATTCAAATCATAGCATATTCTACCCCATTTATTCCAATGGCAATATTTTTATTTATTTTTAATTTGTATTTGAAAGGCACACACACACACACACACACACACACACACAGAGAGAGAGGAGAGAGAGAGTAGTCTTCTACCTTCTGGTTCACTCCCCAAATGCCCACCACAATCACAATCACAGCTTGGCCAGGCTGAAACCAGCAGTAGCCTGGAACTCAGCCTGAGTGCCCACCCTGGGTGGCAGGGACCAAAGCACTTAATTGAGTATCTAGTGCCTCCCAGTGTGTGCATTAGCGGAGTAGCTGGAATTTGAACTAGTCACTGTGATGTAGCAGGAAGGCATCTCGAGAGGTGGCTTAGCCACTGTAACAAGTGCCCACCCCTCCAAAGGTAACATGAAAAATTATAGCACATTGGAGGCCAGTGCTATGGCATAGTGGGCTAAGCCTTCACCTACAGCACCTGCATCCCATATGGGTGTGAGTTTGTATCCCAGCTGCTCCTCTTCCGATCCAGCTCTCTGCAATGGTCTGGGAAAGCAGTAGAAGTTGGCCCAAGTCCTTGGGCCCCTGTACCTGCATGGGTCATAAAGCACTTACTTGAGCCTCAAACCAGAGAATATGTACTGTGAGATTCACAGTAATGTGTTGTGCCAAGGGCATGTGAACTCACAAGGAGAAAGTACAGCATCTATTAGGAGCCCTCGTTCCAGTCATTTTTGTGTAATTTTAAAATTTATTTTTACATTAAAACAGCAATGAGTATATCATGGTGTAGAATGCAATCATTTTTTAAGCCTAAAACAAGACTTCAAAGATACACTTTGCCCATTGCAGACATCATGGACAGACTTACAGATCCTCCAAACTGCAGAATAATATTTAGTGGCTTAACAGACACTTTGTTAAAAACTTTGAAGAGCTCTAAGTTACTTGATTCCATTTCCTTGCTTGGGGATTTTCTTGAGGCCATTCAGCAGTTGCCATTTTAGATTCCTGATAGTAACCAGCACAGGAAGCACCACAGAAGACATATCCAATGGATCCATTTAACCAACGGCTGAATGACTTTGTACACTGCTGATATGATCCTCTATCTGCCTATCTGATGAAAGAGTCAGACAGACCTCGGATAGAATCTAGACTCTGGTCTCACCGTTAGGTGACCTTGAGCAAACTACTTAACTTTTCTGACAACAGCTTTCATGTCTGTACAATCTTGGATATAAAAGATGTTTGTGTGGGGTTATTGTAAGATTTAAGGAAATCTTATGTAAAGTATCCAGCACAGCTTGTGGTTAAAAAATAGATACTCGGCCGGCACCACGGCTCACTAGACTAATCCTTCACCTTGCAGCGCCAGCACACCGGGTTCTAGTCCCGGTCAGGGCACCGGATTCTGTCCCGGTTGCCCCTCTTCCAGGCCAGCTCTCTGCTGTGGCCAGGGAGTGCAGTGGAGGATGGCCCAAGTGCTTGGGCCCTGCACCCCATGGGAGACCAGGATAAGTACCTGGCTCCTGCCATTGGATCAGCACGGTGCGCCGGCCATGGCAGCCATTGGAGGGTGAACTAACGGCAAAGGAAGACCTTTCTCTCTGTCTCTCTCTCTCACTGTCCATTCTGCCTGTCAAAAAAAAAAATAGATACTCAAGAATGAGAGTTATTACTGTAGAGATGTTGACACTGGGATGTTGATGATGTTAATCTTAACAACTGTAAGGAATCATGAAAGAGCTATAGAACAAATTAACAGTAATGAATGGGAAAAACATTTTCAAAAATAATTTTTTTGGTAAATATAAAATATTAGTTTCACCCCTTAAGTAAATGGTAAAACTGATATGGGTTTTAAGTTCACTAAGAGATCATATCATAAACAAATAAGATAATCAGTATCAAGTTTCCTAAACCTAAGTATAAGCACTCTTCAAAAAGTTCATGGCAAATGGAATTAAAAGTTAAGTTTGAGGCGGCTGTGTGGCACATATTAAACTGCTGCCTCTGATGCCAGCATCCCATATGAGCACCAGTTTGAGTCCAGATACTCCACTTCCGATCCAGCTTCCTGCTAATGTACCTGAGGAAGCAGTGGAAGACGACCTGAGTGCTTGGGCTCCTGCCACCCATGTGGGAGACCTTTCTCTATTTCTCCTTCTGTCTCTGTAACTGTGCCTTTCAAATAAATAAGTAAATAAATCTGTTTTTTTAAATTTATTTTGGTGAGAAATAAAATCTTGGAATCCTGTGTAATTTTTCATAACATGCACTTTCCATATTATTCATATGCACTTGTCATATTTAAGGGAAATCCTAAGTCTTACTCATATTTTCTAAGTTAATTAGAACTGAGATATAATCAATGATGCTATAGAGAAAACACTAAAAGTAAAACTAATGTGTCCCGGGGAAAAAGACTCTGCAGAGAACTATGAGACATGGAAATTTCTAAAGTCATTTTTCTCTGTCTACTATGGTGAAAGCATTT
Organism: Oryctolagus cuniculus; assembly: GCF_964237555.1. NCBI lineage: Eukaryota > Metazoa > Chordata > Mammalia > Lagomorpha > Leporidae > Oryctolagus > Oryctolagus cuniculus. The sequence continues at coordinate 17,801,969 of NC_091434.1, read as the reverse complement.
TAAGAAAATGCTGTTTTCCATGCTGTATCATTAGGGAAGAATGACAAGATGAAAATATCTGTTTCAGACCTAGAGCATCTAATAAGAATGCTCCATCTTCATTTTCAGTTCAGCGAAGAGATCCGGGTGCTACTCCCCGGGAAGGGCTGATTCTTCGCTACCTCGTGTCTATTTGGCCTCAGAACATCACATCCTGCACAACCTGTCAGTAAGCGTCACACATTCCGCTTGATCAAGCCTGGTTCTGTCTTTACTCAGAAACCTTTATTTCCAAAATAACTCATATCTCAGTCTGCTCCCAACATATCTTTAAGCCCCATGAGTCAACTCTTTCTCTGACAATAAGGGTAAACAACTGCATATCTATCTAGGCAGGACCTGTTCTTAGAAGTGAATGTCCGGCCGGCGCCGCGGCTCACTAGGTTAATCCTCCGCCTTGCGGCGCCGGCACACCGGGTTCTAGTCCCGGTCGGGGCGCTGGATTCTGTCCCGGTTGCCCCTCTTCCAGGACAGCTCTCTGCTGTGGCCAGGGAGTGCAGTGGAGGATGGCCCAAGTGCTTGGGCCCTGCACCCCATGGGAGACCAGGATAAGTACCTGGCTCCTGCCATCCGATCAGCACGGTGTGCCTGCCACAGCGCGCCAGCCGCAGTGGCCATTGGAGGGTGAACCAACGGCAAAGGAAGACCTTTCTCTCTGTCTCTCTCTCTCACTGTCCACTATGCCTGTAAAAAAAAAAAAAAAAAAAAAAAAAGTGAATGTCCACTGAGAAGAAATCCACATCTCTCTAAGTTGAGGAAGTTCAGGATGTTTCTAATGAAATAAACTCAGGATCTTGTTTTTTCTTTTTTTAAAAAGATTTATTTTGTTTATTTGAAAGACAGAGTTACAGAAAGAGGCAGAGAAAGAGAGGGAAGTCTTCCATCCACTGGTTCACTCCCCAAATGACTGCAATGGCCAGAGCTGAGCTGATCCAAAGCCAGGAGCTTCTTCCAGGTCTCCCTGCAGGTGCAGGGGCCTAAGGACTTGGGCCACCTTCTACTGCTTTCCCAGGCCACAGCAGAGAGCTGGATTGGAAGGAAGCAGCTGGGACTCAAACCAGCGCCCATGTGAGTGCAAGCGCTGCAGGCCAGGGCTTTAACCTGCTGCGCCACAGAGCCAGCCCCTAAATTCAGGATCTTAATGAATGCCAGATATGTCCTATTTGGGGACTAGGGCATCCATATATAGTACTCATTTTTTTCCTCCTGAATTCCAAACCAAAGAAGAGGTTCAATCCAAGTCTTATTGTGGGACAAACAATGAGCTCCCTTTTACTGAGCCTCCAAATTACATAGGCTCATCTGCTGGGGTTGGGCTGGGCAGAAAGTCCTCTGGCCTCCCTGGAAACTTGGCTATAAATCCTCTGGGCTGCTCTTGCCTGAAAAGAAAGGGACAAGGACATGACAGTCATCATATTCCCAGGTCATCATCCAGGTCTCACCCGTCTAAGCAATCACCCCCTCTTTTGAGCGAGGGAACAGAAACAAGCTCTGGTGTTAGGCTGATGTAGTCTCCTCCAGTGGAAAGAAAATGTAAGGAGTAAGGAATCCCTTTTTCCCACCTGTAGTTTATGCCAGGATTTCTCAGCTGCAGCACCACTGACCATTTGGACCAGGTAGTCCTTGTTGTGGGAGATGTCCTGAGCCATGGAGACAGTTAGCAGCATCTCTAACGTCTATCCACTTGACATTAGTAGCACAAGCCCTTAAGTGGTGACAACTGAATATATCCCCAGGCAATACAGTTAAGGCCTTTATCTAGGGAAACAGACAACTCTGCACAGTTCCTTGGATTTCTCTTCAAGAATAACTGTAGCATCCAGTGTGCACCTTCAGAACATAGCCTGCAGCCCATGAAATTTGTTTCCCTCTGAGTAACAGGGCTCTTCCACCCTGTCTCCATGGCATCTGTGAGATCAAAGCCGTTAATTTCAGAACACATATTAAGGCCTGAATAACTTAATCCTGACAGAAGGCAGAATCTCTAGGGAAATGCAGAGTTTAAATAAAAATAACTCATTAGTGCCCTTATTCAATGCTTCTGAATTTTGTATCCCATTCATTGATATGGTTATTGTACTCAAGACATCATGTTAAACAGTCAACTTTTGAAGAAGAAATGCTCCATGTCCACTCCCTAAATTTCATGGCAAGATGGTTGAGGCCTAAGTTTAACCTCACAAAAAAACATTTTTTAATGGAATCTTTCCACAAAGATGTTAGACATGGGAGACACCAGTAAAATTTTAGGTTGGCTTTTGAAAAAATTATTTTAGTGGAATAGGATGGAAAACAATGTCTTACATAATAGCTTTCTAATTTCCTAGGGCATATGCCATTTTCATAAAAGATTCCCTCTGGGTCTTTTTTAAAAAGATTTATTTATTTATTTGAAAGCATAATGGCCTCTGCCAAGGCTTCCAGGACCAACCCAGGAACTAGGAGCTTCATCCAGGTCTCCCACATGGGAGGCAGAAGCCTAAGCACTTGGGCCATCTTTCACTGTTTTCCAGGCATTTAGCAGGTAGCTGGATCAGAAATGGAGCAGCCAGGACTTGGCTCAGTGCCCATATAGAACACTAGCATTGCAGGCAGAAGCTTAACCCACCACACCACAAGGCCAGCACCTATTACTAATATTAATCAGCTTTATGCATTCCACCACATTTATTGGTATCTTACTCTGCACTATGTTCAATTCTAGACACTGGAGCTATAGCTAAAGAAAACTGTTACTTTAGGTTACCAAATAGTATATATACATTCTCATGATAAATATCAAGTTTTAAAAGACTACTTTGAAGATAAGCATAATGGCCTCTGCATTATTTTGAAAGAATATCTGTATTTAAAGACTTGACCTTTAGGCATCTTGCAAAAATGGAAATAGGTCTCTTCCTTTCTCTCCTTTTCCTCATTAAAAGAGTCTTTAGAATGAGGTAGAAGGAACTCTGGCCAAGCAAGGGGATAGAGCAGGGCACAACCATGCTTATATTGGCCCAGGATCCATTTCTTCATCTCCCAACTCCTTTATCCCAATGCTCATTTTGTGTTTCTAGAGGACACCCAACAATCACCCCATCAAACATCTAGACACACACACACACACACACACACACACATTATACATAGTCAGATGGACCTGCATTCCCCAAAATGGCTAGCTAAATACATAAAGAAATATTGAGGAGAGGGAATGACATTTTTGTAATTCAAAAGATCAAATGGCACTGAGTATAATAGAGTAAACTTTTCAATTTTCAAACCCAAGAGACTTAATAGATAGAAAAGGCATCGTGTACTTAGTATAAAAGGATAGTAAGAATTATTCCCAGGCAATGATAGTGACTCTTTCTTGGAAATCTTGTTTGATATTTTGGCTGATTTGACAATCCAGGAATTTAAAATGTATTCAGTATCAGGCACATTTTCAAGCAATGACTTTGTCGGTATTTTCTGTTTAAAGAAAGAGGATTGGTGGTTGAGATTACAGGAAAAGATTATTAGTGCTGCAGTTTCATTTGTGATATTAATGAATCTTCCTTGAATGTTGAGATCCTGGCATATTCTCCTGAGTTGCATCTGTCGATATTATTTTTCATGTCCAAGAAATGGTGGTACTAAACATGAGTACTTTTTCTAGTGTTGTGAGAGATCCTAAGATTTGGGAAAAGAGTATTGTTTGGGGCCAGTGCTGTGGTATAGTGAGTTAAACTGCAGCCTGAAGTGCTGCTATCCCATATGGGTCCCAGCTGCTTCACTATCTATCCACCTCCCTGCTAATGTGCAGGAAAGCAGTGGGAAATGGCCCAAGTCCATGGGCCCCTGCACCCATGTGGGAGATCCAGAAGAAGCTCCTGGCTCCCGGCTTTGGCCAGGCACAGCCCTAGCTGTTGTGGCCATTTGGAGAGTGAACCAGTGGATGTAAGATTTCTCTCTCTCTCTCTCTCTCTGTCTATCCTCTCTCTGTAACTCTACCTTTCAAATAAATAAATAAATCTTCATTAAAAGGGCTTATTGTTCTTTCATGAATATTAAGAAGGAATTCTGAAAGACATTACAATGCTGGACTAAATCATTTACTTTGAAATATAATCTAGGTATAATTTACATTTTGAGGCTTGTTTAGTTTTGAGTCCCTAACTATATTTCTAATCCCTTCCAATTTCCCATAAAATTTACAATCTGTTAGAATTTCAGGCTGACAAGAGGTTTTAAACTTCATTTAAATTCTGTTATAGGGAAGATGTCATTTAGATGTTATAAATTTCATCAAGAGGGAGAAATGCAGAGGAGAAAAAACAGGTCAGACACTGGAAGTGAGAGCTTAACTGGGATAAATCCACAAGTCAGGTTGGAATACCTAGGGCATACTTGCTACTGTTTCCCCATCCTCTGTCTAGGCAGACTCAGAGTCTTCCAGCCAGGGGCTTAAGAAATGGCAGTCACTAGAGATGCCATCTCATAGCACTAGAGGTGACGTCTATTTCCTGCTTTGTGGATAGGATTTGTAGAATAAAAGACAAGAAACTATGAGCAGGTGAATCAAAAACCAATTCTAAATACTTCCAGGTAGATGGCCTGAAGGACCCACTATGAAAGATGCCTTGGACATAAATTTTACAAATGGGGAAGCTAAGTTGCAGAAGGATGTTTCTTGACAAACACCAATATAATTAATGACAGCCATAAATAGCATGTTTCAATGGCATCACCCTCCACACCATGCCTCTCATCAATCAGAATCATGCATCTGCATTTTAAAATATGCCTATAATTGCTTATTATTCAAGTTACTTTTGGAAATGCACTCTGTGAGTAATGGAGCCTCTACTACATATTGTTAAATGATTTCCAAGTTCTGGACCCCAAGGTCCTAGTATGACATTTTCCTCTTTTCCCATTACTGGGTATTCACAGCATCTAAAGATGTGACAGAGGCCCCAACTGTGATGCCTTGGATCACTGCCAGACCACAGGCAGGGAAGCCATGCATGCTGAAGTTCTCTTTGGCTGAGTTAGACACATGCTAAAATAGATACAAGGATCCCAAAGCAATTGCTTTGTAGGACTCTTAAACAAAGGCAACTGAACACAAGGTGGACAAGGCAAAGCTTTCAAGAACCTTGAAATTGAATTTGGAGTCATTGGTACAGCTGGGAAATGATAGTGCTGAATGTCTCAAGGTCACTTGCAACAGAGAAGGGGGCTTTATTTCAAAGAAATTGCCTTGTCTGCCAGGATAACAAGAGAAAGAGCAGCCGCCACAGAGTACAACCAAGGGAGAGCTGCAAAGCAAATCATCGGTGGGAAAGGGAGTAACACCGCAAATTCCTCCATCATTGGGCAAGAAGAACTCTCTCCTCTAATTCATAGGATAAAAATTAGTCTTCCTCCAAATGATCATGCAGTCCCAGTAGCATCATTTGCAAGAATGGGAAAAATGAGAAAACAACTTGATTTTCTGCATTGTGCCAGTATCAATGGCTGTGTTACGCTTACTGCAACTGGACCATAAAAACAGAAGTGTGTTTGTAGCCATTTGGGGCTGCGTGATTCCCACAGTCAGAGTGTACTCCCAGAAGTACCATCTTCTTCTGCCCATCGGTCAGATATCAAGCAGATTCCAGAAGATATTAGTAGATTAAATAACCCTTGTTTCTGGAACTGAAGAGGAGGACCTGCAGAGCAAATATTTCTTTTTACTCTCTTCCCAAACTTTTATAGTTTCAGATTTCATTTTATCTCTTGATTCCTTTTGAATTAGTTAATTTTGTGTATGTGGGGCAAGATACGGATCAGGATTTGATTTTTTTCTATGGATATATAATTATTCCAGCACCATTTTCTGAAGAGATTACCCATTCTCTACTAAATTGCTTTTCAACTTTGAAAAGAATCAATTAATTTATCATCTATCTATTTATCATCTGTGTTTCTATTTCTGGACTTTTGTTCTGTCCCATTGATCTATATGTCCATCATTTTGGTCACACTGTCTTCGTTACTATACTTTCTTGGGGGGTCTGGAATCAATAGTGTTAAGTCTTCCAACTTTGTTCTTTTTCAAAATTGTTTTGGCATTTTTCAGTTCCTTTGATTTACCACATATATGTTAAAAATCAGCTGTTGATTTACACATACACACAGTCACATACACACACAATCTGCTGAATCTTTTTGTGGGAATTATGTGGACTTCATACATCTTTATGAGGGTATTCCAAAAAGTTTGCGGAAACATTGAATGAGAGTATGTTTATTTTGATGCAAATAATTTTGAAACTCATGAATAACTTTTTCATAAAATTTCATGAACTTTTTGTAGATCCCTGTTATTATTTTTTACAATAAATGGCCAAATGACTTAATATTGAAATTTCTGATTTCAATTCAGGATTACAGGGTCTTTATCCAACCTTTTCTCTGTTGCATCTTTGTGTCCTTTCTTCCTAACAAAATGCCCTGGTTCTCTAGACAAAACACAATAATGAAGATGACAGAACTGGAACATTCCATAGTTACTCATTTACCTTATTCCACATTACACACATAGTCTCTGAATAATAATGCTCACACAATCACCACCATTACAATTATTGGCAACAATTTACAAGTCCTTTGCATTTGCCTTTTCTACTCATTTATAGGATTACAGGAAAGGCTTTTTGTATTGGAACAGGATATAAATAGATTGACCAAAGATAAAACTTTCTTTCCTCCATTCTCCTATACAGAGTTGAAAGCATCCCACTTATAAAAATTATATTACCAAAGTGTTTTCCATATTGAACCATGCTTCATGATCTTGCTTTATGAAATGGCATTTCATTTGTCTGAAGCTTATTCACCCATTTTTATGTAATTAAAATTCTTATCCCCATATGACAGCCAGTGAACTTTCTCAGAAAATCTTGGGCTTCAACTGATAAGACTGTCACATCTATTTCGCCAATTTCCCTACTTATCTATTCTAATTCTGACTTCTCAATTCCTTGAGGGCCTCTATTGACTAAAAACATTCTTAACTAAGTAGGGATTTGGGTACGAACTCAAAAGATCTTGGTCAATCAATCTCCTATGAAAATTTGTTTCATTTAAATCATTCTTGGAAACTTTTCTATTTTTTTTTTTTAATTTATTTGACAGAGTTAGTGAGAGAGAGACAGAGAAAGGTCTTACTTCCTTTGGTTTACCCCCAAATGGCCGCCATGGCCGGAGCTACACAGATCCAAAGCCAGGAGCCAGATGCTTTCTCCTGGTTTCCCATGTGGGTGCAGAGGCCCAAGCACTTGGGTCATCCTCCACTACCTTCCCAGGCCACAGAGAGAGCTGGACTGGAAGAGGAGCAACCAGGACTAGAACCCAGAGCCCATGTGGGATACCGGCACAGCAGGCAGAGGATTAACCAAGTGAGGCACAGTGCCGGCCCCAAAACTTTTCTATTATTTGATCATGTTGTATACTCTTTTGCTTTGCTTATATAATGGAGAGACATCCAGGTTAATGTGATGGAAGCATATCCCATCACTAAAGAAATCAACTTATTTTTCCAACAGGTGTATGGGATAGGTTAAACATTAACAGATTCTGTATCCTTTTTTCTTATGACAATTAAGTACTACATTATTTGCATTCATAAGTTATTGGAATTTCATATTATTAGTAATAAATAAAATTCTCACCAGAGTTTCACTAGAAAAGTATGGATGGTATATTCTTCATGTAAAGCAAGATAGAAAATTTAGCATATTGGAAACAACACTAAACTTGGAGCCACAGGTGAGGGCTCAACATTTGGTCTGTACCTTATTAGTTATATAATATCGGATAAGTCATTAAATATTTTGGGGACTTGGTTATGCTAGTATTAAAATTTGGCAATAATAACTAAGACATAGGATTTGAATTGATGAAAAAGGTTATTACACAAAAAAGTTCTTAGAAAATGCTAGAATATTTGTAGTTGTCATCTGTCAGTGTGTATGACTATTGATAGAGTTCTAGGTCTGCTTTATTACCCCTGAAATATCCTTCAGACTATTCTGGTGTGGACTTATTTTCATGCTGCCACATTTCCACAAACAGCTGCAACCAGTCATTAGGAGTTGTCATTCTGCCCACCTGCTGAGGATGACTGGCTTGTGCTGACCCCTGAAGACATCCCCAGAGGAGGAGCCAGGAAGCTGTGTGAGGGCATTGGCTTATCAGTCCTCCATCCTAGACCATGACAGCTCTCAACTCTAAGCAGCAGCAAGTCAACTATTCAATTCATCTGCAGGGCAAGATGTTGGCTGCTTTAAGATTATGGATGTTATTTATATGGCTGAGAGCAGAAACTATCATACACAGTAATATATTTCATCAGCTTTTGAAAGAGACCCCTCCATCCCCACTTACACCCGCTGGTTATGTACCAAACATGCCATTAAATAATAAGTTTTTCATTTTGCTGACAAACAAAATCAGATGCTAATCAATAGGAATTCAGTTGGCAGAGATATCTTGCTCATCAGTGAAATTACATCTGGATCTTGTTGGCTTGATAGTAGGAAATCCTTCTGATGGCAAGCTAAAAATGAAAAAAAAAAGTGTTCTCTGTCACTTATGATAACACAAACAATTATAACATTCACTCAATCAAGCAAACAAATAAACAAAACCCCTCTTATTTGTTATGGTACAAAATTGATGCAAGCCAATTTTATCACTTCTGCTCCCCAATCCACAGTTTAATATGAGTAAATAAGATATAATTATTAGATTTATTTATTAAAAACTGAAATGCTCTTTCTAGATGATTACTTTCACAAGTTGAGACTTAAACAAGCAAGTCCTATTGTTTCTATGTCCACCTTAACAAGCCTGTGTCAGTTACAATTGATTCTTTCAGTCATATTTAGTGAAGTCAGGAACTGAGACCTGTAGCTAATGTTTATCCATTAAATGAAACTCAAGTAAAACATCAGGGTCTCCTAACAATAAGTCTCCCCAGGTACTCTCATGTAGGTAGACTCCCTTCATCCATCAGCTAGTTGTAGATCTGAGACTGACACTTCCTTTATTAACCAAGATTTTAGCACGTCAAAAGGAGGTTACTCAGTCCCTTTTCCTCCCCACCAAGTGTTGGGAAGATAACACAGTGAAAGTAAAATAAAGCCCCTAAACATAAGCACAGTGTGTAACTTGGGTGGTCATTAGCCAGGATATTGTAGCTCAATCAGAAGTCATTCTCAGCTGACTGAAGAACATTCTGAATTAGTCAACCCTTTGAGGCAGAATATTGAGTGCCATGATCGCTCATCCTCCTTTTCTTTTTTTCTTTTCATATGTTCAAATATGTTCACATATATCAATTTATTTATCTTCATAGAAATCTCAAGAAATAGAACCACTAGGATGGCATTTGGGTGTTACAAGTAAGATTAGTGACTTTTTCAAAGTCAGTCAGTTGAGAGATGACACATCTGAGATTCAAACTCACGTGTCCTAACACATGATACAGGGATCTTTTCAACATTTTTAGCCACTTGATTCTTATTTTAATTAATATTGAAACTCAATCCCCATAAAGTAAAAGTGGGACTCAGCCCAAGACGTCCTTGCCTGCCTTTTATCAAAAGGAACTCACTGACTTAAGGGAGTGATACAACTGGCTTTACAACGTTCTGATTACCAGACTCAAGGAATCATATGCTTCTTCAATAGACAAAAACCTTTATGGCTAGGGTTGCCCTGGGGTGATTTGTTTAGAGAAATTCCAGGTCTGGTCAGAATGTAATGGCATAACTTCATATAATCCCCAGATGGAGTCCACCTGAACATCATAAATTCCCTAAAAAGCACAGCATCACTGACCAATCAAAGAAAGCTCATGAGCTCTACTGACTAACCAGGAACTTGGACATGAGTGAATCACCTCTCAGCCCCTAACTCCTCAGGGAGCCTGGTAATTAAGCAATAACTGCCCAGCTCCTTGCTCTGCATTTTGCAATAAATACCTACTTTGTTCCACCACCCCAAATGTCAGTGATTGGTTTTCTGTGTGTCAGGTTGGGTGAGCGGACCCAGTTTGGGGATTCTACAGTCATACCTCCAATCAGTTTGGGGTGTTGTTTGACAATTTATGTGGTTAATTCAAACCTTTTGGACACATTCACTAAAATCAGCTTTAAGTATGAAAGTCCAAGCAAGCAAAAAAGCACATTGAAAATAATTTCAAAATTCTGTGAGAACTACCAAAAATATCAATAAGAATAAGCATTTTCTAGCTTAATCCTTCACATAAATAGATGTTGGTGCTGACAGTGTTTCTTCCAGAGCTGGACTTCCCGCTGTCAGCAAGACACATGCTGAGATATTTACAGTGATTGTGTTTTACATCACACCATCTATGTGCCCCTTGGCTTTCTCAGCATTCTCAGAGCAGAGTGGGGTAAAAGGCTGGGGTCCTGTTGTGATGACCTCAAAAGCCCCAGACTGGGTACTGTCATTAAGGCATGTTCTCCCCAGCTTCTAGTTCTTTGTATGTCTGCCCTGACAACCAGGGTTGTTATGCATTTGCTTATGAAATGTGGTTTCCAATGTTAAATTGACTATCTCTCCCATTTCTTATAGACAACCATGTAGGACTCACATTAAAATTGACTTTCCCATTGTCCTCACTCTGGACACACTTGGTGTTGATTACCTACTTGTCTGAGATAAAACAGGAAGGGTCACCACCATCTATGGCTCACTTGAATGTTTCAGTAATTTAGATTCACTCTGATACCATCAAGTTGGGGGTGTGGAGGATGGCATAGCATATCAATAATTTCAAGAACCAGAATTGAGAACATGTAGAATCCATTTCTTATGAAGGAGAAATGGTAATAAGTAGAAGAAACCTGAGGGGTCTGTTACAACAGGCAGAGATGTTTCTTTAGTACAGGGTTAGGAAGTCAAAGAAAAGAGTGTCCTATAGTATCTGGTATTTCCTCTTGGACTTGTCCTTTGCCATTCTTCTTTGTGTTTGGTTTGTTCAGTTCCTCTGCAGAAATGCTGATGTCTTTGGTCTTCCTGAAGTCTTCCCTTAGACGCATTGATATTCATCTTCAGTGGTGAGTCAACCAGCAGCCAGAGGCTGCCTTTCTGATCTCCAGACTGATGCTAAAATACGTTTATCTTTTTACTTTGTATTGAGTGCAATCTCCACTCACCAGATCTTGATGGATTCTTATGCATCTGCAAAGTCCTGAAATGTGTTTCTTTAGAGCATTGGTTTGTATTGGACATGTTTTTCAGGGAGTTGCTTATGTATCTGTTTACCTCTTAGTTCATAATGTCCCGAGGCAGGGATTGTTCCTTTCAGAAAATTATATTCAGTGCTTCAGGACACTGAAATGGACATACTATATCTCTGAAACATGTATCAGTGATTCTTAACAGAATGATTTTTGCTTCCTGCCCCAGGGCAAGAAAGGTAGCCATTTGGCCATGTCTGGAAACATGTTGGTTGTCACAACTTTGTGTGTATGTGTGTGGGGGGGACAGTTAACCACTAAATAAAGGCCAGGAATACTCTGGTAAACATCCAACTAGCACACGGTAGCCTCCCATTTCAAGAAAATATTACCAGTGATGAGGTTAAAAACTCTTGCTAACAAATCAGAAACTATTACCCCAAAGAAATCCACATGTATTTCTCCAAAAGGGCTTTTTTTAAAAAAAGATAGACCTAATCAACCTTTCACTATTTCTGATTAAATTGAATGATTTGTGAAGATGTTATACCCATGCAGGCAATAACAGAATTTGAATCTGGGAATTTGAGTGCCACTGTTGAGGAAGAAAAAAAAGTAAGATGTGAAATCATAGAAATCCAGGGCCTATTGAGAGACCAAGCTGTGGAAGTGCTGCTGGGGGGCAATAAGGAGTAATATGAGGCTAGATTGGTTTGGGATCAGATGTGTGTGGCCCCTGCATGCCTTTTTAGACAACTTGAACTTAACAGAAGTAGAGGGCTGAGGGTAGATCTTAGAGAAAGGAGATTAGAAAGATTTTCCATAGAAGAAAAAATCTGGTAGTGAAGGGGTTGCTGGGAGAAGAGGAGGTCGTTCATAGGATGACTGCGGTTTTTCAGGTCCCACTTCTAATCACCCAAGGAGGATGATGGTGGGAGAACAATGTATGTCTTAGGCCAGCGAGGCTCGCTAGAAGCTTCTACAGTCTGCTCCATGCCAAAGTCTTCGGAAAGTAAGTAAAGCCTTTCAGAAGCCTTTGCACACATTGTGTGTTTATGCCACCATGCAAGTCCTTAGACTTGACATTTTGGATGTTTCAGTCCAATGAGCTAGATGTGTGTGTGTGTGTGTGTGTACAAAGATACTTAAAAATTTATGAGAAATGGCATTAAAAGATAACTTTATGTTGATGCAATTAAAAAAATCCATGCCTAGGGGCTGATGTTGTTCTGTAGCAGGTTAAGCCAACCCTTGCAACATGGGCATCCCATATCAGAGTGCCAGTTCAAGTCAAAACTTCTTTGCTTCTGATCCAGCTTCCTGTTAATGTACCCGGGAAGGCAACAACAGAAGGACCCAAGTGCTTGGGCTCCTGCCCATAATGTGGGATTCCAGAGTGGAGTTCCTGGCTCCTGGCTGTGCCTGGGCTGTTGCAGCCATTTGGAGAGTGAACAGATGATGGAAGACCTCTCTTTCAGATAAATAAATCTTAAAATAAAATAAAATATCTGTTTTTTTAATAGTGTTATTCTCCATGAACTTTTGGAAAACCCCTTGTATAATTTGTAGGTCTATATCTTGGACTCATACACTCTTGAGAAATGGTGAATAATTGATTAACTCATTTCTAGGACACAAAAGTAACACTGCAGTGGCTGGTGCTGTGGAAAAGTAGGCTAAGAGTCCACCTTTGGCACTGGTATCCCATATGGGCGCTGGTTCGTGTCCCAGCTGCTCCTCTTTTGATTCAGCTCTTTGCTTATGGCCTGAGAAAGAAGTTGATGATGGCCCAAGTGCTTGGGCCCCTACACCCGTGTGGAAGACTTGGAAGAAGCTCCTGGCTCCTGGCTTCAGATTGTCCCAGCTCCTGCAGTTTGCGGCCATTTGGGGAGTAAACCAGTGAATAGAAGACCTTTCTCTCTCTCTCTCTCCCTCCTTCTCTCTCTCTCTCTCCCCCTTCTGTCTATAACTCTGCCTCTCCAATCAATAAATAAAATCTTTTTTTAAAAAAAGTAACATTGCAAGGATTCTTTCCACTTAATTACTTGAATCTTAATGGTCTTTATTAACCAACAGACCCATTGTTGTCTTCTAGGTTGTCAGGATTTAGAAACAAATACAGGTGCAGGATGTGGTGAAATTTCTTAAGAATCTGCACCTGATTTGAGTTGTGAGATGAGAAATATTTTAAGCAGCTCTAATTTCAAGGGGAGTATGCATGTACTCAAAAGAATAATGTACAAACCCAGCCCAGAAGCCTCCTACCAGCTATACCTGCAGGGAAGCATATTCTTCTGTGAATGTATTTCTTCTTCACCTCCCACAGGTGAAACAGAACCCGGCGTCATCTGTGATCTGTTTCTCATGTAACTAGTGGTGGCAGCTTGTTTTGCATTTTTTCACTTTCTTTTTAAACATCAGACTAATCCATCATGAACAGCCACTGCTTTCATTGCATGGGATTTTGAATTTCAGAAGGCCGGATTTGTTTATTTAAATGAAAAACAGTTTGCAAAAGAATAGTGGAAATGCTAAGAAGAGGTTTAGTTTCTCCTTTGCAGTCAACTGTCAATTTTGCCTTTAGGATCACCATTTCCAGAGCTTTGAGATGGCCAGGAGAATTGTCTGCACCCCACCACAGATCTAGTTATTTTATAAGTATTTTTGCCCAGTTTTCCTAACAATTGTACATGTAGCTTTGCTTTGGTTAAGTAGAATCAGGGATAACATTGGAAATAAACCTAGACAAAAGAGGGAACATTCATCAATGAGTATGCTTCTCCCTTCTGAGTTATGGAAGATCTGAACACTATTATCCCTTTCCCTCAAAGTTGTTCTAGTGGAGAGAAAATTTTCCAAAGCAAGAAGTGCCTTTTGTACATTTGAAAAGAATGCACAAAGACATTGGAGAGTAGAATTTCTATCCCTAAGTTTCTTTCCAATAGAGTTTCCTTTCTGTTTCAGTGCAAAGCTTTGGGAAATTTATTATCATATGCTTGCAATACTGAGGACAATTATTTGCATTAGGCTAAATTATGGGTTTGTAAATTGTGTGTCAAGCAAAAAGAATTTATTTAGTTTCTACCATGCGCTGCTTCCTAGGATGGTTCTAAGTAAGAGTGATGTGCAATTACAAGGCCTTACGGATGCTGATTCTGAGTGATAATCCTATTCTAGATAGTAAAGAGAGAAACAATAGCTTCTGATTAAGGGAGAGGAACCATTTGGTACAGACCTTGGTAAGCTCTTAGAATTTGTAGAGGAAAGAGAAAATCAAAGGTTGGCATGCTCAGAGACTACTTCCTTGAGGAGGTAACACTAGGGCTGGATTTTAAACCTTGGATAGCATTTAAATATAACAAGATGAAGGAGATAGAATTTCAAATCTGGAGATGAATATCAATATGAAGTTGGTATGACACAGTAGGACCAAGGAACAGAAAATTGGTGGTGTCAAGAGGAGGGCTTTCTGGCAAAATATAGCTTTTGTGTGTAAGAGTTGAGGAGAAGTATCATGGGAGCTGTTTGAAGGAGTTGGAAATAATCAGATATAGTTAGACTTGATATCACAGGCAATAGATTTATTGTAGATCCTTGGAAAGGAAATCCATGGCAAAAGCAGCATTGGAATGCAGGATTGACTCATCAGGGCCTAGGCTGGGGGATGTGTTAGAGGACTTATTTTGATGTTTACTTAGGAGGAAGGCAAAGAAGAATCTGAGAGCAGTTTAATGTCCTGGTAACTTACTGAAGGATGGAAGAAAGGGCATTTTTGAAGGTGACTTCAAGACTAGGGCTGGGACTTATAACCCAGAGAAGATCTTTAAGTTTAGGATGGGGCACCTGTCACTTCCCTCAGGGAAACAAATTCCTTAAGACTTTCCCTACAGAGAACCTAGAATGGAAAAAACAAAATGAAAAGCTAGCTATCATTTTCTCAAAGCTGATGGAAAACTAAATGGTATTTCTGAGAATAAGTCCTTTCACATATGAAAAGTTATTGATTTGATAGAGTGCTTGATTTAGTCCATTTTTTATTCAATTATAGCAATGTCAGTGTACTTTTTTTGAGTAATAAAATCAATGGGGAGGAAAAACAGACAGCTTGTTCTTTGTCACTTTGTGTTCTCTTAATTTAGGCTCTTGTTTCTCTACCTTGGTCCATGCTAATTCAGTAGCCTTATCCTATCCAGTTCTACTTACATCCTTATCATCTTTAATCACAAACAGTCATCATCTTCCACCTAGAATATTGGGGATCAGGTTTGCTATTGCTTTTTCTTTCCTACCGAGAACTATTCCCCTCCACAGGCAACTCCACCGGGAAAACCTAGTTAACCAGAAAGTGAGTTAACACGCAGAGTCTCACTGTGCTTTATCTCAGTTGTTTTCACTTTAAGCCAAGGACATCATCTATGAAAAGGAAGGAGAACAAATTATTTGGAATTTGTACTCTTGTGAACTCTTGTGCAATGGGGACAAAAGCAGCTCTAGAGATAAATATAACTTTTTTTTAACAGGCAGAGTGGACAGTGAGAGAGAGAGAGAGAGACAGAGAAAAAGGTCTTCCTTTGCCATTGGTTCACCCTCCAGTGGCTGCCGCAGCCGACGCGCTGCGGCCGGCGCACGGCGCTGATCCGAAGGCAGGAGCCAGGTGCTTCTCCTGGTCTCCCATGGGGTGCAGGGCCGAAGCACTTGGGCCATCCTCCACTGCACTCCCGGGCCACAGCAGAGAGCTGGCCTGGAAGAGGGGCAACCAGGACAGAATCCGGCGCCTCGACCGGGACTAGAACCCGGTGTGCTGGCGCCGCATGGCAGAGGATTAGCCTGTTGAGCTGCGGTGCCGGCAGAAATAAATATAACTTTATACATAGAACAGGAGTATTTAACCTTTCATATGCTTCTACTTACTAATTGCTTAATTTTAATATGATACTGACATTTTATGCTTATCATGTGTCCAAACAATCTCATATAGGGCTTTGTAAAGGAATACAGTGGGTTTTAAGTTTTGTTTGTCAAATAAAATTAATAACTTCCCAGCACAGCAGAAAAAGACAAGCAGGAGTGAACAGCAGAGAAGGAGCATTTGGTTTTGTATAGAGGTTAACACTCAGGGAAGATGAAGTTCTCAAGAGTATTCTGAAGTACACTGATGATGCCATCGACATCATCCCTTCTCTTGGCAATTATCGCTTCTTTGATTTAGTCAAAGCAAAAACTTCCCTTCAAAATGTGGACACAATCCAGCCTGCAGAGTGTGCTTCTTCCCATGCAAATCTCTTCATCCATTTGCTCAATTAGACCTCATCTTCTACTGCTGAACGCCAAGGTGGCAGCCTTAAGCTGAGAAGTTCAAATGTAGTTGTGGGCCACGGGAGGCCACTGAGGTTTCAATTCTACCTCTGCCTTTTCCAGGTTTGTGACCTTAATGGAGTCACTCAATATTCTGAAACTTGATTTTTCTATAAAATTAGAATAATAATTACCAATCGGTTGTTGTGAAACTTAAATAAGGATGTATTGAAAGGGCCTAGCAGGCACTTAATAAAATATTTAGCATCCAATAAATATTTAGCACAGAATAAGATATTATTATTTGCCATTGCATCTATGACCTCTCTATGAGCCTGAGGGACATCTTTATAATGAAGAAGTGCAAATATCTTAAGTTTGTTCTTTACAAAAGAGAACTTTTAATATTTTCCAACAAAGCTTTTCATCTCATTGTCCTTATCTTGATTCATAGTATCATTATTCTAACAGAATTCAGGTTGGAAACCATTGGTCTTTTTATTCCCCCCAACCCTTTAACTCTTCCCCCATCTCTCAACCTAACCAATTACTCTTCCACCTAGGCCAAATTTTCCTTGAAAACAACAGTTTTCCAACTTTTTGTGGCTTATAGGCTTCTGTGAGAATACTGAAAAATTATAAAATATTCTCCATAGAAAAATACACTCAAGTGAACAAATTGTTTTTGACCAATTTTATAGATAAACAGAGTCTCTAAATCCCGTATATGTACCTCCTACATGCCTAGGGAAGCAAGGTTGAACATTCTGGCTCTAAAATTATTTCTGTAAATTATAATATACTTTTATTTGTCTCGTTTTCTACAGTCCCAAACCCTTAACATTTCTTGTTTGAATTCAACTTGGCCTTCTCAGTTTTAGTGTGATCTTTGGCCTACGCAGACTCCAGATTGCCTTCAGAAATATGTTTCTCCTTAAAGCGACATTTTCATTTTCAAATTCTTTGAATTTTTAAAAATTACTGATACGTGGTTGTCTTCAAATGTTACCTTATATTGTGAGCTGGAGAGATTCTAAATGTAGACCTATGGTAAGTTCTAGAAATCTGTATACTTTTTGAAAACTTCTAGTGATTCTGACACTCATAGACCTAGAGAGTATTTCATAAAACATTATCCCAAGATGGTCTCTTCAAGCTAATTTTCTTGCTAAGCATTGTGTTTGGTTTAGCCTCTGTCCTTCCATAAACTGAGTATGTTAAAAACGGTTCCTCTGCTTTTGTTTGTCCTTCAGTTTAGGAAGCTGTCTCAAATCTTTGTTGAAAAACTACTTTTTTTTTTTTTTATTGCCCAGAACAACCAACTGTTCTGTGAAATTCCTCCTTCACCAAATTCTCAATAAGAACACATCATACCTTCTTCCAGTGCATGCCCACAGCACTGTAAGCACTTACATTATAGTATCTAGTAGTTTGTCTGAAACATTGTTGTATGCATGGCTCTTACCTTCAGTAAATTATATGGTTCTTCAGGGCAGACCAGATCCTACTTATCCGTTATACCACTCCAGGGCTCAATACAGAACCTCATAGGATACAGCCATTCTTACAATGTCTGCAGAATGATCAAATCAGCTGTTTTTCAGCCACATTTCTCAAATATGAACTTTGTGCTCTCAAAACAGCAGGGCTCCCAGTTGTGGTAGAGAGGAGGTCCCTTGTTAGAATTTGGTGCTGTGCTGCTGTGTCAGTATCAATGTGTAGTGACTTGGGAAGGTTGCTTGTGTACACAAGCTTCTGTGGCATCTGTTTGGTAAGTTTGCAATCAGTCTTGATAATATTTTCACTATAGAAAATGAAAAATGTGGCAAATCAAGTTTTTTTTTTGAGGTTGGAGGGGTGCTTCTGTCTTTTTTTTTTTTTTAATGATTTACAGATATATCACTGCTGGGGCCAGCGCTGTGGCATAGGTATAGCTGCTGCCTGCAGGGCTGGTATCCCATATGGGCACCAGTTCAAGTCCTGGCTGCTCCACTTCCAATCCAACTCTCTGCTATGGCCTGGGAAAGCAGTGGAAGATGGCCCAAGTCCTTGGGCCCCTGTACCCGTGTGAGAGACCCAGAAGAAGCTCCTGGCTCCTGGCTTCGGATCAGCACAGTTCTGTCCGCTGCAGCCATTTGGGGAGTGAACCAATGAATGGAAGACCTCCCCCCTCCCTTTCTCTGCATCTCCTTCTCTCTCTGTGTAACTCTTTCAAATAAATAAATAAATCTCAAAAAAACCCCAAGTATATTGCTGCTGATAACTACGACAGATGCATCATTCCTGTGTGCTTTCACAGAACCCAATATAAAGTGAAAAATCATCTAACAATCTGGAGAGCCACTATATATAAAAGGGCTACATACAGACTAAAGCCCAGGGAGTTTACTCCCAGTTAGGGCAGGGAGTAGAGTCTAAAAAGATATAGAATTTTTTTGAAATTTTTATTTGGAAACTAAGAGATATTAAGCAAATTGTTAAAATCTCTTGTAGGCCTTGGTGTCATAACCTGGAAAAAATGTTTTTCCTGGCCTATCTCAAGAATTTCATAAAAGAGTAAAAGGGAAGTCATGTGTGCAAAGTGTTTTTCAAATCACAATCCTTTATTAGTCTATTGTTCTTCCTACCTGGGAGCCCCTAGATTCAGTTTTGTTTAAAGATTATTTATTTATTTATTTGAGAAGTAGAGTTACAGACAGTGAGAGGGAGAGACAGAGAGAAAGGTCTTCCGTCTGTTGATTCACTCTCCAAATGGCTGCAACAGTCGGAGCTGTGCTGATCAACGCCAGGAGCCAGGTGCGTCTTCCTGGTCTCCCATGTGGGTTCAGGGGCCCAAGCATTTGGGCCATTCTCTACTCCCTCCCAGGCCATAGCAGAGAGCTGGATTGGAAGAGGATTAGCTGGGACTAGAACCAGCACCCTTATGGGATGCTGGCACCGCAGGCGGAGGATTAACCTATTGTGCCACGGTGCAGTTTTGTAAGGGAGATCATAGTCACTGAATGAGTGTTAGTTGTCTATTTGTCTTCACTAACAAATCTGAATCTAGAACAGTCTGGACATGCTTTATATGATGCACGAACCATGATTTCCTTCTCATAAGATAAACCTGCAACACTATCAATAAGATTATGGATTTTATCTCTCTCCCAGAGATTTTCCCTTTATTTGAGTAGAATTCTTCTTTCCCTAGAATGGTAAAGTCAACAAGAATCTGATCTATATCACAAACTTTGTTGAAAGACACATACTATTTAACTTCCCTCCCTGTTCTTCATAATACAAAAATAAATGGCATTGATTAGTGATTGACTTCAAAATGAGTAATTGAGCTTTAATAGGCTTATTAAAAGGATTGAAATCAAGGCAATAAATTAAAAGCAAAATAAAAGAGTAAACAAGAAAGGATGTTTTACAACTGAGTTCCATTACTGTCTATGCTAACCAGATTAAAAAGTAATTGCCATGTCAAGAAAAATTATAGTGTGCTCTGAAAAATGAAAGAGCAGTGGGCTCTCTGTGTGCAAGTGTAAAACAGATAGAAAGGATTGGAAATGGGTATAGGGACATGGGGAGAGGGCAAAATATTTGTTCCCTGTGGTCAATATGCTTTCAATACCAGAGATTTCTTCACAGAAACAGCCACTGTCATCAATACATGCTAAGGAACTGCCTGATTTCAACTGAAACCTTTAATGCCCTCTATTCCCTTTATGTAACATATCAGAAGTATATTTATGATTGCATAGTTTATTTATTTTTGATGTTCTTAAATTGATGACACTGAAAAATCAAGACTCTCAATATTTTAGAGGAATTTTTTTAAAAAAGATACCCATATTTTTAAATGAAAAGGGCCACATATGATCTAAAATAAGAAGTACTTGTGATTGGAGAAGTAAGAGCCACTACAAAATAAGGAGATTACGTAAATAAATTAGACAGTGCTATCATTTCTATGAGCCCTGATGATATGTCACAGGGCACTTAGGGAATTGAATGTGGTCCTCATGGAACCACAGCTCATTATCTCAGAGAATGCACAGACAGCTGGTGAGAAGCCTGAAGAGTGGTTAAGGGCAGATGTAGCAGCAATTTTTAAAATAAGTGTCTCTGAATCTCCACAGCCTGAAAACTTGCTCTAAAATCCAACCAAAAAAGACAAAAACATTGGGATTCAATCCAGTATCTGGTAATAAATGTGATAGGCAATGTCGTAAGTAACATATAGGGGATTGTGCTGGGTACAGTGTTTATGGCAATGAATTGGAATTAACCAAACATCCTCACAGACATATCTACCCACTGAGTGGGGCTTCTAGGGTAGACAGCAAAGAGATGTACTAGAAGCTCGCGAAAGTTAAAGTGGACAAATGATGAATCTGTTATGAGATAATAAGAATGTTGTCTAAGGATGTTGAGACTAGGCCTTCAGTGGAGAAAATCTTGATCGCTAAGTCTTGGGTATCACAAAGAGCAGAGAAGATCTGCTTGTACTTTTATCCCATGCTAAATGAAAACTAACACTGGCTTTTTTTGTGAATTTACTTTAGGAATCTGTAATCCTGCTGGATTGAGGTCAAGAAAATAAACAGGCAGATGTTCAGATAATTACACAGGAAGATAAATTAATCACCCCTTCAATATTAGTCATTTATTTAGTACTACCTGCAGAACATTTATACAAATCCCTCTTTGAGTTGATTTGGGATAGAGACGACTTGTTGGTTAAAATTGGAAGATCAATTGTTTCTTCAAGTTATGTGGTAGAGAGTAAAAGAGTATCTTTCTTTAATTTTCTAATTTTCCTGTAAAAAATTTAAATTCATTTCAATGTTTCTCTCTCTTCAGAGTATAAACTGTTTTATAGCAGTGCTTTAAAAACTCATGAAGCAGATTCAAGTTGATTGAAAAACTTGGAAAGAATTCTATGTTAATAAGAGTGGGAATAAGAGAGGGAAGAGATGTACAATTTGGGACATGCTCAAGCTGACTTGCCCCAAATGGTAGAGTTAGAAACATACCAGGGGACTCCAATTTAATCCCATCAAGGTGGCATGTACCAATGCCATCTCACTAGTCCAAGTGATCAATTTCAGTTCACAATTGATCATAATGAAAGGACTAAGAGTCAAAGGGAGCACATAAACAAGTCTAGTACCTGCTAATACTAACCGATAGAATAAATAAAGGGAAGAGTGATCCAACATGGGAAGTGAGATACTCAGCAGACTCATAGAATGGCGAATGTCCTAAACAGCACTCTGGCCTCAGAATCAGCCCTAAAGGCATTCCCATCTGGCTGAAAAGCCCATGAGAGTATTTCAGGCATGGAAAGCCAAGACACTCTGGCAAAAACAAAAAAAAAACAAAAAAAAACAAAAAAAACAAAAAAAACAACACTACTAAATGAAAGATCTCTGTGAGTGAGATCGCAGTGGAAAGAACAGGTCTTCAAAGAAGGAGGTACCTTTCTCTGAAGGGAGGAGAGAACCTCCACTTTGACTATGACCTTGTCTAAACAAGATAAGAGTTGGAGAACTCAAGGGGCTTCCATAGCCTTGGAAACTCATGACTGGTGCATAGGGAGATTACTGATGCCATAGACAGGAGTGTCAATTTGTAAAGTCAACAACAGGAGTCACTGTGCACTTACTCCTCATGTAGGATCTCTGTCCTTAATGTGCTGTACATTGAGGCTTAATGCTATAACGAGTACTCAAACAGTATATTTCACTTTGTGTTTCTATGGGGGTGCAAACTGTTGAAATCTTTACTTAATGTATACTAAACTGATCTTCTGTTAAAAAAAAAAGAGAGGAAATTAGCAATTCCCAACTTGACTCTCACTGGGATTAAACATGACAATAGGTCTGATCTGATTTCATCATCATTTAAAAAATCATCTATTATTTTTCACTTAAAAAAAAAGAATTCTATGTTAAATCAAATGGTTGTTATCTTCATCCCCATAATGCTTTTATTTAGTTTGAGATATTTTAAGCAAGTTTGCACAGGCAAGTTAGCTAAGCTGTTTAGAGCTATTGCAGGCAAAAGCATATACATACAGATATATTAACTTTGCAAATATTACAAAACAAAATATAATTAGAAAAATACCAGAGATTTAACTTAAAATGGAATAAGGTACCATCACTAAACTCTTGTGATCCAATTTTATGATGCAACAAAATGACAAATTCTTTGGGCCTTTGATCCCTCCCCTTAGATCATCAAAACCAAAAGTATCAAGTCTTTCCATACAAAGGGTTCAGTGTAACTCATTTTGCTTTTCAGGGTTATCTTGATTGGTAATGACATCTTCAGATGTGTGGCTGAAAAAAATAGATAGTCCTTAGGTATACAAAGAGATGCCCACATTCACTGATGATAAATAAAAGCCAACCAAAAATGCACTGAATACTATCTGCACATATTACAATGAAAAAATATACTTAGAATGTTGTGGGGAAATAAAAACACAGAGATAATGATGATATCTAGAAAAGTAGGAAATATGTACACCTTGTAGATGCTGTGGATATGAGCATAATAAGGAATAGATATTTTCAAAGCAATTCATTGCATCATGGCTGTAATATCCAAAGAACTGAAACAATATTACTGTCCAGCAAGAGAATACTAATAAAATAAATTATGGTCAATCTATATAATATCTACTATGTTAATGTGGAAAAAAATGAAAAGATAAATAATGTAATTGATCTCCAAAACAGTTTGATAAGAGCAAAAAATAAGGTGCAGAATGGTTTGCATAGTAAGCTGTCTTTACATATACTCAGGGTTACAATTTGGCCTAGCAGTTAAGACGATGGTTAGGATGGCCGCATCCTATATCACAGTGCCTGGGTTTGAGTCCTGGCTCTGCTCTTAACTGCAGTGTTCTGCAATTGTACGCTCTGGGAGGCATCACGTGCTAGCTCAAGTAGTTGGATCCCTAATACCCTGATGTGAGATCTGGATTGAGTTCCCAGCTCCTGGTTTCACCTCATGTGTGGCACAGCCCCAACCATTGCTGGTATTTGGCAAGTGAATCAGTGAATGAGGTATCTCTCTCGCTTTCTTTCCCTACTCTCCCCTCAGCCAAAATAAATTTTAAAAATGTAAAAAGAATCTATATATTTATTTCTGCATGTATATACCCAGAAACAAGGGAAGGCTAGAGAAGCATTAACAGCAGCATTTATCAGTACAGGCAGAAGAAACATGTCATACGAGCATGCTTGCCTGTTTTAAGGAAGCATATTTCAAAGAATAACCACAAATCATTTTGCTATTTTTCTTATGATAATTGGAATACAAAAGCTCTGGGGAATTTTGAATGAATATTAACTTCTTAATTCTGAAGCTGTGGGGGTAGATACTTTGTTAAAATCAGAGTTTTCGTTTCTTTCAAAGTGTTTTGATTTGACTCATTCATTACAGGCCCTAATGTACTCTAATGAACTAAAATTCCAGTTCTATATTAGTCTTTTTAAATGCCAATTGGACATTCTGTAAAAACCAATAAGCACTAATATTATACTCATATACAGTAGATGAGTGTCTTTTTTGTGTGAAGGTTATGTCTATGAAGCCACATTGAATCTCACCTTTAATAGGTACATGATTTTGGAACAAATAATCACAGAAATAACTTTTGATCTACTTTTCTTTGCTAACATGTGTACATCAAAAGTTATTTCTGTGATTATTTGTTCAATGCACATCCATATTGCTAAAAAATGTAAATCCCACAAGGGCCAAGGGCAGAGAAGATGTCTATTTTGATCTGGGCTGTATTCTCTAAGTCTAGCACAATGTAGGTCAATTGATACGTATTGAATTAGTGAATGTCTAAATAAGCCCTATATTAAGTTTGATTCTAAACACACCAGATATTTTTATCATTAAATAGTGTATGATACCAAGAGGACAAAACAGTATGGATGTTTGTTTCAGAAAGACCAGAATTGGTCTCATTAGCTTAGAAACTTTCTGGTTATGTGTCCCTACATAATGTCTTATAGTCCATTGAGGTTGCTATAATAAAGTAATACAGACCAGGTCACTAATACAAAGACCAGAATTTGTCTCATTAGCTTAGATACTTTCTGGTTATGTGTCCCCAGATAATATCTTATAGTCCATTGAGGCTGCTATAATAAAGTAATACAGACCAGGTTGCTAATACAACAATATAAATTTATTTATCACAGGTCTAGAGGCTAACAAGTCAAAGATCAGGGTGCTAGCAGATTTCGTGTCTGGTGAGGGCTTATTTCTTGACATGTAGCATCTTCTATGTGCCTGCTCATGGCAGTGGAATAGTTGGCTCTCTGTGGTGTCACTAATAATAAGGCCACTAACTCCAGTTGTGGTGGCTTCATCATGATCAATCCACCTCCACAGATCTCACCTTCTACTACCATCATCTTAGGGTCAGGACTTCAATACACAAATTTTAAGGAGACACAAACTCTCAGACGATAATAAACAATTATTTGACTTTCCTAATCCCTACCTACATAATTTTAAAAAATTTTCATGTGTCTAACAGGGATATTCTGAGGATTGAATGAAATAAAGAACACAAGGAATTTAGCATGGTGTCTGACCCAGAACCAGAAGTCACTAAGGTCTAGATATCAACAGTAGTCTCGATGTTCCTGAGCCTCAGCCTCTAGTCTTGCCAACTTACTAGCTAACCTATTGAGTTAAGGTACCATCACTAAACTCTTGTGATCCAATTTTATGATGCAACAAAATGACAAATTCTTTGGGCCTTTAATCCCTCCCCCTAGATCATCAAAACCAGAAGTATCAAGTCTTTCCATACAAAGGGTTCAGTGTAAATCATTTTGCTTTTCAGGGTTATCTTGATTGGTAATGGCATCTTCAGATGTGTGAATGCAAATGAATATTTGAAGATCTAGGATGATGTTCTATAAAGGTCAGAGGGAAGGAAGGAGGGAAATAATTACAAAGGATTGACTGTTAAATTCTTTTAATAAACTTTATATTATTTCAGAAATAAATATTTGATTACATTCTCCATTAGAGTGAATAAAGATGGACTGTTGTTTTACTACTAATATTTGCCTTGACCCTTTCTAGGAAGTCATAAAAACTGTGTCAATAGAAGTGATAAAACCAATCCCTGTTTTTTTAAGCATGTAAATTTCCTTTTGCATGCACATTCTTGCTCAGAAAGCAAGACCTAATCATAGCTGCTAATGCATTGGGATAAAATTTAAAGTTAAGGTTAAAATTAGAAACTGGGCTCACATCATTTAACCCCAGCTCCTTCTTCACCATTTCTAGCTGCATGACCTTGAGCAAGTCTTTTTTTTTAAACCTTTCTACCTCAGCTTTTTTTATCTGTAAAGTGAAGATCTTGGATTGTTGATGAGATGATGCAAAACCTGTAGGATGCTGCCTGATGTAGACAAGCTACAGGCAAGTTTTTATTATGTCATATGAGCAAATTTTACCATTCTCCTATTTTTGTAGATCAGATATTTAAGTTAGGTTTACATACTCAGGGATTGTAATCCACACCTGAACCCAAGAACCCAATTCTTTAAACTCTAAAGTTCACCATTTTCCTTTCCTTTTTTTTTTTTTTTTGATACCTATTGTTCCTCAGTCTAAGGCAGGTATGAGTATCTTCAATAGGGCAAAAATAAAGTCTTTGTAGGGAATGAAAAATTCTTAGCTATTACAATAGTTTCTGGCAATCCAAATGGTAATTGCATATAAACAAATGTATGGAATATTTGTGGTATTAAAATTTCATAGGCAGGGGGTCTTGGGAGTATGTCTAAAAAGGTTGTTTTAGGGGACAATAATTTCATTTTTAAATTTCAACTTCTTTATTATACATTTTCTTTTTTTAACTTTTATTTAATAAATATAAATTTCCAAAATACGACTTTTGGACTATAGTGGCTTTTCCCCCCATAACCTCCCTCCCACCCACAACCATCCCATCTCCTACTCCCTCTCCCATCTCATTCTTCTTCAAGATTCATTTTCAATTATCTTTATCTACAGAAGATCATCTCAGTATATACTAAGTAAAGATTTCAACAGACTGCACCCACAAAGACTCACAAAGTATAGAGTACTGTTTGGGTAGTAGTTTTACCGTTAATTTGCATAGTACAACACATTAAGAACAGACGTCCTACATGAGGAGCAGGTACACAGTGACTCCCTTTGTTGATTTAATGATTGACACTCTTATTTATGACGTCAGTAATCTTGTCATGAGCTGCCAAGACTATGGAAGCCTCTTGAGTTCACCAACTCCGATCTTGTTTAGACAAGGCCATATTCAAAGTGGAAGTTCTCTCCTCCCTTCAGAGAAAGGTACTGCCTTGCCTTCTTTGATGGTCTGTTCTTTCCACCGGGATCTCACTCACAGAGATTTTTTTTTTTTTTTTTGCCACAATGTCTTGGCTTTCCATGCCTGCGAAACTCTTATGGACTTTTTAGCCAGATCCGCATACCTTAAGGGCTGATTTTGAGGCCAGAGTGCTTTTTAGCGCATTTGCCATTCTATGAATTTGCTGTGTATCCTGCTGGGGACAATAATTTTTAAAAGAGAGATGCTGTCCAAATGGTAGAATGAGGTCATCTGTCTCAGAGTCTCCTCTTATACCTGCTGAAAATATAAAATAAGGCCCATTCTCTAAATTGCTACACTTCTTCTTCCAAATCCTCTGCTAGGAGTTCTGCATCTCAGGCTGGGAAATCTGCATGAACATCAAAAGCTCTCCCGGTGATTCTTATCCATGTTTAGATCTCAGGACCTCTAGATGGGGTATGGGCTTCTGAATTCTATTAGCTGCCACTCAATACTTGACACAGAACCATTCTCTTACTGCCCCTGCCAGTTGCTCTCATTCTTCATCCTGCTGATGTCAGGATGAGGGTGACAAGTGTGGGATTCCTGTGATATGATTATGTGCCTTGGTATTTCTTTTCAGTAAGTTAGAACATTTCATCATCTCCAAAAGTGTAGAAGACAATACTTTGAGGCATGTATAGTATGAAGAAATTCACTCCAGGATAGCAGAGGAGATGTGTACACAACAACAATAATGGCTTCCAATTCTTGCTTTGCATTGCATCAAGGCAGTACATCATCTTTATATCCCCCTTTCAAAGTATTCACTTGAAACTGCTTCATCCAAATTTAGTTCTGAGAAACAGAACATGATCTGTTTTAAATGGGAGCACCCATGTTGCAGCACTGGGAGTAGACTCTGGAGGAAACCTGGCACAGAGGCTTGTTGCCATGTCCCAGGGAGAAGGTGGTATGAGGGAATCAGCTCAGGCTTGGAACTCGAGATCAGGTTTTTTAAGCCAGTCCCAAAGGGACAAATATCATATGTTCTCCCTGATTGGCGACAACTAACTGAGCACCAAAGGGTAAACTTGTTGAAATGAAATGGACACTATGAGAAAAAACAGTGACTTGATCAGCTCTTGTCCTGACAGTTGATGTACAATGTAATACATTATCCATTTTAGTATTTTTTTTTGTTCTAGTACCATTGGTTGAACTCTGTAATTAACACACAATTATTCTTAGGTGTTTAAATTTTAACTGAAAAGTGATCCCTGTTAGGAATTTGGAAAACATTATGCTGAGTGAAATAAGCCAATCCCAAAGGGACAAATACCACTTCTTCTCCTTGATAGGTGACAACTAACTGAGCACCAGAAAGGAAACCTGTTAAAGTGAAATGAACACTATGAGAAACGGTGACTTGATCAGCCCTCACCCTGACTGTTGATGAGCAGCTTAATATGTTATCCCTCTTAGTATTTTTTTTGTTTGTTCTACTTAATACTTTTGGTTGAATACTGTAATCAATACACAATTCTTCTTAAGTGCTGAAACTTAACTGAAAAGTGATCACTGTTAAATATAAGAGTGGGAATAAGAGAGGGAAGAGATGTGCAATTCGGGACATGCTCAAGCTGACTTACCTCAAACGGTAGAGTTAGAAACATACCAGGGGATTCGAATTCAATCCCATCGAGGTGGCATGTACCAATGCCATCTCACTAGTCCCAGTGATCAATTTCTGTTCACATTGATCATAATGATAGGACTAAGAACCAAAGGGATCACCTAAACAAGAATAGTGTCTGCAAATACTAGCTGATAGAATCAAAAAGGGAGAGAATGATCCAATATGGGAAGTGAGATACACAGCAGACCCATAGAATGGCAGATGTCCTAAACAGCACTCTGGCCTCAGAGTCAGCCCTTAAGGTATGCGGATCCGGCTGAAAAGCCCATGAGAGTATTTCAGGCATGGAAAGCCAAGACACTCTGGAAAAAAAAAAACCTAAATGAAAGATCTCCGTAAGTGAGATCCCAGTGGAAAGAACAGGTCATCAAAGAAGGAGGTACCTTTCTCTGAAGGGAGGAGAGAACTTCCACTTTGACCATGGCCTTCTCTAAATATGATCAGAGTCAGTGAACTCAGGGGGCTTCCATAGCCTTGGCAGCTCATGACAAGAGCCTAGGGTGATTACTGAGGCCATAAACAAGAGTGTCAATTTATTAAGTCAACAACAGGAGTCACTGTGCACTTACTCCTCATGTAGGACCTTTGTCCTTAGTGTGCTGTACATTGAGATCTAATGCTATAACTAGTACTCAAACAGTATTTTTCACTCTATGTTTCTGTGTGGGAGCAAACAGTTGAAATCTTTACTTAATGTATGCTAAACTGATCTTCTGTATATAAAGAGAATCGGAAATGAATCTTGATGTGAATGGAAGGGGAGAGGGAGTGGGAAAGGGGAGGGTTGCGGGTGGGAGGGACGTTATGGGGGGAAGCCATTGTAATGCATAAGTTGTACTTTGGAAATTTATATTCATTAAATAAAAGTTTTAAAAAAATTTTATTGTGTATATTTATGGTGTTTAAATTGAGATCATATGCTACACTCAGAGTAAAATGCTTACTACACATAATGGAAACATTAACATACTCATCATCTCACTGGTTACTCATGGAAAGAGCAGCTGCAGTCCACTCATGTGGCAAAAATCCTGAATACAATTATTATTGACTATAACACTTGCGTTACACATTAGAGTTTTCAACTTGTTCATTCTACAAGTTTAGTCTTTGAATCCTTTGAGGTCACCTCCCCATGTCCTCCCCATTACTGTATATTGTTGATTTTTTTTTTAAATTCCAAATGCAGTGTTTTTCTTTCTATGCTTATCTCACTTACACTAACGTATTCTAGGTCCATCTATGTAGCTAATGGCAGGATCTCTTCCTCTTTTATTTGGCTGAATAACATTGTGTGTGTGTGTGTGTGTGTGTGTGTGTGTGGTGTACAGCTTCCTCATCCATTCAATCACTAATGGACACTTAAGTTGTTTTTATGTCTCGGCTATTGTGAATAGTGTTGCAGTGAACATGGAAGTGCAGGTATCTTCACAAGGTGCTGATTTCATTTCCTTTGCACATGTGTCCAGGAGAGGGACTGCTAGGTCATATGATAATTTTATTTGAAATTTTTTAGGAGACTTCATACTGTTTTTCATAACAGCTATATCAGTCTACATTCACACCAACAGTGTATAAGTGTTCCCTTTTCTCCACACACTTGACAATGCTTGTTAGCTCTTGTCTTTTTAATAATAGCTATCCTAATGAGTAAGAGGTAGTATTCATAATAATTTTGACTTGCATTTCTTTGATGAGTAATGATTTTGAGCATCTTTTCACTTAAGTGTAGGCCATTTTTAATGTCATCTTTGGAAAAATGTCTATTCAAGTCCTTTACCCATTTTTTAAATTGGGTTATATGTTTCCTTGCTATTAAGTTGCATGAGTTCTTTATAAATCTTGGATTTAAATCCATATTTGACATTTGGTTTGGAAGAAATTTGTTTCAGTTAGGGGGACCTTGGCCAAGGTCCTTTAACTTCCCTAAAGCTCAATTTCCTCATCTATGTGTAAAGAAATTGGACTCGAGGGTTTACAAGATCTCAAAAAGATCTAAATTTTCTGTCCCTTCAAATTGAACATCGAATGCTACAAGCATGTAAATTGCTAGTGAAGATAGGGAGATCTGAGCAACTACCCATAGAGGAAGAGTTTATTCCTCTTAGATACCAAATTATCAGCTGACTATTTTTTCTTTTTTCATTTTTTCAGAGATCTCTGGGGTAATGGGAAGGGAAGAATATCTTCCTTAATCACTGAAACCAGTCAGAACTCTAAGAGGCCTGGCCACAGCATTGGGCCAGAAGGCCCAGCCACACTCTGTAGTGAGTTACATGCTGTAAGTGTTGATTTCCCCCACCCACCTTTATCGCAGGGCTCAGAATGTTTTTGTACAGCAGATGAGGAGCTCTCCGTATCTCTGAGGACAACCTTCGTGTTAAAATTCACAACTATGTGTTAGGAAAAGCTGTGCTTTCCCTAGAGACCACATGTATTTTTTTTTTCTCTGAAATGCAAGGCAAAATTATATAACAGATCATTTTCTCCTATGACCTTCATGCATCAGGAAGACAGGAGCCACTATGGCATATCAACCTCAGCAATGTAGAACCCTATGCTCCTCACATTGCATTCAGATTTGACCCACATTTTTGTCCCTTCTCCCATCCCATTCCTCTCTTATGCCTCAATCCTGAGTCACAGCACAATTGTTCCTGTTCTCCCTTTGTGAAACTCATGTAAAAGCTAATCACCTGTACCTCCTTCTGAGTGTTTGCTTTTCCTCTTGCATTCTCACATAGCCCCGTTTCTCTGGCTGTGTCTTCCTGTTACAGCCACAGTTGTCTACCCAATTGTGTTTCCTGCCCTGCTCTTTGGTTCTGT
This sequence comes from Oryctolagus cuniculus, assembly GCF_964237555.1. Taxonomy (NCBI): domain Eukaryota; kingdom Metazoa; phylum Chordata; class Mammalia; order Lagomorpha; family Leporidae; genus Oryctolagus; species Oryctolagus cuniculus. The sequence continues at coordinate 17,770,534 of NC_091434.1, read as the reverse complement.
TGGTCCATCACATTTCTCGGGGGAAGGTTTGCCAGTCTTACTGGGACTCATCCCAAGACCTATAGCCAGGAGAAGTAGATGTGGAAATGGTTTATCTATATTATCTCCAAAAATGATTTTTAATCTGCTTGTATTTCTTATTAGTTACCAAAAAATCCATGGTGAAATAAGAGAGAGCATAAAACAAAATCTCTAAAAAATTCTAAATGATTTAATTTTTATTTGAATGAAGCAAATGTTCAAATATAGAGGTAAAATATTCATGGGTCCAAATCCAGATTTCACAATTAGGAACTCCTAGCCAACTTCGTTTTATCTTTAACCCAGACACTATGCAATGCCTCCCCTTGTTCCCTGTGTAAATCATACTATTTCACTTGTAAATACTGTAGTACACATCCCTAAAAGAGAGGCTATCTTTACAGAGAATTTATCGTATAGATAGTTAGAAATTACTGGTTAGAGAAAAACAAAGATGAGACCAACTATTGGTTCTAACACCATGAACAAAAATACTGGTATATTTCAGATGAAAGGATAATTTCAGGGTGAATTATTTGCTCACAAAACTGGGAAATGATGGTATCATACCAAGTGGTGATTAATAGCCCTTGAAATCTGGTTTTGAATCAAGATATAGAAACTTTATATATTTTTTGAGATTTATTTCTTTATTTGAAGGTCAGAGTTGCACAGAGAGAGGAGAGGCAGATAGAGAGAGAGAGAGAGAGAGAGGTCTCCCATCCGATGGTTCACTCTCCAATTGGCCACAATGAACAGAGCTGCGCTGTTCCAAAGCCAGGAGCCAGGAGCTTCTTCTTAGTTTCCGGCATGGGTGCAGGGGCCCAAGGAGTTGTGCCATCTTCTACTGCTTTCCCAGGCCATAGCAGAGAGTTGGCTAGGAAGTGGAGCAGCTAGGACTTGACCTGGTGCCCACATGGGATGCCGGCACCGTAGGCGGCAACTTTACTCGCTACACCACAGCGCCAGCCCCTGAAACTTTAAACATCTTAATAGTTAACATCAAAAATTTCTCTTTAAGGCGCAGTGAAACATCTGTGCACAACTACAAGAATGGTGAAAATTAAAAATTAAAAATTAAAAACAGTGATAAGACTGACATCTGGACTGATGGTTAGGACACTGCTTGGGACACCCATATCCTACCATGGAGTGCCGAGGTTCAAGTCCTCACACCACTCCCAGTTCCAGCTTCCTTTCAATGCACATAGTGGGAAGCAGCAGATGATGTCTCAAGTACTTTGTTCTCAGCCACCAATGTGGGAAATTCAAATTGAGTTGTTGGATGAAATTCCAGGCTCCTGGCTTCAGCCTGGCCCAGACTTGGCTGTTTCAGGCACTTGGGAAGTGAACCAGTGGATGAAATAACTCTATCTCTTCCTCTCTCTTCCTTTTTCTCTGTAACTCATTCTTTCAAATAAATAAATCAATTTGTTTAAAAAGAAGAAGAAATGGGGCAAGAGGAGTATGAGGGTTTATGGGCTGAAAGTATGATCCATTAGAATAGTTCTTAAAATTTGCTGAACAGCTTTTTTTGTTATTTTATTATTGTTGGTGTAATGAAACCTGAGGCTGGATTTCATTTTAAGGAAGACATAACCAGGAGACATACCTGACAAGGATTATAAGTCCATTGGATTTTCCAAATTAATTTAAGTTGTAGCATTAAATATTGTAACAAAAGGTGAATGTCCCATGAGTATGAAGTTTACACTAATTAAATACTAGGCATTCACTCCCTATCAGAGTACCTGGGCTCAATTTCCAGTTCTAGCTCTCAATGTATTTATTTTTTTTAAAGATTTATTTATTTATTTGAAAGTCAAAGTTACACACACACACACACACAGAGAGAGAGAGAGAGAGAGAGAGAGAGATCTTCCATCCGATGGTTCACTCCCCAATTGGCTGCAATGGCTGGAGCTGAGCTGATCCGAAGCCAGGAGCCAGGAGCCTCCTTCGGTTCTCCCATGTGAGTGCAGGGGCCCAAGGACTTGGGCCATCTTCCACTGCTTTCCCAGGCCACAGCAGAGAGCTGGATTAGAAGTGGAGCAGCCGGGCCTCGAACCAGTGCCCATATGGGATGCAGGCACTTCAGGTCAGGGCATTAACCCACTTCGCCACAGTGCTGGTCCCCCAGCTCTCAATTTCAACTTACCACCAATGTTGACTTAGGAAATAATGGTGAGGCCAACTGTTCCTGCCTGGATTGAGTGATGGCTCCTAGCTTTAGCTCAGGCTCATCTCCAGCTGTTGCAAGCACTTGGGAAGTGATCCAGTGAATGACTGGGTCTCCTTCTCTCCCCTCCTCTCTCTCCCACCTCCCTTTTTTTCTCAGTCTCTATGCCTCTCAAATAAATACAGTGCTTCAACAAAATAGGTGTCTCCATTATTGACATAAGACAAATCAGTGATGACAATATATAAGCTATGTAACACCCCTTTAAAACGATTCTGGCTGCACGAGCATTTTTTACTTTTTAATAATGCAGAGTGTAGCATGCATACAACTTGTACTGATAAAATCAGGGCAATTAACATTTACTCTCTTTGTCATCACATCATGATTGGATCCTCGAAGCTCCTCTCTTTGATTTGCTCAGAAATACATATTAGGTTATTCTGAACTATAGTCACCCCACTACACTGTGTAACACCAGGAACTTATTCCTTCTATTTAATTCTGACTTGATACCCAGTATCCAAACTCCAGCTGTCCTTGGTACCCCTCCCAGCCTCTGGTACTTTATATTCAGATGGATCTTTTGGTATCCACAAATGAGGGAAGCCATGCAGTATTCATTTTTTTGTGTCTGGCTTATTTCACTTAAAATTATGTCCTCCCATTTCATCTATTTTGCTGAAAATGATAGGTTTTCATTCTTTTTATGACTGAAAAATATTTCATTGTGTATAAAACACTACATTTTCTTTATTCACTCATCTGTGACGGACACTTTGTTTGATTCCATATTGACTGTTGTGAGTAATGATGCAATAAACAGGGTGGTGCAGGTATCTGATTGATGTATTGACTTAATTTCTTTTGGCTATATGCCTGCAGCAAGATTGTTAGATCATATCACAGTTTCATTTTCAGTTTTTTTTAGAAATTAATTTAAATGTTTTTTGAAAGGAAAGAGAGGCAGATAAAATAGAGGGGGAGGGGCTGCCTTGCTAGTTCACTTTCCAAATGAATACAAGGGACATGGGCTGGGTCAAATCAGGAGTCAGGGATGCAGTATAGGTCTCCCATGTGGATGGCAGAGACCTGACCATTGAAGTCCTAACCTGCTGCCTCCCACATGTACACTCTCAGTAAGCTGGAGTCAGGGGCAGAGCTGAGAACTCAGGTACTTGGAGCTGAGTTGCAAGCATCCCAGGTTGTATCTTGACTGCTAGGCCAAACACATAGTCACTGTTCGAGTTTTACTAAGGAATCCCCATACTGTTTCCCATAGTAATTATATGAATTTATATTCCCACCAATAGTGTATAAGAGTTCCTCTTTCTCTACATCCCCTCTGGTATTTGTTACTTTTTTGTCTTTTTGATAATAGCCATTCTGACAAGCATGAGATGATACCTTACTGTAATTTTGATTAGCATTTCCCTAATGGCTAGTAATATTGAGCATTTTTTTCATATATTTGTTTACCATTCATATTTCTTCTTTTTAGAAATATCAAATATTTATTCATATACTTTGCCTGTTTCTCAGGTGGATTTTTTGGTGAATTGACAGTGTTGAGGTTTTTTTTTTCAGTTATATTGTGGAATTAATCCTTTATCAGATAAATGGATTGCAGATTTCTTCTACTACTCTGTTGATTGCTTCCATTGCTGTGCAACAATGGTTTAGTTTGATATCTTATTCATTTAGTTGTTGCTTGAACTTTTAAGTTCTTATTTAAAAAAATCATTACCTATACCAATGTTTTGAAGTGTTTCCCTTATGTTTTCTTCTAGGAACTTCATAGTTTCAGATCTTACGTTTGGGTCAACTAGAGTTGATTTTTATGTGTGGTAAGAGGTATGGATCTTACTACATGGTTCTACATGTGTACAGTGTTGCCAGTACCATTTATTGGACAGATTGTTTTTTCTCCAATGTTATGTTCTTGGTATCATTGTCAAAAATTGATCAGCTATATGTAAGTGGGTTAATTTCTGAGGTCTCTATTCTGTTCCATTGATCTATGCATCATTTTTCATTCCAGTACCATGGTGTTTTAATTACTCTAACATTGTAGCATGTTTGAAGCCAGGTATTGTGATCTTTCCAGCTTTATTTATTTATGCTCAGTATCACTTTGGCTATTCTAGTCTTTTGTGGATTCATATAAGTTTTAGGGTTATTTTTCCCATTCTTTAAAGAAGGTCATTGGTACCCTTATGGGGATTTCATTGAATTTGTGGGCAGTATGGCATTTTAATAATATTAAATCCTCTAGTCCATGAGCATGGACTATCTTTCCATTTTTCATATCTCCTATGATTTCTTTTGTCAGTATTTTATCATTTTCACTCTAGAGATCTTTCATTCACTTCTTTGGTTAAATTTATCCCTAAGGATTTTCTATAGCTATTGTGAATGGGATTGCTTTCTTGACTCTCCTCTCAGCAAGATCATTATCAGTATATAAAAATGCTAATGTATGTATGCTGATTTTGTATCCTGCAACTGTACTGAATTTATATAATATCCCATCTTCAGACTACTATACATAGACTTTAGACTCAAATAAGCTTGACAGAGATACTCAATTGAATAAGTACCTAAACAATAATTTATGTTGACCAAACCAATATGGATTTAAATGGCTCTTAATTTCATATTTAGAGGACAGAGTTAGAATTACTCACGGTTTCTTTAAAATCATCTCCCTTTTGTATCTCACCTACTTTAACATTCTCATTTCTTATAGCGTGATACCATGAGACTGCCTGACTTAGAGCTGAATCTCCTACTTGAAGACATTTGCTCTCATTTAATTAATTGACCCAGTGAGTGCTGCTCAAAAGATAGGGCAACTCTTACTTTCCTATTAGATAATTGCACAGTGCCACAATGACACTGCAGAGTTCATCATTTGTAAGATTATATATTAAAAGGTAGAAACTCACAATGAGTGATGATATATGTACTTACAATCCACTTATCTTTATATTACTTGATCCCTTGAAAACACAAAGAACTTGTACAAAAACAAATGTTTTTATGCCTGCAGTTGCAATTCTCTAGTCTGTTGGGTAGCTCCCCCCGCTATAAAGGAAGCATTTATGATTCTGGGTCCAGGAACTCACGGGAGTTTTATGTCAGGGGGAGCCTCATAAACCATTCATACTTGAATTTAGCATTACTGAAGGGCATATTAATGTCAGTAAATCTCAGCTCCAGTGAGCTCGTGCCATCTCAATAAAAAATGTAAATTTTTTTTTTTTTTTCAGAATGGAAGTAAAAACTGATCAGAGACCATTAAAGGAAAATTCCATGACCACCACTTTTCTTTTTTATTGTGCTGTAAGCTTTTTTTTTCTTGGTATGTTAACCATTAGCTAAATGAACACATTTCAAATATTAGACAATTCTATTCACTCCAGAGTCCATTCTTACATAAAACTTAAATTGAAGTCATCTTAAATTTAATAGAAACAGACATGTATTTAGAAACAAGAAGTAGAGTGAGCAGAAAACCCATAAAAACGGATTTTATTTTTATGGGATATAGATAGAGTAGAAAGCAATTTTTAAAGAAACTGCCTAATTGAAGGGGTTCAGAGTAATTTTATTCACTTATTTACACTTATCTAATCCTCTTCCAATAAACACTTTACTCTCATACTAAGAAAACTCTCTAACAGTAGGCAAATCTTGATGAGTTTATGTAATAAACATGAAGTTGAAGCAATGAGAGTTTGCTGTATGAATAAGATCTCTTTTCTCATCTAGTTCGAGGAAGCTTGACTAAAATTTCCTAAAATACTTAGAGAATGCTCAACCATAGAACCACTTTGAACTTCAACTTCCTCATATGTAAAATGAGGTAAATTGGAGTACCTACCTGATAGATTTGTGGGGATTCATTGATGATGATAGGGGGCAGTATTTAGTCTATTAGTGAAGATGTGTATAACCCACATCAGTATTTCTGGGGTTAATTCCTGACTCCAACTACCCACAAATGTAGATCCTGGGAGGAAGTGTGATGACCTAAAGTAATTAGGTCCCTGCCTCCTGTGTGTCTTCCCAGTTGTTGTGGGAATCTAGGGAGTGGATCCACCGATGGAAGCTCTGTCTCTGACAGTCATATAAGAAACAAAAATAATAATAAAAGCAGCATGATTTTGATATAAAATTTGTCCCAAATTTATGGGACAAAACAAAGAGCCTAGCAGCCAATCCATGCTTTTATAACCAACTAATTTTGACAAACATGCTACAAGGTTATATTGGAAAAAAGCCTGTCTTTTCAATAAGTGGAACTGGGAAAATTGTATATTCACATGCAGAGGAATGAACTTGATCCTCTATGTATCACCATGTGTGAAAATGAACTCAAAAGTGGGTGAGGGATCCAAATATAATACCCAAAACTGTGAGACTGCTAGAAGAAAATGAACAGAAAACAGTTCAGGACATTGGAATGCACAAGGATTTTGGGGGTTAGAGCCAAAAGCACAAGAAAGAAAATAAAAAATGGTGAAGTGAAATTTCATCCAACTAAAAACATTCTGCACAAATAAATAAAAAGAAATAAATTTTAAAAAATAAACAGCCTGTATCCAAGTCCCAGCTCCACTTCAGATACAGTTGCCTTTAATACATACCCTGGGAGACATCAGTGATGATCTAAGTACTTTGGTCCTTGTCACCCCTTTGGGAGACCTGAATTTAGTTCCTGGCTCCCAGCTTCAGCTCAGACCTGGTACGGTGGGCATTTGGGGAGTGAATTAGTGGAATTAATCTCTCTCTCTCTCGTCTCTATTTCTGTATTTCTATCTCTTTACATTTCAGATGAAATGAAAATAGACAAATTTAAAAAGTTTTTGTATAGGGGCCGGCGCCATGACACAATACGTTAATTCGCCGCTTGTGGCACCAGCATCCCATATGGGCACCGATTCTAGTCCCAGCTGCTCCTTTTCCAATACAGCTCTCTGCTGTGGCCTGGAAAAGCAGTAGAAGTTGGTTTAAGTGCTTGGGCCCCTGCACCCGCATGCGAGACCAGGAAGAAGCACCTGGCTTCTGGCTTCGGATCCGTGTAGCTCTGGCTGTTGCGACCAGTTGGAGAGTGAACCAACGGAAGGAAGACGTTTCTCTCTCTCTCTCTCTCTCTCTCTCTGTAACTCTACCATTCAAATAAACAATACATAAAAATCTTTAAAAAAGTTTCTGTATGGCAAAGAAAATATTATAGCAAGGAGATAATCTATAGAATGGGGGAAAATATTTGCAAGCTATATATCTGACAAAGGGTTGATAGCAAGAATATATGAGAAACACACAAATCAAAGTCTTTCAAATAATTTACTTAAAATTGGACATTAGGCCTAAAAAGACATCTCCAAAGTAAGATATACAAATCACCAAAACATGCATTTAAAAATGCTCAGTATTACTAATAATCAGGGAAATGTCAATCAAACCTGCAATGAAATATCACCTCATTTCAGTTAGATTAACTTATTTTCACTAAGACAAAAGATAACAAGTATTGGTAAAGATGTAGGAAAGAGGGAACCCTTGCACACTGCTGATGGAGTGCAAATTAGTCCACCCACTGTGAAAAACAATATGGAGATTCCTCAAAAAACTAGAAATACAACTACCGTATGATTCAACAATCACACTCCTGGATACATATCCAAAGAAGATGAAAGCTGTGTATTTGAGTGAGATCTGTACCCCCATGTTTATTGCAGCACTATTCACAATAGCCAAGAGTCTTTCAACTGATAAATGGATAAAGAAAACATATATATTGGGGCCAACCTTGTGGCATAGTGGGCAAAGCCACCACCCGCAGTGCTGGCATCCCATACGGGTGCCAGTTAGAGTCCTGGCTGCTCCACTTCTGATCCAGCTCCCTGCTATGGCCTGGGAAAGCAGTAGAAGATGGCCCAAGTCCTTGGGCCCCTGCACCCATGTGGAAGACCTGGAGGAAGCTCCAGGCTACTGTCTTCAGATCAGCACAGCGCCGGCTGTTGCAGCCGACTGGAGAGTGAACCAGTGGATGGAAGAACACTCTCTCTCTCTCTCTGCCTCTCTTTATCTCTCTGTGTAACTGACTTGCAAATAAATAAATAAATCTTTTAAAAATAAAAAATATATACAAGGGAATTCTATACAGCCATTAAAAGGATGGAATTTCTTCATCATTTCTAGCATCATGAATGGAACTGGAAGTCATTATGTTAATTTAAATAAGCCAAACACAGAAACACAGTACCACATATTGTAACTTATTTGTGGGATTTATAGAGTTGATTTCATAAAAGTTGGGAGTATTAGTGGTTACCAGAGACTGAAGACAATGGGAAAAGGGGATGTGGGTTTAGGGTCCTAAGTTATGGACAGGAGTAAGAAGGTCTGATACTCTATTTCACAGCATAGATAACAATAAGGTACCCATCTTTTTTTCTTTTTTTTTTTCGAACATAAATTTCCAAAGTACATCTTATGGATTACAATAGCTTCCCCCCCCCCCATAACTTCCCTCCCACCCACAACACTCCCCTCTCCCACTCCTTCTCCCCTTCCATTCACATCAAGATTAATTTTCAATTATCTTTATATACAGAAGATCAATTTAGCATATATTAAGTAAAGGTTTCAACAGTTTACACCCATACAGAAACACAAAGTGTAAAATACTGTTTGAGTACTAGTTATAGCATTAATTAAACACCTAAGAGTAACTGTGTATTAATTACAGAGTTCAACCAATCGTTTTAAGTAGAACGTAAAAAATACTAAAAGGGTAAAGTATTAAGTTCTTTTTTTTGTTATATAGTTATTTTTTATTTAATAAATGTGAATTTACAAAGTGCAACTTGTGTATTGTTGTGGCTTCCCCCCCAAACCTCCCTCCCTCCCGTGGCCCTCCCCTCCCATCCTGCCCTTCATCGAGTTTCATTTTCAATTACCTTCATATACTGAAGATCAACTTAGTATATACTAAGTCCATCTTTTTTTTCTTAAAGAAAAGCTAGAAGAAGGGATTTTGAATATTTTGACCATAAGGAAATATAATCAGTCTACATAATAAAAGGAGGATTTTGTCACCTAAAGAAAGTAGCAATGAGATTAGCTATGTAGAAATGTATGAAAGAAAATTTTCTAAGTGAGAAGCAGGAAGAATAAACACTTCAGTCTAGCCTAGTTGGTAGAATTGTTAATAAAAATTGAGCTGTAGTAAATGTTTACTACATGCCAAACCATGTGCTAAATATTTTTCATAGGTTGTTCTTTAAAAAAAATTAACTGACATACAGAAATTGCACATGCTTATGGCATATCTTTTGATTTTTCACTATCTTTCAAGTAAATTTTTAGATGACTAATTTTATTGATACTTTTTTAGAACACAAAATCTCTTGTTTAGTGTTGTATAGATCTGATCTACAGGCAAGCACACACATGCACATAAATAGATATACAGCATACAATCTTAAAAAGTTCTGTAATTTTATGGTAGAAGTATGAGTCTGCATAGGAACTTTTGGGGCATCAAAGTGGCTAACCAATAATTGCATAGGGGAGCTGGCTAAGAAGTATATAAAGGGTGGGCAGTGCTGTGGCATAGTAGGCTAAGCATCTGCCTGTGGCACTGGCATGTCATATGGGCACCTGCTACTCCTTTTCTAATCCAGCTCTCTGCTATGGCCTGGGAAAGCAGTGGAAGATGGACCAAGTGCTTGGGCCCCTGTACCCATGTGGGAGACCTAGAACAAACTCCTGGTTCCTGGCTTCATATAACCCTAGAGCTGGCCATTGTGACCATGTGGGGAGTGAACCAGCAAATATAAGACTTTTGTCTCTGTCTCTCCCTCTCTCTGTAACTCTACCTCTGAAATAAAATAAATAAATAAATATCTTTAAAAAAGTGTATAAAAGGCAACTGCCTCTGAGTTTAGTGGTGTGTTTGATACCATAAGTGGTTAGCACAACAGGCAATGAAGAAATGTCCTAGGGTGTCTTGGTCCAGGTTCTTGTCGGTGATCAAGAAGTAGTTTGAGGACAAGATATAGGTCAGTGTCAGGGAAGCAAGACTGATCTGCCTGTAAGTACACACTAAAGAAGGAATGCAGGCTTGCTCAAGGGAGAAGCACAGTCAGTGAGGTTTAAGTTCATCCCTTTATATGATCTGAGGGCATAGGAGGTTGTGTTTTAGGCAGGTTTTAAGACTATTTAGAAGGGGAAGAGTCTGGGCCAGGACTTGAGGGCTTCTTATTTCCTTTCCCTCTTTTTGGAAACTCAGAAGTATCTTTGTGCCAGGTGCATGATGAGAACAGCAGTGTCAGCCATGGTAATTTTATTATAATTATCTTATAATGAGGTAAAGGTCACTGTGGGGATAGAGCAAGAGGCCATATTAGTTATATGGGGCCAGCAAGGGTTGTAAGCATCAAAACAGCTGAAGTTTCAGTTTTCTGCTGCATGCAAAGGGGGTGGGGGAGTTTAAGTGGTACAGGTGGGACTGCAGGGAGGGGCTAGTGACTTCAGTTCCTCCTTGCAGGCTACCTCCCTGCCTATGTCAGATGAAAAGCCTATGTGAGCATAAACTATCCTTGAATCCCAGTGATGTGGATGACCTATGAAAGAAACTCCAGGTTGTCACTGTGCCCACATCTGGCCCAAACTTCAGAGAAGTTAAAGGTGGTGATCCAAAGAGATGGAGCAGCTGTGGGCTCCAGCTGTGGGCCTCCACCAGCAAGACAGACCAAGCAGCCAGTCACATAGGCAAGACCTTTAACAGCACCCAACTCCTTCAGGGAGTAGAGACTGCTGCTTTTCCTTTTGTCTCCCTGATCTTACGCACATTTCTGCTGTTGTCTGCCCTGACCCAGAATCACCAAGGAAGGGAATTCTCAGACCTAGAGTTCCAGTTTACCTAAGCTGACAATGTACAAAACCACTCTTTCTATCTAGGTTCATGTCCTTGTGGGCAAACTACTAGTTTTTAATCCTTTGGCCTTGAATCTAATTGGAAAGACAGAAGACTTGATTTCCTCTTTTCAGCAAAATAATCTCAGATCCACTGAAATCTAACATACCTATAAAAATATTTTCTCACTATTTATTTGAAAGAGCATCACAGAGAAAGAGAGAGAGAGAGAGAGACAGAGAGAGGGAGAAAGATCTTGCATCCACTGGTTCACTCCCCAAAAGGCTGCAACGGCTAGGGTTGGACCAGGCTGAAACCAGGAGCCAGCCTTTTCCTGGTCTCCCACTATGGGGGCAGGGGCTCAAGCACTTGGGCCATCCTCTGCTGCTTTTCCAGGTGCATTAATAGGGAACTGGCTCAGAAGTGGAGCAGCCAGCCCCTGAAGTCTCTTCAGATCTTAACAGAGCAGTTAAATACATGAGCAACCTCCTAGGGGCGGTCATTGCAACTCAACCCCTCTGTCCCCTTCATTGGTGCTTCCTGAACAGAGTCCTGGAAGTGATTGTAGGCCTCCTGCCATAGAGTCTCTGATCTATAGGTCTGAATCAAGGACAAGAATCTTTGTTCCTAACAAATTCCAGGTGACATTGATGCTAATGCTGGAGTCACAGCTTGAAAGCCACTCTTCCAAAAATGGCTGACAACAAAATCAGAACTACCCAGGGTACTTGGTAAAATACAGAGATTCATGACCTAGCCATATCACTGAATCAGTATCTTCATTTGGGGTAGGAGGTGGGTATTTTAGTTTTGGAAAAGTTCTATAAGTAGCTATGAGGTACACATCAATTTTAAAACCACAGTTTGAGATTTTTCACATTTCTTGTTGTTAACATGTTCATAGTTATCAGAAAAGTAGAGAAGAATTCTGAGATGGAATATGATGTGAAATACAGAATTCAATAATGTTTAGCTGGCTTCCATGCAGGACATAACTATAGCTAACAATTATATAATAGTTGCTGATAACAGGTATTGCATATGATGAATAAACTGAATGGCAATGCTATGGAGAATATAGCGCTGCTATTATTCCAATTTTGCAAGAGAGGATACTGAAGTGTGGCAAGCTAAGATGCCCCCTGTCACATGGTTACTAAGTGAAAGAGCCATTATGAAACCCAGGTGTTTGGGCTCCAGAGTCTGAGCTCTTGATTGCCATGCTGTATTGACTTACCCAGGCTCTTAGCTTCTGGTTATTTCCAAAAATAGCAGTCAGCCTTTTCCAAACTTGATTATGGATCATTTCCTCTGCCTCCTTTTCATTCTGGATGAGCTTCCAGAGCTAGTGTTCCTAGAACACATTCTGGAAAACATTGCTGTAGAAACTCTAAAATCTATCTTTGGATTAAACTAGATGACCTAAGTGTTAGTTATTCAGGCAAATACACACGACTCTTGTGTAGAGCTCATTTACTGAGGAATTGTCCTTTGGTGAAGAGCCATTAGCTTATAAGATGACTACACTGAAACCTAACCCTGTGGAAATCAGGCTAGTGCCCCTTGTATGAACAACTGTCCTGCTTACATATCTCTGGGCTTGGTAACTGGAATAAATATGACTTTAATGCTGAGTACCTGACCTTTTTTTTTTTTTATCTCAGAGATGCTTTGAATCATGTTTTAATGCTTGATTTTGCTACTGGAAAAAAAGGACTTATCCTTTAAGTGTATATTATTGTTAGCAATAACTAATACTTTAAAAAAAGACTTTTTAAAATTACAGACTACAATTTTCTAGTAAATGATCATGATGACGAGGTAGGCGATGAGAGTGAGGGGGGAGGTAGAGAGATTTTGGAGAAATTTTATCTCAGAAAGGAATACTGAAATGATAATACGTTTATTTTCTCTTTTAACACACTTAGAGACTGTGCACAAATTTATAAAATAAAAACTGGATCGTGTTGATTATTTATCTAGCTTTCCAGATAAAATTATGGTAGCTTAGTAAGACATCTTTCACATTTGACTTTCATTATAAGATATAGAAGGTCATTTTTGCAGAAATATTCAAGAGCTTCATCAATTTTCCCAAGGGCTTTTCTTGATCCTTTGATATTCAAATCCTTTGCTTTTGAAGCATACACCAGTGATGTCTTCCTCATCCATTTTTCCTAACTTAGTTGTTAACCACTCTAACTCTTCCAGATTCTCATTTGCCACTGGCTTGTGATTCAAGCAGTTATTCAATCTGACTTTCGTCTTCAACAAGCCCTGCATTTGTTTCCAGGGTTGGCAATTTCACTAAACAATGCCCTGTACATTTGCAATGTGCAATTGCAATAACCATTGAGAGACTGATAAAGGACTCCACAGTGGTAAAGACAGACACTTAGGTTAGCATCTAAGTTAACACTCCTTAGTGAAGATCTTTGTAAAGACTTTGCTTTCTTATGCAATCCTTGTAATTTCTGGGATTCTGTTAATTAATTCAAATCGGAAAGATCCTTCTCTAGGTAAAATTTCATGGTAAAAATTCATTCATTTACTACCTTTGTTTTATCTTTTTAAATTAATTCTAATGTATATTAGAATATTTAAAATATTTACATATTTTATGAGCAAAGACGTAGTACATTTTAGAAAGGTTGAAAGTGTAACAGGAAGACTGAGGGCATTAATATTACACATTTTGTATAATCTCCTTCTTCATGCTGTTGTTTAGCTCCACTGTGTCTGAGGGTTTGAATGATACCCTTCACTTTGTAGGGACTTTGACTCATGACGTTTTGATCGGTCATCTTTCAAGTTTTATGTCTCCAGTTAAGCCTCATGACACTTTAAGAGCATGTCTGAAAGCTCTTCTTTCTGTTTCTGTTTTCCAAATGTTTACATGGATCTTTATATTATTTAAATGCACGATAGGTCCAGCTGTCAGCAATGGCGACATCCATTTCTCGAGAAAATGAAGGATAAAATGACTCACTGCAGCTCTTTGTCCAAAAGGCAAGTGAGAAACATTTTAACAAATATATGTAATCCTCACAGCTAATTATGATTTTTCTCATTTCAATTTTAATTATTATTTTTTTAATCCACACTTCCTTTCATCCCTCATGGCAGTTCCATTGTCATTAAAAGTACTGCTCTATTGTATACATCCTCTATTCATATTCATGAGGTCAAGACCATTCAACATCATTAACTGTGCAGTCTGATTGGCTGACTGTCCCTCAGTGGCTTAGAGTGATACTGATTAACAAAAGGCACCAGAGCCTCTGCCACAGATAGGAAGGATAATTATGTAGGACCCTAAATGGGGACTCCAATCATCTGACAATGCCCATTGGACTTGCATAACATTAGTACATTATCTATCATATCACTATGATTAGGTACTATTTAATTATTATTTTTAGGGGAATTATCCCCAATAAATATGACTAATACCTACCAATTCAGCTCACTGGTTTTTCTGGGTTTTCTAGAAAGGATTTTCATTTCAGCTAGTATATTAACGTTTCTTAAATGACAATTAGCCAGAATTAGTAAGATATTTTCAGGAATATCCTGGAACCTAATGGGAGTATTGAATTGAATATAGATTGTTCTACTCCAGGCCAGTAAAGTAGGACTGCCTTTTGTCTCACTACAGCTTTGAGCTCTGAGGTTGGAAGGAGGAGTTTCCCTACTTCTACTTCTTCCAGGACACCAGAGCCATATAACCTCCTGCATTGCGTTGAACCTCCCTGGATTTCTGATTCTTTATCTATAGAATGAAGGAGATTGGAGAAAATGGTGCAGAAGCCACTTTCCAGAATTAGATTTCTGTGATTTTATATAAATGCATGTCTATTTTACTTCATGAATAGGATTTGTATCAAGATTGCATAGCCTGGATGGTAGTTTATAAAGAGGCCTTAAAAGCTGAGTCTTTAGATTATAGTAAGTACATAAAATAATTTCCTGGATTGTGGGAAGAATTTATTAGAACTTTTTAAAAGTTATTTTAAAATATTATTTGAAAAATTCTTATTATATATTTATGCTTATATCCTTTAAGATTTATAAGCCCTTAATTTGTACCAGGCCCTATTTATTCTAAGTACTTTGAAATTACCAAACTTATTTAATCCATCAGCAATGTTGCGAAGCAAATACTCATTAATTTTACTGATGTGAAAATTGAGACACAAAGCTCTAGAAATTGCAAAAGATTGTACGAAATCTGAAATGTTTTATTGTGGACTCAGCCCATGTGTGAGTTCAGCTTTGTAACTATGCAATATTACTGTAGTTTTATCTAAAATATACACCAAGTAATGAATGACCATAATATAGGAAGTGTGGTAGACATATTCTAGGGTGATTCCTCCAACACCATGGTTCCTAGATGCTGATTTTTTTTTTAGAAAGATTTAGTTATTTGAAAGTTTACACAGAGAGTTGAGAGGCAGAGAGAGAGAGAGAAAGAGAGAGATGGGGTCTTCCATCTGCTGGCTCACTCCCCAGATGGCCACAACAGCCAGAGCTGCAACTATCCAAAGCCAGGAGCCAGGAGCTTCTTCCAGGTCTCCCATATGGGTGCAGGGGCTCAAGGACCTGGGCCATCTTCTACTGCTTTCCCAGGCTATAGCAGAGAGTTGGATCAGAAGTTGAGCAGCAGGGTCTTGAACTGGCACCCATATGGGATGCCAGTGCTTCAGGAATATGAACACACACAAATATCTTTTTGGAATGGAAAACATTATTTTGAAATGAAAAAAAATGTAACAAACAAATTGCAAAAGAGGATCATCACAATTAACATAAAAGATCCAGTGGAAAACTTTTAATCCCTAGAACTAAAAATATGAGGATATCAATATGTGAAAGGAAAGATCAGAGGTTTTGGGGAACAGCAGGAGAGACAATTACCTTGGAAGGTGGAGACAAGAAGTAGATAGAAGAGAGCAAAGATAAACTAAAAAGATAAATGAAAGAAAACTTTGAGCTAAAAATCCAAGTCTATCAGTTTAAAGGCTTTTACCACACAGGATGGGTAAGATATTGTCCTAGGTATATTTTTACAAAATTACTGAATTTTCTGAGAAAATGTATATTCTTTTGGAGAAAAGACAAACTATTTTAAAAGATAACAGCCTAAATTGGCACCACACTTGGTGAGGACCATTTTGGGTTCTGTTGGATAGTGGAATAGCATCTATGTAGTATTGGCCTATGATTGCCCCATCTAAGTGCAAAATGGCCAGACAATACTTGAGTACTGGGTGTCAACAATATTTATATGTGGAATAGGTAACTAACAGTGTTTTCAGAGAGAGAGCTGTTGAGGATTTTCTTCATAGTGGGCTGGGTTAAAAGGATTCAGGAATTGATTTATTGAAAAGCATATATAAGTATAGGCATTTGCCCTCATGTTTAAGCCATCATGGGGAACCCGCACATCCTATAATGAAGTACCTAGGTTTGAGTCTTGGCTCTGCTATTGATTCCAGCTTCTTGCTAATTTTCAGGAGGTGATGGCCCAAGCAGTCAGATTTCTGCCACTGATGTAGGAGACCCGTATTGAGTTCCAGGCTCCCAGCTTTGGCCTGGCAATTTAGGCATCTGGGAAGTGAACCAAAGAATAGGAATGCTATCATTTATCTCTGTTGTGCTCCCCCTCTGTTTCTCAAATATATAAGTCAAAACAAAACTGGAAAATTATATTTAGGGGCAAACCTTGGCTTAGCAGTTGAGATGCTGGTTAAGATGCTGGAATCTCACATCGGAGTGCCTGAGTTCAATGTCTGACTCCAGCTACTGATTCTAAGGTTCTAGGCAGCAGGTGATGGCTCACATGGGAGATCTGAGTCACTTTTCCACCTCTTGTCTATGATTCTGACTCAAATATAGCTTCATAAAAATGTTGTTTTATATCTTTGTCAAACCAATGATTAATAATGTTATACTACTATAGTTTTAATGATCTGTGATTCCTTTAAAATTTACTGTATATGGCTGAAATGGTCATTTTTCCATTCCTGGTCACTAGACATTTGAGGACTGAAAATGGGAGCTCTCTCTCACTGTCACTTTTACCTGTTTCTTTGTAAAATTAATTTAAAAATAAATTTAGATAAAATTATTTAACAGAGTGTGTTAGTAAAAGTTACTATTTCTATGGAGGAAATAAAATTGAATACTACTGAAATACTACAAAATGAATAAATTCCAGATATTCTGAAAGAGAAAATCATATAAGGACACACACTATGTCATTAACATTTACAATTTCAAGGAGGCAGGAGAAAAGAAATAGGATAGAGAAGTTATGTGTTTGTATGATATGGAATAACTCATGAAGATAAATGTATTTCCTATTTTAGTTTGAAATATATTTAAAATGGAAAATGGAGCAAGGTTTATTTTATCTTCTGTAAATGATGACTTAAACAACATGTAAATGGTTCTATTTTCACTTTATGTGATAGGTTCCATTTCCATTATTAGAAATTTTTAAATCCAAAAACAGAGTTTAGTCATTGTAACAAGTCAATTTAAGTAAAGATTCTGTCTTTCTCTCTCCATTTTTTGTTTATTTGCTGCCCGTCCTCATTTCATATTTCATTATCATTGTAAGCTCCTTGATACATATTTTTCCAGCTTTGTATTTATACATTCATGGAATATAGTTGACAAAAGGCATCCACAAAAAAAGATCTGGGTACTTCATATGCTCATTACAGCTGGGTTTCATTCCTTCTGTGGCCCTTCCAACGGACCAAGAACTATAGTAAAAGTCATGAAGCTGAACTGATACCTTCAAATAGAGCATTATAGGATCATCCTCACTCTGCATTTCTATCTCCTCCCACAGTCAGAATGCTTATTTCCAATAATAGTAGAGTGAACATTTTTGTTTCATAATACATGTAAAATTGTTTCATGTTTACTATGCTATACCAATACATTACAAAAAACAAGCCTTACAATTATAGTTTGGGATTTCTTTGCAAACTAACTCATTTAAAATGTAACTCATTTAAAATATAGTTAAATTATTGTGTGCAGAAAATATTTAAATTGATTATTTTATATGTGAGTTTGTGTTATCAATTTGACATACAGTTAGGTTCTTCTGTGTCTGCACATGTCATATTTTAGAGTTGGCTCTTTTGTTTTTTTTAACTTGCTATGATTTTTGAACATGTCAAGCATTTGCATATTTGAAAGGTCAAAACTATATAAAAAACATCTACTGGAGATGTCTCACTTCAATCCCTTTACCCTTCCCACCCATGACCCACCACTTTGTTAAAACTATTTTCAGCTAGCATCTGAATTATTCTTCCCATCTGCTTCTTGCAAAAATAAGTATCTTCACGTTCATACAACTGATTTATTTACGTATTGTTATGCTTTCTTGTTTTTTTTTTTACAAAAAACTCTCATAAAACATATTTTCTTTTGTACCCTGTTCTTTTATTTATTAATACGTATTGGAAATCATGTCATACTATCGCAGTGGACTTCCTCGTTTTCTTTTTAAGGCTCACAGTTCCATGTGATTGTTCTACAGATCATAAACATACTTTTATAATGAAAGAACAGTGTTAAAGCCTTACAAAGTAAAGGAAAATTGAACAGTAGGAAAGTGATCAAGCACAGTTACACTACAGTTGTGCTGGTGGGTTGCAGTGGGAACCACAGGATTAATGGACTGTGGCATAAGTTTTTATACCCACAGTTCTTGGGTCTGTATGAGGCAGATCTGAAACATAAATTCCACACATATAGCCACTGTGCTCAAAGTTATACATTAGGTAGGCGACTGGTAACACTGTTTACATTTGCCTAGGTATTTGGCACCCTCATGGTCTGCAAAGCTTTAATTAGTGATTTCACATGAAAATTGATCCTAGGGAAGTTATATCTGTGATTAAGAAATATGAAACTCAGGCTGGCGCCGTGGCTCAACAGGCTAATCCTCCGCCTTGCAGCGCCGGCACACCAGGTTCTAGTCCCGGTTGGGGCGCCAGATTCTGTCCCGGTTGCCCCACTTCCAGGCCAGCTCTCTGCTGTGGCCAGGGAGTGCAGTAGAGGATGGCCCAAGTGCTTGGGCCCTGCACCCCATGGGAGACCAGGAGAAACACCTGGCTCCTGCCTTGGGATCAGCACGGTGCGCCGGCTGCAGTGCGCTGGCCGCGGCGGCCATTAGAGGGTGAACCAACGGCAAAGGAAGACCTTTCTCTTTGTCTCTCTGTCTCTCTCTCACTATCCACTCTGCCTGTCAAAAAAAAAAAAAAAAAAAAAAAAAAGAAAAATATGAAACTCTTCTCGAGACAGAATTCTACAAGCAGGTAATGAAGGATATTTCAAGGAATGAGGAAGGGCTCTGATATGATAAAAAGAATTATGAAGCTGACTAAGCAAATAATAAGATGAAAATCTGATAAACTAGACAGAACAATTGTAATAAAGAATATAAAAATTGTGTTTAAAATGGTTAAGCACATAAAAGAATAATGAAAAGTAAAAATATATGGAGTTCCATAAACAAATAGAAAATTAAATCACATTTCTAAAAGAGAAAATTTTGAAATTACAAACTCAATAAATAAATTAAACAACTTATAGATCACAAGAAAGACTGGTAAAGTTGAAAATAGATATGACAGTCATTTAGAGTGAAGTTTGAGAAATAAAGTAATGGTAATTATGAAAATATACTAAGATAAATGCAGGAAAGATAAGAAAGTCTAGTAGAAGAGTTTATAACCAAAAATGAATAAAGAGGAAAAAAGTAATTTTCAAATATAAGAATAAAATATTTCCAGAATGGGAAAAAGAAATGACTTCTTTTCTTAAAATTTTGTTTAAAGAATACAACTTCATGTTTTTAATATATACAGATTTAGTAAAAAGATGATTCTCCCCTCCCCCATACCCTCCCATCCATCCCACCTTTCTTCCTCATCCTTCATCCTTTCCCATTCTTATTTTTACAGAGGTCAATTATCAGTTAATTTTTATATTCGTAAGATAAGCACTACACTGAGAGTCCACGGATTAGTGTGAAGAAAAAAAGAACAGAACAAAACCAACCAAACAAGAAAAACATTGTTCCTTGACAGTCAGGCAATGGCTGTTCACAAGCATCACATCCCAAAATGTCAATTTCTCTCATATAGATTACAATTTAAGTACTCTACCAGAAAACACAGATCAGAGAGGCCATATGGTATTTGCCTTTTGGGGACAGACTTATTTCACTAAGTATAATGGCTTCCAGTTGCATCCATTTTATTGTAAATAACAAGATTTCAATTTTGTTTTACCACTGTATAGCATTCCATAGTGTATATATAGCATAATTTCTTCTTGATGGAAATATGGTTTTATTCCATATCTTAGCTATTGTGAATTGAGCCACTATAAACATGGAGGTACAAATCATTTTTTTCAAATGCTGATTTCACTTCCTTTGGGTAAATTCTAAGGAGTGGGATGGTTGGTCATATGGCAGGTCTATATGCAACTTTCTGAGATATCTCCATACTGTCTTCCACAGTGGCTGTACTAGTGTACATTCCTACCAACAGTGCATTAAGGTACGCTTCTCCCTATATCCTCAATAGCATTTGTTGTTTGTTGATTTCTGTATGAAAGCTATTCTAACTGGCTTGAGGTGAAACCTCATCGTGGTTTTGATTTACATTTCCCTGATGGCTATTGGACATTTGAATTTCCTCTCTTGAAAAATATCTACCCAGATCCTTTGCCCATTTCTTGACTAGGTTGTTTGTTTTGTGGTTGTTGAGTCTCTTGAGCTCTTTAAAGATTCTGGTTGCTAATCTTTTCTCAGTTGCATAGTTTGTGAATATTTCCTCCCATTCTGTCAGTTGCCTCTTCACTTTGCTGAATGTTTCTTTTGCAGTGCAGAAGCTTTCTTAGTTTGGTGTAATCCCATTTGTTAATTTTGATTGCCTATGCTTCTGAGATCTTTTCCAAGAAGTCTTTCTCTATGCCAATGTCTTGTAGGTCCAAATGTTCTCTAATAATTTAATGGAATCATGTCATGGATTTAGGTCTCTGATCCATTTTGAGTGCATTTTTGCATAATGTGTAAATTAGGGGTCTTGTATCATACTTCTGCATGTGGAGATTCAGTTTTCCCAGAACCATTTGTTGAAGAGACTGTCTTGGCTCCAGGGGTTGATTTAACAAACAAGTAAAAAAACCACAAGATTATCTCAATAGATATAGAGAAACCATTTGACAAAATTCAACATCCTTTTATGATGAAAATCTTAAGCAAATTGAGTATGGAAGGAGCATTCCTCATCACAATGAAAGCAGTTTATAATAAACCCACAGCCAGCATCCTAAGGAATGGGGAAAAATTTGAGGCATTCCCATTAAGATCCAGAACCAGACAAGGATCCACACTCTCGCCATTGCTATTTAATACAGTCATGGAAGTTTTAGCCAGAGCCACCAGGCAGGAAAAAAAAAATCAAATAAATACAAATAGGGAAGGAAAAAGTCAAACTATCCCTATTTGCTGATGATGTGATTCTATATTTCTATATATTTGGAACCCAGAACATTTCATGAAGAGACTATTGGAATTCATAAAAGAGTTTGGTAAAATGGAAGATTAAAATCAACACACAGGGCTGGCATTGTGGAAGATGGCCCAAGTTCTTGGCCCCCTGCACCTGCATAGAAGACCTGGAAGATGTTCCTGGCTCCTGGCTTCAGATCAGCTCAGCTCTGGCTGTTGCGGTCATCTGGGAAGTGACCCATCAGATGGAAGACTTCTCTCTCTCTATCTAGCTCTACCTCTCTCTGTAACACTGTATTTCAAATAAATAAAATAAATCTTAAAAAAAATCAACACACAAATATCTATTCCTTTAAAGGACAAAGAGGTAGCAACCCCACTAGATTTAGAGTGAAATTTCGAAATACTAAAGAGAAAGAGCAATCATTGGCATAATGATAAAGAGGATAGAAGAGGATAGATTACTGTCAAATAAACAAAGTCCAATGCAAATAGCCTTAGAGGGAAAGTATTGTCATCTTAAAATTCATTATCAGCGATTTAGAGAAGCGATGAAAATTAGCATCTAACAACCCAGGTTCCAAAGAGGTAAAACAAAAACAGAGCATTATAAGGAGAAATTGATAGATCTACACTTTAGGTATACTTTAAGGTATTTCTGTTAATAATTTATAGGCAAATCAAATATTAGTATTGTCTAAAAATGATAATAAATCCCTTAATAAACATTTGCAAATATTTTTCCTAATCATGTTTATTTAAGTGCATATAGGACATATAAAAAATTGTGCATTTATACTACAAAGAATATCTCAAAAATATTTAAAAGTTGATAATTTACAGACCATGTTCTCTCTGAAGTAAAGTTAGTAGAAGTAAGAATGAGAGAGAGAGAGGAGAATTTATGAACTCTTCGATACGATTTAACTAGATAAAGAAGAAGGGGTGAAGTATGGATAGTAGTCAAAGTACTTGGGCCCTGCACCCACATGGGAGACCAGGAGAAGCACCTGGCTCCTGCCATTGGATCAGCGTGGTGCGCCAGCTGCAGCGTGCCGGCCATGGCGGCCATTGGAGGGTGAACCAACGGCAAAGGAAGACCTTTCTCTCTGTCTCTCTCTTTCACTGTCCACTCTGCCTGTCAAAAAATAAAAATAAAAAATAAAATAAAAAACAAAAAAGAGGTATTATTGTAGACCTAGAGAAGAACTCTAGTAGATCACCATGAAGTGAGAGAAGATTTGGTACATTTGACTCAAAGGAGGACAATGTGCTTGGAATTCCATGGTATAGGAAGACAGTTAGGGTATACAGTGCTGAAAAGATAAGTAGAAGGTCTATTAAATAATTATTGTTGTTGGCTGGCGCCATGGCTCACTAGGCTAATCCTCCACCTTGCGGCGCCAGCACACCGGGTTCTAGTCCCGGTCAGGGCACCGGATTCTGTCCCGGTTACCCCTCTTCCAGGCCAGCTCTCTGCTGTGGCCAGGGAGTGCAGTGGAGGATGGCCCAAGTGCTTGGGCCCTGCACCCCATGGGAGACCAGGAGAAGTACCTGGCTCCTGCCATCAGATCAGCGCGGTGGGCCGGCCGCGGCAGCCATTGGAGGGTGAACCAACGGCAAAGGAAGACCTTTCTCTCTGTCTCTCTCTCTCACTGTCCACTCTGCCTGTCCAAAAAAAAAAAAACAAAAAAACAAAAAAACAAAAAAAAAACTAATTATTGTTGAATCATGTATTTTTTTGTGAGCCAAGACTTTGTTTTTTATTTGGAAACTATGCAAAATATTGAAAGGTTTAAGAAAAGCGGCAGGCATGACTAGTTTGGATGAGGAAATCTTCTCTTGCCTGCTACCCAGAGGCTGAACAGAATCAGACTCGAGTAGAAGTCTGAGGGAAGTTAGAAATTAAAGTTGTGAATCAGCGCGGAGATATGGGAATTTGAACTAAGATGGGAGCAGGAGGAAAGGTCGAGATGACAGCAAATGAATTTATGTAAGAGAGGTTTAAGAGGACAAATTTACATGATTCAATGATGACTTAGCTATGGGGGTAAGAAAGGATAGAGGAAAAGTCTAATTTGCTAAAATGAATAGCTAATAATACCACTAAGAAGAGAAGCAGGCATCATGTTTCACAGACTAAATTATTATTATTTTTTGCCTCTGTTTGGAGTGGTGAACTTCTTACTTTTCTTTTAAACACACCACACGTATTCTGTAAGGCTTAGAGGATGCCTGATTCCTACCATTCTTGGTAATTGTTTTTCCTAAAGCACAAGCTTTCCCTCACAGTTTTACTTAATTATTTCAGGAATAGACCCAGGAAAACCTGCATGTTCACTAAGGGGGCATGATGCCCAGCAATCAGCCCAGGAAACCGCGTTCTGATTCACCTTAAGCGTTCAGAAATACACCAGATACATCAGGACTGTTTCCAGTTACCTGAGCCCAGCAATAAGGTAGATGTTTGCTCAGTCTCTAGGAACATGGAGAAGGGACTGTATGCTATAAATCCTGTATTTTAAAATGGCAAAAAGGCCATTGAAGAATCCACAAGTGCCTTTCCCCAGTGGTAGTAACAGAAGTTTCTATGTATCTTCTGCTGGAAGCTGCCATATGTCTTGGTTCATTATCCACAATCTATGCATGGACTCATACATTTTAGTGTTGTTGTTTTTTTTTTTAACATTTTAGGGCTGTACTTTTTTCAGACCTTAGGAATTTATTCAAACGCAATCAAAACCTTGGAAATACCTGCATCTTAAAATCATTTGGGTCACTTCCAATTTATCCAGCTGAGTAAGTGACTCTTGCCTATACATGTCTATTTACCTTGATATGTTATCATTTTTGTTTATTAAGGCTATCTCTCTGTTACACTGATAACAGTGATTCAAAGATTGGGTAATAATCACTAGCAAGTTCAAATTTCTCCCAGTGGTCTCACATTATACTTAGGATGATAATGATGAACTGTAAGACTTCATGTGATCTGACATCAGCCTGCCTCTTCTCACCCATGTTCCTTCTCCTCTTACAGTGTTCTAGCCACATTGCCTTCCACCATGGAATACAGGAGTCTCATACACACTACATGATCTTTGCAACTTCTGGTTCCTGTACTTGAACTCCCTCTACTTCTTCTACATGTTGGTATATCTCATTGTCTAGGAAACACCATAGTGATTTACTAATAACTGGCTCTCTTTTACTTTTGGGCACACAGAGGATGGCTTTGATGACTGGCCAATGTGCGCAGAAAGGTTTCATTAAATTTAATTGTGATGTTTGATTGATTCCCTGATTCTCTGCTCCTTTTCATTATCAGGAAGGCCACATCTTCTAGATGACATAGATGGGTTGAGATACATATATGGCTATTGCAGAGTCCTCATTGACCCAAATTGGATTTCAGTGTGAGTTAAAAAAGAAAATTATTCTTTATTGCTTTAAGATACTAAGGTTGTACTGGTATTGTTTCCCTAGCACAACTGAAACTCTCTACAGAGACACCTCATCCAAGTATTTTCTTAAATGTCACCTCGCCAAAGATGTCTTCCAAAAACACCCTTGTCCAAAATAGCAGACCCCCCTGTAATCCTTTGTGCCCAACATGACTTTATTTTCCTTTATTGGATCTGTTTCCATCATAGAACTTAGAATGGAAACTCTGTAAAGGTAAGCGCTTGGATCTGTGTGTTAATATACTGATTAACATCAAGAATAGCTCCTGAAAAATAGAAGATAGTCAACATTCTCAGTTGAATAAATTAAATTCATTATAAAAACCCTAACATGGTATAGGTAACTATAACTTGGAATGTAAAGATCTATGTAGTTTCTCCCCACAGAAACAATTCCTATTGTTTATATGTTGTTTGAAATTGTATTCTGTTTGTACAACCTAGTGTGTGATTAAATCCATCACTTGCTCTTCTAAAATGAGATATGCCCTCATAAGTGAATTATTTGCATTTTTTTTCTATGTAGCAATTGTTTGTGGAGGGTTCAACAACAATGTTTAAAGGGTCCTCACTCTTTTGAACTACTGAGTGGTGCTCATCTTTTTTCTAGTCCTAAGAATTTCCCAAAGTTTCTGAAGTCTATTATTTAAATTCATGCCAAGTAACATTTGCTACATGCCTGCCATTCTAGAATCTGGAGATCTTCCAGTAAGCAAGAAGACAAAGTTTCTACACTTAAGGAGTGTATGTTTAGGTTCTAAGAGAATGATGATAAAAAACAAATAAATAATTCGGGTAGTGCTAAGCACAGCCAAGAAAACAAAAATAAACCTAGTGATGTGGTGGAGAGTGACTGGATTGGAAGTGGTCAGAGTGGATTTCTCCTAGAGGGACTTTTGAGGTCAGCCCAAGGAAGGACAAAATCTAGCTGTATATACATTCGTTGGGAAAAATAAAATGTCAGGCAGTAGGTGCTCAGAGCAGACTTGTCACATTTAAGAAACACAAAGGCCACTGGTATTGTAGTGTGGTCTTTGGGCAGTATGTCATTCAAAGTGAAGATGACAGAGGAATCTTAGGATATGCAAAACATAGTAGGTGTTCAAAAATGAAGCTGATCAGTTCTTTATTATAAAGCAGTAAGTACAAGTGAAAATGTAAAACTCCAGTAAACAGAATGAGAAAACGTTCCCAGTTTTAGGTTCTATGTATAGCATTCCGGAGACATATTGAATCAAAGAATGAACACAATCCTGGAATGTTTCAGCTCCTTTATAGAGCATCATTACTGTGGCCATAAAGTGTTTAGCCCTTAAAAATACTTTCTACTGCTTAGCAGTATGTCTGCGATGACTTTAAATGTTAATGAAATGTTTTGTAAGTTTCATCACTGTTTTTAAGGCTGTTTGGAGTTCAAAGAACTTCTTAAATACCATCTCATAAAAAGAATCTAACTTTAAGATTAACTTACATAGAGAAAATTTGTCACAGAAGACCTGGTATATGACTAAAATGCAATTATTGTTTTCTTCGAAAAAGGAAGTAGGGTTGATTCTGCACTGGCTTCAAGTTGGTTCTTGAAAGATTTATTTCTCTACAAATGAAAATGTATCAGTAGAAATAAATTTTTTTGTAGCCTGTAATTCAGAAGTGATCCTTTATGAAACACTCACGTGTTGTGGATGTGCCTCCAATGGAATCAATGCAGCAGAATTATCTAGGTTGCTTAGTTCCAGGTGACCCATTAGGATAAATTTGGGACAATGGAGATTATATTTTTGAGGCATCCTATTCATTCAGCTGGAGACAAGTGAAAGGAATTTAGAACATCGTGTTTTCATAGTTACACTCTTTATGTTAGTTTTCTTTTACATATGCTCTTTAATTTCCCGGGGAGGGGCAAACTTCTAAGGTGACACCAAGGAAACAAGCAGGAGAGAAATTACAGAAGTTGAGCCAAAGACATTCAAGGAGAATAGCACTTACCCTGAAGTGTGAGGATCTTCTATTTCTCTGAGTGAAGTTTCATGTGGATTTGCCTTGTTGAAACAGCATTGCCTCCTTTCCTTTAGTATAATTTCCCTGTTTCACACCAAAAGATGTACATGAGTTAATTCAGAACACCATGACAGTATTTTGTCAATGACAGGACAAGCAAGGTGTTCTTTCAGTTACCCAACTCCTTTCCTTTTGGACCAATATAATCGAGTTAAAACTTACAAAAGATGTAAGTCTTTCCTCTTTCCCTAAAGAATATTCTGAGTAAGAATTTCTATTTTTCCTTTTGATTTGGTTTGATTTTGCTACTACCACTGAAGCAGTGAAAGCAACATTCATTGTCCCTTGCCATTAATGGGGTAATAATTGCTGGTCAGCATAGGCTGTGATACTAAAACCAAGAAAAAGCCTTTTCAATCATGGCTCCTGCATTTCAATCCAAGCCCTGCTGTAGAACACTGGAGAACAAGGTGTAAATCAGTTTAAGAACATACTTCTGCATTCAAGGCTTTGTGGTTTACAGCTCCCAAATGACCTCCATCCATCTTCCTTAGTTGTAGAGGTGTATAATTGAACTAAAGAGAGTCTTGAGTAATGAGGTTGAGAAGGGCAGCTCTACTGCTGTGGCTTAATAGTGTAACTGCCTCATGCTTTTTATTCCTGAAAATGTAACAAAATAGTCTGGTAGGTCCAATTCTTCAGGGTGACACTTGCTGAGAGTCTATATTTTAACACAGGAACAGGTTTTTATAAGCAAAAAATTATAAATCTCTCTCTACAAGAGAGCTCCCCAAATACAATTATACAAGTCATTCTCTGCTGGAGTGGAAAGTAATATGAATACATGCAATAATCTGCACTTCTTTTCGTGAGAAAATCATTTTAAATCTTTTTCCTTCCTTATGCAATTATAAGAAAGTTTTTCAGTCTTTCAAGGGCCTCAGAAGTGACAGCAGTCTTATACAATATACTGCTGGGAGCTATAGACAGAAGACCCACATTATTGCTAGATTTTTGCTTTTGCTTGCTTATTTGATTTGGTAAATGAAACTCATGAAAATATTGCTTTTAGAGAACTCCTTTTCCAAGGAGTAGTCTCCTTGCAAATGACTTTTTTTTTTTCAAGGATAAATAGTTACCTGCATTTATCAGATCTTTACCATATGCAAATTACTGTATAATGACGTTAGTAGAGCATAAAAAGTGAACAAAAAAAGTGTAACTACCTCCTCATGGAATTCTCTGGGAGTATAATATTAGCTGATAATTAAAAATGAGCCTATTAGCACAGTCACTTAATATGAGTGATTGGGACTACGTGGAGGAGTTTCAGGATTTGAAGTCTCCATCCTCCCTAAAAATCTAGATATTAAAAATCAAAACAACTTGCCAGCTGATGTGCCTGAAATTTCATCATTGGTTATTCAATCCTGTTGAACAAGAAATTCCAGGTTAAAATGCAAATCTCGCTCAAGGATCCAAAAAAAAAAAAAAAAAAGGTTATAAAAACAACTAACTCCTGCTGTCAGCTTATGACTTCATGATAGTTCTAAATACTTTATTATTATTATTTAACTCATTTCTTAAAACAACCTTTTAATTGGCTTCATTTTACAAATGCAAACACTGGAGCAACCATGGAGAACTTAATTTGCCCAAGGTTAGAGTTAATAAATGGCAGAACCAAGATTGTCTGAATTCAAATCCAGTGATAACCACTCTATTAGTGTGGATAAATTTGTCAGATCCATTAATGGAAACAGAGAAGAACCTGGAAGGTTGAGAAAAAAAGACAGTATTGGGAGCTGTATTAGTCTGATTTCTGTGACTATAAAAAAATACCTGATGCTGAATTATATATGAAGACAGGGATTATTTAGTTCACAGTTTTAGAGGTTCAACAGCTTGGTGCCAGAATCCTGCCCACAGCCTCCTGGCCGATCATACCCTGATGGATAGGAAAGGCCAGTAACACAGCAGGGGTGAAGCTTACTCTTTTTATTTTTTAAATAAATAATTTTATTTATTTGAGAGAGAGAAAGCTATCTTCTACACACTGGTTCACTCCCCAAAGTGTCACAGCACCAAGATTTGGATCAGCTAAAGTCAAGAGCTCCATCCTGGTCTCCCAAATGGGTAGCAGTTTTCCAAGTGGATAGAGCCTGGGTCAGAAATGGAGCATCCAGGACTCAAAGGGGAAGAATTCACTCCTGCAGGAATGAACTGGGGTCCCTGAAGAATCATCTTAATCCTCTCAGAGGGCAGTATCCCCAGTGATATAATTGTCTTCCATTAAGTCTCACATTTTAAAGATTTCACTATTTCCTAACTGTGCCATACAGGAAGCCAAGTTTCTATCACATGAACCTTTGAGGGACTCACCCAGACCACATCCAAACCAAATCCAAACAGCTAGAGCATCCATTCACACTCCCAACATAGCCTAGGCCCAAAAGTGGGCAGTGATGGGCAGAGGAGTCTCTTGTTGAGATCTGGTGATACCCCCAAGTTCTATTTAAAACCAGTGTACATCATGTGTGCCATTGGCGTGCTATAGAGGATCACTGAGCTCAAAGCTGTTTTCATAATAATGTATGGAAATTTCCATTTTCACTGCTGACACTTGCAATGATGGTACAACTGCAAACAGTGGGTAAAATGGCTGCCAATTCAACATGAATTAAGGCAATGGCAGCAAACATTGAATTATTCTCTGACATGCTTGCAGTAAAAACTGCCACCTTCTCTTAGGGATGACCTTGGTGGAGCAGTACAATTTACTAATTTTATTAAATTTCAACTGTCTATACATGTGCTTCTTAATATTCTCTATTATAAAATAGGGAGTATGCATGAAGTTTTTCTACAGAATACCAAAGTATGATGATTGCCTGAAGGAAAAGCACTCATGAGATTGAGTTATAAGTTGAACCAGCCACATATTTTATAGAATAACATTTTTTACAGACAAACTTGGGTATTTGGTTAATAAGTTATCTAAAATGAGCTTACCACTCCAGGGAAAACAAATGAAAGGATTTCATGTCAATGATAAAATTTCACCTTCCAAGCCAGAATTAGGATATTGGAAAGCTTGTATTGGACATGATGAGCTTCAAAGCTTTCTAAAATGTGAAGACTTTCTTAATGAGATCAGTGGTATTATTAATAGATGTGACTTTTTCATAGTACATAATGTAATATGTCAGCTATATGAAGATCTTCATAACTTACTGAACCGATATTTTCCAAATGATCAATCCATATTGTTACAGAATATGTGAGGATAAAATATCCATTAAAAGTGGTTTATAGACCAATGGATTTTAGCAAAGTATGACAGATTCATTGATTTCAGAATTCATGATTTCAGAGTTCCCATTGAAACTTCACATTAGCAAATTACCAACTGTTGAATTTGACTTTTATATCAGAAAAGGAGATGTGTAATTATCTGAAAAGTTATTAAAATATCTCTTTTTTCATAATACACACCAGCATGAGACTGAATGTTCTTCATACACATCAAGCAAAACAACATTATTACAAAGTATCACAGAAACATATACAGGAATCCAGCTATGGTCTATTGAGTTGAATCTTGAAAAGATTTTTTTAATGAAAAAAAGTTTTTCCCAGGCTTTTGGGAGACATAGAGTTGTAGATTTTATATAGCTATTAATGCTTATGTTAACAAAGAATGGGTTTATTACTGGTATTTGTACATGTATTAACAGGCAATTAAATATTTTCTGTTTTTATTCTGAACACAACCAATACCAATAAATGTGATATTCATAAAGTTACTTCAAATATTCAACAGAATTTAAAATATCCAACATATTTAAAGGGTTGTGGAGAGCAAACATTTGAGAATTTCTGTGTATTCTTCAAGATGGACTGGGCTGATGACAATAGAATGCCCAGAGTGGCTTAATCAAGAATGTGCTTTTCTGTGAGGGGTTTTCTCCAACTTTGAGACTTAAAGAGTCTTGGGGGCAGGTGCTGAGTTGCAGAGGTCAATCCTCCATCTGCAGTGCTGGCATCCCATATGGGCAGTGATTCTAGTCCTGGCTGCTCCTCTTCAATTCCAGCTCTCTGCTGTGGCCTGGGAAAGTAGCAGAAGGCAGCCCAAGTGCTTGGGCCCCTGCACCCAGGTGGGAGGCTGGGAAGAAACACCTGGCTCCTGGCTTTGGATCAGCACAGCTCCAGCAGTTGTGGCCATTTGGGGAGTGAACCGACAGAAGGAAGACCTTTTTCTCTGTCTCTTCCTCTCACGGTCTGTAACTCTATTTTTCAAATAAATAAATGAAAATCTTTTTAAAAAAGAGTCTAGTTCTCCACGCAAGACTGCTCTCACTTCTGACATGAATTGCAAGGTCAGTGAGTTCCCAATACTAACTTTGTTTTGATAATTCCCTAGAAGGACTCTCAGAATGCACTGACAACAGTTATGACTTACTACAACAGAAGAATACAGATTAAAATAAGTGAGGGTTGGAGCTTAGAGAAGTCCAAATGTGTAATTTCCAGTCATCTTCCCTCATGGCAGCATTAACTCCTTCTGGGTGCAAGGTATGGCACCAGAAGAGTAGTGCAGGAGAACTCACTCGAATTTTGGTGACCAGAGTTTCTCCTGGGACTTCATCACATGCTGCCTGCATGGCTGATCCTTAGTCTCCAGCCCTTCCAGAAGTCACACTGATGCCTTTATTCTCCAATACAACCAGAGACAGAATTCAAGGTAGTATCCCCACCAAAAGCCTCTGTTATAAATCACTTTGTTAGCTGCTCTGGTTGGCAAAGCCCCTAGGAATGACACTCTTACCAAGCATGTTATTCCAAAGAACTAGAGATGAGCTCCCAGAGTTGAGAGGAAAGGTCAAAGCTTTTTTTAAATCAGGTTAATTCTTCACTACACTCTTTTGTAATGAGAACGCTTGGGAATAGTGGTAACAGGGCTTGTTCAGCATTTCCACAAAGTTCCTCATTCTTTTTTTTTTTTTTAATTCTTATTTTTTATTTTTTGACAGGCAGAGTGGACAGTGAGAGAGAAAGAAGAGAGAAAGGTCTTCCTTTGCCGTTGGTTCACCCTCCAATGGCCGCTGCGGCTGGCGCACCGCGCTGATCTGATGGCAGGAGCCAGGTACTTCTCCTGGTCTCCCATGGGGTGCAGGGCCCAAGCACTTGGGCCATCCTCCACTGCACTCCCTGGCCACAGCAGAGAGCTGGCCTGGAAGAGGGGTAACCGGGACAGAATCCGGTGCCCCGACCGGGACTAGAACCTGGTGTGCCAGTGCCGCAAGGCGGAGGATTAGCCTAGTGAGCCGCGGCGCCCGCCAATTCCTCGTTCTTGTCACCTGGATGCACAATGGCAGCACACATCCAGTGACTTTATCTCTCACAGCATGAAAGGGAGACATCAAGGTGTGTGGACGTGGAGGGGAGAAAAGTCAGTGTTCCTAGAAATCTCTCATGACACTTCTCCTGGCGTCAATGATCGGAATAACACCCCAGAGCCATATTCCAGCTCAGCTTCCGAAGGCACCTAGGAAAGTCAGCTTCTGATAGTTCATCTCCCATGGAGGCATATGGGCTGACTGGCTTAGCATGATCATGATTCACTGCTGCTTATAGCAAAATCAGTCATTGAAAGGGGGAAGGAGAACAGTTGTTGGGTAGAAGATCACTTCTCTGATGTTATGCACAAATCACCTGGAACTTTGTTAAAATGCAGATTCCAATTTATTAGTCTGGGATAGGGTCTGAGCATCTGCATTTCTTAAAAGCATGTATTCTGATGCTGGTCTACATATTATACTTTGATATAACAGTGCGGTAGTGAACCTGGCTCAGGGATACAAATAGTGTGTCTCGTTTGGGAATGAGTTTTCTCATGTTCAACTACTATATGAATTAAGCATACTATAGGATTATAGATGACAGAACTTCAGATGAGGCAATATCACCAGTAATTATTATAGACAGATTTTTAAAAAGATTTATTTATTTACTTTGTATATATTTTCTTTCTTTTTTTATTTGACAGGTAGAGTTATAGACAGTGAGAGAGAGACAGAAAGGTCTTCCTTCCGTTGCTTTACTACCCAAATGGCCACACAGCCAGCGCTGCACTGATCTGAAGCCAGGAGCCAGACGCCTCCTCCAGGTCTCCCATGAGGGGGCAGAAGCCCAAGCACCTGGGCCATCCTCCACTGCCTTCCCGGGCCACAGCAGAGAGCTGGACTGTAAGAGGAGCAACCGTGACTAGAACCCAGTGCCCATATGGGATGCCAGCACTGCAAGCAGAGGATTAACCAAGTGAGCCACGGCGCCGGCACCAAAAGATTTATTTATTTATTTTAAAGACAGAGTTACTGAGAGGCAAAGGCAGAGAGAAAGAGAGAGGTTTTCCAGATGCTTGTTCACTTTTCAGATGGCTGCAATGTCTGCAGCTAGGCCTATCTGAAACCAGGAGCCAGGAGCTTCTTCTGGCCTGGGTCATCTTCTACTGCTTTCCCAGGCCACAGCAGAGAGCAGGACCAGAAGTGGAGCAGCTGGTTCTCAAACTGGCACTGATAAAGGATGCCAGTACTGCAGCTGGTGGCTTTTACCTGCCATGCCACAGCGCCAGCCCCTTACAAACAGAATTTATTCTAAGATTATTATGTACCAAGGGCATTATGTTTCTTCACTGAATCTTCATGATAGCTCTATAAAGCAGATATTCTTTTCATCCCTATTGTACAGATGAGGAAATAAAGGTGTTAACGGTTAAGTAAATAGCCCTTGCTTGATATTTGATAGTACTTGTTAGCAAAGTCTGAAATCAAGTCTGTTGGCCTCCAGAGATTAAACTCTGAAACACTGGAATACTGGCGAATGCTCTCAACATGTAGATGAAAACATTGATTTGAGATTTCACAGTTAGGGACAGAACAGGCATGAGACTGAAGTTTCTTGGTTTCCAATTCCTACTGCACTCTCATGATCCTCTATATAGTGAACAAGGTATATACAGACAGCTCTTCCTCCCCTCCCCTCCCCTCCCCTCCCCTCCCCTCCCCTCCCCTCCCTTCCCCTTCTCTCCTCTCCTATCCTCTCCTCTCCTCTTCTTTTCTTTCCTTCCTCTTTCATCAGTCTAATTCCCCTCCATTATCAGAGTCTTCTCATTTTCTAAACACAATTTGACTTATTTCTGAACCTTCTGATAACATTTCTTATCTTGATAGAAATAAGGTTTCTTTAAGGAAAACTTGTCCTAGGATGGTGAGCACAAATAAATGCATGTGGAATGGGCTTTTGGTCTTTTAGATGATTTTCTTTTTGCATTTGTTCCCCTTTGTATGTCTCTTTGTTCATCCATTCATTAAACAAATAATATTGAGCAACTACTATGTGTCAAACATTGTATTTGGATATAAACAACAAGGATGAAGATTTAAAATACATTTTTAAATCAGTAGGATAAAAAATATGTTGTTGTAAAATTGCCACTTCCACAGCGATGGTTCCCCTATCATTTAGACACAATCATTTCTTTCATAGCCTTCAACGAAGGGCTGACTAATATGTCTACATCAACTATGCTTCAACAATCTTTCAACAGACACCAATGCCTATAGACATCAGGGGAAATGGACAATAAAGAGGAGGTAGTGACTTTTCTCAAGGACACAGCTATACTTTAAGCTGTTTATTGCAATATCTAAGAGCAAGATATGTCAAAAATGACTAGCAATTTATATAAGGAGACCAAAAAGTTCATGGAAAATGGAAGTTAAGGACCAGTTAATTTTGCTGTAACATAATTTTGAAATCCATGCATATGAGAGATCTTCAAAAAGTTCATGGAAATGTATATTATTAAAAACTATAAATGGATTTCAAATTTTTTGCATCAAAATAAACTTATCTTGTGTTTGAGAGATGGAAAGGGATGGAGAGAAAGAGAGAGAGAGAAAGAGAGAGAGAAAGAGAGATCCCATTGGCTGGTTTGCTCTCCAATGTCTACAATGACTGGAACTGGACCAGAATGAGACAGAAGTGAGAAATTCAATCCAGGTCTCCCACATGCATTAGCAGGAAGCTGGAGTTATGAGCTACAGCCAGATATCAAACCCAGGTACTCCAATTTAGAAAGGCAGAAATCTTAATTTGTGTTAATTGCTTGGCCAAATGCTTTCCCCTGAATATAACTTTTAATTCCATTTTTTACAAAAATTTTTGAGCTTACCTTGCTACATAATAAAACATGGCAAATAGTTAAGAAGTTAATGCTTACATGGGTGCTAAATATTTTGTTATTTCCTACACTACTAAATGTTTAACATTGCTCAGAATAAACAAAGAGAAATTAATTACTAATGGACTGAAATGCAGATGCAGTCTTCCAAAGTTCTTCTGTCTAGAGAGTTCATCCTACTGGTTCAATCTCCACCATGACTGCTTTAATTTAGGCCTGCCCAGTCCTTGCTTATATTTCTGCAGCAGTTTCTTTGTTCATTCATGGTTTCAAAAAAATTGGTCAGACTTTGAGACATATAAATGGGAGACTTATACCTGTTCTCAGATTGCTTAGAGGAAATTCTAGACATTGCAGCTTAATTAGTCTCCAGACACTTTCTCTACAACGCCTCTAGGAGCGATCTTTATAAAACACGACTTTGATGATGTTTAAAATCCTGTGGAGGTTAGCTATTGCCTCTAATGATGACCCATGTCTTTAGTATAATGTTTAACACCCTTCTTATAGAACTCCTGTTTGCTTTTTCAGTCATATCTCTTGTCACTGTTCTCCATCCCAACCTAAGTACTATCTCTGCTAAGTCTTGTGCCATTTAAGAAGTCAACTTCTCTATCTTCATGTTTGCACTGCTGATTTTTCCACTTAGAAGCCTTAGAATTCTTACTTTTCTGACCAACTTTAGGCTAAGTCTTTTGCAATGCCTACCTCTCTTAAATCAGGTCAGATTCTCTCCCAGGAATTCTTTTCATTAATAAGCAATATTTACCATTGTCCTAGTGCTTGTTACTCCATATACCACTTGTTGACTAGTCAATGATCGTCTTTGGGACAGAGACAGTATCTTTAATTTCAGACAGCCTGCTGGTCATACACAAGATTTTGGAGTCAAATGGTTTAAGTTTGGATTCCAATCACACCATTGAGTTATTTAATAATCGTGAAACTTACCTCATTGTGTGCAATTAAATAAGATAATGCTGATATGGCAGTTGGCACATAGTGATCATACAATTCATTTGAGAACTTATTATTTTTCTTACTTTTTAATATCTATATCCTCATGGTATTTTCAAGTGTTCAATGCATTTTATTAATAAGGAAATGAATGGAAGAAATAATAACATCAGTATTTAGTGCTGATTGTTTTTGATCTGTACATTTCTGTTGGTGCTTTGTGCTTTGAAAAATATCTGGGAAGGGCCCTAGAGACAGAATGAGTGAAAGCTCATAAAAGAGGATGGAATCAAGGGTAAGGGATACTGGATGGAAATTCACAAGTTGGAGGGGATGAAAAGAAAAATGAGGATAATTGGAAGGTACATCAAACTCTTGAAACACACAAATGATGGTGTTGCCAATTCCTACTAGCAGTAGAAATATGTGAAGTATCTCTCCAACAATTCCTTTTTTTCTTTCAGGAAATAGATTTTCTTTCCTGACTAGGTGGAATGGTTTGAGGTGAGTGCCTACCCCAGCTGGGTCAATAAGTCCAAAGATGTAGCATGTCAAACTCATAAACTATGTAGATCATTGTATTCACTCAGACCGCCTATATGGCAGAAGGGGAGGAAAAGGAAGTGGACATGATGTTCAAGGAAATTTTTCTCATTGTTCCTGAGGCTCAGATGAACCCATGAACTCTGATGTTTGATCATCCTGCAAAATAAATAACTCAGAAATCTTCCATTGACTTATTTTGGCTTCTACATACTAGTTTAATTTGGATTGCTATCTCATGCACTCCAGAAGAGTCATAACTAAA
Organism: Oryctolagus cuniculus; assembly: GCF_964237555.1. Lineage (NCBI taxonomy): Eukaryota > Metazoa > Chordata > Mammalia > Lagomorpha > Leporidae > Oryctolagus > Oryctolagus cuniculus. The sequence goes on along the minus strand of NC_091434.1, from coordinate 17,733,375 downwards.
CTTTATTTATTTGGCTCCATTTCCCACTGTATATCTCTATGCACCTTCTGTTCTACTCACTCTAAATTACTCAACATGCCCTAAAAAGTGTTTGTGCAATTTCACACTCCTTTTCCCCTAAGCTGTCATTTTGTGCAGAATTCTTTTGCTTCCTATTAAAATCCTTTTACATTTCAAGGCTCCTATCCTGCTCAAGTAAACCTTCCCTGAATGGCCCATCCCAGACACACACAGCATATCTATGATGTATTGTGTATTTCTCTTTTGTTTTTCTCATTCAGCTGTGCATTGCATTTATTTTACTCCCTAATTTTCCCACCAGACATTACTTCCCTATGGAAAGACCCACATCCTAGCCTTTCTTCATGTTTATAGTCTTACTACTTCAGTCATACCATTCAGTTGGGCTCACTCAAGGTTTATGGAAGCAATGATTCAGGAAAGATAGTATCTTGAAAGGCCAATGTGCTACTGAAGGATTTGTCATTGGTGTCTCACTCAGTTGCAGGGTTAATGTCTTCCTTTTTGAGATATTCTTTGCTATAATGGATAATATTTCCATTTCTTGTATTAATGCCTTATTTTTCTGCTTTGTCTTCACTCTTACCTGATTATGTAGAAATTTTCTTCTCTAAATATTACATCTTATACTGAAATGCTCCATTTACTAAGATAATGTTTTAATCTAAGGGTTGTGAAATTTCCCATCTTTTGTTGCTCTTGTTGTTATTAGAACTCCCATTTACATTATTCATTGTATTTGCCTTTTTTTTCAATCAATGATGAATATTGGGTGTTATATTTATGTTGTCATAAAATATGTAAAATCAGTATATAGCTTCTTGCATTTGCATTAAGTTCTACCCCTTCTAAGCTTTGCATTTCGTGCCACAAAAGCTGAGGATGGGGGCTGAGGGAGGAGAATAGACATGTATGATATCCAATTATGACTCAATTGAGCATTTTCAATCAGTAAAGATATAATACTTTCATTATAATAAGATTTGAATGAAGTTCAAACATAAATCTTGGATTACAGGTACCCCAGTATACGTCAGAAAGATAGTTGGGATTTGGAGAGTGGAAGATGCTTAGGAATCAGACAAAACTTCATGCAAACCTCAGTTGCTTCATTGACTAGCCTCATGGCCTCATACCACTGATCATACGTCTTCATAAATAAATTTATTCTTAAAACAATCTCTCAAAGAATACTTTCTGTGGTAACTAGTACAAAGGCAAAGTTGGTCTCCAACTAGTGAAAAGCCAGAAAGTTTTCTTTGAGAATTTGCTCTGTGCTGAACAAGTTGTAGTGCATCCACAAACACAACACCAGAGGAACAACATCAACAAGCATACAAATTTCTTAAAAAAATCATCCAGGCCCTCTGGCTTGTTCTTACTTTTCTGCATCAAGAGCTGTTCTCTCATTGCTCATTGACTCACTGGTGCACACAACTGCTGAAAAGTTTCCAAAAGCACAAATACAAAACAATGCCACTGACATATATTTAATATGAGATAATATTGGCACTTCAAGTTAGTGGGAAAAGTTACATTTAAAAATAAATACATAAATAAAATAATACATGATTAAGATTATTAAGTATTTATCTTATGCAATATTATAATGAACATCTCAAGTACAAAACAAGTTAAATATAAGAAAATACAAATAAACCCTAGCAAAAGGTAGGGTTTTTGTGTGGGTGAAAGTTGGGCTTTGGGGCTCTCGAGGGCTCAGGTGTGGGATATCAGGGAAGTGAGCCGTGGGGAGGTCTCTGAGAGATACCTCAAAGAACTCACAATCTTGTCCCTCACGGAGGAGTCTGGGCTAGGGTGTCTGCCAAACAGAGGGCATTAAAGAATAGTAAAATAAAATAAAGGTAAAATGCAGGTAAACATTTTTATATTTTGGTGGAAAGGAAAATCTTCATAAGCATGATTTCTAAAAATAGAAACCACAAAGAAATAGTGTGTGACCACATGAAAAGTTAAGTTTAAAGATCTAACACCTCATTTAATGAATAAAAAAGGGAGTTTAAAATTTGTATATCTATCTTTGTAGTTTTTAACTGCATATGCAATGTATATATATATATATACTTTAATTGAAGATACACTCATATAATCTATTTTAATGTTTTAGCATTAAACAGACTAACACCAACTTAACAATAAAAAATGAAGGCCTGGGCAGGAAAATGGGCAATTAAATGAATAAACAATTCAGAAAAATAAACATAGAACTTAGCAACAAATATTTCTAAAATTTTATTTATGTATTTTATTTTATTTGAGAGACAGAGAGGCAAATAGAACAAGATAGATAGAGAACTCCTTTTCAATGGTTAACTCCTCCGACATCTGCAGTGGGCCAGGCTAAAGCTGGGTGATTAGAACTCAGTGCAGGTCTTCCATATGTAACAGAAACAAAAGCATTTGGGCCATCATCTGCTGCCTTGGAGGGTTAGCAGGAAAATGGAATCAGAAACCAAAACTGAGAATCAGACCCAGTCACTCCAACATGGGATGTGGGCATCCCAAGTTATGTCTTAATTGCTATGCAAAATGTCTGCCTCTGAAGATTTTCAAAGTTTACTAGAAATAAAGGAATACAAGTTAAAAATTATAAAAATATGAAATATGTAGAGTAATTAATCATAAAAGGTAGTTACTTATTTGGTTGAAGTTAGAAAACAATATTAAGAGGAAATTCTCACATGTTGATTGGGAACAGTTATAACTTTTCTGGGGACTAATCAGGCACTGAAAAAATTGAATTTAAAAATATGCATACTTTTGACTTAGGAATTTCACTTCTGAGGATTAGTGCTAAGAGAAGCAGGGAACAAGTATAACAACAGTTCAACTGTTTTGGACTTTTAAATAGCAGTAGATAAGAAACTACCTAAATGACCATCTGTAAGTATATTGTTTAGTACCTCAGTATAATGGAATACTGTTCAGCCACTTTAAAAGTATGAAATTATATTGAAGATTCAAAAGATATTTACTGACTAGCTATGAAAATGGAACTAAATGGAAAGTATATTATTGGGACAATCTCTGGGTGAGAGATAATGAATTATGATTAAAACAAAATGATTTCTAGATGTGTCTCAAATTTTCCGCATTGAGCATTATTTCATACAATTCACATGATCCATCATGAGGCTCTCACTCAAGCCCCTGCTGTGGCACTCAGCTTCCTGCGGGTGGACTCCAGCCATTCAGTGCTTCCTCTACAGTTTCTCTGCTCCTCTCTGATGGCTTGGTGATTCAGGACAATCCTCAGCCAGTAGGGATGGGTTGGCAGAAAATGCTTTAACCCTCCCTCACACAGGTGGACGCTGGTGTACATTTTAGGACCTCTCTGCAGATCCCAGTAACTGACCACTGGCTGTCCATCATCATGGTCAGATCACTGTTGAGTCCAGAATGCCAGCTCAACAATAGCTTTTGCATGGACCTTTTCTTCTGTTTCACTCTTCCCATTTCCTCCTTCCTCCTTCCATGTAAACTTTCTGCATGCAAATAAACCTTTCTCAGGCTTTGCATTGGGTAGAACTCAGACTAAGACACAAGTATATTAATTTTATCATAATAAATGGAATAACATTATAAACAGTTGATGTAATTTTAACACAAATACAGGCTCTAAAGCATATGGATAGCAGCGCCAGCATCACAATCTTTTTTCTTAGTAGAACTTCTGGATCTCTGGATCCACAGAACTCACACTGCACAATGCATTAATCTTCACTGTTTTTGATGGGCTTAGATTTTGTAGGGGGTAGATCTACACTGCTGCTAGGATTGATGAGGACTTGTTCAGCAGATAACATTTGTTACCACCTCCACCAGAGAGATGCCACTGTAACAAGAGTAGCAAAGAGCCTAGCATTGTTCACTATCAGGAGCAGCAGGGCCAGGATGTCAACTCACAGCATGGAAGTTGCAATGCCCAGAAAGGCATGACCCAAATAGACACTGTATGAAATTATTCACATAGGAAAAAGAAAGAGTAAGATGAGTTTCAATAGTGAACATCAGTCCTCATGACCATGAATCTCATCCTGTTAGAGGTAGATGATCTATCTGCGCACACCCTGTTTTGTCTCCACTTTTCTTGGAACACATATAAGAGTGTGTTTATTTAGATGCCACTTGATGCTCATGATTGAGTAGAACAAAAATGTATACACACAGTCTGAAATAGGTAGAAGCATTCCCAAAGTGATATGTCCGACAAATGCTGTTAGCATGTTAAGTCTCACTGCAAGGAAAATTCTACGTCCAAGGCACATGCTCATGCCACCAAGCAGGAAGGGGTTGAAAGACCACTCCCATATGACAGCTTTTCCCAACAAGGATTCTGTGATTTGTGACATGGCATTAACAGGAAGGAATCCCACAACAAATACAGAAATAAAACTCAACTCTAGACTTTGTGTTTTCTGTAGGTGGACATTTTTGGATAGGTCAGCAGAGTTTGTTTTTTGACATTTTTTGTTTTTGAGCATCACCTTTATGAGATTAGTAAATTTCACTGTTTTTCTAATTACTTGCATCTTCCTGGCAAGCCTTGATGACCTAATTCAGCAAGGCTCAGCAAAGCCACAGAAATCTACCATTGAAATTGATTGATGTTTGGGGCTGCCACTGTGGAGTAGTAGTTTAAGACTTTGGCATCCCCTATAGGGGCTGGTTGGAGTCCTGGCTGGTTCACTTCCAATACAGCTCCCTGTTAATGGCCTGGGAAAGCACTGGAAGATGGCCTAAGTACTTGGGCCTCTGCATCCACGTGGGAGACTTGGAAGAAGCTCATGGTTCTTGTCTTCAGACTGGCCTAGCTCCAGCCACTTTGGCCATTTGATGAGTGAACCAGCAGATGGTAGACTTCTCTTTCTGTCTCTCCCTCCCTCTGTCTGTAACTCTGCCTACCAAATAAACAATTAAATCTTAAAAAAATTGATCGATGGCAGTCATTGCCCATGCCCCAGGGAACATTAAATTTGTAGATATTATCTTTCCCACTTAAAAAATTATTTCATAACTTTGGCCTATACCTCTGGCATGTAGCCTCTGCTAGAAAACAGTCTACAGTGATCTCTGACTTAGAGCTGTCATATGCCTATTTTGTAATATAAACTTGATTATCCCCTGGTGGTCTTCAGAAATCCCATTGCTTTGGGTGACTGTGCCACCTGAAACTGTTTGAAAAGCTATCCAGGTAGAGAATATTTCAACTGTTGCAGATTATTAGCTTTTGAAGTATCTGTGTGAGTGTTTTACAAGAATGGCCTCAAAGCAAAATGTGAATCAAAGTGGAAGAAAAATAGAAGCTGGCCAGTCCTTGCTAGTCTCCTGACTTCTAATCCTTTTCTATTTCTTCCAGGTGCCTCCAGCAGGAGTCCATGAGGAAGCTTTAGAAAGGAACTGATGTTTTTGTCTTTTCAGTGCAATCCTTTGAGCCCTCCACCATTGAATTTCTGAATGTAGTAACCAGGTAATCATTAGAAGCCATTATGTCATTATACACTGCAAATTGAAAGGTATGTTCTGCAGAAAAATGTTCCCTAATAGAAAAACTAGTAGATGATAACTTTTCAATGAAAAACTGGGTGTCTTAAAAAGCCACAAGCCAAAAAAGAGCAATATACCGCAAGACCCAGGAAACCCAGAGGGAAATGCAAGCCAGGAATTGTCAAACTGAATGGGCCATGTGAAGTAGCTTTTCTACAAGGGCACAAGATCGCCACTACAAGCTTCAAGGGGATTGGCAAAACAAGCCAGGGAGCAGAGGTCTCCTATCACCAAATACTATAAGCTCTTCAGTGACTTGAGCTCTTAAAGTGTCTGCAATTTTTCATTACTGCCAGAGTCCCTTCGAGAAGTCAAATCCCAGAGGAAGATCCAACCAGAGGTGTTCTATTTAAATTGAGAGTGAGGAGACCTGAAGCTCCCCTAATCTCCTTCCAAATTGCCTCCCCAACTTAGCCTCTCAAGGGGCTAGTAAGGGTGTATTTAGGCAGATTTCCGAGTGGAGGTTCTAGCTAAAGAAGTGTGATAAATTCCTAGAATACATACCAGCCCTTCATGTCAGAGCAGCCTCTGGCATGAGGCTTACCTATGATTTACTGAATTTGGCTCATCTATCTTCCTGGATTGCCTTTGACTGCCTGTCAACCCTGGAAATTATTTACCTCCCCGGAATTTAGACTAATCCCTAGTTTTCTTCCTTACATTGCCACACTGCTTATTCACCTGTCAGATGGCAACTGTATTTCTTTTAGCTCCAGAGAGCCTACTTGCTTTGAACCCACCATGTAGATTATAGGGTCTGAGCACCTTAACATTTGGGAATTCCAGACTCCTTTTAACCATTGGAGAATTATGATTATAGCTTTAGGATTGTGTCTATCTCTCACATTTATTTAAAATGGAACCTTTCACTGTATAAACATAAGGGGAGGCACTGTGAGCTCACAACACAATTTTCCCAACATCACTCTTCAGGAAAAAACTCATGCTACCCTTATAGTTCAGAGCCTAAGGATATAAAGTGATAATCTCTCTACATTTTTCTGGTGATGTTGGGGAATAAAAGATGATGGCTAGACCCTGTTGTCAAGCTAGAACACAAGTCATCGGTATTGACTGCTCTCTAGCTCTTGCACCCCGCATTCAAACTATCACTAAATGTTGTCATTCCATTATCAAACCTCTCCAGTCTCACTTGCTTCACTGTTTTTCCAATGTCCCTGTAGAGAATTCATGCCTTCCTTAAAGATTAGTCTAGACAGTAGGGGGTACCTGAAAGCATAGTGGTCTAAATGCGTCCTCCAAATTTCCTATGCTGGAAACTTAATACCCAATGCAGCAATGTTGAGAGAGGGGCCTTTACGAGGTAATGATGTCCTGAAGACTCTTACTTCGTAAATGGATCAATGTTGCTATAACAGGAGTGGTTCTGTAAAAAAAAAAAATGAATTCTACCCCCCTGCTCTCTCCCACAATCACCGTATGATGCCTTTTGCCATTTCTCATGCAGGAAGAAGGCCTAAGCGAGATGCCACCCCTTGATCTTGGCTCTCCCAGCCTGCAGAACAATGAGCCACATAAATCTGTTCATTATACATAGCCCAGTCTGTGATATTCTGTATGGACTTAATTTTAAAAGATAAACAAATAAATCTTAGCATGGCATTTACCTGAGATGCACAGAAATCTAAGAAATAAGAATTTATCACCTCCCCATTTGGGGCTTCCTTTAGAGTATCTCCTCTTTTGGTCAAATGGTAGAGTGGAGCTGTTGTCATATCTTCATTTTTATCCAATAATTCCCTCCCTTCTCTTTGTTGCTTGGAGCACATAAATGAATTAAATAACACATAAAGAGACACCACTGTATTTACTTGAAAGCTCCAATATAACATCTCTTGTCCAAATTACAAATCTAACTAGACTGTTTATCCAAATGTCAATCTCCTTCAATTCACCAGTTTGAGTAGCCAGAATGATAGCTTAGAAACATATTTGCTCATGACTCTCCCTACTTCCCTGTGTAAAATTTTCCAACTGCTTTTCATTGTTTTCAGGGTGAGTCCACAATCTTGGCACCATGTAGAAGTTCTTCACAGCCACTCCCTGTTGTTTACATGCTGCTTCTCTCACTACCCTATACAGATCCTGCTGAAACTAAATTAAGTCTACTCCCTAAAAGGCAGTACTTCCCCATGCCTCAGGAACTTTGTACACGCCCTCCAACTCCATGTGTATGTGTGACTGACTTCTTATCCTTAAGATCTTAGTCAAAATATCTCCTCTGCCACCTCTGCAGCCTAAGCCTTAACATTTCTGAGGGCTGTCTTTGAAGATTCCCAGTGAATACTTAGCAATCACTCCTTATTTTAACACTGTAAGGAAATCAAGAGACTTAGATACAATTTTTGAAGGAATTTATTAATGTGATGAACACACACATACATATAATGGAATACGACTCAGTTGTAAAAAAAAAGGAATGAAGTTGTGCCATTTGCATCAAAATGGATACAACTGGAATACAGCATAGTGAGTGAAATAAGCCAGACACAGAAAGACAAATATTGCATGTTTTCCCTTGTGTGTGGGAGCTAAAATTAAAAAAATAAAAAATAAAAAAAGACACAATTTTATCCCCTATACCATGGTGTTGATTGTTTTTCTGTTTTAGGAACTCAATTACAACTCAGCAACAACTGTAATTATTATAATAACAACACCAATAATAAGAGTACTTATGTTTACAATGTATAAAGCAGGCATTCTTATTAAATGTTTATTTACATATGACAAATATATTCATATTTATTTATACAGATATACACATGAGATTACTTCAAAAAGCTCACAGACAATGGAATTAAAAAGTAAATCTAATTGTGATACTATCAAAAGCAGACAGTCTGATTAGAAGACTCCAAGTAATGCATTGAGAGGACGGGACCTCTCAACCCCAATGTATAATGCATCGCACAGAAACTCTTGTGTGAATAAGTTTCTAATCTTTTCTGGCATCAGGATTGTTTACTTGTTTTTGATAAAATGAATATTGGGCTATACTTTTAAAGACTTGTAAATATCATTGATTAAAAAAAAAGTAAGTCTAGGGGCTGGTGCTGTGGCATAGTAGGTTAATTCTCTGCCTGCACTGCTGGCATCCCATATGAGCACAGGTTCGTGTCCTGGCTTTTCCTCTTCCCATCCAGCTCTCTGCTAATGGCCTGGAAAGGAAGTAGAAAATGCCCCAAATGCTTAGACCTCTGTACCCACATGGGAAACCCAGAAGAATCTCCTGGCTCCCGGCATCAGATTGGTGCAGCTTCTGCCATTGCAGCCAGTTGGGGAGTAAACCAGTGGATGGAAGACCTCTCTCTCCTTGTGTTTCTCACTTTCTCTGACTATAATACTGTCTCTCAAATAAATCTTTTTTTTAAAGTAAGGCTGTTTGGTATAAATTATGCTGTTTTTTCATGATATATATTTCCTATGAACTTCTTGAAGAACACACCTGTGAATAGGTTTCAGAACATTTTTGCAGAAAGATAACTAATATTTCAATTTCATTTTTCACAAATATTTGATAAGTGTCTTCATATACACACACATTTGTATATATATTTTTCTCTCTCTTAACTTGCAAAGAATTGCTACTACACTCTTACATTGCAGATGGGGAACTTGAGTCACTAACTACATTAACTTGCCAGGTGGAGACAAATAAAACACACACACACACACACACAATGCTTTTCAGTGAATTCAAGACAGCTGGTTTTTTTGTTTTGTTTTTGTTTTTTAGCTTCAGTACAATCTGGAAAAGCTAGAATCTAGGCAGAGGAAGTCTGATTCAAGAACCTGCTTAACCAGTGTGTCCTTGGCTTCTTTGTTTGACTGGACTAACTTCTGGCAGATTTCAGTTGTCATTTTTCCCAGTCAACAGTCTCCTATTTCATGTGCCAACTGCTCAATTGAAGTTAAAGCTACCTTGACAGAGAAAGTATTCAAAGAAAGAGGCGAGGCTGACTTTTGAAGACTTATATAAGCCTGAATTAGTAGTTCCTCATGCTTTTCCCTATTATTGTTTACTGTAACCAGAGGCTATCTTACCTCAACAGAATCTCCTTTTAAAAATTATTAAATTCCACCTGCATAATCACACTGAACATTTCCCTGAACTATCCCAATCCCAGTGTTATGCTGCTTGTATTCTCTCAAACTGATTAGCATTTTCTTCAAATTTATCACCATCTGACTTTCTTAGCTAAGGCTTATTCTACTATCAGCAGGATTCTTGGTCTCCTTTGGAAGTTTTCAATGTGAAAATCCAAGAACACAAATTAATTTTGGCAGGCAGAGATCCCGAATTTATTGTGTATGGGTTACAGCAAGATGAGAGGAGCTGTATTTTAGGATAAAACAATTAGATAACCCTGAATTAAACCTGTGGTGCACTCTTCACATTCTTTTCTTAGATTCATGCGTAATGTAAATGTATTTGACATGATTCAATTATATCTTAAATTCCTGATTGCTAAAGCTAATCAAATCATAAAAGTGTAATATACCAGTCATATTTACAAAAGTTGTGTAGAGCCATTGACCCTAGAAAGGGCACTTTACCTCTAATTGTGCACTATAGACAATGTGTTCCCTACAAATCATAAAAAGTAATCGTTAAAATGCTGGAATGAGATTATGAGTTCAATGAAAGGTAGTGGCTCTCAGTCAGGTTTTGTTAATATTAAAAGAGGTGAACAACCCTAATGGGGACAAACTATAGCATCTTTGTCTCATCTGCTATGTGGCTCCAGTCCCAGGTCCCTTACTGTCACCACCAATGGTTTGCAATCTATTGTGCACCCAAACAAAATCATTAGAAAGACGTCATGATCCCTCTGGGGAGTTTCCTGCTGGAGAAAGGAGACTTTAGCTTAAGGAGCATATGATACGTATATTCATCGGGTTTTCAATTTTGCACTTTTGCAACCTGCCCAAATTGGGTGGAAACAATGGAGGTTGTCTGGAGTTTGAGATATGTTTCCCATTTGCAAGGACACATGCTGCTACCAACAAGGATGTGCTGCTGGTTATTTCTTTTCTGTACTGTGTCACCAAATATGCTTCAAGGAAATGTGAAATCTGGCAGCAAATTGTCAGCTTCGACAGACTGTCTAATGCTAGGCTTGAGTTTGTACATAAAGACAGACACAGGCACTTTATTGTTTTTCTTATAAATGTTCATTGCCTTTGGCTTGTACTTTTTCATTATAGAGAACTTCCTTTTTTTCCCTTTTATTTTCCTTATGATCTTCAATTTAAAGAGAATAAAGTTCTGTAATTAGGAACAACAAGTTCTTCTTATCATTCTTGGCTGAAATTCTATCACTATTCCCTATGTACTTGGCTATTATGGTCTCCTTTTTACTGTCTATTGCCTGTACTCTATTAAATCCTTAGTCATTTTTATGTTTGTATCTCATCACCTCAACTAGACCATCCGCTCCTTGTAGATAGAGTATTTTACACTGTTGTGTATCCCCACAGTCCTTAATTTCAGCATTTCACAGTTCATAGGCACCCATGGGTTAACCTATCAGGAAGTGCCACTGGCAGACAACACACCTAAGCTCCAAATTAGAGCCACTATGGCTTAGATCAGTGCTTCACTTACTTGAATGTGTCATCATTCACCACAAGTCTTGTTAAAATGCCTATGTTTCTACATTTCTAGCTCTCGAGTGATGGCAAGGCTGCTGTTCACTTCGAGCATTAAGATCTTAGGCATGAAGAAAATTAGACATGAATAAATCATTTTGAAATAATTTCTTTGTATATTTTTATAAAGCCACACCTAGATCATATACCTGACTGACTGACGTGAGTCTGACAAGTTTAGAGGCTTTTAGAAATAGTCAATAACCAATTAAAGGTCTTCTATATAATTATAATAGCTAGTGCAGCAAGGTACTGATTTGCATGCATTCCCTCATTTCTCATTCGTTTGTTCTGTGCAGGTAGTGAGCCCATTTAAATTCTTACATCACAAAGGTGGTGAGAGCAAGAACAGTTGTAAGACAACACTCCTTCCTATCTCTTTTGAAAACTAAATTAAGGGAAAGGACAGAGTAGGTATTCTTTTGGAAAGAAATTGGAGAAAGCAAAGAAGGGAAAAAAAAAAAAAACCTGTACTCCAGAATTGCAAAGAGGGAAATCAGTGTACTTCATAAATTTAAGAACCTGGCAGTCTGGGCTGACATTGTGTCAATGTGCCTGTTCCTTGCATGGCATGGAAATCACAGATTTCTGGGATTATATGTGATATTGGAATTTGAATCCCTAGAATTACATCAAAATGTGGCCCCTTAAAGTTCCCCAGAGATCGAGTCTGGGGTGCCACATATGTTATCAAAATTTGGGGTGCCATACTATATCACCATATGCTTATTAATAAATCCCCAATATTAATAAGTCAGAGTGGGTTCTTTCCTAATATTTAGAGAAGAATTCTAAAAACCTGCATGAATAAACGAGGCAGCATGGTACATTTTGGGCTTTTATTTAGTGCGAAAGATGCATAGGAGAGTGAGAGCTTTATCTAAGAGAGAGGGGTAAATCTGGGTTCATACTGATTACCAGGAACCAGCCACAAGGAAGAGCATCTAGGCCAGGAAGCATAGGGTGGGTGGCCTGAAGGCCACGTGCCCTGGAGGAACAGGGCTACGGCCAGTCCCTACTGGCAAGAAGCCAGGGTGAGAGAAAATAGAAGACAGAAGGGCAGACACACCCAGTTCCAGGCTTTTAATCCACTCTCAAAGAGGAGTGGTTAATTAACTTGATTGGCAGGTGGGCACTCAGGCCAGGTAGGGGCATGAGGTCACACAGGAGTGTGATGAAGGTCTCAGAGAGGTTGTGAGGCCACACGTGGCGAAGGCATGGTCTTCCAGCTCACAAACATAATCAGTTTTAACCTATATGCCTGTCTAGTTCATTTAAACACAGAAAATGGACATCTCAACAATCACAAGTGGGCTGGAGCTTAGGTTTTTCAGTGCTTTGTCACTTACCTATCCTGTTCCACCACCACTACACAAATACCAAATTTGTTAACTAAAAATTTAGTAAGGAACAAATGGGAAGAAGGAATCCCAATAATGTCTGAGGATATTGTTATCCCAGTAGAAAGAGGTTGGAACCAAATTTTATTTTATTTTAATGGAATTTATAAGAAGATACTTCTTATTTGATCAAGATTTGTTCTTGATAAATCATTGAGGAGAGGAGCTTAAGAGAGGTTCATGGAAAATGCAACTGAAAGATAAGTTTATTTTGGAGAAAAAAAAATGTGAAATCTATATATTGTTTTGTGTTATATATGGATTTCCCATGAATTTCTCTAAGTAACTTCACATTGAGTGAGAATTTGACAATGAAATGTAATCTCATCATACAGCCTCCTCCATCACATAACTTTCCAGACTGTAACCTCTCTAATGGCTTCTGATCCCATTTAAAATAAAGTGCAACTTCATCTCCATGGATCACAATTCCCTGTGCTTCACATTTGCACCACCTGGGATAGTAGCCATGGGCTACGTGTGGCAACTGAGCATTTGAAATATGGCTGATGTGAACTGAGATGTATGCTAAATAAAAGTTACATGTCAAGTTTCAAAGATTTAATACAAAAGTATACACATCTAGGTAATATTTTTATAGAGATAATGTGTTCAGATGATGTTTGGGAGGTCATTGTTGAAGCACAGTAGGTGGCCGGCACTGCGGCTCAATAGGCTAATCCTCCACCTTGTGGCGCTGACACACCGGGTTCTAATCCCGGTCGGGACGCCGGATTCTGTTCCGGTTGCCCCTCTTCCAGGCCAGCTCTCTGCTGTGGCCCGGGAGTGCAGTGGAGGATGGCCCAAGTGCTTGGGCCCTGCACCCCATGGCAGACCAGGAGAAGCACCTGGTTCCTGCCTTCGGATCAGCCCGGTCATTGGAGGGTGAACCAATGGCAAAGGAAGACCTTTCTCTCTGTCTCTCTCACTGTCCACTCTGCCTGTCAAAAAAAAAAAAAAAAAAAAAAAAAAAAGTTGAAGCACAGTAGGATAAGATGCTGCTTACCTTGGAATGACAGTTTGAGTCCCAACTACTCTGTTTCTGATCCATCTACCTGGTAATTCATCTGGGAAGGCCACAGAAAAAAGGTCTGTGTATTTGGGCCCCTACCACCCTATGAGAAACTCAGATGGAGTTCCAGGCTACTGGCTTCAGCCCTGGCCATTGCAGACATTTGAGAAGTGAACCAGTGGATGCAAGATTCTCTTCTCTCTCTCTCTCTCTCTCTCTCTCTCTCTCTCTCTCTCTCTTTCTTCTTCTTCTTCTTCTTCTTCTTCTTCTTCTTCTTCTTCTTCTTCTTCTTCTCCCTCTCCCTCTCCCTCTCCCTCTCCCTCTCCCTCTCCCTCTCCCTCTCCCTCTCCCTCTTGCTCTCCCCCCTCTGTCACTCTACCATTCAAATAAATAAATATTTTTTAAAAGGAATTGTTTATTAGATATGCCAATTTAAAAAATTAATGCAGTTACTAGAACATTTAACATTACATGTCTACTTGCATTTTACTTCTTTCGAACAGCACTGTTCAGCAGAAACTGCCCTAACTGAACCAAACTCCCAACACTCCCTCCTCATTTAGTGTCCCAGTCTCATGGAGCCACTGACTTCTGTGGGAAGCAAAATTCATGCTTTCTAGACCAGGAATTTTTCACCTTGTGGTTGGCTCTGTCTGGAAGCTTTTGTCTCCAGATAGCTGCATGGCTTTCTCCCTCATTTTATTTGGCTAAGACACAGCTCAACTGTCATCCCTGTGGAAAATACTTTTCTTACCACCTTCTCTAAGCCCTCTCCCATCCTTTTCTTCTCTCTTGACCTGTTCCATTTTTCTCATGCAGCATCAGATTACCCATTTGTTCATTGCTGTCTCCCTCCCATGACTCCGGTGACTTGTCTGTCTCCTTCACGAACACAGCCCCAATTGTTAGGAAAGTACCTGGAATGTAGTAGACACATGATAAATATGTATGGAGTGACTGAATTAATTATTCCAAATGAGGTTTTGCTTTAGACTAGTTTTGCATATTGATAAAGAGAGTTTTACATTCTTCTTTCATATTTAATTCTCACAGTCTGTCCATACTAGTATTATAATCCTAATTTTGCATATGAGAAGATCAAGGCTTAGAAAATCACTAAAATTATCTCAGTATATCCTAAACACTTTGTCTAGACTAATTCACTCTCTCTTAATAGGTAGTCACTATTATTGTACCCAATTACTGGAGAGACAACTGTTGTTTATGTTGTCTGAAGTCATTTAACCAGGAAGTCTAGAGATAGAAGATAAATCTGGGGAGTGTGATCCCAGAAGGCTAACTATCCTTTCTCCAGGCCAGGTCACGTATTAGTGACGATGAAGTGGGCTTGGATCCAGTCTGACTTAGGTGCCCCTGATCTCAATCCCTATATAAAGCTGTTATGACACGTATTCTCCGTCAGGATGATCCCTTTCTAACACTTCGAGATACTCACCTCCTCCCAGATGTCTGTTTCCACTATCCAAAGCCACTCTAAAAATTGAACTCTCAAATTATGTTTGTTCCCTATTTCTTCTTAAGAATACCATGGATTTGCTCAGAGATAAAGCTGCACAGGGATCTTTGTCTTGTTCTTCTCAATTCTTACTCCTCCCCAGACAACTCTCTCCTCTTCAGTGCTTAGCATTTGTCTTTTCTATCCAATCTTATTGCTACTGTCCTGGTTCAAGCTTTTATCAATATAGACCTAGACAGTGACAACAATGTATTAATTTTTCTTCTTGTCATTCTCTCTTCTTTAAACTCTTTCTGATGAATGATGGAAATTTACTTTTAATCAAATGCTTGATTCATTACTGTTTTACTTAAAAGTATTTTAATATAGCTCCATATTATCTAAAGAACAGAGTTCTTTAAAGTTCAATCAATGTCATCCCTAGCTTTTTTTTCAAGCCTTATCTCCCAGTCCCACCGTATCTGACCTTCAGTTGCCATAAGGCTGCTTTTCCTCACTGTTAGAAAAATGTCTTTGCATGTTCCCACCTTTGTACTATTACTCTTAGTGTCGTCTGCTCAATATCCCTTTATTATAATCCAACTTCTATCAAACTCTTCTGTAAAGCATTCTTTGGGCATTCCAAGCTTAAATATTATCACCCCTAAGCCTCTGTACCATGTTGTGCTTGTGTCATTTATTCATGATATATCTCTTTGAATTAAACTGAAATTCCTTGAAATACAGTTTTAATATCTCTTCCATTGCAAAGTAACTACCCTAATGCTATACACCCATCCCATCAAAGAATCCAGTAAAAATAATTTTGGTGTTATTTATGTTAATATTCTTCAATATCTGAAGATTTTGGAATCAAAGAATGTATTTTTTTAAGATTTATTTTCTATTTATCTGAAAGGTACAATTCTAAGATGGCAGAATTGTGATATGGCAGTCTGCTCTAGGCTAGGTGAAAATTGTAAAAACAAAACAAAACAAAATTAAGTGGAGAAAGTGCATTCTTGTGTGGAAAGTGCAGAAGAGATTTTGTGGAAGCAGGAGAGACACCATGGATCTGTGTGGATCTCTGATATATCCTAGGAATGCACTGGAGGATGGCACAAGTCCTTAGGTCCCTGCGCCTGCATGTGAGACTTGGAGGAATCTCCTGCCTCCTGGCTCCAGATAAGCTCAGCTTAGGCTGTTTGTGGCCATTTGGGGAGTGAATAAGCTGATGGAAGCCTTCTCTCTTTCTCTTTCTCTTTCTCTTTCTGCCTTTGCCTTTTCATAACACTACATTTCAGATAAATGAATAAATCTTAAAAAAAAAGAAAAATGAAAAACAGTGTTGGAGATTTATGGAATGCTGACAAATGATCCAACATATAGGTCTTAGGAGTTCCTGAAGGTGTGGAAAGAAAGGATGGATTAAAAGGCCTATGTTGGGCTGGCGCCATGGCTCACTAGGCTAGTTCTAGTCCCAGTTGGGGTGCCGGATTCTGTCCTGGTTGCTCTTCGTCCAGTCCAGCTCTCTGCTGTGGCCCGGGAATGCAGTGGAGGATGGCCCAGGTCCTTGGTCCCTGCACCCACATGGGAGACCAGGAGGAAGCACGTGGCTCCTGGCTTCGGATCGGTGCAGCGCGCCGGCCACAATGCGCCAGCCATAGCGGCCACTTGGTGGGGTGAACCAATGGAAAAAGGAAGACCTTTCTCTTTGTCTCTCTCTCTCACTGTCTAACTCTGCCTGCCAAAATAAATAAATAAATAAAATAAAAAAGTACTATGTTGTGAAATAATTACAAATTTCCCCAATTTGGAGCAAGAATGAGACATCCAAGTACAGGAAGCACATAGAACTCCTAATAGACATGACCAGAAAAGATCTTCACCACAATACATTATAGTCAAATGTTCCACAGTAAAGCACAAAGAAAACATTGTAAAATGTGCATGAGAGAAATGCCAGATTACTTTCGGAGGATCTTCAATTAGACTCATAGCTGACTTCTCATCAGAAACCCTACAGGTTAGAAGGGAATGGCAAAATACAGTCCAAGTCTTAGAAGGAAAAAACTTTCAACCAAGAATACTGTACCCTGCAAAACTCTCATTTATGAATGAAGATGTTTGAATAACAAACAGAAATTGGAAGAATTTGTTGATACTAGTCCAGTCTTACAAAAGATGTTCAAGGACATGCTACACACAGAAACACAGAAGGATGGTCATCAATATGAAAGAATGTGAAGACATAAAGTCTCCCAGTAAAAATACAAAGGAAACCTAAAGCAAACAATAGGAATATTTATGGAAATATAGTAAGGCCAAGTTATTACTTATCAATTGTAAGTTTGATTGTAAATGGCTTCAACTTTCCAATTAAAAGATACAGACTGGCTGAATGGATTGAAAAACAAGACTCATCTATTTTCTTACTACAAGAAACACACCTGACTAACAAAGACACATGCAGACTGAAATTGAAAGGATGGAAGAAAATACTCCATGCTAATGGAAACCAAAAAAGAGCAGGTGTAACCATCCTGATATCAGACACAATCAACATTAACATAAAAACAGCTAAAAGAGACAAAGAACGACACTATGTACTGAATAAGGGATCAATTCAACAGGAAGAAATGACTATAATAAATGTATATGCACTAAATTACATGGCACCTGGCTATCTAAATGAAGTGTTAGCAGTGAGGTTATGAGCAAAATATTACCCTAATCCACTGTTGTTGGGAATGTAAACTGATCCAGCCACCATGAAAGACAGTATGGAGAAACCTCAGAAATCTGCATATAGACCATAACATATGACCCAGCCATCCCTTTCCTGGGAATGTACCCAAAGAAAAAGAAATCAGCATATAAAAGTGTGATCTGTACTCCCAAGTTTATTGCAGCTCAATTCATAATAGCTAAGACATGGAGTCAACCCAAATGTCCATCAATCAAAGATTGATAAAAAAATTATGATGTATTATGCAATACTACACAGTGATTAAAAAAATCCTGTTATTTGTAGCAAAATGGATGCAACTGGAAGTCATTATACTTTGTGAAATGAGCCAGTCCCAAAAAGACAAATATCAAAATATCATATGTTCTCCTGGATCTGTGGTAACTGATAGAGTATCTAAAAGGTAATGTATAGGAATGGAATTGACACTTTGAGTTGTGATGTTGTATAATAGCAGTAGTCTTGATTGTTGAGGAACAGTGGATTTTTTTTCTTTTCATGCTATTTGTTGAACTATTTACTTAGTGTATGGTTAATCTTATGTGTATAAGGTTAACTGAAAATACATCTTTGTAAAAAAATAAGAATGGGAATGAGGAAGAAAAGAGGAAGAAGGATGGGAGTGTGTACAGGAGGGAGGGTAGTGTGGCAATTTTCACTATGTTCCTGAATCTGTATATATGAAATACATGAAGTTTGTATACCTGAAAGAAAATTTAAAAAATGAAAGGCAGAGTTATAGAGAGGAACACACACATACACACACACACACACACACACAGAGAGAGAGAGAGAGAGAGGGAGAGAGAGAGAGAGAGAGAGAATCTTCCATTCCCTGGTTCACTTCCCAAATAGGAGCTGTGCCAGGCCAAAGCCAGGAATCTGGTGCTTCTTCCGATCTCCCACATGAGTTCAGGGTCCCAAGCACTTAGGCCATCTTTTGCTGCCTTTCCTATGAGCAGGGAGCTGGATCAGAAGTGGAACAGCCTGGTCTTAAATCAACACCTATATGTGATGCCAGTATCGCAGGTGGTGGCTTATTTCTGGCTCTCAAAGAACATTGGTTAAATTTGAGAAATTAATGGAAAAACATTTCCCCTGGATTCTTCTTTCTGTTTACTCTGTTGCCCTTTTTACAAATGAGTTGACTGAAAGGTAAATCTTCCAACTCTTTGTTTTATTTTGTAGAAATCAAAGAGAAAGTACATGTCAACATACCCAACTGCCTGATTTCACAGGAGAAGAAAGGTGAAACAGATTAGACAAAATTCCAATGACAATCCACAATTTATACAAAGATTTTCTGAATCCTTGTTCATGCCATTTTCTGCCTACTCTTCTAATCTAGAAGAAAGAAATACCATCCCACCTAACTGATGAGTGGGTCATTTGTATTTGACTTCTAAACATATTCTGATTTCAGCTTTTGATTGTGATCTTACAGGGTTAATCATTTGCAGTCAGTTTGTTGTTTACAGTCTACAATGTGTTTCCACACATTATCTAATGTGAGGCTCACAAACTACCAGGGGATGTTGGTGTCAGCAAGTCTAAATAGAGAAGTGAGATAGATTGGGAGAATGTGCATACCTCTGATGTGGCTGTCTGGGAATTCTTTTGCCCCAAAAAGTGTATCCCTGCATGATCCCTTGATCAATAAATATACCAGGTACCTATTTTTGGGAATACATGCTATCCACCTGCAAAGGTTTAAAAGAATTTAGCCCTCTGTTGACAGTTTCTACATGTGAAGTGTGCAATGATGGTTATTTGGACAGCATAAGAGATATGGATACTGAGGCTCACTGTAAGCTTCTTCCTAGAAGGCAGGGGCCCTCGGCATTCCAGCAGGGTTTACATAACAGAGATGCATGAACCCCACAGGGCATTCCCTCTTTCTCATATACAACCTACTCTTTATAAAGCACTTTTGTATCCATTATCCCATTTCATCCTTTCAAGATCTTGACCTGTTAAGTGGATAATTAAGAGGAAACACTGGAATCTCTGAGTGAATATTACCCATTAGAAAACATTCTTTAGAATTCTTTTGAATTTATTATGGTGAAAATTAAATTCTCAAGAAATAGGGTAATAGGTGGGGACAGGAAAAGGAAGAAATCACCTTGTACAATGTAGTCCAGAGTTCCTTGTCTCTGCTTTGTCATTCTAATAAGGCAGCTCTCTTCTGTGGGTGTAAGGGATCCTTAGACTCTAATTGTGCTAATTGTATATTCGGTTGGTGCTAAGTTATCAAAGTTCTGGGACAACAATCAGAAAAACTTCCTTGAGTTTTTCACTAACATGATCTCCTCTTGTTGGATTGAACTATCAAGAGAATATAGCACTCCATAAATCAATTCTAAGACTTGAGTATTTAAAAAGACTTCAAACAGTTTATCATAGAAGTGAGGGATACTTTGTAAAACTAAAGGAGCCTAAAACAAGTATGGAAATGGTTACATCTTTTATTTTCCAAGAATGCATAAAATGCTAGTTATGTGTTTTAAAACTTCACAGCTGCAGTGTAGTGTTGAGGGAAACACACATCAAATTTGTGTTATCATATTGTAATTTCTACACTGAAATACCATACTATCCTTGACCTCTATAATTCATTCTGATCTACAGGCTCTGTGGGCTCTTGTCCCCCACACTTCTGGGGATACTCCTGTTGAGACAGTTATTAACGGCTAGCCTTAGGTCTGGTTTCTATGGCTTTAGAGTGAAAGATGGAGTTTCTGTTATACTTTCTAGCACAATGCATGGAAGACAGACAATCAAGCTAGTGGTAGACCTCAAATGTTAAATCCAGATATAGACAGGAAATGAGGATCAATGTGAAATAGAAGCAGAATGTTGCACCTGTATGGAAATACGGAGAAGGATCAGATGCTGGGGTGCAAGTGGCCTGAGCCAGTTTTGAGGTCTTAGAGCAGAGCAGTCAGCATGGCACCCAGCCTGATGAACAAGCTCAGGCACTCGCACTGCTGATGTTCAGCTTAGCCAGGCTCAAAAGTGATGTGTTAGATGCCATGTGGGCAATTCTCTATATGTGAATCCCTGGGAAAGGGGAAATGATACTTGAAAGTTAATTCTTAGGAATCTTCATAGACAAATGAGTTAGAAAGGCAGACCAGATCAGTAAGGGATACTCCATCTCTCACTGAGGATGGAGGAAAGCATTCTCTCCCTGTGGGGCAGTCTCACTTCCACTGTAGATACTTTCACAGGTTGAGAGTAGTGACCCATCTCTCTAGGGAAACACTAGCAGTCTGGCCAATTTTGAGTCACTTCAAGTCAGGATTTTCCAGCCAGTTAGATGAATTTCTCAATCTAGGCCAAGAATTTTGTTCCAAAGGAAGCTTTAATGATCACACTACTTAGTACACAGGAGCAATAATCTACTAAATAGAACACTGGTGCCTTATAAGAGTTAGTGAAGCTTCCCTAGTGATTTGCCTAGTTACAGTGGAATAATGTTTTTGCCTATGCTTTCTTATACATGGGATGTTCGCATTATATGTGAAAAGGCATCAAAACCCTATTGCCATCACCCTGATAATAGTTATGCTTCATTATCAGCACTGTCTTAAGGGCAATTGGACAAGATGAAATTCTTGAGAAAAAGCAATGGACATTTTTAAGATTATTGTGAAGTAATCAACACAGTTTAATCATCTCAACAATTTTCACTAAAAGGGAAAAATATCATTTGCAAGCCACATTAAATACATTTAGAGAATGTTTTTTATTATTTCATTTCTCATGCTACAAATGTATGAAAAATACCCTTTAAAAGAAAACTATTGGCTTAAGTTATAATTTCACTTTCCAGGACTCCAGGGAGTTGTCTTTCAGTCAAGAAAAATCATAATATTTTTAACTTCCTTTCTTAGTACATGAGCCAAATGTACTGAACCCACACTGCGTGCAAGAGCTTGTGCTCAAAAGTCCCCTTCCACCACCTAGAAGCAAAGAAATAGCCATAAATGAGGAAGGTATAAAATTAATGTTAAGTAGCAGTATATAGGGTATAACTAAGCCATTGCATTTTAAGGGGTTGAGGACATAAGAAAGCATGGGATTACTGCTGTATTGCTGCCATGTCTGTGGTACCTAAAACTGATGAACACACACATACACTCTGACCATAGAAATGTCAACGATAAAAAGAACACAAAAAAATCAGCTGTGCTTAACTGTGAACAGCTGACCTTAAGTATGATCTGTTCCCCAGAGGGTTGTGCTGCCTACTGGAGCCCTTTGGTATTTGTGCTTGGTGCTTTTTCACCTGAGGGAACCATCCATTGATTCTGTCCTCAAAGTGCTGGCTGATTCTTGCCCTATCCTTTGCTCCTGCAGCAATGTGGATGGCTGTCACCAAACTCAAATGTTACATGAAGGAAACTGTTAGAGAGAGCCACCTTGGGAGTGAGTAGTACAGAGTTTAGAAGCACATCGATTCAAGGATAAACCTTTGTTCCTCCTGCAGAATTTGGGGCAAGATGTTTAGTTGTTCTATGTCTCAATGTTGTCTTCTACACAACAGGAACACTGATGGCATATACCTCACAGGGTCATTGTGAGGAGAGGCTGCATCCATCAGATTCATCCTGGAAGAAGTTGAGTCATCATTAAAGGGGATTATTATTCATTTGCCTTTCAGGAAAGAATGTGCTCTGAAGCCTTATTCTTCAACTTGGAAATGTGCCAAGAGAAAACAGCCATCTTTGGTTGAGGAGAGAAAAACTTGTTCAATTTACCCAAAAGACTTGGTCCCTGCTGCCCACATGGGAGCTCAGGATGTAGTTCCTGGTTCATGGCTTCAGTATGGCTCCGCTGGGCTGTTACAGGCATCTGGGGAGTGAACAGGTATATAGAAGATTCCCTCTCTCTCTCTCTTTTTCAAATAAATAAATATTTTTAAAAATTGTTTACTTATAAAAAAAAAAAGCAGAACTCTGCGGCTGGCATTGTGGCATACTGGATAAAATGCTGCCTACTGCACCAGCCTCCCATATGGGCATCAGTCATTGTCCTGGCTGCTTCACTTCTGATCTAGCTCCCTGATAATGGTCTGGGAAAAGCAGCAGAAGATGGGCAAAAGTTTGGACCCCTGCTACCCCTGGTTTAGCCCCGGACATTGCAATCATCTGGGGAGTGAGCCAGCAACTAAGAAGCAACTGGAGAAAATCAAATATGCATCTCAAACAGCCATGTAGGTTACCCCACTTCTAGTTTGACATCCTTCAGCTCCAGTCAGGCACATCTGCAACGTGTTCTCTGCGATGAAGCTTGGCCGCCGTTCTGCTCGCTGATGAGTCTCTGTAAGTGCAAGTGGTGGTGCTCATCTCCATTGTAGCAAGCTCTGAATGGAGGATGGTAGTCTTTGCTTGTTCTCCTTTGCGTGATTTGCATGTGTTTTTGCATTCCTCTCAGGCCACAAAATTCAATAGCCACAATAAAGAGGGTGGAGACTGAATGTGTTCTTGGATCACCATTATAGCCCCAGCACCTAGAAAGCAGTGTCTGTTTCATAAGGGACTTTATGGAAAGAACAAAACTTTCTTCCTTCAAAGTCTTTCACTATTATCCATGACTTTTAAAATATAGGCTGTGAAAAAATAAGTGAAAACATTCTTAACTTAACTAAGCTATGTATAGACTTAATACTACCTTTAAAAAGAAATAAAACATGATCTTCAACTTTTTCACATTTAAGTTTACATTCCATATTTGGCATATTTTAGGGATTCAACAGTAAATAAAAATAATCTATGAAAGGGACTTGATAATAAAGGACAGAATTGCCTAATTTGGATCTGAACACATTTGCTGTATTAAACAAATACAAATTCTGCATCTTGGCTTACAAGCCATTATACTAGATATGAGGGTTTTATAAAGATACAGAAAGATTGGGCCAGTGTGGGCCGTTTTAGAAAATCCCTCCGTATGAACAACTAAAAGTCAATGTTGGATAAAGAAAATGGTAACAAATGTGTCTCTGGATTCAAAATGAAGGAAAGATAATGCTTCTAGGAATGAGTGAGGAGGGTGGCCTGCAAGGGGAACATGTGACTCTATACAGGAGACGTTGTGAGTGTTTTAACATGGAGCAATAGAGGAAAGAAGTTCTAGGCAGAATGTCAGAGCAAGAAGTCAGAAACATGCAGTATGATTCCTTTGTTCCATTCTTTCATAGCACTGTGATCTTCCTGGCATGTAATTACCACTGCAATTAATTAATCATTTGGGCGGTTTTGTGAAAATGTCCCCTTATAGATTGTAAGCTTCCTATTGGCAGGGATAATGTCCGTTCTCACTGTAGTATCCTTAGAGACTACCAAAGTTTCTGAGGTGTAACTGTTGTTCAATACATACTTGTCAAACATGTACTTGTCACTTAATATACCCAAACTTAGAGAACTCCACCTGCAACCAAAATTGAGTTCCCGGTTGTGGGGGCAAATGGCATTTTCATTGATAATGAATGTACATGAAACTATACTCATGTAATAAAATATGACTGAAATATAAGAGTTACAAATTTCAGTGTACTACATATAACTTTCTTTTGCTTTTTATCAATGAACCTAATTTAGTTTTGAGCCCATATATTTGCTTGGAGGTAGAAAAATATTAACCTTGCTTTTCAGAGTAATTATGTACGTTTCTGATTTGACCTCTACACTCCTCTGGACTGTCAGTCTCTTCTTGGTAAATGTTAACTTTTGTTCATTGCTTTTTCTCCTGCCTACCTTCTCCCCATGTAGGCACACATGCTGTGGAAAGAGACCCAGGGTTTTCTTACCCTTGTGCTGTCATCCAGTGCCTTCTGGATTCTACTGCTCTCCAGCTGAGTTGTCCTTCATCTCTCTTGAGCTTTGGACAACAGCCTCTGTCATCAGTGTCCTACTGTCAGTGTCTGATGTAGCACATGGAATGTCCTGGTACGGTCTTGACTCAAAGGTACTTGATAGTGTTTCTGTTGATCCTAGGATCAGTTACGTCCTTGACAGAACCCCTAGCTTTGGAATACCCACTGGCCTGCACCATATCATGGTCCTATCATGATCACTCAGACAAACAGGAAGCAATGCAACTCAGCCACTTGTATGTTAACAGGGCTATATGAGTAGTTGTAGTGAATAAATTCTGAGCAGCAGTGAGCCTTACTTCTTTGGGCCTTACGCTTGGAAAAAAGACTGAGCAGTTCTCCAGAATCTCCTCTGAGAGGATGATTAGGAGACTTGGGATAAGGAGCAGTGCCATGACAGAAGCAGTATGGAGCTCCAGCTGTTGTCAAGCCTTAGCCAGATCTACAAAAGCTTTGAGAAAGGGAGAGATAAAAAGGTTTTATATTTGTGTGTGTGTGTGTGTTTGTGTGCTACTGCAAAAACATAGTCCGTCCAGATTTAAATAATATATCAACTAATTATTTTATTGTCTGTGTTCTGATGCTTTGACCTCTGGGGTCTTGCTCCCCTTCGAGAGATTGCTTCTCCTAGGTTCATCCAATTTCTAGAGATAGAAACAATGTGTTTATGAAGACACCTTTCAAATACAAACCAACCAATCCAGAGGCCATGCCACAATACCTCTTTAACTGGGCTTTCACACTCTGGGCTGTTATCCACCTGCCCCAATTATCTTGGACCAGTACCAGACAATCAGGGATAGTCTCCAAGCCCCAGAGTCCACCGAGATTACTCATTCAAGACAATCTAAAGCCTGTTACCAGTTCTTCCCTCCTTCTGCCTTCCAACTACTCCCAGATGTCCTCCCCAAAGCTTGATGTCCACCTCTTTATGGGAACTGTAACAGACTATCTTTTCAGTGGTGTATCCATCAGGGTTCAATAAAAACATGAAAGTGGATTAATTAGGGTAATTGGTTCACACAATTTTGGCAGCTATGAGTCCCACAACAGATCATCAACAGGCTGGAGACTCTTCAATGCAGGGAACATGGTACAGTCCAAGCAGGAGAGCCAAAGGTATAACTCAGTTTGAAGCCAAAAGCCCCAGGGCTAGCCATGGAGCCATTGATATTAGCCCTGGAATTCAACAACCAGCAAGACAGGAGTTTTGCTGATGGTGTCTAAGGCACAAGTTAAGCATGCCCCCCCCCCCCCCCGCCCTGTTAAAAAGAGACAAATTCGCCTTCTGTATTTATTGTCTCTGGACCCCCAGCCAACCGATGATGCTTTTTCACAGCAAGGCTGAGAATCCCCATCTTATCTGCTCAGACTCACCTGCTGATCTCTTTTAGAAACATCCTTACAGACACACCACAAATACTACTTCTTCAGGTTTCTAGGTATTTCTTACACCAGTCAAGTTGGCACCTAAAATTAGCCATCCCAAGAGCAACCATATCCTAATATCTGTCGGTCTCCTTATACCGAACATTTTCTATTAACATACTATATTAATATTTTAAGGGTATGAGTATGGTGAGCAACTCTTGCAGATACACACTCAACTTTTTTTAAAACTCTTATTTAATAAGTATAAATTTCCAAAATACAATTTTTGGATTATAACGATTTTTCCCCCCAATAAACACCCTCCCACCTGCAAACCATCCCATCTCCTACTCCCTCTCCCACCCTATTCTTCATTAAGATTCATTTTTAATTACCTTTATTCACAGAAGA
Organism: Oryctolagus cuniculus; assembly: GCF_964237555.1. Classification (NCBI taxonomy): domain Eukaryota; kingdom Metazoa; phylum Chordata; class Mammalia; order Lagomorpha; family Leporidae; genus Oryctolagus; species Oryctolagus cuniculus. Next base: position 17,706,828 of record NC_091434.1, on the reverse strand, counting down.
TCAACTTAGTATATATTAAGTAAAGATTTCAACAGTTTGCACACACACAGATACATAAAATATAAAATACTGTTTGAATACTAGTTTTACTGTTAATTTGCATAATATGACACATTAAGGACAGAGATCCTACATGGGGAGTAAGTGCACAGTGATTCCTGTTGTTGATTTAACAATTGACACTCTTATTTCTGAAGTCAGTAATCACCCGAGGCTCTTGTCATGAACTGTTAATAAAAATTGATAGAATTAAAAAGGAGAGAATGATCCAACATGGGAAGCAGGATACACAACAGACTCATAGAATGGCAGATGCCCTAAACAGCACTCTGGCCTCAGAATCAGCCTTTAAGGCATTCGGATCTGGCTAAAAACCCATGAGAGTTTACCAGGCATGGAAAACCAAGACACTGTGGCAAAAAAAAAAATGACCTAAATGAAAGATTTCTGTGAGATCCCAGTGGAAAGAATGGGCCATCAAAGAAAGAGGTACCTTTCTCTGAAGGGAGGAGAGAACTTCCCTTTTGATTACGGTTCTGTCTAAATAAGGTTGGAGTTTGTGAACACACTCAACTTTTGAAAGAAGTCAATAACTCAGTGTTCACACATACTAGATTCTCAACAAATATTAAATGAATTAATGTGAATAAAACAAACTATTATATTTTATGTAAAACCAGAGTATAGCAATGTTAGAATCTGGAGGAAGATCTGCATCTGAGGATGAATGGGGGAAAAGGAGTGAAGAAGACATTATAAGGAAAAAGTCATCACAGTCAGGAGCCAGATGCCAGACAAAGAATTCCAACAAAAAATATGAAGAGATAAATATGAAGAGACTTGATGAAGAATAGTGGAATTAAACAGTAACAATAGTGAACATGGGTTCTGTAAGCACTCAAAGGCTACCTACTTCAAGGTTAAATTTTAAGAGCAACACATAATGGATTTTATCACAGATACACAAATTTAGAAGTTCAAGGGGAAAACAGACAACTGACAAATAAAAACACACATAAATGTGCTATTAAAATTTTAAAAATTGCTCTCAAGGAAAATGCTTTGAGTGATGTGACACAGTTTAATAAAGGACTGAATTTAGATTGATGCCAGGAAAGTTTCTTGATGAAGTGACATTAGAGCTGAGACCTGCAGACTAGATCTAATTTAATTGAAAATATTAACATATCTAAAAATTGAAGATGGGTATGCTCAGCCAGGGAAGTACAAAAATGAAGTTAAAGAGAAAGAAGTCCCATCCTCCAGACTGAATATCAGCTAAACCATTGCCAACATGGAGCCGAGCGCAAGTTTCCATCTGCACAATTCTCATTATCATGAGCAGCCAGCTTCCTTAGCCTCAGCCATTAAACCTTAGCTTCAGCCCTCAGCCTTTTAATTCACCTACCATCCCTGTCTTGAATCCATGCCAAACTTTTGATTGTGATTTGACTTTCCATATGGGTCTGCCTATGCAGAAAATGTGTGCTGATTCTGCGAACTTTGGAGTTATTTCTAATTCCTAATGGTGGTTTTTCATGATTAACTGACAATTTAACTTCTGATTATGGTTGACTTTGCATAAGATGCAAACAAATACATTGTTTCCTGGATCTTTTAAGTGTATCACTATAGATGACCAAATTGGCAAGCTACATTTCTGTATCCTTCCTGAAAAGCAGGAGCATTGAAGATGGTTTAATTCAAACAGGGTCTTGGAACCTCATTACTAAGGCTCACAACAGTCTTTGAGCCCCCTAGAAAAGAGAACAAACCCTGGAATGCAGCTGCCTGCTTAGTTCTCCCTTTCTCTCCACTACACATTTCAACTACCAGTGAAACAGGAGTGCAGACCAGATTATATGTTTCTATAGTTAGTTGTTTGACATTGAAGATACTTAAGCAGCAAATGAATGATTTGTTACCTTGTATTATGAGTCTTTAAAGACTATTAGATGAGGAATGGTCACTACAGCCCCTGAAGGAGCAAATGCTTGAGCAAGTGAATAAATAATGCTGTTCCTGGCCTGAGGATTATCCCTGACTTCTTTTTTTCAAGATTTATTATTTATTTGAAAGGCTGAGTTACAGAAGAGGCAGAGAGAGAGAGAGAGAGAGAGAGAGAGAAATCTTCCATTCATTGGTTCACTCCCCAAATGGTCACAATGGCCAGAGGTGAGCTGATCTGAAGCCAGGAGATTCATCTGAGTCTCCCACATGGTTGCAGAGGCCTAAGGATTTGTGCCATCTTCTACTGCATTCCTAGGCCATGGCAGAGAGCTAGATAGGAAGTGAAGCAGCCAGGACTTGAAATAGCACCCATATGGGATGCCAGCACTGCAGACTGGGGCTTTAATTCACTGTGCCACAATGTCGGGCCCTATCCCAGACATCTGATGTCTAAGGCTGATCAAGCACTGAATTTCACATTCCTTAGGATTTTTTCACATGTCCTTATTAATCAAACTTCAGAAAAAGAACTAATTTCCCCATAGGTCTTTAGAAACGTCCAGACACATTGGGATGCAAGCAGAGAAGATGGCTTGGACCCAAACAAGCCTGCACACTACACAGCAGGTCCCATGGATAAGGCTAAAGGAGTAGGTGAAGACCTGAGGTGATTGTGAACAGTAAAGTGCACAGAGGAAGAGACAAGACTGGGCAGCAAAGACAAAAGAAGTAGGATATTGAGAGTTTGTCTGAAGTTCTGTATTAACAGGAAGAAACAAAAGTGCTAAATGGTCAGAGGATAGTGTCTGGGAAGGGATCAAGAGCTGAGATGAGAAACCCTGGTGTTCTGGAAGGAATATTGGAGTGGCGTATGGTTCACATAGTGGCTGCTGGCAGATGGTGCAGACCACTGAATTTTACTTTCCCACAGTATAACTCCTAAGGCTTGGCTGTGTTACATCACCCCCACATCCGGTTCAGTAAATGGTAGCTTTTATTACTGAAAGTGCTCTGTCTTATAACGTATAAATGGTAAAACAGTGTGTGTAATGCAAATAGATGGGTGTAATTAATCTCATATGGCACATGGAGATGAAAAAGATGCCAGCACACATCACTGCCCTGATTTTTGGATGTTGCACTGCCCTTGGAATCACTGAAACAGATTTTGTTATAGGTAAAATGACATTCTAATGAAACCCTTCTGGTGAAATTGTAACTAAGTCCTCTTGGATGAGGTACATTCAGTCAGCATGACATTGAACACCACACGACAAGTAGTGATCTGTGAATATAGCGTATTTTAGCAGTGTCCATCAAGTTTTTACAGGTCCATTCAAATGAGTAAATATATAGCTATACATTTGACTCTATTTCTTTGTCTAGTATATGTAGAAACTTGATATATTAAAATTTTAAACAACATTTGTCTACACATTTTAGAGTAAAGTTTGTATTGAGACAAGTAATTGACTACAAGTAAATGCTGAAATGTATTCAATTTTACAGGCTATAGCAATAACAATCAGTAGTTCATATTTATTGCATACTTACAACATGAAAAGTAGTTTTCTAAATGCTCCACATGCAGTACTTTTATTTCAATCTTATATAGTTCCTTTCTCTATTATAAGATCAGAAACTAAGGATGTACAGTTATTGGAAGTTAGACTAGGACTTTGAAGCCAAGTTTGTCAACACAAAACCCAAGGTTTTGATTGCCACTCAATGTTGGCACTTTTTCTTAACACTAGAATCAAAATAAATATCTTCAACACTAATTTGTTAGCATTAGGTCCTACCTGAGAAAAGTCAGCAGAGCAGGTTCAAATCTCTTGGGCTTAATCAGCAAGTATTTCTTGAACATCTAGAATGTATTCAGAAAAGACAAAAAGTAGACGAGACAGGAAATCCTGGCCCAGAAACATTCATAATTTTAACTTGGAAGAAAAGTGAACCCATAGAAAATAATAGCAAACAGAAGAAGAATGAATAGAATTAATGTGGAAAGGGAAAGTATATGGCACAGATTCGGAATTCCTGAAGTGGAGATCACAGGGAGATGACATGAGCGGCAGATTTAGAGCATAACAGACTTGGTCTGAGTCAGGAGGAAAAGGCAATATCTTTGTTATATGCTCTTTCTCTGAACAGACATGCACTATACGCTTGAATAGAGACATGAATCACACTTTCCTCCTGAATACCTCAGTGTTTGTTTCCCAAGAACAAGGGCATTCTTCCATAATTATCACACAGTTATGAGCAAACTGTAACAAATTCAATGTCAATTAAGTATTTATTACCTAGTCCGGTGCCCATATTCAGATTTTGTCAGTATTCTGATATGGTCCCCATGATGGCAGAGCTCTGTTGTAAATGTGAAATGAACATACCTAAACTTTTTCTGATGGGTAATTATAATACAAAACAATTTACACTTGTTTGGTCAAGAAATTGAATATGCATAGTTTCAAGGATCCCTCCTTGTGTTCTTACCAATCTTAACCAGCAAAAGCCTTGATAAGAGTCTTAAACAAATTGGGTATAGAAAGAACATTGTTTAACACAATCAAGGAAATATGTGATTAAACCCACAGCCAGCATCATATTGAATCTGGAAACATTTTCTACTAAGAAGTGGAACAAGACAAGGATGCCCATTTTCACTATTGCTATTCAATATAGTTCTGGAAGTTTCAGCCAGAGTCATTAGGGAAGAAAGAAAGCAAGGAGATACAAAGTGGAAAAGAGAACTGAAATTATCCCTCTGGACATGACATGATTCTGTAAATACGAGAATCAAAAGACTCCACTAAGAGACTATTGGAACTCATATGAGAGTTCTGTAAAGTTGCAGGACATAAAATCAATTCACAAAAATCAATAGTCTTTGTATACACAGAAAATGCCATGACTCAGAAAGAACTAAGTTCAGTATCATTCACAATAGCTACAAAAATTAAAATAACTTGGAATAAATTTGACCAAGGTGTTAAAAGTTCTCTACAATGAAAATTGCAAAACATTAAAGAAATGAATAGATGAAGACACAAAAAAAGGAAGATTCTTCCATGCTTATGGATTGGAAGAATTGATATTATCAAAATATCCATACTGCCCAAAGCAATTTACAGATTCAATGTCATCCCAATAAAAGACCAACAATATGCTTCTAAGATTTAGAAGAAAGGATGCTAAAATTCATATGAACACAAGAGACCCTAAATATCTAAAGCAATCTTGTACACTAAAAAAAGATGGAAAAATGACAATATAAGATATACTACAGCACAGTTTTCATCAAAACAGCCTGGTTTGGCATGAAAATAGATGTGTAGACAAGTCAAACAGAATAGAAACTCCATAAATCAATCCACACATCTACAACTAACTTATCTTTGACAAGGAGCTAAAATCAATCCCTGGAGCTAGGACAGTCTCTTCAACAAATGGTGCTGGGAAACTATGTGCAGAAGTATGAAACAAGACCCCTACCTTACACCTTACACAAGAATAAACTCAAAATGGCTCAAGGACATAAATATATGACCTGAAACCATGAAATTTCTAGGGAAGATCATTGGGGAAATTCTGCAAGACACTGGCATAGGGGAAGACTTCTTGGAAAAAAACCCCAGAAGTACAGGCAATCAAAGTGAAAATAGACAAATGAGATTATATCAAGCTAAGAACCTTAGGCACTGCAAAGGAAATACTCAACAATGTGAGGTGGCAACCCACAGAATGGGAGAAAATATTTGCAAACTATGCAACTGATAAAAGATTGATATCTAGAATCTATAAAGACCTCAAGAAACCCAACAACAACAAAACAAACAATCTAGTTAAAAATTGGCAAATGAATCGAACAGACATTTTTTAAAAAAATAAAATTCCAATAGCCAACAGACACATTAAGAAATGCTCAAGGGCTGGCACCGTGGCTCACTAGGCTAATCCTCCGCCTTGCAGCACCGGCACACCAGGTTCTAGTCCCAGTTGGGGCACCAGATTCTGTCCCGGTTGCCCCTTTTCCAGGCCAGCTCTCAGCTGTGGCCAGGGAATGCAGTGGAGGATGGCCCAAGTGCTTGGGCCCTGCACCCCATGGAAGACCAAATAAGTACCTGGCTCCTGCCATCGGATCAGCGCGGTGCGCCGGCCGCAGCGTGCTGGCCGCGGTGGCCATGGGAGGTTGAATCAACGGCAAAGGAAGACCCTTCTCTCTGTTTCTCTCTCTCACTGTCCACTCTGCCTGTCAAAAAAAAAAAAAAAATGCTCAGGATTACTAGCCATCAGCGAAACGCAAATTAAAACCAAAATGAGGTTTCACCTCATGCCAGTTAGAATGGCTCTCATACAGAAACACACAAACAATAGATGCTGGTGACAATGGGGGTAAAAGAGCACCCTAATCCATTGGTGGGAATGTAAAGTAATACAACCATTGTGGAAGACAGTACGGATTTCCTGAGAAAGCTGAAAATAGATATACCATATAACCTAGCCATCCCACTCCTGAGAATTTACCTGAATGAAATGAAAACAGTGTAAGAACGGGTTGTCTTCACCTCCATGCTTATTGCAGCTCAATTCACAATAGTTAAGATATAGAATCAACACTGGTGTCCAGCTGATGACTGGATAAAGAAAATGTGGTGTATATACACTTTGGAGTACTACTCACTCTTACACAAGACTGAAGTCCTGTCTTTGCAATAAAGTGGATGAAACTGGAAACCATTATGCTTACTGAAATAACCCAGTCTTAAAAAGACAAATATCATATGATTTCTCTGACATGTGGTATCTAATAGATTACAAAAAATGTAATGTAGGAGAATGAACTTGACATTTTGAGGTTTTATTATTGTTTACAGCCCTTGTCTCTGCCATTGAGGAAAGCAGGTTTTGTATTTTCTTTCTTTTTTTGACAGGCAGAGTGGACAGTGAGAGAGAGAGACAGAGAGAGAAAGGTCTTCCTTTGCCGTTGGTTCACCCTCCAATGGCCGCCGCGGCCAGCACGCTGCGGCCGGCACACCGCGCTGATCCGATGGCAGGAGCCAGGTACTTATCTTGGTCTCCCATGCAGTAAAGGGCCCAAAGACTTGGGCCATCCTCCACTGCACTCCCTGGCCACAGCAGAGAGCTGGCCTGGAAGAGGGGCAACTGGGACAGAATCTGGCGCCCCGACTGGGACTAGAACTCGGTGTGCCGGGCCGCAAGGCAGAGGATTAGCCTAGTGAGCCGCGGCGCTGGCATATTTTCTTATTATTTGCTCAATTCTTTCCTGAGGGGAGGTTTAACCTTATGATTATTAAATAAAGTGAAAATATTGACCGGCGCCATGGCTCACTTGGCTAATCCTCTGCTTGTAGCGCCAGCAACCTGGGTTCTAGTCCCGGTTGGGGCGACGGGTACTAGTCCTGGTTGCTCCTCTTTCAGTCAAGCTCTCTGCTATGGCTCAGGAGGGCAGCGGAGGATGGCTCAAGTGCTTGGGTCCCTGCACACCCATGGGAGACCTGGAGGAAGCACCCAGCTCCTGGCTTTGGATCAGTGCGGTGCCGGCCATAGCGGCCATTAGGGGAGTGAACCAATGGAAGGAAGACCTTTCTCTCTGTCTCTCTCTCCCTGTCTATAACTCTACCTGGCAAATAAAAAAAAAAAAGTGAAAATATCACTGCACGAGTTGGAAGGAGGGTATGGTGGGAAGTATCACTATGTTCCTAAAAGTGTATATATGAAACATGTGAAATTTGTTCATCTTATATAAATAATAGTTTTTAAAAGCAAAAGCCTTGCCAGTAATCAAGCCAGTTGCCTCCACTTAAAGAAACCTGCAAGCAAGGTTACTTCAAATATTTTGTGGAAAATGAGATTAAAAAGACTTTTTTTTTGCAAAAAATGCTTTGAAATCTATGCAATTTTACAATGTACATTTTCTGTCAACTTTTTGAAATACCCTCAGATATTTCACAATAACTGATCAAACAGAAGGTTTTTGAGCAACTTTCCAGATGTTGCTGATTGAGATGTCCTTCTGCTACCATGACAAATAAGACAGAGTTAGGTGAATGGCAGGCATGTGACTCCAAGGTGGCCATGCTCATTTTGATGGGACTCATCACTCTGGCAGACCCACCGGCTGAATGATCTGGATGAACACAACTACGCAAAGGTTAAACTCATTCCTGCTTGAGTCAAATGTATTCCCGCCAAAGCTCGGGCTCATTAAGTTTAAGGAATGGAAAAGTCATATTTTCTGAAACACAGAGGAACAAGAAAGGCTTAATTAGAGAGCAAAGGGTGGAATTTAGCAGCTCTAATAAATATGATGTGCTGAATGCATTATCTATTTGACAGAAAACAAATTTTGGAATAATCTGCAGAAAATAGTCTAATTTATGGCAGCTCATTTAAGGAAACTCCTTAAACCAGCATTTAGAGATCATAAAGCATGTTTTAACAAATTCAAGCATGATTCTCTGGAATATGGAAAAATATTTAGTATATAGGAATATTCTGGAATATATTAAGATATTTTGATTGTATTTTAAAGATATAATAGTTCATAAACACTATTCTAGCAGTTTGATATCATCAAATGATAGAGAACACATCTTTTCACTAGTTTTTTCTGATATAAAGGAAATTTTCCATTAGAAAACTGTTTTATGGGACACATTTGATCTTTGATTGCTGTTGCCTGTAACACATTAGTTGCCTTCCATTTTTCTCAGAAACCCAAATGGGAGCCCTCCCTCAACTCTCTTTAGGCTTTAGACACAGTGACCTACTTTCTGATACCAGGATATTTCTGGCCTTTATATCAGCTCCTTGCCACTGCCTAGATTCCTCTCCATGTGTGCTTATCTGCCTAGTTTATTCTCATGGTGTAGTGTCTTTCACAGAGCTGTCTTCTCTGACTATGTTAATTCCAAATTTGCTCCCCTCTAAAGTCCAAATTTGTCTTCCCACTCTGATACTCTCCCTTTCTGTGTAGTACTTGCTGAAATTAGCCCTGGTCTTTATTGATAGCCTGTTTTTCCTGTACAACACTCCATTGACTGATCTTGTTACATAATCTGATCTCATCATTTCCAAGAACAGAACCCAACAGGTGCTAGGTCTCCAACATGTCAATATAAATATAAATAAATAAGTAAATAACATGGAGAGAAACTGGGGTAAATCCCAATTGCACAACTCCTACCAGTCTGAAAAATAATGCAGTTTAACAAGATATGTTTTAGAAATTGCCTATTTTTTAAAGATTTACTTTTATTTATTTGAAACACAGAGGTACAGAGAGAGGTAGAGACAGAGAGAGGTCTTCCATCCATTGGTTCATTCCCCAGATGCCCACAACGGCCGGAGCTGTGCTGATCCGAAGCCAGGAGCCAGGAGCTTCTTCCAGATCTCCCATGCGGGTGCAGGGGCTCAAGGACTTGGGCCATCTTCTACTGCTATCCCAGGCCATAGTAGAGAGCTGGACTGGAAGAGGAGCAGCCAGGACTAGAACCGGCGCCCATACGGGATGCTGGCGCTTCAGACCAGGGCTTTAACCTGCTGAGCCACAGCGCTGGCCCCAGAAATTGCCTGTTTTAAATTTATCTAGTAAAAGTGTTCAATAATGACAATAATATAAGTAATATCTTCTTTGTGTAATTGTACCAATTTTCCTATGATGGAACAGAAAACAAATTTTTGTCAGTGGGAAGACTAAATCCAGAATGGCCCACACACTTATTCAAGTCAGGGAACATCAGATTAAAAAGTCAAGTAATAATTCAAACTAACTTCACTTTGGGGCATATAGATGATTTCTGCCTTTTCTGTTTATTGGATTGTATTTTGCTTTCATAAAGAAAGCTTTAAAAGATTCTGACAGCTATACTTTTCAGCATGTTCACACTCAGTTGCATAATTATATTTTAAATGAGATATTACATTAATAATAAAATAATTTATTCAATGTATAAGTAATATTAGAGCTATTATCATTTTATAACCATGATCTCTTCACAGAGTGTGACTTTTATCTAAGAATTTTAACTGTAGCAATTATTATTATTACTTTGTTTTTTATTTATTTTTAAAAAAGATTTATTTATTTGATAGAGTTACACAGAGATGGAGAGGCAGAAGAGTAGAGAGAGAGGTCTTCCAACCTCTGGTTAACTCTCCGATTGGCCACAATGGCTGGAGCTGTACCGATCCGAAGCCAGGAGCCAGGAACTTCTTCCAGGTCTCCCACGTGGGTACAGGGGTCCAAGGACTTGAGCCATCTTCCACTGCCTCCCCAGGCCATAGCAGAGAACTGGATCGGAAGTGGAGCAGCTGGGTCCCAACCAGCGCCCACATGGGATGCCGGGACTCCAGGCGGTGGCTTTACATGCTAAACTACAGTGCTGGCTCCTATTGCTTTCAGCTTTAAGCACTTAGATGCCAACCCCTACAAAAAACACTTTGTAAACAAAATCTAATTTATATATATATATATATATATATATATATTTGACAGGCAGAGAGGACAGTGAGAGAGAGAGAGACAGAGAGAAAGGTCTTGCTTTTGCCGTTGGTTCACCCTCCAATGGCCACCGCAGCTGGCGCACTGCGGCCAGCGCACCGCGCTGATCCGATGGCAGGAGCCAGGTGCTTCTCCTGGTCTCCCACGGAGTGCAGGGCCCAAGCACTTGGGCCATCCTCCACTGCACTCCCGGACCACAGCAGAGAGCTGGCCTGGAAGAGGGGCAACCAGGACAGAATCTGGTGCTCCGACTGGGACTAGAACCCAGTGTGCCAGTGCCGCAGGAGGATTAGCCTAGTGAGCCGTGGCGCCGGCCCCAAAATCTAATTAGTATTTAAAATGTTTACATGAAAAAAATAGTACCATAATGACTTATGCAAAAATTTGACAAAAATTATCTTAAAGCTTTACTTTTTTAGATAAGCAACTTTAGTATCAAAATAAATTTTTATACTTTTCATGGTATTGTCAATGTTATACACAACTACTTATTAAAATTTAATTTTGAAGAATGTCAAATATATACTGGCCTCAAATTTTCACCTTTCCCTATGCCTTTCCTTTTGCCACATGACTATGTTGCCTGCTACTCTTTGCTATGTTGTCGCTCCCCCATTCGTGGAGGAATGACACAGGACCCTGCGCTGTTCTTTCGTCTGCTCGGCCCTCCCCGGGTTTGCTGCTGGTTCTTCCCGGGTTGGCTACTGTCCCTTCCACCTCCGTGGAAGGGCGGCTCCCCCTGCCACTTTCCCCACTTCCGCAGGGGAGCAGCACACCGCCGGCCAGCTCTCTTGGGGGCTGCTCAGATTTATCCGGATGTTCCCCTTAGATGTTCCTGGTGCATGTTGTCTCTCTCCTCCTTTATAGTCCTCTTCCACCAATCCCAACTCTGCTACCCACACGCCGAGTACGCTGCTCTCCTCCAATCAGGAGCAGGATCAGCTCCTGCAGGTTATTGGTCGAACTGGAGGCAGCTGTGCAGAAGTTGTTTACTCCTCTCCCAGCGCCATGTTGTGGGAGAGCAGATGCATAGAATAAGTCTTAATTCCAGTAACTTAGTCTAGTCCGAGTTGCTCCCCACACTATGTGACTTGCTGGGATCAATAAAACGAAGGTAGTTTCAGGCCAAAGCCTTATCAGGCTTCACATATTTCTTTTTTCCCTCTTGCACCTCTACCATAGCAATACAAACATTACTGGTTGTCCTGTTGAAGCATGAGATATTTGTGAAGCATGCTGGGTCACTCCAGTCCTCCAATCAGTCCTCCAACCCAGTCTTCCAACCACAGTCACCCTAGGCTAGTTGATAGCCAGCTGAAAGCAGACACAGGAATGAGCCCAGCCAAGGTCAGCAGCACCAATCACAGTTCACAGTTGACCAGAGAAGGATGGACTGTGTATATCTAGTGGGTTGGGCCAGTGGAGTTTCATGATTGTTATAAAGCACTGTTATAATAACTAACTGGTACACATACAAGAATATAGAATAGAGATAATGTTAGGACACACCCTGTGTTATCTAGCGCTCAGATTCAACATCAAACAATACGTGGCCCATCTTGCTTGATGTAAACTCACCACTTCCATTTTTTTTTTTAAATCAAATCCTACACTCTGGAGTTTGCTGATCACATCCCTGTGATGTTACTTACTGTGTTCTGGCTTTTATTTCTCAATAACTTGTTTTATTTAAGGATCCAACTGGGTTCAGGTTTCATTTTTTGGGGCAGTAATACTTCAGAGATGGTTATGAATTCATTAATTACATTATCTGAAGAGCTCATCATGTCTAATATTCCCTCTTTTTATTTTTTCAACAATTTTCTATTTATTTACATAAAGTGAACAAATTCATGTATTTCATATATACAGATTTAGGACAATAGTGATACTTCCCACTCTCCTTCTCCTTCCTTTTTTACTTTTTCTTTTAATTTTTAAAATGGCATAATTTCAGTTTATTTTAAAAGCATAAGATTAACCCTCCACTAAGTAAATAATTCAATAAAAAGAAAAAAGAACACAAAGGTAGAGACAAGGGCTACAACCAGTAATTAAACTCTCTCTCTCTCTCTCTCTCTCTCTCTCTCTCTCTCTCTTTCATATTAATGTTAAACAGAGGTTTAGGTGTTGCCAATCCAATTCATTCATTAAAGATTCCCATCAGCATTTCGCTTAACAGTTTTAGGACCATTTAGTGGTCTTTACTTAAATCAATTATCTGCACTTGAGGCTGCCAAATTGTGGAGTTTTAATTCTATTATTCCTTACATATTTATTGCCTGTATTTTTCACATAAAGAACTTTCTCTCAGTGACTGTTTGGATAGGCTGATGTACAAATTGCTCAGAATTAATTCTTCCCCTTTATTGATCAGTTTTAGAAGAGTTAAATTGGTTCCTGAAAATCCTCCAAATATGACTAATGAGTTTGCGTATTTTTGAGAATCAAAATGAACTCAATGATGTAGCTTATTTTGGGTGTTTTAACTCATTGGAATAATGATATGGGCAGTTCTAAAAGGTAAAATATTTAATCATTATGTTTTGTATGACCACTTGCAGTATACATCCATTTCAACAAGGCCTATCTATAATATCATAATCAGGCCTACTGTTTCTGTTCTCCTGACTACTTAATATTAGCTATAAAAAGTATATCTATCCTATTTGCCAAAAAAATCAGTCTACTGTCAGTCAGCCTTCTGTATATTCATTGTGAGTATAAATGTCTTTTCAGAGGGAAATTTTAAAAGATTATTCATATAATTTATTAATTCACTTAATACTAATTGAGTGCTATGTAATTCAGACATTGTTACCTGGATTTTTCACATAAAGAATGTTTTCTCTATGACTGTTTGGATACAGTGATGTACAAATTGCTCAGAATTAATTCTTCCCTTTCATAAAAAAGGAATTTTTTTAATCTTATTTAGGAAGAAATTTGAGCATTACTGTTTTTTAAAAATGCAAAAAGTATTAGAAATTATTTGTGTGTATATGTGTGTGAGTATGTGATTCCAGGACTAGATATGCTTGATTTGGAAAAGGGCTTTAGAGGTCTCTGAGATAGATAAGCCTAAGATAAAAAAATTCCTCTGGAATTTCCCGAGTGTGATTCTTGGTTAGGAAATTTTAGTTATTGCTACTGGGAGATGACTGGCAAAACAGGGAGCATTAGGCACTTTCTGCATTGCCCTTTTATCAGGAATAACTATATGGTAAATAGAAACTGGTTTTTTAAAAGGCAGCTTAATCCTCTTCCCACTGACTTCTATCGCCTTAATGCCTCTCTCCTAATTTGTCTTCATTTTCACTCCTTCACACTTCTTATTCCACAGGAAAATTTAGCTACCAATCGATATTAATTTATACCAAATGCCGAAAATGTACCAACCTAATTAGGTAAATGATGGTGATCTGAAGATCATTTCTGTTTCCTATCATAGTGCAAGTTGTTTAATTCTGTACTGAACATGTAGAATATAGAAATAATTTTGCTTTATAGTAAATGAGGGAACATTAATATAAGTAATACATATTTACTGTAAAAGTTTGGAAAACATTGAAGAGCTCACAAAATAAAAAAAAATGAAACCCATATAATCACATCACTCTTACACATATAGGCATAAAAGCTGTCTTTTGCAAGGTGAGAAAAAGATAGATTTTGGAGCTTTGATAGTACGTGATGTATTTCTTTCCTTAGAAGTAAAAATACATAATTAAGTGTCCATTGATGAGTTAATAGGTAAAGAAACTGTGTACATATATATGTATATATATCTACATATATATATATTACAACAGTCTACAGAAAGAATATTTTGCTGCTTGCCACAATATGAATCAACTCAGAGAAACTTATTCTAAGAAAAATAAGCCAAAACAAGAAAGAAAAATATTGTATGATCTCAGTTATATGTGGAATCTTAAAAATAAAAAGGCTAACTACACGGAGATAGAGATGGTAATTACCAGGATCTGGTGGTGGAGAGGAAATGGAGAGATGGAGGCCACAGGATAAAGTAGTAGATATGTAGGACTAACAGGCCTAAAATTCTGATGTTCAAAATGAAGACTGTAATTCGTAATAATGTGCTATACTCAGGATTTTTGTTAAATGAGTAGGTTAAAGCTGCTTCTGTCATAGGGTTGGGGGGAGGAAGAAGGGTGGCAGGGGAGATAGGTTACTACGTGAGATGATAGATATGTTAATTTATTTCACTATATTAATAATTTTATTATATATGCTGTATGTTAACATGTTACATCCCTTAAGTATGCACAATAAAATTTATTTTAAGACATAGTAGTAAATTTAAGGCTGTCTTATAAAAGAAATCTAAAATATATCCTGTACTGATACATAGGGAAGATCTAGGAACGTAAGTGGGAATTCTAGAAGTGAAGTTCTGGTTCAATTCAAATAAATTTGGTTTTCTATCATTTTAAGTTCATCAGTAACAGTAGAATGCTAGAGTTAACTTGTACTTATTCAGGAAAAATAACTGTTCATTTTTAAGGAAACTAACAAGTAGACAAATATCATAATTGGTAGCTTAAAATTGATCATTATCCCCTGAAATCGGCAAATGCTACAAGTAAAAGCTTCCTATCTCATCTTCTGCACACCACAGCCACAGAACACAGAGCGGTAATGCACAGGCATGAACCAGGCCAGGTGTCTAAGTATGTGTAGTGGTTAAGAATGTGTAAAAGTCCATATGGGGACAAAGAAGAACCCTGTGTAGGAATAGTCACTCAGTTCTTGCCATGTTTCTCTGTGAGCAAAGAGACCCGGTATTTTTAGTTTCACAGTTTTATGGGGGAAACTCAGAAATCTGGATTTTCAAATGTAAATTCTCTTAATTTTTAAATACCATTCAAGAGCAGGATAAAAGATGCTCTTACATTGAATACCAGCCATGGGCCAACTTTTTCGCTTTTGCTAACAACAACAACAACAACAACAACAAAAAAAGAGTTCCTATTATGAATGCTTTCTAGTTTGACATGTTGAGTGTATTGTTGCTTTGAATAAAGGATTAAGTAGATGATGGGAAAGGCCCTTCTATTTCAAAGACCTCCATAACTTTGTGATCATACACTTTCCTTTTCTGAAATGCCTTTAATTGTTGGGGCCATCAATTATTTATGGTCCTGTGATATCTCACTGTGGTTGTGTTAGATTCTGCTTTATCTTTTACATCAAGAGAAACCGAGATCCATATTTGGAGAAATCTTGGAGGCTTCTTATGTTATGGCATCTTAGAATATCAGGGATGGTGGAGGCTTGACTAATCAATCATTCTATATGCGTTTTAATCCAGCATCCATGAGTAAACTCAGATGGTGGTTGTGAACCTAATGAGAAAGTCCATAGATTTCATTCATGCTTCAAATGTCCATGATCCCCAAATGGGAGAGAACCACCAATATGTTAAAATTTTCTAGTCATTCAACAAAGATTTATTGAGTACGGGTTGGATGTCAGATTCTATGAGTAAACATGAATAGACACCTTTATATCTCTTCACAGAGCCTGAAATCTAGAAGAGAAGACATGTGGTTAAAAAACAACTCCAGCAATGCAGGGTTATCCTGGGGCAAAAGAAACAAAATATTGGAAAACTCATAAACTGCATACCTACCCTAAGGTAGGAGGGATGTGGTGAGGTGTTATCAGAACAGGTACTGAAGAAGTAACATTATCTTAATATCAGGAGAATTAATAGTAATTGGGTAGTTGAAGAGGGTTGTCTTGTATAGGTAAGGACCACTGAATAAATGCAACAATTCCATTTAACACAGGAAGAAACTGAGACCTAAAGAACCAAAAAATTTTTAAGTGAGATGAATGAAACAGATATTGAAGAAAAGTTTGATAGAGGAACAGATATGAGTAAGCAAATAATGAAACAAAGACACCACTGTTGGGAATATTAGAAATGTTCATTTTCCTCTCACCTGGGAATTATCCACTTGTATTGGAAGCTGAGAATGCAGTCACAACATCATGGGTAGAATCAATTAACCAACCTCATGAGGTCAATTCTTTTCCATTGATTATGGCTTTGGTGGACTTGGCTATGTTCTTGCCTGTTGGAATTATTCCTGCTTTGACATGCAGACCTGCTTTGAACCCATCAAAAGTTTAAGCAAGTATACAGGGGGTGGCCCACACCTGCAGAGCCTCAAATACCCTGTCCTTTCTCTGTAGAGTGGGCTGTTGGGAAACATTATCTGAGTAATCCCAAATTCTAAAAGAATCTAGGATGAAGTTTCTTGCTCGTGCCTCATGACAAATTTTCAGACATATGTTCAGATAAGATCTTTCCAGCCTTGCTTTTTAAAAATACAATCACTGGAATATTTGCTCCTTATTTCTCTCTTCTTTTTCAGGAGTCATAAGATTATAAACCTCCAAACTCTGAGGTACTCACTTTTATGGAATGAATATTAATAATAAGTGCAATTGTGTTAAAGAAATATTTTTCTGTCACTGCCAAGATGTTTGGGTACCAAGGGCCCAAAGAGTAGGAAACAAAGCTTCCGGACACCTACATGTAAGATTTACTAAATAGGATGCTCATGTAATTTATCCCAAATCGGACAATTTTGAGAGTGAAAAGAGAACACAATTAATAATCACACTGAATTGAGAGTGTAAAATAGTCTGTAGTCAGTTGACCCTTACCCCAGTATCCACCTCTAACCAGAACAAGAGACAAAGAGGACAGAGTATTGATAGCTTCCTCAAGCTAAGGAAAGGAAACCCAAAAGTGATAAGGTGTTTATATTGCTATCTGAGTAACTGTTTAAATAAGTGGTCTCTCAGACCACTAGCATCACAAAATATGTCCACTTCCTAGTTCCCCAAACTGGTGAATGTGACCTCATTTAGAAATGTGTCTTGGAGAAGGAACTGTGGTGCTCCAGATCAGACTGCCAGTTGTAACACTGGTACTTCTTATTAGAGGGTCAGTTTGAGTCTAGGCTGCTCTGCTTCCAAGCCAGCTCCTTGCTAATGTGCTTGGGAATTCAGTGGAAGATGGTCCAAGTACTTCGGCCTCTGCCACCCCTGTGGGAGAACTAGATGGAGTTCCAGGCTGCTGACTTCAGCCTGGCCAGGCCTGGCTGTTTTTGGTCATTTGGAGAGTGAACTAGCAGATATAAAGATAAAATATTCTCTCTCTCTCTCTCTCCTTCTCTCTCTCTCCCTGTGTGTGTGTGTCTTGCTCTTTCAAATAAAATAAATCTTAAATAAAATCAAAAGTTTGTCTTTTCATACATAATTAAGGATCTTGAGATAAGGTTACCCCAGATTACTCAGGTGGGCTTTAAATCTGAAGACAAGTGTCCTTTTAAGAAGCAGAAGGCAGAGCTGCAGAGGATTCCTCATGAAGACAGGCCAGAGAATGGAATCACGCAGCCATGGCCTAGGCATGCCTAAAGTCACCAGCTGACACTTTGACTATGACCCTGTCTAAATAAGATCGGAGCTGGTGAACTCAAGAGGCTTCCATAGCCTTGGCAACTCGTGACAAGAGCCTAGGGTGATTACTGACATCATAAACAAGACTGTCAATTGTTAAATCAACAACAGGAGTCACTGTGCACTTACTCCCCATGTAGGATCTCTGTCTTTAATGTGTTGTACTATGTGAATTAATGCTATAACTAGTACTCAAACAGTACTTTACACTTTGTGTTTCTGTGTGGGTGCAAACTGTTGAAATCTTTACTTAGTATATATTAAATTGATCTTCTGTAGATAAAGATAATTGAAAATGAATCATGATGAAGAATGGGATGAGAGAGGGAGCAGGAGATGGGATGGATGCGGTGGGAGGGAGGTCATGGGGGGAAAAAGCCGCTATAATCCAAAAGCTGTACTTTGGAAATTTATATTTATTAAATAAAAGTTAAAAAATTAATAAACAAGACAATTTAAGATAAAAAATAAAATAAAACAAAATAATTTCCATATTAAAAAATAAATAAAAAAATAAAGTCACCAGCTGAAAGAGGAAAGGAGGCGGACTCCCCCAGAGTCTGTCAATGGAGGGTCGTTTCTGGAGACCCTTAATTTTGGCTGCCTGCTTCAAAAGCTGCAGAAGAAAATTCTTCTTGTTTAAATTATGAAGTTTTTGATAACTTGTTATGGCAGCCTTAGAAAACACATACACATGTCCATACCAAAATGGAGCATAAGAGGATCTTTGACAGATTATTGTGTCTTTAGGTTTTCAGTTTCAGAGCCTGACACCTGCCCCCTGCAATGTCGAAGTGAGGAAAGAAGATGACAGGATCAGCTTGACTTCCACAGGGAACAGGACAAGGATGCATGTAATGGGGCATTTCTGAGGGAAACTACCTACACCTCTAAAGAGTAGAACATTCCCACGAGGGCTGATTTCAGAGATAAAGCATATACTCCTGGGGCGAGAGTGGAGTCTATTACTTACTGCTGAGCAAACTATCCCAAAATTTAGCAGCATTAAACAGCAAACATTAACACAGTTTCTATCAGCTGGACAATTTAGGCTCACATTCTCTTAGGAGGCTATCTGCAAGCTGATGGCTGCAGTTATCTGAAGGCTTGCCTGGGGCTGCTTGTTCTGTAGTGAAACTCATTTTCATGGCTGTTGGAAGGTGCTTACAACATAGCAGCTACATTTTCTCAAAATAAATAATGAGAGAGAAACAGAGATGGGGAAGGAACAGAAAGAGAGACAGGAGAGAGAGAGAGAGAGAGAGAGAGAGAGAGAGAGAGAGAGAGAGAGAGAATTTACAACCCAACCTCAGAAGTGATATACCATCATTTGCCCTGTATCCAATCCTGGTACAATGCAGGACTACACAGAGGTCAATACCAGGAGAGAGGAAATCATTGGAACTCACCTGGCTGACTACCAGGTGAATGAGTTTAGAGGTTAGAGAGCAAAGATACGTCGTAGCCACCGATGATTACTTCAGTCAGGAGGTAACCTGCTACTGTGGTGGTGACAGCATGGCTTTCCTAAAAGCTGGGAAGGCATCACAACACACAGAGAGTCACTGGACATCTGATATCAAAAAGGGTATCTGACAGCCAAGAGAGAATGACAGTACCTGCTAAAGAAAACATTCCCCATTGCCCTTTCTTTCTTTTTGCCACTATTTCCCCCTCTCTGAAGTATTCAGAAGAAACAACAGAGATAGTTGGAGAGAAAGTGTTTTAATAAAAGGAGAGAGAGAGTTTCTGCTAATCAACCAAAATGTGGAATAGTTGTAAGCTAGTGGAAAAGTAGAATCTCTGAACCTGATGAGAAACTGAGGTTTTTGTTTGTTTTTATTATTAAACATTTTAAATTAAGAACAAAGTTTTTTTTTTTTTAATTTGAGAGACCAAGAGAGAGGGAGATGGAGAGAGAGAGAGAGAGAGAGGGAGAGAGAGAACTCCCATTCATTGGTTAACTCCCCAAATGCTTGTAATGAGTAAGACCAAGCCAGGCCAAAGTTAGGATCTGGGAACTCAATCCAGGTCTCCCACTTGGGTGGCAAGAACACAGTTATGTGAGCCCTCACTCTTGCTTGATTACTATGGTGCGTGCTATCAAGAAATTGGAATTTGGATGTTTCCTAAAGCAGGGATTTGAACCCAGGCACTCCAATTTGGAATACAGGTATTCAAACATATGCCTTAACTACAAAGCTAAACACCCCACCTGAAAGACTTTGTTCATATGCAAGGGAATAGTTCAATTGACCCATTCGTAGCAATCATTCATATTTTACTCCCTTCATTCATTCATGGATTTGTTCCTTTTGTTGTATTGTCTTCATCTTCTCTTACCCCTTATTATCTCCTAGCCTTTTCTGATCTACATGGCTCAGAGGTCTTCTGCTCCTTGTGGCTTTGGTGGAGCCTAGAACCCAAATCCCAGGGCTTCAACATGGTGTTCCCCTGCGTTGTCTTCTAGAGGCATCAGTTAATGCCACTTTTGACTCACAGAGCTCTAAGACAGAGAAAGGAAGTGGAGAAAGAAGAAAGAGACAGACAATGGGCATTGACAAACAGACGCAGAAACAGGCTCCTTGGACCAGGGATGGAGGGCTTCAGGCAATTTATGCTGAAGGCTGTGTAATGTGCAGAAGCTGATCAAAGACCTGGGGAAAATTTTTATATTCAAGGTGTAACAAAGATCAACATTGTGGGTACAGTTAACTTGAATCTGAAACTAAAAGTCAAGAGTAGGTGTTCATCCCAGATCAGCTCCTAATTTGCAATGCAATATAGGTCAAATCACATCATCTCTCTGGTCTCTAGGGTCTTCTATTACAAAAATCAGGAGTAGGCATTGACAAGCTATTTCCTAGAACAATGTCTTTCAGCCATTTTGTTTTTCTTATTATTACCATCATTACCACCCTAAAGATCCTATTTTAATATTTTTCTTAACAGTTACCCATGAAATATTAACACATACATATATATATATATTAATATTTACTAATATTTACCATATGCCTGTCTGATGATGCTTATACACAACAAAATAAGATCTCCTCCACACACACAATTAATTGTCACTGTTTTGGGAGTAACACCACCCCAGTTTTTGAGACTATATGATGAAGACTTTAAAAAGTAGACAATAATTTTGAAAAAAATGGAGCATGAAAAATTTATGAAAGATCACTTTCTCAGTTTAAGACAAAAATGTTCTGAAAATTAAATCAATGAAAGGGATGTGCTGCTACACCATGGGGCAGAGTATCATCTTGAGACAGATTCATATATATATATATATATATATGCATCTAGGAGTTTTAGGAATTTATTATGACCATTTTGGTATTTCAAAATCAGTGAACAAAAGAGGATTCAGGGGAAAAAAGGATCCTTTGGGGAAAAAAAAAACTAGATTCCTACACCAACTGCATAAATAATTTATAAGTGGATTTAAGAGCTAAACCTGTAAAGATAACATAAAATGTTTAGAAAATCAAAAATATTTTATATTTTAATTTTTTTTGTTCTTTCATTGCTCTTCTAATTGTTTTTTATTTTACGATAGTCATCTAAAGATACACCTGATAGTCTCTTTCATATTGCTCCAATATTTTTAGTTAGCTCTCTGGGACTTCTTCTGTATCTTCTGTGTGCAGATCTCTTTCCTTCATATGGTGGCTTCTTTCTTCTTGTGGTTTTTAATCTTTTAGTGTGAGTTCATCTTTGGCAGTATTGTGGCCTGGCCTATGAGAGAAGATCTAAAGATTGTTTTGCCATCTGTGTATCCTGGAACCCCAAAGGTGAATTAATCATTGTTTGGGAATCTCATACCACAAAGATAGTGTAAATTCTTATCTCATAAACCTGCAAAGTAGAGAGGCTTCAGTTTCTCCTTGTAGACCGTTTTGTCTCTCCACTGAAAGTCTGTAGAAAACAGTAAATATTTCTACTTTTTTACTGACAGAGCTACAAGGCTTTTCAGAAAGTGCTCAGTTGTAGATTCCTGCCTTTCACATGGTCCTGAGGAACACAAGGACTCACAAAAGCCACCTAGATGACCTGGGTTTGGACACCTGCCACACAAGAGGCTTCAACCACCGACTTGTGTTAGTTACTAGGACAGGCTGATAGCCATCCTGCAGGCAGGTGAAGTGGAATTTCCCTCCTGACTGCCCACCCCTACACCCACACCCACCCCCAACCAGTAGAGAAACAAGTATCACTGAGTAGGGAGAAGAGGAGGAGATAGGAATTTTAGGTGGAACCATGATGAGTTCGCAATTGATTAAATTATTGAGAGATCAGGCTCATGTTTTATTAAAAGGCTTGCAAGGGGGATAATAAGGAGGAACATGGTCTGAATATTTGTCTCCTATCAAAATTCATATTGAAATCCAGACCTCTAAAGTGGTATTTGAAAGTGAGGCCTTTGGGGGATGGTTGGGTCACAAGAGTAGAGCCCTCATGTTGGAAATGACTGCTCCTCTAAAGAAACCCCAGGGAGCTACTTAGACCCTTGCACCATTGAAGGTGGAGCTAAATGCTGCCATCTATGAGCTAGAAAGCAGGCTCTCACTAGACACCTTGATCTTAGAGTTCCCAGCTCTACCATTGTGAGAAATAAATTTCAGCCGGCGCCGCGGCTCACTAGGCTAATCCTCTGCCTTGCAGCGCCGGCACTGGGTTCTAGTCCCAGTCGGGGCGCTGGATTCTGTCCTGGTTGCCCCTCTTCCAGGCCAGCTCTCTGCTGTGGCCAGGGAGTGCAGTGGAGGATGGCCCAAGTGCTTGGGCCCTGCACCCCATGGGAGACCAGGAGAAGCACCTGGCTCCTGCCTTCGGATCAGCACGGTGCGCCGGCTGCGGCTGCCATTGGAGGGTGAACCAACGGCAAAGGAAGACCCTTCTCTCTGTCTGTCTCTCTCTCACTGTCCACTCTGCCTGTCAAAAAATAAAAAATAAATTAAAAAAAGAAATAAATTGCAGTCGTTTATCAACCCAAATAGACAAAGACATGGGGGTATGATTGTAGAATAATGAAACACTTTAGTGTTGGTATCATAGAAGTCAAGAATGTTCTTTAAACTGATAACACAGCTATTTTAAAAAGATGATGGAACTTCCAAATTAAATAAAATGAGGGTCCATTTTCACTGGAAAATGAAAAAAATAAGTCACACAGTAATGTGGATATTATAATCCCAATAATGTAAAATATATTTTAAATAAACCATGTCTTTCTATGTCCCTTCCTATTTGGCCACTTGCCTGTTTATCTAAGCAAAGTATAGCACATCACTCATCAGCTCTGTGACCTTAGTTAAATTGCTTAGACTCTCTGTGCCCTAAATTCTCTCTACCACTTTCTGTAAAAGAGAGACAGTATGATAATTTTTAATGGAATCTTATGAAAGTTGTATGAATTAATCAAGGCCAGTGTTTTAGAATGTTTGGTATTTGGTAATTGCCATGAGTTTTGATATTATTATTCTCTATGTTTATTACATTAAAAAAGGATTTGAAAAACACTAATCAATTGTTTGTGGCTATTGGGATAGAAGAGCATAATAGGGTAGAAACCTAAAAGTTCAATTTCACTGATTAGCACACCCCCCAAAAAAATGCTTAGGATTGCTAGAATATTTGTTTAGAAAATGTATTTATAATTTGCTTGCTTAATTTAAAAACATGTCTTTTCAATGATTAGTTTTTATGAATCCCACAAGACTTGGTAGCATTTTTGCCTCTTATTATCCATCTGCCGATGCTAGCACTTAATTGTTTAATCATATATCACGAGTTATCTTTTCATGTAAACTATTACTTACTTCAATGCCAACACCATCTCACCTCTGTTTATCACCTCACTATAATTAACACAATGTGGCAAATACAGCCAATACCCAGACTAACTTATAAACCACCTCTTAAAGCTGGAAATGCAGAATATATCATTTCTTTTTTTAACTAACCTTAGTGATTAAGTGCTGTAGGCTTGTGGTTTCTGGAAAACTCCACTGTAGGTTCATGAAAGAATGAGGAGGAGGAAAAGGTATAGAATAGCATCAGAGTGAACATAAGAGAAGACTGAAAGGTAGGTAACTTATTCATATTATCATAAAAATAGTTCTGATCTTGCATAACCCATGAAAGGATCTCAGGAACATCAAGAGCCCCCAAAGCCTCAATTTGAGAACACCTGTTCTATTTTAACCTTAAAAAGATGTTACATGGTCAATAATATTATTTCCCTTTCACAGATGAGGATATTAATGTCCAGAGTCATCTGGAAAACTAATAGTACAGTTAGTACATCAAACAACCAGGATTTCAGCCAAAATACAGATCTTCAACTATCACTGTACCCTGCCTTTAAATGTTTTTAAAAATTTATTTGAGAGAAAGAGAGAGGCAGAGAGAAAGCTCTCAGCTCTTGGTTCCCTTTTCAAATACCTGCAATAGCTATACCTGAGTCAGGGCTGGAGCGAGGAACTCGGATCATAATCTGTATCTACTATTTGGGGGGTAGTGACCCAATTACGTGAATCATAACCACTGCCTCTCAGGGTTTGCATTGCTGGGAAGCTGGAACCAGGAGCCAGAGCAGGAATCAAGCTCAGGCACACTGATGCAGGATGTGGTCATGTTGACTGCTAAGATAAATGCTGTTGCTATACTACCTTTATAGTAGTCTGTCCATACCTCTACGTCCTATTATAGTGACTACATGGAGGTCAATGATTGCCCTTGTCTATCCCATCCACTTATTGTTTATTATCCAGACATCTATCAATCATATATCTATCTACATATCAATCTATCATTTATCTACTGGAGATGATAGTAGATTTAGCATCTTCATTAGGAGTAATCTCTTGTAATTCATCTTTGTTTCTCTTTTCCTGACAGTGTCTGGTAATGTAATTTGATTAAATAAATGAATAAAAGCATGAGTTTTTTTTGAGGGGGGAGATTATTTTTCACTGACACAAGTCATACAAGGCCTAAAAAAAAGTAACTTCATCAATGATTATTTCATCTCCTACTACAGTCCCAACTGTGTGATGCGCAATTCTTTTTCAAAAGCTAGGAATAGAAGTAGTTAGGGAAGACTTATGATGGATTCTAGAATAACTTGTGTTGGAAATACAGACAGATAAAGCAGAGATCTAAGGCTATTTCAATGCTGTCTGTGATTTAGAAGCACACAGTAAATTTCAATTCCACATTCTTAGCTAAACTTTATTTATTTTCTAGGATTAAGTTTACATCAGATGGCTCCACATTATACATTGTCACATTCTTGAAAGGTCTATTCCCAGACTTTCAGGTCAACCACATAAATATCCCTAGTTCCTTTGTGTGATCAGTTGGGAATATCCATTATTTTGTAGGCCTGGAACATAAGAAGTAGGAAAGAAGATCCCCGAGATCATATATCCAACTACATTTCATCATGGTCAACCTCATCCACAGACTAATGTTAGGCAGCAAACACTTGCATTATAAGTTTTTGAGGAGTTGGTTGTTGAAAGTAGTACTCTGTACTCACCAGAAATGTGGGGGTCTACTGTGATGAAACGTGGGGCTTCACAGGCTGAGATTTTAATTGGGACAAATAATCTTGGCAAGCTGAACTTCTGAAAAATAAACACACAACTGGCTGTGAGTGTGTATAATGGAAAGAAAAGATGAGGAAGAGAAGAGAAAAGGAAACATTGCTATGCTTCCCTTTCTTCAGAAACCTGATTGAATAATTTGTGTTTCCTGCTTACTCTCAAAGCAGGTCCCAGTTCCTTTCTAGTGAGGTTCTTCTTCTCACTGCCAGCACCTTGGTGTTGCTGTTCTCACTTCTATTTTGATTTCCAGGGACTCTAGAGTTTGTGGGGCTATTGTTGTTTAACTTGACTTTCTGAGAAGGAAAGAGTCTGTGCTGAATAAACCTTGGATAGGCAAAGGAGTATAACTCAACTTCAGAGGATACAACATGTTTGCAAGGTGCTGCATTTTATTCATGACTTAATCTTTCTAGGCATGCACTCCTGTAAGATCCCGGGACAGATTAAAAGCCAAGGCAAATTGTCACTTCTTTTATAGAAGATGATGTGTCTCTGAGCAGGCTGCCTCCCAGGGCACCTAAAGTCAATGACTCAGTTGCACTTGCATCACCTTCCTCACCTGCTCTGTGAAACACACAAAGATTACCATAGTCCCTTAGGGCAAGCAGAAATGTCCTATAGCCAGACACAAAATAGTGGCACCGCCAATTGTAGACTTAGGGAAAAATGCAATTCATAATGAAAAAAGATGGTGTAGGACCTGATGGGGGTATGGAGTCTTAAAACAACTGATTAAAAATGAGTGTCTGGGAAAACACTATCTGATAAATAAGTGCTATTAAATTCTAAATATTGGTAAGTAAAAGCCAGGTAAATGATCTCTAACTATTTTATGTTGGTAATGTACTTAAATTTAGATAATACAAAAAGAGATAAATATAAATAGACATTTTCCAAGAAAATGTTCATTTAACAAAAATGTAAATTTTTATGTTTTTCCCTTCTTCTAAGATAAGAGACATACAGTAATATCTTCCAGAGCAGTGTTGCTCTAAGCCGTGGTTTTTGGAAGAGACATTGTATATGATGAATAATATGACCTTTTATACTCTATTATCTGCCTCATTTGAAGTTCAACAGATGTATTACCATAATTAAAAATTTCCAGCTAAAATACCAATTCTGGGAAAAATTACCATATTCATTGTGAAACCTTCTCATTCTCTAGTCTCTGTTGTCTAGAAAGGTCTGAGCACCATGTGTTCTTATGATGGCCCAGAGTTTTGATCCATTGAGGCTGCTTCCTGGGGCATGCAATATTTCAGTCAATCTCTCATGCCTTCTGCTTGACCTATAGACCCCAGAGTCTCACACAGATATCCCATCTTGACCTCTGATTATTTATCTGCTCTTCCACTTTAAAATCTTAAGTTTCACTTTGGACTTACTGCTTATCACTGCTTTCATGGTCATGGTCATGATCACTGTATTGCCATGGTGAATCTATCAAGATGTTTACGCTTATGCAAAAGAAATGACTGATTTCAGTGAAAATAAATTGCTAAGGGGACACTGTTGTGGCACAGCTCGGTGGGTTAGGCTGCAAGTTGTGACACCAGCATCCCATATTTGAGCACTGATTTGAATCCTGTTTGTTCTGCTTCATATCCAGTATCCCGCTTAAGCACATGGGAAAGCAGTAGGTGATGACTCTACTACTTGGGTCCCTGTTACCTTGGAGACCCCAGTGGAGTTCCTGGCTCCTGGCTTCAGCCTGGCTCATCCCAGTTGTTACAGTGATTTAGAGGACGAACCAGGAGATGGACGCTCTCTCTCTTTCTCCCTCTCTTTCTCTTTCAAATAAATAAATAAATAAATAATGGGGAATACAGGGAAATCTTTTTTAAAAAGTATATTGGCTGTCTCACAGAATTTCTGGGAGTCAAATT
This sequence comes from Oryctolagus cuniculus, assembly GCF_964237555.1. NCBI lineage: Eukaryota > Metazoa > Chordata > Mammalia > Lagomorpha > Leporidae > Oryctolagus > Oryctolagus cuniculus. Next base: position 17,679,340 of record NC_091434.1, on the reverse strand, counting down.
ATGATTATGCAGTAACATCTATTGTGCAAAATCATGGTGAAGAACTCAATTTGGGAAGACAATTCAACTCCTGCCACTAGGTGGTGGATGCCACTGTCCACACTAGCAGCATCTCAGGCCCTGGGAGCCAGATGCTTCTGTTAGAGTGTTAGAGGTCTATGTCTGGGCCTGTGTGCAATGTTAGTCACTACCAACAAAGCCATGCCACATCACCTATTCAGGAAACCTCAGAGTGCCAAGGCAAAGCAGCATTTTTTTTTATAAAAAAGACTTATTTTATTTATATAACACACACACACACACACACACACAGAATCTTCCATCTGCTAGTTTACCCTCCAAATGGCTGAAACGGTTAGGGCTGGGCTGATCCAAAGCCAGATTTTTCACATCTCCCACGTGGGTGCAGCAACCCAAGGACTTGGCCATCATCCACTACCTTCTGAGGCACATTAGCAGGGATCTGCATTGGAAGTGTAGCAGCCGGGACTCAAACCAGGGTCCATATGGGATGCTGAGGTTGTAGGCAGCTGCTTTACCCACACCACAATGCTGTCCCAAGATGATCATCTTGACCACTTAATTTTTGGATTTCATCAAGGCTAATATGACTGTTACCACTACTAAGTGCATAATCTACCAACAGAAGGAGTCAGCATATGTCCCTGCATGGTACTCACCATTAAAGAGGGGGCAGATATCCCCTATTACTAGCTTGATTACATCAGACCCATTCCATCAATGAAGATGTAGCTAATACATATTCTAAATGTGATATCTTCCCTGTCCATAAAATTTCTACCACTGTAGTCATTCCTGTACTTTCAGAATGCTTTGTTCATCACCATGGTATTCTATTCAAGTACAAGGGGATACATTTTATCATGATAAAAAAGCAAGACAATGGGCTAATGCCTAAAAAAATGTAATCTAATATACCTTAGTCTATAGGCTAGTTTATTAGTCTTTCACAAAGCCAGAAAATATAGGTCCAAGAGTGAAAGGAGCAGTGATAGAAGCAATCTTTCTCTCTAATACTCCTGCTGATCCACTTGAAAATATTTTGTTTCCTATTCCCAAGCCATTGGTTTTGGTGGACTTAGAAATTTTAGTACTGTAGGAAACAATGGTTCCATCAGGAGAGACTTTCATAGTACTGATGATTTGAAAGCTGGGATAAACCCTGCCATCTTTATTCATTATCATGTTACTATACCAACAGGAAAAGAAGAGTCATTATTCTGGGCTAAGGTGACTTATGGTGTTTACAAGGACAGTGGGTTCCTGCAATAACTGGAGAGAAAAGGGTCTATGTCTGAAACACAGAAGATTCTCTGTAGCAACCTTAAGTACTCCTCATCATTAGTCCTAGCCAGTGAAAACACATAAGCAACCAATAAAGACCAGATCACCAAGAACTCCAATATTATTAGCATGTAGGTTTTGGTCATACCAGCAAGTAAAGAACTTTGTCCATGTGCAGTCAGAGGGCAGGGTGGAGGGGTGCACAAAACAGAGAGAAAGGATATTGTGATTACCAACTTTAGAGACAGTTGTAGAACAAGAATTCCAGTAACATTGCTTTGTTACTTCGTGTGAAGAACACAATGGGTGGCTAACACCCCAGGCTCAAGTGAGACTAAAGACAATTTGACATCAGCCTATAGTGATCAAACTTAGTAGATGTTTTAATGTTCCCTCTGCTGAGACTATGATTACTACACCCAGATAAAGGGCAGGAGTAGATCCTGAGGGGTAAACTGTTCACCTCCTGTGGATCTGCTCTTCACCATTTCCTCTCTGCTCTGTGCACCTTGGCGGCTGCCCTCCCTGCAGGCATGAGTGACTCATACTTTCAGGCCTTAGGGTGACTTTCACCAGTTGGAAACTGACAATAGAATAGAGAACAGGAAGGTTAGTGTATTTGCCCTCCCATTTCCTTCCTTACAGCCTCAGGCTGGCTGTGTCACCCCACTAAAAGCCATTGTTACTGCCAGACAACCATCTCACAATTGTCTCCTTGCAGGTTCTAGGAACTGCTTCTTTCTACTGCCCCTTCAGCTCCAGGAATGGTTACTACTTCTCACTCCTTTGCTAGCCCCAGAATGCTTCATTTTCCTTTGGTGTTTTCCCTAAACTCTGAAATAATTCTTTTATTAAACCCTTCTTGCATTAAGATATGTGAGTATGGCAAGTGCTTCCTTCTAAAACATTCAGAGAAATAAGAGCTAAAATGCACATAACTAAAAAATACATATGAACTAGGATCTGTTTATGTGCTTATGAGAGCTAATTTTAACAACAACTCTACAAGATAGTACCATCATCCCCATTACATAGATGAGGAAAGTGAGCAACAACTGGTTAAGGAATGAGTTTCATTTTTCCCCATTATTTTCTTCTTCTTACAGTCTTTTATCCTATTTTCCTTTCTTTATTATACCAATTAATCACAATTTTGCTGTGTGATGTAGTGATGTAGCAGACACTTCAGCTTCTATAACTTAATCAATGAGCACACCAACTGCTCCTTTCCTTAGGGTGTTGTTTTGAGCGAGATTTCCAATAGTTCACAGGTTTTCAAGTACACCAATACTAATCAATTATAGTGTTCTAATATTCTCCCTTTCAGGAGTGGGGTTGTATAGTCAGAAGTATCACCAGAACAGTATAAGAGAAGGGGAAGTTATCCAAAACATGCAGGACATAATACAATAAGATAAGGAGTACTAGATACTGATAACTATCAGAAATAAGATGTCTACTTAGTAGTGAACCTATAAATGTTTAAATACCATCCCCCTCCCCCACAAACAGCCCTGGTTTGTAGCATTTGTCAATTTCTGTAGAGTGAATACTCCTACAGTTTCAAGAAACCCATGTGACATCACTAAATACAGAGCTGGGAGGATATGTACACTAGAATACCATTGTATAGTTTTCCCCTAGATAGCTACAAAAGAGATAAATATCCTTGAGGGATAGATAATAGAAAAATGCAGGAAAGTAATAAGAGGAAATGCATTTGAATATTTATTATCTTTGTTTTAAATAAAACATTTAATCGACAAGTTTATATCATTTAAATTTTACTAAAGTTTGTGTTTAAGAACAAACTCACAAATTCCCTGAATATTTATTAAGTGGCCATACAAGTTGATTCCAACGACTTATATGGGATTTAAAAAAAAGTAGTCAAAATATATTTTAAAATTAATCAAAATTACCACATTGAGGCAGCACAATAGGAGGAAAGAATCCGTATCTCTTCTCAATGAGTTTGGGAGGCTGACATCTTGGGATGCAGGACAGCTCCTCTTTCCTGCCCATGCACACTCTAGAAAGGTTTGAATGTACAACTTTATCTATGACTATTTTTGGCTCCACAGTATTGAGAGTGAAGGTAAATATCATGGAGTCAGGCAATGAAGAGTCAGGCTACAAAAACTAAATCTACCTGTATATTCTTTCTGCCTTCAAATTACACTGACCACATTCACTCAGTAAATGGTCTATTGTTGTATTTCAGGTAATATACAAAACAAATACTCTACCCCAAGATAACCCTAAGGCCCTTCTTCAATTCTCTCCTTCCTCACTACCTACCTCTTTCCATCCCATCTTCCTTCCAGACTTACAGATAGTCTACCATGTGTTCATGACGGTTTCATAGAAGGGGTCTGACTGCGGTGTATAAACATAAAATGTCACCCAAATTGACCCAAAGAATTCATGTATAAACATTTCTCATACAGTAATCTGAAAATGATGCTATTATTAAAAGGATTATGGTCCTATAATTCTCACCATCTGTAGGATGTGTATTTCTTATTGCACAGATGGTTTATCTTGAATTATCCATAAATTTCCTTTAAAGGAAGAAGAAAAGGAATCTTATTTTGGGTGATAGGGTCTGAATTTTTAATTCCCCTTCACAGAAATTGTTACACATTGGCAAAGACATCTGGTCACTTACCTTGTAAATATAGGACTCCCTACGAAGTGCACCCGGATGCAGGACCCCATATGCCAGAGTTGCCGAAATTGGTCCTGGAAAGCCATGAGACAGCTGCTGAGCTGCTCTAATCCTCCCACTTCCTTTATGTTCAAATTTCCTCAGCGTCTTCCAATTTATAGAAGAGCCACTTTCTTCTCTGGCCTCACAAGAGCCTAAATGTATGTTTGTTTCATTTATTTATAAATTAGCATAGTGAACTTTACCAACTCTTTTACAGGATGTTCTCAAATGGCTTTGTAGTCTCGAGTTGATACTGGTTTTAATCAATTATTTTTCTGCTATGCATTTCCATTCCTGATTTTTGAACTGATCAATAGAGAAGCTATTGATTTTTGGTTCTGGCTTAACCTGTTGAGCTCAATAGCACTAAAAATGATTTTAGCCTAAGGGAAAAAATCTAGCAAAAGTAAGTTTTCATTTTCTTTTTTTTTTAAATTTCATTTATTGCATATATACATATGTATCATTTTAAAAGCGTGCTGATCATTGCCATCCTACTCTCCCTACTGCCCATGCTCCTACTTCCCTCCTCTTTCCTTTTTCTTTCTTTTAATTTTTACAATGACCTAATTTCAATTTGTTTTATATTCATAATATTAACCCTACATGAAGTAAAAAGTTAAGCAAATAGAAGAAAAAAAATCACTGTTCCTTAACAGAAGAGACAAGAGCTGTAGCAATCGTTGAATCTCAAAATGTAAATTTCACTCATGCATATTATATTTTTTGGTACACTAAAGTTACCGCAGATCAGGGAAATCAAATGATATTTGTCTTTTTTGGGCTGGCTTATTTCACTAAGTATAGTGGTTTCCAGATGCAACCACTTTGTTGAAAAAACAGGATTTCATTTTTTAATGGTGGAGTCATAGTCCATTATATATATGTATGTATATTCATACATATACAGTCATATATATGTATACACTCATTTATATATGCATACATATGTATGCACATTTATGTATACATTCATATATATGCATACACACACACACACACACACATATAGACCACAATTTATTTATCAAGTCATCAGTTAATGGACATCTAAGTTGATTTCGTATCTTAGATATTCTGATTTGAGCTGCAATAAGCATGGGCTACAGATAACTCTTTCATATGCTATTTCATTTCATTTGGGTAAATTCCTAGGAGTGGGGTGGCTGGGTCATATGGTAGATCTATATTCAGCCTTCTGAGGTATCCCCATACTGACTTCTACAATGGCTGTACTACTTTACATTCCCACCAGCAGTGTATTAGGGTACCTTTTCTCCCATATCCTCACCAGTGTTGCTTGTTTGTTGATTTCTGTATGAGAGCCATTCCACCTGGGGTGAGGTGAAATCTCATTGTGGTTTCTGTTTGGATTTCTCTGATGGCTCTTTATCCTGAGCATTTTTCATATGTTGGTTGGTCATTTGAATGTTATTCTCTGAAAAATGCTTTTCAAGTCCTTTGCCAGTTTCTTTTTTTTTTAACTTTTATTTAATGAATATAAATTTCCAAAGTACGATTTATGGATTACAATGGCTTCCCCCCCATACCGTCCCTCCCACCCACAACCCTCCCCTTTCCCACTCCCTCTCCCCTTCCATTCACATCAAGATTCATTTTCGATTATCTTAATATACAGAAGATCAGCTTAGTATACCTTAAGTAAGGATTTCAACAGTTTGCTCCCACACAGAAACATAAAGTGAAAAATAATAGATGATTTTTTTTAAATGATGATGAAATCAGATCAGACCTATTGTCATGTTTAATCCCAGTGAGAGTCAAGTTGGGAATTGATAATTTCTTTTCTTTTTTTTTTTTTTTTTACAGAGGATCAGTTTAGTATGCATTAAGTAAAGATTTCAACAGTTTGCACCCCCATAGAAACACAAAGTGAAATATATTGTTTGAGTACTCGTTATAGCATTAAATCTCAATGCACAGCATATTAAGGACAGAGATCCTACATGAGGAGTAAGTGCACAGTGACTCCTGTTGTTGACTCTACCAATTGACACTCCTGTTTATGGCATCAGTAATCTCCCTATGCTCCAGTCATGAGTTTCCAAGGCTATGGAAGCCTTTTGAGTTCACCGACTCTTATCTTGTTTAGACAAGGTCATATTCAAAGTGGAGGTTCTCTCCTCCCTTCAGAGAAAGGTACCTCCTTCTTTGAAGACCTGTTCTTTCCACTGGGATCTCACTCACAGAGATCTTTTGCCAGAGTGTCTTGGCTTTCCATGCCTGAAATACTCTCATGGGCTTTTCAGCCAGATGCAAATGCCTTTAGGGCTGATTCTGAGGCCAGAGTGCTATTTAGGACATCTGCCATTCTATGAGTCTGCTGAGTATCTCACTTCCCATGTTGGATCACTCTCCCCTTTATTTATTCTATCGGTTAGTGTTAGCAGGTACTAGACATGTTTATGTGCTCCCTTTGACTCTTAGTCCTTTCATTATGATCAATTGTGAACTGAAATTGATCACTTGGAATAGTGAGATGGCATTGGTACATGCCACCTTGATGGAATTGAATTGGAATACCCTGGTATGTTTCTAACTCTACCATTTGGGGCAAGTCAGCTTGAGCATGTCCCAAATTATACATCTCTTCCCTCTCTTATTCCCACTCTTATGTTTAACAGGGATCACATCTCAGTTAATTTTCAACACTTAAGAATAACTGTGTATTAATTACAGAATTAAACCAGTCATATTAAGTAGAATAGACAAAAAAACTGCTAAGAGGGATAATGTATTAAGTTGTTCATTAACAGTCAGGGCTATGCTGATCAAGTCACCGTTTCCCATAGTGTCCATTCCACTTCAACAGGTTTCCTTTTTGGTGTTCAGTCAGTTGTCACCGATCAGGGAGAACATATGGTATTTGTCCCTTTGGGACTGGCTTATTTCACTCAGCATGATGTGTTCCAGATTCCTCCATTTTGTTGCAAATGACTGGATTTCGTTGTTTCTTACTGCGGTATAGTATTCTAAAGAGTACATATCCCATAATTTCTTTATCCAGTCTACCGTTGATGGGCATTTAGGTTGGTTCCAGGTCTTAGCTATTGTGAATTGAGCTGTAATAAATATTAGGGTGCAGACAGCTTTTGTGTTTGCCAATTTGAATTCCTCTGGGTAAATTCCAAGGAGTGGGATGGCTGGGTCGAACAGTAGGGTTATCTTCAGGTTTCTGAGGAATCTCCAGACTGACTTCCATAGTGGCTTGACCAGTTTGCATTCCCACCAACAGTGGGTTAGTGTCCCTTTTTCCCCACATCCTCGCCAGCATCTGTTGTTGGTAGATTTCTGAATGTGAGCCATTCTAACCGGGGTGAGGTGAAACCTCATTGTGGTTTTGATTTGCATTTCCCTGATTGCTAATGACCTTGAACATTTTTTCATGTGCCTGTTGGCCATTTGGATTTCCTCTTTTGAAAAATGTCTATTGAGGTCCTTGGCCCATCTCTTTTGTTGGTTTTGTTTTTGTGGAGTTTCTTGATCTCTTTGTAGATTCTGGTTATTAACCCTTTATCTGTTGCATAGTTTGCAAATATTTTTTCCCATTCTGTCGGTTGTCTCTTCACTCTCCTGACTGTTTCTTTTGCAGTACAGAAACTTCTCAATTTGATGCAATCCCAATAGTTGATTTTGGCTTTGACTGCCTGTGCCTCCCGGGTCTTTTCCAGAAATTCTTTGCCTGTGCCAATATCTTGAAGGGTTTCTCCAATGTTCTCTAGTAACTTGATGGTGTCAGTTCGTAGATTTAGGTCTTTAATCCATGTTGAGTGGATTTTTGTGTTAGGTGTAAGGTAGGGGTCTTGCTTCATGATTCTGCACGTGGAAATCCAATTTTCCAAGCACCATTTATTTATTTTTTTTATTTTTTTATCTTTTATTTAATGAATATAAATTTCCAAAGTACGATTTATGGATTACAATGGCTTCCCCCCCCATACCGTCCCTCCCACCCACAACCCTCCCCTTTCCCACTCCCTCTCCCCTTCCATTCACATCAAGATTCATTTTCGATTATGTTAATATATAGAAGATCAGCTTAGTATACCTTAAGTAAGGATTTCAACAGTTTGCTCCCACACAGAAACATAAAGTGAAAAATAATAGATGATTTTTTTTAAATGATGATGAAATCAGATCAGAACTATTGTCATGTTTAATCCCAGTGAGAGTCAAGTTGGGAATTGATAATTTCTTTTTTTTTTTTTTTTTTACAGAAGATCAGTTTAGTGTACATTAAGTAAAGATTTCAATCGTTTGCACCCCCATAGAAACACAAAGTGAAATATACTGTTTGAGTACTTGTTATAACATTAAGCCTCAGTGTACAGCACATTAAGGACAGAGATCCTACATGAGGAGAAAGTGCACAGTGACTCCTGTTGTTGACTTTACAAATTGACACTCCTGTTTATGGCATCAGTAATCTCCCTATGCACCAGTCATGAGTTTCCAAGGCTATGGAAGCCCCTTGAGTTCTCCAACTCTTATCTTGTTTAGACAAGCTCATAGTCAAAGTGGAGGTTCTCTCCTCCCTTCAGAGAAAGGCACCTCCCTCTTTGAAGACCTGTTCTTTCCACTGGGATCTCACTCACAGATATCTTTTTGCCAGAGTGTCTTGGCTTTCCATGCCTGAAATACTCTCATGGGCTTTTCAGCCAGATGGGAATGCCTTTAGGGCTGATTCTGAGGCCAGAGCCCAGCACCATTTATTGAATAGACTGTCCTTGCTCCAGGAATTGGTTTTAGATCCTTGATCAAATATAAGTTGGCTGTAGATGTTTGGGTTGATTTCTGGTGTTTCAATTCTGTTCCATTGGTCTATCCATCTGTTTCTGTACCAGTACCATGCTGTTTTGATTACAACTTCCCTGTAGTATGTCCTGAAATCTGGTATTGTGATGCCTCCGGCTTTGTTTTTGTTGTACAAGATTGCTTTAGCTATTCGAGGTCTCTTGTGCCTCCATATAAATTTCAGCACCATTTTTTCCAGATCTGAGAAGAAGGTATTCGGTATCTTGATTGGTATTGCATTGAATTTATAAATTGCTTTTGGGAGAATGGACATTTTGATGATATTGATTCTTCCAATCCATGAGCATGGAAGATTTTTCCATTTCTTGGTATCCTCTTCTATTTCTTTCTTTAAGGTTTTGTAATTTTCATCGTAGAGATCTTTAACGTCCTTGGTTAAGTTTATTCCAAGGTATTTGATTGTTTTTGTAGCTATTGTGAATGGGATTGATCTTAGAAGTTCTTCCTCAGCCATGGCATTGTCTGTGTATACAAAGGCTGTTGATTTTTGTGCATTGATTTTATACCCTGCTACTTTGCCAAAATCTTCTATGAGTTCCAATAGTCTCTTAGTAGAGTTCTTTGGGTCCCCTAAATAAAGAATCATGTCATCTGCAAAGAGGGATAGTTTGAGTTCTTCCTTCCCAATTTGTATCCCTTTAATTTCTTTTTCTTGCCTAATAGCTCTGGCTAGAACCTCCAGAACTATATTGAATAGCAGTGGTGAGAGTGGACATCCCTGTCTGGTCCCAGATCTCAGTGGAAATGCTTCCAACTTTTCCCCATTCAATAGGATGTTGGCTGTGGGTTTTTCATAGATTGCTTTGATTGTATTGAGGAATGTTCCTTCCAAACCCAGTTTGCTTAGAGTTTTCATCATGAATGGGTGTTGTATTTTATCAAATGCTTTCTCGGCATCTATTGAGATAATCATATGGTTTTTCTTCTGCAGTCTGTTAATGTGGTGTATCACATTGATTGTCTTGCGCACATTAAACCATCCCTGCATACCAGGGATAAATCCCACTTGGTCTGGGTGGATGATCTTTCTGATGTGTTGTTGCATTCTATTGGCGAGAATTTTATTGAGGATTTTTGCATCTATGTTCATCAGGGATATTGGTCTGTAATTCTCTTTCAGTGCTTCATCTTTTTCCGGGTTAGGAATTAAGGTGATGCTGGCTTCATAGAAAGAATCTGGGAGGTGTCTCGGGCTATTGAGGTTCGGCTCACCTCGCTTTCCAGCGCTGGTGTGTTGAGTCTGCTGCTGGTGTCCCGAACTGTGGGCTCCCACGCTCTCCACGCAGGTCTGCTGTGAATCAGGCGTTCTGGAAGAGTTTCTTCTGCTGTTTCCTCCCCTACTCTTCCTTGAACCTGCAGTATCTCCACTTTTATTAAACTATCTCTCCCCGGACTATCAGTGTGCTCCCTTCCTATTCCGCCATCTTTTTTTTCCTTTGCCAGTTTCTTAACTGGATTTTTTTGTTCTGCTATTGTTGAGTTTCTCTAGATCTTTACAGATTATGGACATTAATTATTTACCAGTTTTATAGTTTGCATATATTTTCTCCCATCCTGTCAGTTGCCTCTTCACTTCGTTTAGTATTTCCTTTGCAGTGCAGATGCTTCTCAGGTTAATGCAATCCCACTTGTCTATGTTTTCTTTGATTGCCTTGCCTCTGGGGTCTTTTCCAATATGTGTTTGCCTATGCCAATGTCTTGCAGAATTTCTCCAATATTCTCTAGACATTTTATGGTATCAGGTCATAGATTTATGTCCTTCATCCATTATGTCCTTCATCCATTTTGAGTGAGGTGTAAATTATGGGTCTTGTTTCATACTTAGGCAGGCAAAGATCCAATTTTCCCAATACTATTTGCTGAAGAACTGTCCTTTCTCCAGGGATTCATTTTAGCTCCTTTGTCAAAGATTAGTTGGTTGTAGATGCTTGGATTTATTTCTGGGTTTCTATTCTGTTCCATTGGTCTACATGTCTATTTTTGTGCCAATAACAGGCTGTCTTGCTTATAACTGTATGGCAGTATGTTTTGAATTCTGGTATTATGATGCCTTTAGCTTTGTTTTGTTCTTTAAGATCGCTTTAGTTATTCAAGGTCTTTTGGGTTTCCATATGAATTTTAGAAATGTGTTTTCTAGATCTGAAAATGTCATTGATATTTTAATTGGGATTGTATTGAAACTATAAATTGCTTTGGACAGTATGGACATTTTGATAATATTAATTCTTCCAATATATGAGCATGAAAGATTTTTCAATATTTTTGTCTTCTTCTATTTCAATGTTTAATATTTTTAAATGATAATTGTAGAGACCTTTCATATCATTGGTTAAATTTATTCCAAGATATTTAAATTTCTGTAGCTATTGTGTATGGATCTTATCTTACATGTTCTGTCTCAGCCATAGCATTGTCTGCATATACAAAGAGTACTGATATTTTTTAAAAGATTTATTTAAAAGGCAGAGTTACAGAGAGGCAGAGGCAGAGACAGAGAGAGAGGTCTTCCATCTGCTTGTTCACTCCCCAGATGACAGTAGCAGTCAAAGATACGCCACCGATCTGAAGCCAATAGCTTAGGAGCTTCTACCAGGTTTCCCACATGAATGCAGGGGCCCAAAGAGTTGGACTGTCTTCTACTGTTTTCCCAGGCCATAGCAGAGAGCTGTATCAGAAGTGGAGCAGCCAGAACTCAAACCAGAATCCATATGGAATGCCAGCTGTGCACGTGGCATCTTTACCCATTATGCCAAGGTATCAGCCCGGGTATTGATTTTTGTATGTTAATTTTTTATCCTACAACTTTACCAAACTCTCTTAGGAGTTCCAAGAATCTCTTAGTGTAGTCCTTTGGTTTCCTCCACATATGGAATCATGTTATCTGAAAATAGGTATTGTTTAAATTCCTCCTTTGCAATTTGTTTCCTTTTGATTTCTTTTTCTTGCCTAATGGCTCTGGCTAAAATTTCCAGGACTCTTTCGAGTAGCAATGGTAAGAGTTGGAATCCTTGTCTGGTTCTAGAACTTAGTGGAAATGCTTTCAATTTATCCCCATTTAATATTATGCTGGCTGTGGGTTTGTCATAAATTGCCTTGATTGTATTGTGGAATAAGTTCCACTTGATCCAGATGAATGATCTTTCTCATGTGTTATTAGATTTAATTAGCTAGTATTTTCTTGAGGATTTTTGTTTCTATGTTCATGAGGAATATTGGTCTACAGTTCACTTTTGTTGTTGTATCTGTTCCTGGCTTAGGAATTAAGGTGATTCTAGCATCATAGAATAAGTTGGAGAGGATTTTCTTCCTTTCAAGTATTTTGAATAGCTTCAGAAGTGTTAGAATTATTTCTTATTTAAGCATATTGTATTGTAAGCCATCTGGTCCTGGGCTTTTATTTTTTGGGTGGACTGATTCAATCTCTGTCTTGGTTATTGGTCTGTTTAGGTTTCCATGTTTTGTGACTCAATTTTGTAGATTGTATGTGTTCAGGAATCTATCCATTTCTTCTAGACTTTCCAATTTGTTGGCATACAGCTCTTTGTAGTAATTGCTGATCACTTTTTCTCTGGGCTGTCTGTTGTTACATCTCCTTTTTCATCTTTGATTTTATTGATTTGGATCTTTTCCTTCCTTTCTTTGCTTAGTTGGCCCAAGTGTATCAATTTTGTTTATTTTTTTTCAAAACCAAACTCTTAATTTCACTGATATTTTGTATTTATTGGTATAATTTTTTATTTCTTCTATAATTTTAATTATTTCTTCCCTCCTGATAGTTTCAGTTTGGTTTGTTATTTTTCTACTTCCTTGAGATGCATTTGTAGCTCTTTTAGTTGATGCCTTTATAATTTATTGATATAGGCACCAATTGCTATAAACTTCCCTCCTAACACTGCTTTCCAGTATCCCATAAGTTTTGATATGTGTTATTGTTATCTTCATTCATTTCAAGGAATTTTTTGACTTCCTTTTTGATTTCTTCCATGACCCACTGCTCCCTCATGAACATGTTGTTCAGTCCCCACATGAGAGCATATTTTCTAGAGCTCTTAGTTTGTTAATTTCCAGCTTCATTCTATTGTCAGAGAAGACACATGGTATGATTTCAGTGTTTTTGACTTTGTTGACACATGCTTTCTGTCCTAACATATGGTCCAACCTAGAGAAAGTTCCATGCACTGATAAAAAGAATGTATACTCTTTTAACTGTAGGGTGAAATGTTCATAGATATCACTTTAGGTACATTTCATCTATTGTTTAGATGAGTTCTGTTGTCTCCTTGTTGATTTTCTGTCTAGTTGATCTGTCCATTGATGAAAGTACAGTGTTAAAACCTCATTACTATTGTGTTGGAGTCTATGTCCCCCTTAAATCCATTAACATGTTTTAAAATATCCAGGTGCCCTGACATTGGGTGCATATACATGAATCATAGTCACATCTCCCTGTTGAGTTGATTCCTTAATCATTACATAGTGCCTTCTTTGTTTCCTTTAACCATTTTTGTGTTACTGTCAATATTATCAGCTATCAGGATGGCTACACCTTCTCTTTTTTGGTTTCCATTAGCATGGAATATCTTTTTCCGTCCTCTCAATATCAGTTTGCATGTATCTTTGTTGGGGAGGTGTGTTTTTTGTAGGCAGCAAATAGATGGGTTTTGTGTTTCAATCCATTGAGAGAGTCTGGGTATTTTAATTGGATAGTTTAGACCATTTACATTCAAGGTTACTATTGGTAAGTAATGATTTGGCCCTACTTTTTTATGTAAAAAATACCAAATGTTTGCTTTGGATTTCTTTTTTCTTTCTTTCTTCTTTCTTTATTTCTCCTATAAACTCTTCATTTAAGGTATATAAAACATGCATTTCATATATACAAATTTAGAAACCTAGTAATTTTCCCACTCTACCCACCATCCTGCCTGCACTCCCACTGTTTTTCCTCCTCGCTCCCCTATTCACATTCTTGTTTTATACAAAGATCTGTCTTCGACTAACTTTATACTCTGTGTAACTCTGACTTTCAAGTAAATAAATAAATCTTTAAAAATTTATCTGAAAAACTGATAAGATAAAAAAATAAGAATAGAAAAGTAAGAGGAAAGAGAAAAAGAGTGTGTATATGGATGGGAGGGAGGTAGGAGTGTAAGAATCATGTTCCCAAATCTGTATATATTAAATGCATGAAGTTGTATTCCTTAAACAAAATAATAACTTTAAAAAACCATCACATCTCATAGTGTCAATATCACTTCTATCAATTGCGTTTTAGGTACTCTATTGGATACCACAGATCATGGAGAAAAATATGATATTTGTCTTTTTGGGACTGGCTTATTTCACTAAGCATAATGATTTGCAGTTACAAATATTATTATATTCACTAAGTATAATTATTTGCATCCATTTTGTTGCCATTGACAGGATTACATTTTTTAAATTGCTCTGTTATATTCCATGGTGTACATATACCATAATTTCTCTATCCAGTCTTCAATTGATGAACATATGGGTTGATTCTGTATCATAGCTATTGTAAATTGAGCTGCAATAAAAGATATTGTGAATTGAATGCTATCATATGCTGATTTCATTTCCTTTGGGTAAATTCCCAAGAGTGGGATGGCTGGATCATAAAACTGATCTATATTCAGATTAATGAGATATCTCCAAATTGTCTTCCAAAGTGACTGTATAAATTCACATTCTCACCTATCAATTGTAGATTATGGTACCCTTTCTCCCACATCCTCAACAGCATTTGTTTTGTTGATTTCTGTATGATAGTTATGCTAACTATAGTGAGGTGGCACCTGATTGTGGTTTTGATTTGCATTTCCCTGATGGCTAGTGTTCTTGAACATTTTTCATGTGTCTGTTGGATATTTGGATTTCTTCTTTTGACAAATGCCTGTTTAAGTCCTTTGCCCATTTCTTAACTGCAATATATTTTTGTTCTTGTTGAGTTTCTTGAGATATTTATAGGTACTGAATATTAATCCTTTATCAGTTGCATGGTTTTCAAATATTTTCTCCCACTCTGTTTATTGTCACTTCACTTTGCTGAGTGTTTTTTTCAGTGCAGAAGCTTATCATTTTGATATAATCCTATCTGTCAATTTTGGCTTTGATTTCCTGTGTTTCTGGGGGATTTTCCAAGAAGTCTTCACCTATGCCAAAGTCTTGGAGAGTTTACACAGTACTCTCTTATAATTTGATGGCATAAGGTCATAGATTTAGGTCTTTGATCCATTTTGAGTAGATATTTCTATATGTTGTAAGGTAGGGATCTTGTTTCATACTTCTGCATATGGAGACCCAGTGTCCTCAGCACCATTTGTTGAAGAGACTGTCCTTGCTCCAGGGGTTGATTTTAGCTCCTTTGTCAAAGAAAAGTTGGTTGTAGTTGTGTGTATAGATTTCTGGAGTTTATATCTGTTCTGTTGGCCTACCTATCTGTTTTTGGGCCATTACCAGGCTCTTTTTATTGTAAGTGTCCTGTAGTAAGTCTTGAAATCTGGCATTGTGATGCCTGCAGCTTTGTTTTTATTGTATAAGGTTGATTTAGCTATTCAAGTTCTCTTGTTTCCATATGAATTTCAGCACCTTTTTTTCTTGATCTGCAAAGAATGTCCTTGGTATTTTGATTGGAATCACATTGAATCTGTAAATTAATTATGGTGATATTGACATTTTAATGACATTGATTCTTCCAATCCATGAACATGGAAGATTTTTCCATTTTTTTGTATCTTATTCTATTTCTTTCTTTAAATTTTTTGTATTTAAATACATTTAATTTTTTGTGGCTAATGTGAATGAGGTTGATCTTAGAAGTTCTTTCTCAGCCATGGCATTGTATGTATATACAAAGGCTATTGATTTTTGTGTGTTAATTATATATCCTGTCACTTCATGAAACTCTTTTTTTGAGTTCCAATAGTCATTCAGTGGAGTCTTTTAGACTTATATAGAAACCTGTCATCTGCAAATAGGGATAGTTTATCTTTCTCCTTCTCAATTTGTATCCCTTTGATTTCGTATTCTTGCCTAATGGCTCTGACTAAAATTTCCAGGAATCTATTAATTAGCAGTGATGAGAGTGGACATACTTGTCTGGTTTTGGTTCTTAGTGGAAATGCTTCCAACTTTTCCCCATTCAATAAGATGCTGGCCATTGTTTAGTTACAAATTGCCTTGATTGTGTTGAGGGATATTCTTTTTATACCCATTTGTTTAGGGTCTACATCGTGAAAGGAAATTGTATTCTCTGCATCAATGAAAATAATCATAAGGTTTTTGTTGTTCAGTTTGTTAATGTGATGTATCACATTTATTCATTTATGGATATTGAACCAATCTTGCATACCAGAGTTAAATTCTACTGTTTCCATGTGAATGATCTTTCTGATGTGTTGTTGGATTTGATTGGCTACTATTTTGTTGAAGACTTTGTGTCTGTGTTCATCAGTAGAATTTGTTTGTTGTTCTCTTTATCTGTTGTATCTTTTTCTGGTTTAGGAATTATTATGATGCAGGCTTCATAGAAGGAGTTCGGAAGGATTCCCTCCCTTTAACTTCTTTGGAATAGCTTCAGAAGCATTGGAATTATTTCTTTTTTAATCATGTGGCAGAATTTAGTAGTGAAGCCATCTAGTCCTGGTATTTTCTTTGGTGGAAGGATCTTTATTACAGATTCAGTTTATTGGTCTATTTCGGTTCTCTGTGTATTCATGGCTGAATTTTGGTAGGTTGTATGTGTCCAAAAATTTATTCATTTCTACTAGGTTTCCCAGTTTGTTGCCATACAGCTCTTTGCAATAATTTCTGATGATTCTTTTTATTTCTGTGGTGTCTGTTCTTACATATCCTTTTTTGTATCTAATTTTGTTGATTTGCATCTTGTCTCTTTTTTTGATATTTGGGCCAATGGTGTATACTTTTTGTTTATTTTTTAAAAAACAACTTTTTATCTCACTTATCTTTCATATTTTTTCTTCTCCAATTTCAATTATTTCTTTTATCTTACTAATTTAGGGTTTGATTTGTTATTTTCCTAAGTCCTTAAGATGTATTGATAATTCATGTATTTGATATACTTCCAATTTATTCATGTAGACATAAATTGCTATAAATTTCCCTCAACACTGCTATTGCTGTATCCCATATGTTTTGATATGTTGTAGTCTCATCATTCCTTTCTAGAAATTTTTTGATTCCTCTCGATTTCCTTTATGATTTACTGTTCATTCAGAAGCATGTTGTTCATTCTTCATGTGTTTACATATGTTTTAGAGATTCTTGATTGTTAATTTCCAACAGCATTCCATTGTGGTCAGAGAACATACATGCATGGCATGGTTTCAAGATTTTTTTTTTAATTTTCTGAGACTTGCTTTATAGCCTAAGATATGGTCTATTATATAGAAAGTTCCATGCACTGGTGAGAAGAATGTATATTCTGCAACTATGAGATGAAAACTTCTGTAAATATCAGTTAGGTCCATTTGGTCTACAGTGTCGATTAAGTCTGTTGTTTCTTTGATGATTTTCTATCTGGTTGATCTGTCCATTGGTGAATGTGGGGTGTTGAAGTCCCCCATTGCTATTTTATTGGAGTCTATGTCTCCATTTAGATCTATTAGCACTTCTTTTAAATATCCAGGTGCCCTGTAATTGCATGCATATACATGTATCATAGTCACATTTTACTGTTGAGTTGATCCCTTAATCATTACTTAGTGCCATTC